>NC_080379.1:55594581-56197951 GCF_014773155.1 Arachis stenosperma
CTGTGTCATCCGTTTTGGAGGGAAATAGTGATTCAGGAATTTTTCTGACAGCTGCTTCTATGTTTTTATGCTGTTCTTAGGCTGGTTATTTAACCACCTCTTAGCTTGATCTTTTACAGCAAATGGAAACAGTAATAACCTGTAGACATCCTGATCCACTTCCTTATCATGTACTGTGTCAGCAATTTGCAAAAATTGTGCCAGAAATTCTGTAGGTTCTTCATGTGGAAGACCGGAATACTGACAGTTTTGCTGCACCATGATAATGAGCTGAGGATTCAACTCAAAGCTACTAACTCCAATGGAGGGTATACAGATACTACTCCCATATGAAGCAGTAGTGGGGTTAGCATATGACCCCAGAGTCCTCTTGGACTGTTCATTCCTACTTGCTTCCATGATGGAATACAAGGGATAATTTATATGTTGATTTTTGATTTTTTTTTTCGAATTAATTTTTATAAAATAAAATAAAAAAAAACGAAATAAATAAAAGAAATTGGAAATATTTTGAAATTGAAATTTGAATTTTTATATAAAATTTTCGAAAAAAATAGTTCAAAATTAGTTAGAAAATATAATTTTTTTGAATTTTGAATTTTATGATGGAAGAGAAAAACACACAAAAGACACAAGACTTAAAATTTTTAGATCTAATGCTCCTTATTTTCGAAAATTTTGGAGGGAAAACACCAAGGAACACCAAACTTAAAAATTTTAAGATCAAGACACAGGAAAAACTCAAGAACACCTTGAAGATTCACAAGAACACCAAGAACAAAAGAAAGAACACCAAACTTAAAATTTTTAGAAAACCAAGATAATTTTTCGAAAATTATATTAAAATTAACAAGAAAACACCAAACTTAGAGTTTGGCACAAGATTAAATCAAGAAAAATTATTTTTGAAAAAGGTTCCAAAGCGTATACCCAATTATCAAGAATATAAACCAATACTCTAGCCAATTGGGAATAAATGTAACATTTGTTCTAGATATTCCAATTAATGCTTTAAAAAGAACACAAGTGAAACAAGAAAAGACACAAAGCAAGAAAAACTCAAGATTAAACAAGAAAAATAAGCAAGAACAACTTGAAGATCAATGAAGAACAAAGAACACAAGTCGAAATTTTTAAATAAAAATATGAGATATGCAATTGACACCAAACTTAGAACAAGACACTAAACTCACGAAAATTAGCAATTAATTAAAAGAAAAATAATAAATTTTGAAAAGAAATTTTTGAAAAGAAACTATCCTATCAAGATTTAATGATTCTATAACAATAAAAATAAAAATAAATTATTCCTAATCTAAGAAATAAAATAAGCCTTCAATTGTCCAAACTCAATAATCCCCGGCAACGGCGCCAAAAACTTGGTGCACGAATTTGTGATTCGCACAACTAACCAGCAAGTGCTCTGGGTCGTCCAAGTAATACCTTACGTGAGTAAGGGTCGATCCCACGGAGATTATTGGTTTGAAGCAATCAATATTTATTTTATTAATCTTAGTTAGGATGTCAACAAGGTTATTTGGATTTAATTGTAAGAAGTCAAAGTGTTTAAAATTGTAAGTTGGAATTATTAGATTTGATCGGAAAGATAAACGAGAACAATAGAGTTACTTGTTGTGCAGTACTGGGGAATATGTTGGAGTTTTGGAGATGCTTTGTCCTTTGACTTCAACTTTTCTTTGAAATCCTTCAATACACGCAAGGCTCCTTCCATGGCAAGCTCTATGTAGGGTGTCACCGTTGTCAATGGCTACTTCCCATCCTCTCAGTGAAAACGTTCCTATGCTCTGTCACAGCACGGCTAATCATCTGTCGGTTCTCAATCGGGTTGGAATAGAATCCATTGATTCTTTTGCGTCTGTCACTAACGCCCAGCCCTCAGGAGTTTGAAGCACGTCACAGTCATTCAATCCCGGAATCCTACTCGGAATACCACAGACAAGGTTTAGACTTTCCGAATTCTCATGAGTGCTGCCATCAATCCGGCTTATACCACGAAGATTCTGATTAAGGAATCTAAGAGATATTCATTCAGTCTGATGTAGAACGGAGGTGGTTGTCAGGCACACGTTCATGGATTGAGGAAGGTGATGAGTGTCACGGATCATCACCTTCTTCACAATTAAGCGCGAATAAACATCTTAGATAAGAACAAGCGTGTTTGAATGGAAAACAAAGGAATTGTATTAAATCATCGAGATGCTGTAGAGCTCCTCACCCCCAACAATGGAGTTTAGAGACTCATGCCGTCAAAAGTATGTAATTCAGATCTGAAAAATGTCATGAGGTACAAGAAATGTCTATAAAAGTTGTTTAAATAGTAAACTAGTAACCTAGGTTTACAGAAAATGAGTAAACTAAGATAATTGGTGCAGAAATCCACTTCTGGGGCCCACTTGGTGTGTGCTGGAGCTGAGACTAAAGCTATCCACGAGTGAAGGCCTTTCTTGGCGTTAAACTCCAGGTTATGACGTGTTTTGGGCGTTCAACTCCGGATCATGACGTTTTTCTGGCGTTTAACTCTAGACAGCAGCATGAACTTGGCGTTGAACGCCAAGTTACGTCGTCTATCTTCGCGCAAAGTATGGACTATTATATATTGCTGGAAAGCCCTGGATGTCTACTTTCCAACGCCGTTGAGAGCGCGCCAATTGGACTCCTGTAGCTCCAGAAAATCCATTTCGAGTGCAGGAAGGTCAGGATCCAACAGCATCAGCAGTCCTTTTTCAGCCTAAGTCAGATTTTTGCTCAGCTCCCTCAATTTCAGCCAGAAAATACCTGAAATCACAGAAAAATACACACACTCATAGTAAAGTCCAGAAATATGATTTTTGCCTAAAAACTAATAATATTTAACTAAAAACTAATTAAAACATGCTAAAATCTACATGAAATTACCCCAAAAAGCGTATAAAATATCCGCTCATCACAAGGCTAGCTTTTCCTCACCTTATTTGCCATCTATGTTACTCAGCTGGAGTTATCATAGAAGGAGACATCCCATTGAAGAGAATAAGCCCATCACCAAGAAGAGGATGGAGCAAGCAAGAGAGACCCTCCACGGATCTCAAGAGATGCATGAGGAAGCTTATCATCAAGAAATCCCTGAGATGCATCAAGGGATGCACTTTCCTCCCAACAACTATTGGGAACAACTCAACACTTTCTTAGAAGATTTGAGCTACAATGTGGAACAATTAAGGGTGGAACATCATGAGCACTCCATCATTCTCCATGAAATAAGAGAAGATCAAAGAGCAATGAGGGAGGAGCAACAAAGGCAAGGAAGGGACATAGAAGAGCTTAAGGACATTGTTGGTCCTTCAAGAAGAAGACGCCACTAAGGTGGATTCATTCCTTGTTCTTATTTCTTTCTGCTTTTCGGTTTTTATGTTGTGTTTTGTGTCTCTACTTCATGATCATTAGTGTTTAGTAACTATGTCTTAAAGCTATGAATAAAATCCATTAATCCTTCACCTCTCTTAAATGAAAAATGTTCCTAAATCAAAAGAACAAGAAGTACATGAATTTTGAAATTATCCTTGAATTTAGTTCAATTACATTGATGTGGTAACAAACCTTTTTCTTTTCTGAATGAATGCTTAAACAGTGCATAATTTTGATCTTGTTGTTTATGAATGTTAAAATTGTTGGCTCTTGAAAGAATGATGAACAAAGAGAAATGTTATTGATAATCTGAAAAATCATGAAATTGATTCTTGAAGTAAGAAAAAGCAGTGAAAAATAAAAGCTTGCGAAAAAAAAGAGAAAAAAATATAGAAAGAAAAAGAAAAAGCAAGCAGAAAAAGCCAATAGCCCTTAAAACCAAAAGGCAAGGGTAAAAAGGATCCAAGGCTTTGAGCATCAATGGATAGGAGGGCCCAAGGAAATAAAATCCAGGCCTAAGCGGCTAATTCAAGCTGTCCCTAACCATGTGCTTGTGGCATGCAGGTCCAAGTGAAAAGCTTGAGACTGAGTGGTTAAAGTCGTGATCCAAAGCAAAAAGAGTGTGCTTAAGAGCTCTGGAAACCTCTAACTGGGGACTTTAGCAAAGCTAAGTCACAATCTGAAAAGGTTCACCCAATTATGTATTTGTGGCATTTATGTATCCGGTGGTAATACTGGAAAACAAAATGCTTAGGGCCACGGCCAAGACTCATAAAAGTAGCTGTGTTCAAGAAATCAACATACTTAATTAGGAGAATCAATAACGCTATCCAAAATTCTAAGTTCCTAGAGAAGCCAATCATTCTAAACTTCAAAGGAAAAAGTGAGATGCCAAAACTATTCAGAAGCAAAAAGCTACAAGTCCCGCTCATCTAATTAGAATTAATATTCATTGATATTTTGGAATTTATAGTATATTCACTTCTTTTTATCCTAATTGATTTTCAGTTGCTTGGGGACAAGCAACAATTTAAGTTTGGTGTTGTGATGAGCGGATAATTTATACGCTTTTTGGCATTGTTTTTAGGTAGTTTTTAGTAAGTTCAAGCTACTTTTAGGGATGTTTTCATTAGTTTTTATGTTAAATTCACATTTCTGGACTTTACTATGAGTTTGTGTGTTTTTCTGTGATTTCAGGTAAATTCTGGCTGAAATTGAGGGACTTGAGCAAAACTCTGATAAGAGGCTGACAAAGGACTGCTGATGCTGTTGGAATCTGACCTCCCTGCACTCGAAATGGATTTTCTGGAGCTACAGAACTCCAAATGGCTCGCTCTCAACGGCGTTGGAAAGTAGATATCCAGAGCTTTCCAGCAATATATAATAGTCCATACTTTATTCGGGAATTGACGACGTAAACTGGCGCTCAACGCCAGTTCCAGGCTGCTGTCTGGAGTAAAACGCCAGAAACACGTCACGACCCGGAGTTGAACGCCCAAAACACGTTACAACTTGGCATTCAACTCCAAAAGAAGCCTCAGCTCGTGGATAGATCAAGCTCAGCCCAAGCACACACCAAGTGGGCCCCGAAAGTGGATTTATGCATCAATTACTTACTCATGTAAACCCTAGTAGCTAGTTTAGTATAAATAGAACATTTTACTATTGTATTCAGTGTCTTTTGACCACGTTTCATCTTTGGTCTCAGTTTTGTTTTATTCTTCATCTTAGGAGGCCATTGAGCATGTTTTGGGGGCTGGCCATTCGGCCATGCATGAACCTTTCACTTATGTATTTTCAACGGTGGAGTTTCTACACACCATAGATTAAGGGTGTGGAGCTCTGCTGTACCTCAAGTTTCAATACAATTACTATTATTTTCTATTCAATTCTCTTTTATTCATATTCTAAGATATTCGTTGAACTTCAACTTGATGAATGTGATGATCTGTGACACTCATCATCATTCTCACCTTTGAACGCGCGTGACTAACAACCACTTCCGTTCTACCTTAGGCCGGGCGCATATCTCTTAGATTCCCCAACAGAATCTTCGTGGTATAAGCTAGATAGATGGCGGCATTCATTGGAATCCGAAAAGTCTAACCTTGTCTGTGGTATTCCGAGTATGATTCCGGGAATCCGAAAAGTCTAACCTTGTCTGTGGTATTCCGAGTAGGATTCCGGGAATGAATGACTGTGACGAGCTTCAAACTCCTGAAGGCTGGGCGTTAGTGACAGACGCAAAAGAATCAAGGGATTCTATTCCAACCTGATTGAGAACCGACAGATGATTAGCCGTGCTGTGACAGAGTATAGGACCATTTTCACTGAGAGGATGGGATGTAGCCATTGACAACGGTGATGCCCTACATACAGCTTGCCATGGAAAGGAGTAAGAAGGATTGGATGAATGTAATAAGAAAGTAGAGATTCAAGAGGAGCATAGCATCTCCATACGCCTATATGAAATTCCCACTATTGATTTACATAAGTATTTCTATCCTATTTTATTTTCTGTTTATTATTAATTTTCGAACTTATCATAAATCAACTTAATCCGCCTAACTGAGATTTACAAGGTGACCATAGCTTGCTTCATACCAATAATCTCCGTGGGATCGACCCTTACTCACGTAAGGTATTACTTGGACGACCCAGTGCACTTGCTGGTTAGTTGAACGGAGTTGTGATCATACGTGCCATTACCAGGGATTATTAGGATCCCAATTCATCATATCATGATCTCTTTGGGGTATTTTTGATAGAGCCAATATTTAAATTTTATACAAGTACAAAGAGACCAACTTTGAGGATCACAATTTCGTCCACCATGGATCCATTCACCTAAAGAAAATGCCTGCAGAAGCTCAAGAACTTATTGACATGGTTGCAAATAATCAATTCATGTACACTTCTGAGAGGGATTTCGTGAATAATGGGACGCCTCAAAGGAAGGAAGTTCTTGAGATTGATGCTCTGAATGCCATATTGGCTCAGAACAAAATGTTGACTCAGCAAGTCAACATGATTTCTCAAAGTCTGAATGGATGGCAAAATGCATCCAACAGTACTAAAGAGGCATCTTCTGAAGAAGAAGCTTATGATCCTGAGAACCCTGCAATGGCAGAGGTAAATTACATGGGTGAACCTTATGGAAATACCTATAATTCCTCATGGAGAAATCATCTAAATTTCTTATGGAAGGATCAACAAAAGCCTCAACAAGGCTTTAATAATGGTGGAAGAAACAGGCTTAGCAATAGCAAGCCTTTTCCATCATTTTCTCAGCAACAGACAGAGAATTCTAAACAGAGTCCCTCTAGCTTAGCAAATATAGTCTCTGATCTGTCTAAGGCCACTTTAAGTTTCATGAGTGAAACAAGGTCCTCCATTATAAATTTGGAGGCACAAGTGGGCCAATTGAGTAAGAAAATCACTGAAACTCCTCCTAGTAATCTCCCAAGCAGTACAGAAGAGAATCCAAAAAGAGAGTGCAAGGCCATTGATATAATCAACATGGCCGAACCTAGAGAGGAAGGGGAGGACGTGAATCCCAATGAGGAAGACCTCATGGGACGTCTCCCAGACAAGAAGGAGTTCCCTATTGAGGACCTAAAGGAATCTAAGGCTCATATAGAGACTATAGAGATTCCTTTAAACCTCCTTCTGCCATTCATGAGCTCTGAAAACTATTCTTCCTCTAAAGAGGATGAAGATGTAACTGGAGAGCAAGTTGCTCAATATCTAGGAGCTATCATGAAGCTGAATGCCAAATTGTTTGGTAATGAGACTTGGGAAGATGCACCCCCTTGCTCATTAGTGAACTAGTTACATGGGTTCAGCAAATTTTACCTCAAAAGAAACAAGATCCTGGTAAATTTTTAATACCATGTACCATAGGCACCATGACCTTTGAGAAGGCTCTGTGTGACCTGGGGTCAGGCATAAATCTTATGCCACTCTCTGTAATAGAGAAACTGGGGATCTTTGAGGCATAGGCTGCCACATTCTCATTACAGATGGCAGACAAGTCAGTAAGACAAGCTTATGGATTGGTAGAGGACGTGTTAGTAAAGGTTAAAGGCTTTTACATCCCTGCTGATTTCATAATCTTAGATACTAGAAAGGATAAGGATGAATCCATCATTCTTGGAAGACCCTTCCTAGCCACAGCAGGAGCTGTGATTGATGTTGACAGAGGAGAGCTAGTCCTTTAATTAAATGGGGACTACCTTGTGTTTAAAGCTCAAAGATCTTCTTCTGCAACCATGGAGAGGAAGCATGAAAAGCTTCTCTCAATACAGAGTCAAATAATGCCCCCACAATCAAACTCTAAGTTTGGTGTTGGGAGGCCACAACCAAACTCTAAGTTTGGTATTGAATCCCCACATTCAAACTCTAAGTTTGGTGTTGGGAGTTCACAACATTGACCTGATCACCTGTGAGGCTCCATGAGAGCCCACTGCAAGCTATTGACATTAAAGAAGCGCTTATTGGGAGGCAACCCAATTTTTATTTATCAAATTTTTATTTTATTGTTCTTTTATGTTTTATTAGGTTCATGATCATGTGGAGTCACAAAACAATTGCAAAAATTAAAAATAAAATAAAAAATAGCAGAAGAAAAAGCACACCCTGGAGGAAGATCCTACTGGCGTTTAAACGCCAGTAAGGAGTATCTGGCTGGCGTTCAACGCCAGAACAGAGCTTGAATCTGGCGGTGAACACCAGAAACATGTAGTAATTTGGCGTTTAAATGCCAGGATTGCACCCTGAGGAAAGCTGGCGTTCAACGCTAGAAACATGCTACAGACTGGCATTGAACGCCCAGAACAAGTATAGAACTGGCGTTCAACGCCAGAAACAAGCATCAAGCTAGCGTTAAACGCTAGGATTGCATGCAGAGGGCGTTTTACACGCCTAATTGGTGCAGGGATGTAAATCCTTGACACCTCAGGATCTGTGGACCTCATAGGATCATCTCAGGATCTATAGACCCCACAGGATCCCTACCTACCTCAGCACACCTTCTCTCTTCTTCACACAATCCAATAACACTCTTCCCCAAAAGCCCTTCACCAATCATCTCAATCTGTCTTCCCAGTTAACCCTTTCACCACTCACATCCATCCACTCTTCCCCATAAACCCCACCTACCTTCAAAATTCAAAATCTCTTTCCTACCCAAACCCATCCCACATCTCTCCCTCTCCTCCATATTTTCTTTTTCTTCTATTCTTTCTTCTTTTGCTCGAGGACGAGCAACATTCTAAGTTTGGTGTGGTAAAAGCATAGCTTTTTTTTGTTTTTCCATAACCATTGATGGCACCTAAGGCCAGAGAAACCTCAAGAAAGAGGAAAGGGAAGGCAATTGCTTCTACCTCTGAGTCATGGGAGATGGAGATATTCATCTCAAGGGTCTATAGCTCAATAATAAAGCATTTGACTGCACATCAAGAGAGCCCACTCATGGACCTCATCAAAAGCATGAGGAATTCTCTCATCAAGAAATTCCTGAGATACCTCAGGGGATACATTCTCCTCCACATAATTATTGGGAGCAACTAAGGATAGGAGCACCAAAATCACTAGGGATCAAACAACAAAGGCAAGGAAGAGACATAGAGGAGCTCAAGGACGCCATTGGTCCTTCAAGGAGAAGGCGCCACCATCACTAAGGTGGACTCATTCCTTAACTTCCTTGTTCTTATATCTCTGGTTTTCTATTTTTTAGCTTCATGTTTGTCTATGTTTGTGTCTCTACTTCATGATCATTAGTGTCTAGTGTCTATGTTTTAAGGCTATGAATAATTCCATGAATCCTCCACCTTTCTAAAATGAAAAATATTTTTAATACAAAAGAACAAGAAGTACATGAGTTTCAAATTCATCCTTGAAATTAGTTTAATTATATTGATGTGGTGACAATACTTTTTGTTTTCTAAATGAATGCTTGAACAGTGCATATTTTTTATCTTGTTGTTTATGAATATTAAAATTGTTGGCTCTTGAAAGAATGATGAAAAAGAGAAATGTTATTGATGATCTGAAAAATCATAAAATTAATTCTTGAAGCAAGAAAAAGCAGTGAAGAACAAAGCTTGCGAAAAAAAAAGTGGCGAAAAAAAAGAGAAAAAGAAAAAGAAAAGCAAGCAGAAAAAGCCAATAGCCCTTAAAACCAAAAGACAAGGGTAAAAAGGATCCAAGGCTTTGAGCATCAATGGATAGGAGGGCCCAAGGAAATAAAATCCAGGCTTAAGCGGCTAAATCAAGCTGTCCCTAACCATGTGTTTGTGGCATGCAGGTTGATGAGCGGATATTTTATACGCTTTTTGGGGGGTAATTTCATGTAGATTTTAGTATATTTTAGTTAGTTTTTAGTAGATTTTTATTATTTTTTTGGCAAAAATCATATTTTTGGACTTTACTATGATTTTGTGTGTTTTTCTGTGATTTCAGGTATTTTCTGGCTGAAATTAAGGGAGCTGAGCAAAAATCTGATACAGGCTGAAAAAAAGGACTGCTGATGCTGTTGGATTCTGACCTCCCTGTACTCGGATTGGATTTTTTGGAGCTACAGGAGTCCAATTGGTGCGCTCTCAATTGGGTTGGAAAGTAGACATTCAGGGCTTTCCAGCAATATATAATGTTCCATACTTTGTGCAAAGATAGACGACGTAAACTGGCGTTCAACGCCATTTCCATGTTGCAATCTGGCGTTCAGCGCCAGAAACAGGTTGCAAGTTGGAGTTCAACGCCAGAAACAGGTTACAACCTGGCGTTCAACTCTAGAAACAGCCCAGGCACGTGAGAAGCTTAAGTCTCAACCCCAGCACACACCAAGTGGGCCCCAGAAGTGGATTTCTGCACTATTCATCTTAGCTTACTCATTTTCTGTAAACCTAGACTACTAGTTTAGTATTTAAACAACTTTTAGAGATCTATTTTGAATCTCATGACATTTTTAGATCTGAATTTTTCACCTGTTGACGGCATGAGTCTCTAAACTCCATTGTTGGGGGTGAGGAGCTCTGCAGCATCTCGATGAATTAATGGAATTATTTCTGTTTTCCATTCAAACACGCTTGTTCCTATCTAAGATGTTCATTCGTGCTTCACTATGAAGAAGGTGATGATCCGTGACACTCATCACCTTCTTCAATCCATGAACTTGTGCCTGACAATCACCTCCGTTCTACATTAGATTGAATGAGTATCTCTTAGATTCCTTAATCAGAATCTTCGTGGTATAAGCTAGAATCCATTGGCGGCATCCTTGAGAATCCGGAAGGTCTAAACCTTGCCTGTGGTATTCCAAGTAGGATTCAAGGATTGGATGACTGTGACGAGCTTCAAACTCGCGAGTGTTGGGCGTAGTGATAGACGTAAAAGGATTAATGGATCTTATTCCGACATGATCGAGAACCGACAAATGATTAGCCGTGCTGTGACAGAGCATTTGGACCATTTTCACTGAGAGGATGGGAAGTAGCCATTGACAATGGTGATTCCCTATATACAGCTTGCCATGGAAGGAGCCTTGCATTTATGAAAGTGAGAAAGCATTATGTTGCAGGAATTCAGAGGACAAAGCATCTCCAAAACTCCAACATATTCTCCAATACTGCATAATAAGTATTTATTTCATGCTCTTTTACTTTTTACAATTAAAACTAAAAATTATTATTGATATTATATCCTGACTAAGAATAATAAGATAACCATAGCTTGCTTCAAGCCAACAATCTCCGTGGGATTCGACCCTTACTCACGTAAGGTATTACTTAGACGACTCAGTGCACTTGCTGGTTAGTTGTGCAGATTGCAAAAGTGTGATTGCAATTTCGTGCACCAAGTTTTTGGCACCGTTGTCGGGGATTGTTTGAGTTTGAACAACTGACGGTGAATCTTGTTGCTTAGATTAGGAAAAATTAGTCCTTTTGATTTAGAGTCACTAGAATTGCATCTTTTATTATCCCTTTTAAAAACTTTTTCAAAAATATTATTTTTATTTATTTTTTAGTTTTTCTGTGGAGTTTAGTGTCATGTTCTAAGTTTGGTGTCAATTGCATGCTTTTCTTTGTCTCTCAATTTTTCGAATTGCATGTTCTTGTTTTTCTTTGATCTTCAAATTGTTCTTGTCAATTTTCCTTGTTTGATCTTTGGTTTATCTTGTTCTGTGTGTTTTCGTGTTTTCCTTGTGCTTTTTCAAAATATTAGTTTTCAAAAATATTTTTTTATATACAATATTAAAACACGTTACATTTATAGCTCAGTTGGCTAGAGCGTTGGCTTATGTTCTTGGCAATTGGGTATCTTCCTTTTAAAACTTTTTTCAAAAATAATTTTTATTTGATTAAATCTTGTGCCAAACTTTAAGTTTGGTGTTCTCTTGTTAATTTTCTTTAATTTTCAAAAATTTTATTGTGGTTTTCTAAAAATTTTAAGTTTGGTGTTCCTTCTTTTGTTCTTGTTGTTCTTGTGAATCTTCAAAGTGTTCTTGAGTCTTCTTTATGTTTTGATCTTAAAACTTTTTAAGTTTGGTGTTCCTTGGTGTTTTCCCTCCAAAAAATTTTCGAAAACAAGGAGCATTAGATATAAAAATTTTAAGCCTTGTGTCTTTTGTGTGTTTTTCTCTTTCATCAAAAAATTCAAAATTCAAAAAAAAATATCTTTTCTAACTATTTTCAAGCAATTATTTCGAATTTCAACTTTAATTTTTAAAATTATAGCTTTTTCAAAAATATTATAACCACTTTTTCTCTCCTCATTTTTTTCGAAATTTTTTTAAAATATTTTCAAAATCTTTTTTAATTTTATTTTAATTTTTATTTTATTTCATTTTATTATTTCGAAAATTATTTTTCTTATATAATAAAATAAATAAAATAATCCACATCATTTCCCTTTCTCCATCATGGACCTAAGTGGAAATGAACAGTCCAAAAGGACTCTGGGGTCATATGCTAACCCCACTACTGCTTCATATGGAAGTAGTATATGTGTACCCTCCACTGGTGTTAGTAGTTTTGAGTTGAATCCTCAGCTCATTATCATGGTGTAGCAAAGTTGCCAGTATTTCGGTCTTCTATAGGAAGAACCTACAGAGTTTCTGGCACAATTTTTACAAATTGCTGACACAGTACATGATAAAGAAGTAGATCAGGATGTCTACAGGCTATTACTGTTTCCATTTGCTGTAAAAGACCAAGCCAAGAGGTGGTTAAATAACCAACAGCTGTCAGAAAAATTCCTGAATCAATACTTCCCTCCAAAACGGATGACACAGCTAAGGCTGAGCATCCAAGGATTTAAACAAGGAGATAATGAATCCCTTTTTGATGCCTGGGAGAGATACAGAGAGATGCTGAGAAAATGCCCCTCTGAAATGTTTCCAGAGTGGGTGCAGTTAGACATCTTCTATTATGGGCTTACAGAGAGAGCTCAGATTTCTCTAGACCACTCAGCTGGTGGATCTATACACATGAGAAAGACAATAGAAGAAGCTCAAGAGCTTATTGATACAGTTGCCAAAAATCAGCATCTGTACCTAAGCAGTGAACCTTCCATCAACGAAGAGGCTAAAACAGTAACTGCTGAACTCAGTCCTGCAGATCAAGCTACTGAATTCAATCAGCAATTAGATTTTCTAACAAAATAGCTAGCCAAATTCAAGGAAATATTGCAAGAAACAAGAATGGCTAATATGAATATGGAAGTGTAGTTGAAGCAAACAGAACAGCAATTATCAAAACAAATAACAAAAGAATGCCAAGCAGTTCAATTAAGAAGTGGAAAAACATTAAATACCTCACTTCAAGGCAGCAGGAAGCCAAGAAATGAATAGACTGCTACCCAAAATCCCTCTGAGGATAGTCAGAGCCCAGAGAGGAATAATTATGGCGCTCAAACGGCAGATAATGGGTGGAAAGCTGGCGTTGAACGCCCAACCCATGCTCAGTCCTGGCGTCCAACGCCAGAAACAAATAATGAACTGGCACTGAACGCCCAAAGGAAGCTCAGTTCTGGCGTTTAGATGCCAGAAACAGATAAGGAATTGGCGTCTAATGCCACTCCAGCTTTCACCCCTGGTATTCAAACACCAGTGGGGGATCAGACACATACAAGTGCTGATAGCAACTCCTCTAAAAAGGCTTCTCAACCTACGGCTGTAAGCAATAAACCTGCAGCAACTAAAGTTGAGGAATACAAAGCCAAAATGCCTTATCCTCTGAAACTCCGCCAAGCAGAACAGGATAAGCAATTTGTCCGCTTTGCAGACTATCTCAGGACTCTTGAGATAAAGATTCCGTTTGCAGAGGCACTTGAGCAAATACCCTCTTATGCTAAGTTCATGAAAGAGATCTTAAGTCATAAGAAGGATTGGAGGGAAACTGAGAAAGTTTACCTCACTGAAGAATGCAGTGCAGTAATTCTGAAAAGCTTACCTGAGAAGCTTAAGGATCTGGAAAGCTTTATGATACCATGCACATTAGAAGGTACTTGTACCAAGCAAGCTCTATGTGATCTTGGGGCAAGTATTAACCTAATACCTGCTGCTACTATCAAAAAGCTTGGGTTGACTGATGAAGTTAAACCAACCCGGATATGTCTCCAACTTGCTGATGGCTCCATTAAATACCCATCAGGCGTAATTGAAGACATGATTGTCAAGGTTGGGCCATTTGCCTTTCCCACTGACTTTGTGGTGCTGGAAATAGAGGAGCACAAGAGTGCAACTCTCATTCTAGGAAAACCTTTTCTAGCAACTGGACGAACCCTCATTGACGTCCAAAAAGGGGAAGTGACCCTGAGAGTCAATGAGGACGAGTTTAAGTTGAATGTTGTCAAAGCTATGCAGCATCCAGACACCCAAAATAACTGCATGAGCATTGATATTATTGAATCTCTGGTAAAAGAGGTCAATATGGTTGAGAGTCTTGAATAAGAGCTAGAGGATATCTTTAAAGATGTTCAGCCTGATCTGGAGGAACTAGAGAGAATAATAGAACCTCTGAAAATCCCTCAGGAAGAGGAGAAACCTCCCAAACCTGAACTCAAACCATTACCACCATCCCTGAAATATGCATTTCTGGGAGAAGGTGATACCTTTTCTGTAATCATAAGCTCTACCTTAGAGCCACAGGAAGAGTCATAGAGGAGCTCAAGATCACCATTGGTCCTTCAAGAAGAAGGCGCCACCATTACTAAGGTGGACTCATTCCTTAACTTCCTTGTTCTTATTTCTCTATTTTTCGGTTTTTGAACTTCATGTTTGTTTATGTTTGTGTCTTTATTACATGATCATTAGTGTCTAGTGTCTATGTCTTAAGGCTATGAACAATTCCATGAATCCTTCACCTTTCTTAAATGAAAAATGTTTTTAATACAAAAGAATAAGAAGTACATGAGTTTCGAATTCATCCTTGAAATTTGTTTAATTATATTGATGTGGTGACAATACTTTTTGTTTTCTGAATGAATGCTTGAACAGTGTATATTTTTTATCTTGTTGTTTATGAATGTTAAAATTGTTGGCTCTTGAAAGAATGATGAAAAAGAAAAAGCAGTGAAAGAACAAAGCTTGCGAAAAAAAACTTTGCGAAAAAAAAGAGAGAAAGAAAAAGAAAAAGCAAGCAGAAAAAGCCAATAGCCCTTAAAACCAAAAGGCAAGGGTAAAAAGGATCCAAGGCTTTGAGCATCAATGGATAGGAGGGCCCAAGGAAATAAAATCCAGGCCTAAGCGGCTAAATCAAGCTGTCCCTAACCATGTGCTTGTGGCATGCAGGACCAAGTGAAAAGCTTGAGACTAAGTGGTTAAAGTCATGATCCAAAGCAAAAAGAGTGTGCTTAAGAGCTTTGGACACCTTTAACTGGGGACTTTAACAAAGCTGAGTCACAATCTGAAAAGGTTCACCCAGTCATGTGTTTGTGGCATTTATGTATCCGGTGGTAATACTGGAAAACAAAGTGCTTAGGGCCACGGCCAAGACTCATAAAAGTAGCTGTGTTCAAGAATCAACATACTTAACTAGGAGAATCAATAACACTATCTGAACTCTGAGTTCCTATAGATGCCAATCATTCTAAACTTTAAAGGTTAAAATGAGATGCCAAAACTGTTCAGAAACAAAAAGCTACAAGTCCCGCTCATCTAATTAGAACTAATATTCATTGATATTTTGAGATTTATAGTATATTCTCTTCTTTTTATTCTATTTGATTTTCAATTGCTTGGGGACAAGCAACAATTTAAGTTTGGTGTTGTGATGAGCGGATAATTTATACGCTTTTTGGCATTATTTTTAGGTAGTTTTTAGTAGGATCTAACTACTTTTAGGGATGTTTTTATTAGTTTTTAGGCAAAATTCACATTTCTAGACTTTACTATGAGTTTGTGTATTTTTCTGTGATTTCAGGTATTTTCTGGCTGAAATTGAGGGATCTAAGCAAAAATCTGATTCAGGCTAAAAAAGGACTGCTGATGTTGTTGGATTCTGACCTCCCTGCACTCGAGATGGATTTTCTGAAGCTACAAAACTTCAAATGACGCGCTCTTAACGGCGTTGGAAAGTAGACATCCAGAGCTTTCCAGCAATATAAAATAGTTCATACTTTGTTCGATTTTATACGACGCAAACTGGCGTTCAACGCTAGTTCCATGCTGCATTCTGGAGTAAAACGCCAGAAATACGTCACAAACCAGAGTTAAACGCCAAAAACACGTTACAACTTGGTGTTAAACTCCAGGAGAAGCCTCTGTACGTGTAAAGCTCAAGCTCAGTCCAAGCACACACCAAAGTGGGCCCCGGAAGTGGATTTCTGTACTTAGACTTATTTCTGTAAACCCTATTAGCTAGTTTAGTATAAATAGAAATTTTTACTATTGTATTAGACATCTTGGTCATCCTGGTTCCCTCTCTAAGGCCAGAACCAATGAACACCTTCATCACTTATGTATTTTTAATGGTGGAGTTTCTACACACCATATATTAAGGTGTGGAGCTCTGCTGTACCTCGAGAATTAATGCAATTACTATTACTCTTCTATTCAATTCAAGCTTATTCTTGTTCTAAGATATCATTCGTACTTCAACCTGATGAATGTGATGATCCGTGACACTCATCATCATCCGTCCTTATGAACGTGTGCCTGATAACCACCTCCGTTCTACCTGAGATTGAATGAATATCTCTTGGATTCCTTAATCAGAATCTTCGTGGTATAAGCTATAATTATTGGCGGCCATTCTTGAGAATCTGGTGCGCGAAATTGTGATCACTACACAACTTTGCACAACTAACCAGCAAGTGCACTGGGTCGTCCAAGTAATACCTTACGTGAGTAAGGATCGATCCCACGGAGATTGTTGGTATGAAGCAAGCTATGGTCACCTTGTAAATCTCAGTCAGGCAGACTCAAATGGGTATAGATGATGAATAAAACATAAAGATAAAGATAGAGATACTTATGTATATCATTGGTGAGAGCTTCAAATAAGCGTATGAAGATGCCTTCCCTTTCGTCTCTCTGCTTTCCTACTGCCTTCATCCAATCCTTCTTACTCCTTTCCATGGCAAGCTTATGCAAGGGTTTCACCGTTGTCAATGGCTACCTCCCATCCTCTCATTGGAAATGTTCAACGCACCCTGTCACGGCACGGCTATCCATCTGTCGGTTCTCAATCAGGCCGGAATAGAATACAGTGATTCTTTTGCGTCTGTCACTAACGCCCCGCCCTCAGGAGTTTGAAGCACGTCACAGTCATTCAATCATTGAATCCTACTCAGAATACCACAGACAAGGTTAGACCTTCCGGATTCTCTTGAATGCCGCCATCAGTTCTTGCCTATACCACGAAGACTCTGATCTCACGGAATGGCTGGCTCATTTGTCAGGCGAGCACTCGGTTGTCAGGCGATCAACCATGCATCGTGTATCAGGAATCCAAGAGATAAACACTAGAGCCTTGATTGCTTGTAGAACAAGAGTGGTTGTCAGTCACCTTGTTCATGAGTGAGAATGATGATGAGTGTCACGGATCATCACATTCATCAAGTTGAAGAACAAGTGATATCTTGGACAAAGAACAAGCGGAATTGAATAGAAGAACAATAGTAATTGCATTAATACTCGAGGTACAGCAGAGCTCCACACCTTAATCTATGGTGTGTAGAAACTCCACCGTTGAAAATACATAAGAACAAGGTCTAGGCATGGCCATGAGGCCAGCCCCCAAATGATCTAAGAACTAGATGTCCAAAGATGATCTAGAGATCTAAAGTGATCAAAAGATGAAAATACAATAGTAAAAGGTCCTACTTATAGGAAACTAGTAGCCTAAGGTGTACAAAGATGAGTAAATGACATAAAAATCCACTTCCGGGCCCACTTGGTGTGTGCTTGGGCTGAGCAATGAAGCATTTTCGTGTAGAGACTCTTCTTGGAGTTAAACGCCAGCTTTTATGCCAGTTTGGGCGTTTAACTCCCATTTAGGTGCCAGTTCCGGCGTTTAACGCTGGAATTCCTGAGGGTGACTTTGAACGCCGGATTGAGCCATCAAATATTGGGCAAAGTATGGACTATCATATATTGCTGGAAAGCCCAGGATGTCTACTTTCCAACGCCGTTGAGAGCGCGCCAATTGGGCTTCTGTAGCTCCAAAAAATCCACTTCGAGTGCAGGGAGGTCAGAATCCAACAGCATCTGTAGTCCTTTTGAGTCTCTGGATCAGATTTTTGCTCAGATCCCTCAATTTCAGCCAGAAAATACTTGAAATCACAGAAAAATACACAAACTCATAGTAAAGTCCAGAAAAGTGAATTTTAACTAAAAACTAATAAAAATATACTAAAAACTCAACTAAAACTACCAAAAACATACTAAAAACAATGCCAAAAAGCGTACAAATTATCCGCTCATCACAACACCAAACTTAAATTGTTGCTTGTCCTCAAGCAACTGAAAATCAAATAAGATAAAAAGAAGAGAATATACTATAGACTCCAAATTATCAATGAAACTTAGCTCCAAATTAGATGAGCGGGACTAGTAGCTTTTTGCCTTCGAACAGTTTTGGCATCTCACTCTATCCTTTGAAATTCAGAATGATTGGCTTCTTTAGGAACTCAGAATCCAGATAGTGTTATTGATTCTCCTAGTTAAGTATGATGATTCTTGAACACAGCTACTTATTGAGTCTTGGCCGTGGCCCAAAGCACTCTGTCTTCCAGTATTACCACCGGATACATACATGCCACAGACACATAATTGAGTGAACCTTTTCAGATTGTGACTCAGCTTTGCTAGAGTCCCCAATTAGAGGTGTCCAGGGTTCTTAAGCACACTCTTTTTGCCTTGGATCACAACTTTATTTCTTTCTTTTTCTCCCCCTTTTCGTTTTTTTTTTCGCTTGCTTCTCTCTTTTTTTTTATATTTACTGCTTTTTCTTGCTTCAATAATCATTTTTATGATTTTTCAGATCCTCAGTAACATGTCTCCTTTTTCATCATTCTTTCAAGAGCCAACAACTTTAACATTCATGAACCACAAATTCAAAAGACATATGCACTGTTTAAGCATACATTCAGAAAACAAAAAGTATTGTCACCACATCAAACTAATTAAGCTAGTTTTAAAGATGAATTTGAAATCCTGTACTTCTTGTTCTTTTGTAATAAAAATAGTTTTCATTTAAGAAAGGTGATGGATTCATATTCATAGCTTTAAGGCATAGACATTAAGACACTAATGATCATAAGACACAATCATAGACAAACATAAGCATGAAAATTTCGAAAAACAGAAAAATAAAGAACAAGGAAATTAAAGAACGGGTCCACCTTAGTGATGGCGGCTTGTTCTTCCTCTTGAATATCCTATGGAGTGCTTGAGCTCCTCAATGTCTCTTCCTTGTCTTTGTTGCTCCTCTCTCATGATGAGAGGGGTCTCTTGTTTGCTCCATCCTTTTCTTAGTGATGGGCTTGAGGTCATGCCTTCTCAGTTGAACCGGCTTCCCTCTTGAATTTCTCTTCCATTGGGCGTCCTCTTCACAGATATCTATGAGGACTTGGTCCAACCTTTTGATCAAAGTTGACCCTTCTTCATGGCCACAACTTCATAGAAGTGGTCTTGATGCACCCTTGAGATGAATCTCTCCATCTCTCATGACTCGGAGGTAGAAGCTTTTGCCTTCCCTTTCCTCTTTCTAGAGGTTTCTCCGGCCTTGGATGCCATAAATGGTTATGGAAAAACAAAAAGCAATGCTTTTACCACACCAAACTTAAAAGGTTTGCTCGTCCTCGAGCAAAAGAAGAAAGAAGAGAGTAGAAGGAGGAGATGGAGGTGGCTTATGGTTCGGCCAAAAGAAGGGGGAGAAGTGGTGTTTAGATGGTGTGAAAATGAAGGAGTGAAGAAGGGTTTATGGGGAAGAGGTGTTGAGGTGATTGGTGAATGGGTGAAGAAGAAAGAGGGTGGTGGGGTTGGTGGGGACCCTGTGGGGTCCACAGATCCTGAGGTGTCAAGGAAAAGTCATCCCTGCACCAAGTGGCATTCAAAATCACGTTTTGAGCCATTTCTGGCGTTAAACGCCGGGATGGTGCCCCTTTCTGGCGTTTAACGCCAGGTTCTTGCCCTTTCCTGGCGTTTAACGCCAGTCTGGTGCCCCTTTCTGGCGTTAAACGCCCAGAATGGTGCCAGACTGGGCGTTAAACGCCCAAATGCTAGCCTCACTGGCGTTTAAACGCCAGTGATTTCTTCCTCCAGGGTGTGCTGTTTTTCTTCCTGTTTTTCATTCTGTTTTTGCTTTTTCAATTGATTGTGTGTCTTCTTATGATCATCAACCTACAAAATAAGATAAAATAACAAAAGAAAATATATAAAATATAATCATTGGGTTGCCTCCCAACAAGCGCTTCTTTAATGTCAGTAGCTTGACAGAGGGCTCTCATGGAGCCTCACAGATACTCAGAGCAATGTTGGAACCTCCCAACACCAAACTTAGAGTTTGAATGTGGGGGTTCAACACCAAACTTAGAGTTTGGTTGTGGCCTCCCAACACCAAACTTAGAGTTTGACTGTGGGGGCTCTGTTTGACTCTGAATTGAGAGAAGCTCTTTATGCTTCTTCTCCATGGTGACAGAGGGATATCCTTGAGCCTTAAACACAAGGGATTCTTCATTCACTTGAATGATCAGTTCACCTCTATCAACATCAATCACAGCCTTTGCTGTGGCTAGGAAGGGTCTGCTAAGGATTATGGATTCATCCATGCACTTCCCAATCTCTAGGACTATGAAATCAGTAGGGATGTAATGGTCTTCAATCTTCACCAGAACATCCTCTACAAGTCCATGAGCTTGTTTTCTTGAGTTGTCTGCCATCTCTAGTGAGATTCTTGCAGCTTGTACCTCAAAGATCCCTAGCTTCTCCATTACAGAGAGAGGCATGAGGTTTACACTTGACCCTAAGTCACACAGGGCCTTCTTGAAGGTCATGGTGCCTATGGTACAAGGTATGGAAAACTTCCCAGGATCTTGTTTCTTTTGAGGTAATTTCTGCTTAGACAAGTCATCCAGTTCTTTGGTGAGCAAAGGAGGTTCATTCTCCCAAGTCTCATTTCCAAATAACTTGTCATTCAGCTTCATGATTGCTCCAAGGTATTTAGCAACTTGCTCTTCAGTGACATACTCATCCTCTTCATAGGAAGAATACTCATCAGAGCTCATGAATGGCAGAAGTAAATCCAATGGAATCTCTATGGTCTCATTTTGAGTCTCAGATTCCCATGGTTCCTCATTAGGGAACTCATTGGAGGTCAGTGCACGCCCATTGAGGTCTTCCTCAGTGGCGTTCACTTCCTCTCTTCCCTCTCTAGATTCGGCCATGGTTATGGCTTTGCACTCTCCTTTTGGATTTTCTTCTGTATTGCTTGGAAGAGTACTTGGAGGGAGTTCAGTAATTTTCTTACTCAACTGTCTCACTTGTGCCTCCAAATTCCTAATGGAGGACCTTGTTTCAGTCATGAAACTTTGAGTGGTTTTAATTAGATCAGAGACCATGGTTGCTAAGTCAGAGGGGTTCTGCTTAGAATTCTCTGTCTTGTGCTGAGAAGATGATGGAAAAGGCTTGCCATTGCTAAACCTGCTTCTTCCACCATTGTTGTTATTGAAACCTTGTTGAGGTCTCTCTTGATTCTTCCATGAGAAATTTGGGTGATTTCTCCATGAAGAATTATAGGTGTTCCCATAGGATTCTCCTAGGTAATTCACCTCTTCCATTGAAGGGTTCTCAGGATCATAAGCTTCTTCCTCAGATGAAGCATCCTTAGTACTGCTTGGTGCATTTTGCATTCCAGACAGACTTTGAGAAATTAAATTGACTTGTTGAGTTAATATTTTGTTCTGAGCCAGTATGGCATTCAGAGCATCAATCTCAAGAACTCCTTTCTTCTGACTTGTCCCATTGTTCACAGGATTCCTTTCAGAAGTGTACATGAATTGGTTATTTGCAACCATTTCAATGAGCTCTTGAGCTTCTATAAGCGTCTTCTTCAGATGAAGAGATCCTCCAGCAGAGCTATCCAAAGACATCTTGGATAGTTCAGAGAGACCATCATAGAAAATACCTATGATGCTCCATTCAGAAAGCATGTCAGATGGACATTTTCTGATCAATTGTTTGTATCTTTCCCAAGCTTCATAGAGGGATTCACCATCCTTCTGTCTGAAGGTTTGGACTTCCACTTTAAACTTACTCAATTTTTGAGGTGGAAAGAACTTTGCCAAGAAGGCATTGACTAGCTTTTCCCAAGAGTCCAGGCTTTCTTTAGGTTGTGAGTCCAACCATATTCTAGCTCTGTCTCTTACAGCAAAAGGGAATAGCATCAGTCTGTAGACCTCAGGGTCAACCCCATTAGTCTTGACTGTGTCACAGATTTGCAAGAATTCAGCTAAGAACTGATGAGGATCTTCCAGTGGAAGTCCATGGAACTTGTAATTCTGTTGCATTAGAGAAACTAATTGAGGCTTAAGCTCAAAGTTGTTTGCTCCAATGGCAGGGATAGAGATGCTTCTCCCATAGAAGTCGGGAGTAGGTGCAGTAAAGTCACCAAGCACCTTCCTTGCATTGTTGGCATTGTTGTTATTTTCGGCTGCCATGGGTTCTTCTTCTTTGAAGATTTCTGTTAGGTCCTCTACAGAGAGTTGTGCCTTAGCTTCTCTTAGCTTTCGCTTCAAGGTCCTTTCAGGTTCAGGGTCAGCTTCAACAAGAATGCCTTTGTCTTTGTTCCTGCTCATATGAAAGAGAAGAGAACAAGAAAATGTGGAATCCTCTATGTCACAGTATAGAGATTCCTTGAGGTGTCAGAAGAAAAGAAAAATGGAAGACAGAAGTAGAAAATTCGAACTTATCAAAGAAGATGGAGTTCGAATTTTGCATTAAGGGATAGTGTTAGTCCATAAATAGAAGGATGTGAGAAGAAGGGAAGTAATTTTCGAAAATTGAGTGAAAGATTTTGAAAACATTTTGAAAAACACTAATTGATTTTCGAAAATAAAAGTGGGAAAGAAATCAAGTGATTTTTGAAAAAGATTTTGAAATTAGAAATCAAAAAGATATGATTGAAAACTATTTTAAAAAAGATGTGATTAAAAAGATTTGATTGAAAAGTTATGCTTTTTTTAAAAAGATATGATTGAAAAGATATGATTTGAAAACAATTTTAAAAAGATTTGATTTTAAAAATTAATGACTTGCCTAACAAGAAAAGATATGATTCAAACATTAAACCTTTCTCAACAGAAAAGGCAACATACTTAAAATGTTCAATCAAATCATTAATTGTTAGTAAGTATCTTTGAAAAAGGAAAGAAATTGATTTTGAAAACATTTGATTGAAAAGATATGATTTGAAAAAGATTTGATTTGGAAAAACTTTGAAAACTTAAAAAAAAATGATTTTGAAAACAAAATCCTCCCCCTTGTGCCATCCTGGCGTTAAACGCCCAGAATGGTGCACATTCTGGCGTTTAACGCCCAAAACTCTACCCTTTTGGGCGTTAAACGCCCAGCCAGGTACCCTGGCTGGCGTTTAAACGCCAGTCTGTCTTCTTCACTGGGCATTTTTGAATGCCCATCTTTTTCTGTATAATTCCTCTGCAGTATGTTCTGAATCTTTAATTCTCTGTATTATTGACTTGAAAAGACACAAATTAAAAATATTTTTGGATTTTTAATAATGAGGAATAATCAAAATGCAACTAAAATCAAATAACAATGCATGCAAGACACCAAACTTAGCAGTTTGTATACTATTGACACTAACAAAATGAGAATGCACATAAGAAATAACAAAACACTCAAGTCAATAGAATTCAAAGATCAAAACAAGGAAATCATCAAGAACAACTTGAAGATAAATGAAGACACATGCATAAATTTGAAAAATGCAAGAAGAACATGCAATTGACACCAAACTTAAAATGAGACACTAGACTTAAACAAGAAATATATATATATATATATATTTTTTTTTTATGATTTTGTAATTTTTTTGGATTTTTCGAAAATTAAGTGGAAGAAGAAAATAAAGGTATCAAAATTCTTAATGAGAATTCCAGGAATCATGCAATGTTAGTCTAAAGCTTTAGTCTAAAGGAATTAGACATAGCTAGCTAAGCTTCAGCAGGACATTGCATTCAAGAGCTAAATTGATGATGATCAATCAGCTTTGGTGATGATAAGAACATCACCTTGAAACACTAGAATTCATTCTTAAGAACTCTGAAGAAAAATAATACCTAATCTAAGCAACAAGATGAACCGTCAGTTGTCCATACACAAAACAATCCCCGGCAACGGCGCCAAAAACTTGGTGCGCGAAATTGTGATCACTACACAACTTTGCAAAACTAACCAGCAAGTGCACTGGGTCGTCCAAGTAATACCTTACGTGAGTAAGGGTCGATCCCACGGAGATTGTTGGTATGAAGCAAGCTATGGTCACCTTGTAAATCTCAGTCAGGCAGACTCAAATGGGTATAGATGATGAATAAAACATAAAGATAAAGATAGAGATACTTATGTATATCATTGGTGAGAGCTTCAGATAAGCATATGAAGATGCCTTCCCTTCTGTCTCTCTGCTTTCCTACTGCCTTCATCCAATCCTTCTTACTCCTTTCCATGGCAAGCTTATGCAAGGGTTTCACCGTTGTCAATGGCTACCTCCCATCCTCTCATTGGAAATGTTCAACGCACCCTGTCACGGCACGGCTATCCATCTGTCGGTTCTCAATCAGGCCGGAATAGAATCCAGTGATTCTTTTGCGTCTGTCACTAACGCCCCGCCCTCAGGAGTTTGAAGCACGTCACAGTCATTCAATCATTGAATCCTACTCAGAATACCACAGACAAGGTTAGACCTTCCGGATTCTCTTGAATGCCGCCATCAGTTCTTGCCTATACCACGAAGACTCTGATCTCACGGAATGGCTGGCTCGTTTGTCAGGCGAGCACTCGGTTGTCAGGCGATCAACCATGCATCGTGTATCAGGAATCCAAGAGATAAACACTAGAGCCTTGATTGCTTGTAGAACAAGAGTGGTTGTCAGTCACCTTGTTCATGAGTGAGAATGATGATGAGTGTCACGGATCATCACATTCATCAAGTTGAAGAACAAGTGATATCTTGGACAAAGAACAAGCGGAATTGAATAGAAGAACAATAGTAATTGCATTAATACTCGAGGTACAGCAGAGCTCCACACCTTAATCTATGGTGTGTAGAAACTCCACCGTTGAAAATACATAAGAACAAGGTCTAGGCATGGCCATGAGGCCAGCCCCCAAATGATCTAAGAACTAGATGTCCAAAGATGATCTAGAGATCTAAAGTGATCAAAAGATGAAAATACAATAGTAAAAGGTCCTACTTATAGGAAACTAGTAGCCTAAGGTGTACAAAGATGAGTAAATGACATAAAAATCCACTTCCGGGCCCACTTGGTGTGTGCTTGGGCTGAGCAATGAAGCATTTTCGTGTAGAGACTCTTCTTGGAGTTAAACGCCAGCTTTTATGCCAGTTTGGGCGTTTAACTCCCATTTAGGTGCCAGTTCCGGCGTTTAACGCTGGAATTCCTGGGGGTGAATTTGAACGCCGGATTGGGCCATCAAATCTTGGGCAAAGTATGGACTATCATATATTGCTGGAAAGCCCAGGATGTCTACTTTCCAACGCCGTTGAGAGCGCGCCAATTGGGCTTCTGTAGCTCCAGAAAATCCACTTCGAGTGCAGGGAGGTCAGAATCCAACAGCATCTGTAGTCCTTTTGAGTCTCTGGATCAGATTTTTGCTCAGATCCCTCAATTTCAGCCAGAAAATACCTGAAATCACAGAAAAACACACAAACTCATAGTAAAGTCCAGAAAAGTGAATTTTAACTAAAAACTAATAAAAATATACTAAAAACTCAACTAAAACTACAAAAAACATACTAAAAACAATGCCAAAAAGCGTACAAATTATCCGCTCATCAGAATCCGAAAAGTCTAAACCTTGTCTATGGTATTCTAAGTAGGATTCAGGGATTGAATAACTGTGACGAGTTTCAAACTCGCGATTGTTGGGCGTAGTGACAAACGCAAAAGAATCAATGGATTCTATTCCGTCATGATCGAGAATCGACAGATGATTAGTCGTGCTGTGACAGAGCATTTGGACCATTTTCAGTGAGAGGATGGGAAGTAGCCATTGACAACGGTGATGCCCTACATACAGCTTACCATGGAAATGAGTGAGAATGATTGAAGGAAGGTAGTAGGAAAGCAGAGATTCAGAAGGGACAAAAGCCTCTCCATACACTTATCTGAAATTTCCACCAATGATTTACATAAGTATCTCTATCTTTATTTTATGTTTTATTTATCTTTATTTTCAAAAACCATTATAATCATTTGAATCCTCCTGACTGAGATTTACAAGATGACCATAGCTTGCTTCATACCAACAATCTCCGTGGGATCGATCCTTACTCATGTAAGGTATTACTTGGACGACCCAGTGCACTTGCTGGTTAGTTATGCGAAGTTGTGACAAAGTGTGATTCACGTTTGAGAGCTCCAAGTCTATTGGCGCCATTGTTGATGATCACAATTTATGCGCACCATGTGCGTGTGTGTGTGTGTGTGTCACTTTACTCTTATCTCGTCTGATTTACATTTATCGCTTACGCAAGTGATGTGCTTTTCTGTTTAACGCTTTTGTTTATCTTTTCTTAAAAGGGCTCCTAGATAAAACCCTTTTTCGCCTATATTATATATATGACTTTACTTTTAGAGGTCGTTGTAACACCCTGATGGTGTTTTTGTGGAAAAATGAATTTCCAAACACATAGGTCTAACCGGCAAGTATACCGGGTCGCATCAAGTAGTAATAACTCACAAGAGTGAGGTCGATCCCACAGAGATTGATGGATCAAGCAACTTTATTGGGTGATTAGTTTAGTCAAGCTAACATTGAAGTGAAATTGGATGTAATGTAGCCAACAGAAAGTAAAATAGCAAGGAAAATTAAAGTGCAGAAAGTAAAATTACAGAAACTTAAAATGCAAGAAATGTAAATTGCATGAAAAGTAAAGGGGCTGGGGTGCTGGAAATTAAATAGAGCAATAGATCAGAACTCAAAACTCTTGTAGCAAGCTTAAATTGCAGGAAAGTAAATTGGGAGCAATGTAAACAGAGAAGCAAAATTATAGTGAATCGGAACTTAGAGCAATTGCAGAGAAATTAGAATTGTGCAGAAAATGTAAATGAGATTTGCAGCAAGCTTAATGTAAACTGAATTGAGGAACCAAACAGAAAGTAAAATGCAGCTCAATTACAATAGCTAAAGGAAAGTTGAAGATCTCAGGGGTGGAGGAGTCTAGAAAACAAGTCTAGATCTCAATCCCTTCTTTGATCCAACAGCAAACAAGATGCAGGAAAATTAAAGATGAAAGCAATAAATGAAAACTCAGATTCAATTCTCAATTCTCTGAAATTATGCAGAAGAACAACCAAGAGAGATGTTAGACTAAGAGGGAAACAGAATTCCTTCACTTCTCAATCCAAGATTTAAATTCAAAGAAAGAAAAACTAAGAGAGAGAGAGCTCTCTACCACTACTACTCCCTAATAGAGCTAGCCTTCTTAATTCATCTTTCTATTAGAGCCAACCTCCCCTCTGAAATGAGAGTGATGCCCTTTATATAGGCTTTTTTTACAAAATGAAAATAAAATGAAATTGAAATTAAAAATAAATTCACAAAATAAAAATTCCTAATCTAGCTTGTTCTTGTGCCTTTGAGTGATGATATGGGTTTTGCTTGCTTTGGATTTGAGGAGAAATGGGTTTAGTTGTCCTTGATTCAATTTGGAGAGGAATTGAATTAAAATGGAATTTTGGTTGAATTTTGGCCCATGAGTGTTTGCTCCCAGGAGGCTGCCCTGCTCTTGTGGAGGGCAGAGCAGGGAAGTTGTGTGAGGAAGCATGTTGCGTGCCAAGTGTGGGAGGGGCACCAGGGGATTGCCCTGCCCTTGTGGAGAGCGGAGCATTGGCTTGTGGTGTGTCTTGTGTGCACACCAAGTTCCTTGACCGTGCCGAATTGTGCCTCATGCACCAAGGAATAGCGCTCTGCTCTCCTTGTGAGCGGAGCAAAACTTTCCTTGTTCTTGGGTGAGGTCCAAAGTTCGAACCTTGGTGAAAGCATTTGGGGGAGCAATTTTCCTTGATTTTTTATGAAGAGAAGCACGACATTGCCCTGCTCTCCAAGAGGGCAGAGCAGAATAATGAGTGCTACTTTGCTTTGGAGTGAGGCTCCAGCTTCGAACCTTGGTGGAAGCACTTTGGTTTATTTTCGCTTATTTTTTGCCCTTAAAGATGCCTTTCACTAATTCCTCAATTGTACGCCAAATATGGATTGCCATATATCGTTGGAAAGCTCTGAATGTCAGATTTCCAACACAACTGGAAGCACATCAATCGGACATCTGTAGCTCAAGTTATAGCCCTTTGAAGGAGGCATGGTCATGCTGTGAGCGCCCAGATTTTAACTTAGCGAAAATTTGCTTCCAACCTCACTTTGTTTCATCATGATATTGCCCTGCCCTTGGCAAGGGCAGGGCAGTGTGCGTGCTGGTTGCTTCCTCCTTTGATTTGGTCATGGGCCACGCTTTTAAAAGCGTGGCCTAAGGCTCCAAAGTGTGCCCCAACTTCAAAGTGTGTCCCAAAGCTCTTTTTTTCTCCTTTTTAGCTTATTTTGTGCTTCTTTGCTTCTTTTTCTTCTTATTTCCTACAAGATTTATAAAATTAAAAGATCAAGAAAATATATCATTTAAGCACAAAAGCATTCAATATTTAAGCACAAATCATCAATTTCTTGTATGAAAAAGCATTGAAAAATAGGTATATGATGACATGTCATCACAACACCAAACTTAAACCTTGCTTGTCCCCAAGTAAGAAAAGAATCATGCAATAGAAATTGACAATCCAAGGTAAGAAGAATAGCAACTCAAAGTTCATGGTAAGCTAGTTTTCTAAGCATGCTACAATCACAAAAGAAATGTTAATGATTGATGCTTCTATCTAGCTCATTTTATGAAATCTTTCTCTTATATTTCTTCCTTGAAACAAGCATTTGATTTTTTTTTATTAGCTTCTCCTTTTGGGTGCTTTGCCCCATGAGTTGATAACAAAGCTACGACTTCTAAATGCTTTGTTTTCAAGTATTACCACTTGATACATAAGCACCACAAGCATTTAATTAGAGGACTTCATTAAGCTCATCATTTTTTTTCTTTTCTTGACTCTCTAATCATTGATGCTCAGAGCCTTGAGCTTTGAGGGAGTGCTTTTGCACTTGAGCCTAGCCTTGACTTCTAAGTGTTTTGTTTTCAAGCATTTGGCTTGATATATAAACACCACAAGCACTTAACAAATAAATTGCCATTGGTACTCAAAGCCTTCTTCTTTCTCATTCTTTCCCTTTTTCTTTTCTTGCTTTAATTGTATTTGCTTCTTCAAGGTTTTCATGATTTCAAAAGATTTCACAAAATGTCCTAGATGAAAACTTCAATTAAATAAAATCCAATGCAATTGAGCAACAATCAATCATACTAGCTTTCCAATACTTGTATGCACATGCTAAATTCTTCTTTAATTCCTTGTTTGTTTATGATCATGATGTTTTTTTTGCTTTTGAACCCACATGATTCAAGTTGGTAGTCATAATGGTACAGCACCATGTTATAATTCAAAATTCAAGCTATGCTTTATTCATACATGATGTGCGGAAAACGATCTGACACAAAACTCACCGGCAAGTGCACCGGGTCGCATCAAGTAATAATAACTCACGGGAGTGAGGTCGATCCCACAGGGATTGAAGGATTGAGCAATTTTAGTTTAGTGGTTGATTTAGTCAAGCGAATCAAGATTTGGTTGAGAGGTTTTTGATTAACAGAATTTAAATTACATAGAAAGTAAAGGGAATGGGTAAATTGCTTGAAACTAGAGAGAACTGAAATTTAAAGTGCTGAATCTTAAAGAACAAGAAATTAAATGGCAGAAACTTAGAACGCAAGAAATGTAAATTGCAGAATCTTAAAATGCAAGAAATGCAAATGGCTTGAATTGTAAAGGGAATTGGGAATTGGATTTGCAGAAATTAAACAAGGAAAAGTAAAATTCAACAAACAAAAGAATAGAAGATGACTTGGATTGAATCGGATCTAAAACGGAAATGTAAATGAACATGAAAAGCGTTAAACAGAGAAAGTAAAATGATAATTCAGATCTCAGGACCCAAGAGACTAGATAACCAAGTCTAGATCTCAATACCTTCCTAGATCCAACAAGAACAATTGCAAAGGAAATGAGGAATTGTAAATTGCAGAGAAAGTAGAAGAAGAAGCAATTAACCGAAACGGAAATTCAATTGTGCAGTAAAATTAAACAAGATCCCAAGGTGAGATTGAAACAGAAGTTCTTCAATTCTCCACCCAAGATCCGAAGCAAGAAAAGTAAAGATTATTCAAGCAAGAACAAGGAAGAAGAGAGATCAATTCTCCTCCCAAATTCCCTTGAATTAAAAACAACAATGCTAAAATGTAAAGTGAGCTCTCTACTAAGTGTACTACGAATTCTCCAAGGGAAAAACTCTCCTAAAACTTAAATCCTAAGCTATTTATACACTTTCTTCAAATGGTCTTCAAGCCTTGAATTGGGCCTTTGCTCTTGATGGAATTGGGTTGATAGAGGCCTTGGTTGATTGCTCTTGGAGTTTGGAGAAGAACCGAAGTGAACCGGGTTGGGAATCATGAAAGCTTGAGTAAAAGTTTGAGTAAAAGTTTGAGGCAAACTTTTACTCAAACTTTTCACATCAGCCACCCTCTCTTTGCTGCTACCAACGTTTGAGCCAAAGTTTGGGGTCAAACTTTTGCTCAAACGTTGGCCCCCTCATGTACACTCATGGCGCCAACGTTTGCCAAAAAGTTTGAGGCAAACGTTGGCGCAAACTTTTGCTCTCCAGGGTGTTGATTTGTGAGGCCAACGTTTGCCAAAAAGTTTGAGGCAAACGTTGCCTCAAGATTTTCTCCCAAAAGTTTGCGCAAAAGTTTGAGGCAAACTTTTGCTCAAGCTTTTTGCTCCCTGGTTTGTTTTCACTTATTCCAAAAGTTTGAGCTAAAGTTTGAGGCAAACTTTTGCTCAAACTTTTTGTTCTCTCTTCCTCCTAGCCATTCCTTCTTGCTTCAACCTTTCTCCAAGCTTTCTTCACCTATCATTAATCAACCAAACACATCAAAGCTATGCTCAAAATCATGAGATATTCATTCTTTCATAATATATGATAATAATGGCATAAAACCTCATGAAATTGCATTAATTCATCTATGGTTGATTAAATCAAAGGAAACATGAAAATCTACCCAATTGGCTTGCTTATGGCTCAAGAAAGTGCATAATTCAATTCAAAATAAAAGAAAAAGACTAGTGAAACTAGGCTAAGATGACTTGTCATCACAACACCAAACTTAAAACTTGCTTGTCCCCAAGCAAGAAAAGATTTATTGAGAAGAAAGAATGAAATGGAAGAGGATGTTCATGCTAGTAGAGTATTATTGGTAGTTCATGGGGTTTTATGTGGGTATGCAAACTCTCACTTCTTATTGACTCTTAAGCCTAGAAAGTCTCCTTCAAGCTTCAAGTAACATACTGCTATGACCTCTCATTATTCCTTTATCCTTGGCTATTATTTTGTTCATAAGCTTTATTTGAGTGTCATGTGTAGCAAGTTCATTTTCTTTTCTTTATACTTGACACATTATTCACTATAGACACTTGGCTCACATTCCTTCTTAAAACATTGATGCCCAGCACCTCTTTGGGTTACTAAATGCCTTGTAGTTAGGTTGCTCTTGATAGTGGACTTTCAGCTGATGATCCCGAGTTAGTTAACCCAAGTCACCGAGTGTTGATGCACTCCAAAGAGCTTACTAATCCAAGCAGATCCTAGTACAAAGACACCACAGGCATATATTCTAAGGTTCAAGCTATTGGTGTCCAGCTTTGTTTCTTTTTGTTTTCTTTTGTTCTACTGCCACTCTTTGGCTATTTCTGTTTCTCCCCTTTTTTTCTTTCTTTTTGTTTTTCTCTCTAACTAGGGATTTTTATTTGATTGAGATTCATAGACAGTATGCCACTTTATACTTAGAAGGAGATATCCTAGTTTTTTTTATTCACTAAAAGTGAGATCACACACACATACCACCACTTACTTTTATTATACTTCTATCTAACAGAGAACTATTTCACTTCACCTTCAAACATTTCTTTTATTGAATTAAAGATGCAGGGGACAGAACATGCTTTTAGTCAAGTGGAAGTAAACACACAAGCACACACTTAAACTAGTTTACTTATTTTAAGAGTGATTCTACTTGTATTGGATGAACACTTTAACAAAACACAAGTCAAATCATTTTTCTACAGCAAGAGTTAAGTGTAAATATGACCTATTGATTTGCAGTTCATTTGTCCTTCCTTCTGTTGTGCCCTTTTGAGTTATGATACATAGTGTCCTCAAATGGTGGTAAATTCCCTGCACAATTCTCAAAAGTTGCTTGCTTCTCAAGCCCTTAGGTGACCAGTTAGTATGCATGAATTGAGTGTGGCTTGTGGATTTAATTTGGTGTGGGGACACCAAACTTAATTTCTTGCCACTTCTCTTGATACAACAAGTTAACTCTAGGCAAAATCTTGTGTCCTTGCTAAAGGTTATGAAGTTAAGACTAAAAAGCAGTTAATTGGTTGAATAATCTGTTTGATTGCTTAGAACTAGCAATGTGCAGGAAGTTAGAATGTGCTTTTGAATGAGGTTTTGGTGGAACACCAAACTTAAAATCCTACATTCTCCCTTAAGTTGTTTTTGGTGTGCAACACCAAACTTAGCTCCTTGCAATACATATCAATTATTCAACATTTTTATTGAAAAAGTTATGAAAAGAAAACTACCTCAGGTTGGGTTGCCTCCCAACAAGCGCTCTTTTATTGTCACTAGCTTGACATCCTTCAATTCTTTTCAAGAAGGCTGTAGGTTCTGGACCACTTTTTCCTTATCCCATTCTCCTCCCAAGTACAGCTTTGCTCTGTGACCATTTGCTGTGAATTGGTTATTTGTTGCTTCCTCTAGCAGTTCAATACTCCCATAAGGAAAAACCTTTGTCACCAAGTATGGGCCAGTCCACTTAGACTTCAGTTTGCCAGGGAAAATCTTAAGCCTTGAATTATACAGGAGCACTTGCTGTCCTGGCTTGAATTCCTTCTTTGTGATTTTCTTGTCATGCCACCTCTTAGCTCTTTCCTTGTATATCTTAGCACTTTCATAAGCTTCTAGCCTGAATTCATCTAACTCATTTAGTTGTAACAACCTTTTCTCTCCTGCAGCTTGGGGATCAAGGTTGAGGAGTTTAGTGGCCCAAAAAGCTCTGTGTTCAAGCTCTACAGGGAGGTGGCAGGATTTGCCATACAATAGCTGAAAGGGTGACTTGCCAATAGGAGTTTTGAAAGCTGTCCTATATGCCCATAATGCATCTTCTAGCTTCCTAGCCCAATCTTTTCTTGTGCTTCCCACTGTTTTCTCTAGGATCTTCTTTAATTCCCTATTTGCTAGTTCAGCCTGGCCATTAGTCTGAGGGTGGTAAGGTGTAGCCACTTTATGGATTACTCCATATTTGTGGAGGAGCTTCTCCATCTGTTTGTTGCAAAAGTGACTACCACCATCACTGACAAGACTCTTGGGCACTCCATATCTTGTGAAAATGTGCTTTTTAAGGAATTGGAGGACAATCTGTGCATCACAGGTGGTTGTGGCTATGGCTTCCACCCACTTTGAGACGTACTCCACTGCTACTAAGATATATCTGAAAGAATAGGAAGGGGGAAAAGGTCCCATGAAATCAATTCCCCATAGATCAAATAATTCCAATTCCAAGATGAAGTTTTGAGGCATCTCATTCCTTCTTGTTAGTCCTCCTGCTTTCTGGCATTCATTACATTGGTGAACTTATTCTCTGGCATCCTTGAAGATAGTTGGCCAATAGAAGCCGCTCTGCAGTATCTTTGCAGCTGTTTTTTCTGGGCCAAAGTGTCCACCATAAGCTGAACCATGACAATACCACAAGATGTCCCTCATTTCACTCTCGGGAACACACCTTCTAATTACTCCATCAGAACATCTCTTGAACAAAAAGGGTTCATCCCACGAGAATTTCCTTGCTTCATTGATTAACTTCTTCACTTGTTGCTTAGAGAACTCTTGAGGTATCTTCCTTCCCACTTTGTAGTTTGCTATGTCAGAAAACCAAGGTGCTTGCTGGATCTGTAACAAGTGCTCATCTGGGAAGCTTTCATTCACGGGCTGAGAGGCTTTTTGAATTGTCTCATGTGGTAGTCTCGACAAATGATCAACAACTCGGTTTTCAGTGCCCTTCCTGTCTCTTACCTCAATGTCAAACTCTTGTAGGAGCAATATCCACCTAATAAGTCTTGGTTTAGCATCCTGCTTTGACATCAAATACTTAAGTGCAGCATGGTCAGTATAAACCACAACTTTGGATCCTATCAAGTATGATCTAAACTTATCAAATGCATAAACTACAGCTAGCAACTCCTTCTCTCTTGTGGTGTAATTTTTTTGGGCTTCATTCAACACTTTACTTGCATAATATATGACATGATGTAAGTTTCCCTTCTTTTGCCCAAGTACAGCACCAATTGCAAGGTCACTTGCATCACACATGAGTTCAAAAGGTAATTCCCAATCTGGAGGTGTGATGATTGGTGCTGTTGTGAGTCTGTTTTTTAAAGTTTCAAAGGCATGCTGGCAGTTTTCATCAAAAACAAAAGGGTTATCAAGCATTAACAAATTACTCAAAGGTTTGGCTATTTTTGAAAAATCCTTGATAAACCTTCTGTAAAATCCGGCATGCCCCAAGAAACTTCTAACAGATTTCACATTAATTGGTGGAGGGAGTTTTTCTATGATCTCAACCTTTGCCTTATCAACCTCTATCCCTTTTCTTGAAACTTTATGGCCAAGAACAATCCCTTCGGGTACCATGAAATGGCATTTCTCCTAGTTCAAAACCAAATTAGTTTCTTGGCACCGTTTCAAGACAAGGGTTAAATGGTTTAGGCAAGCATTAAAACTATCACCAAAAACAGAGAAGTCATCCATGAAGACCTCTAGAAACTTTTCGACCATATCAGAGAAAATGGAGATCATACACCTTTGAAATGTGGCAGGGGCGTTGCAAAGCCCAAAGGGCATCCTCCGGTATGCAAAGACTCCAAATGGACATGTAAAGGCAGTCTTCTCTTGGTCCTTGGGGTCCACCACGATTTGATTATACCCAGAATATCCGTCCAAAAAGCAATAATAGGCATGGCCGGCCAACCTTTCCAGCATCTGATCAATGAATGGGAGAGGGAAATGGTCCTTCCTGGTGGCATCATTCAATCTTCTATAGTCTATGCACATCCTCCACCCAGTCACTGTTCTAGTAGGGATCAACTCATTCTTCTCATTAGTGATGACCGTCATTCCTCCTTTCTTTGGTACAACTTGAACCGGGCTCACCCATGGGCTGTCAGATATTGGGAAGATTATCCCTGCATTCCACAACTTCATTACTTCCTTCTGGACAACTTCCTTCATTGTGGGATTTAACCTTCTTTGAGGTTGAACCACTGGTTTGGACTTATCTTCCAAGAGGATCTTATGCATACACACTGCAGGGCTGATGCCTTTCAGGTCATCAATGGTCCATCCCAAAGCATCTTTGTGAGCTTTGAGTACATCAAGAAGTTCTCCTTCTTCCTTCTTTGTCAAGGATGAATTAATGATTACTGGGAAGCTTTCCGATGTGCCAAGGAATGCATATTTGAGATGGGTGGGTAATGGTTTCAGTTCTTGTTTTCGTACTTCTTCCTTCTTGTCTTGTTTTTCATCTTGCTCAATAGAAGTCTCAGCTACTTGTTCCTCTGTTGTGTTTGTTGGTTTTGGTTGTGACTATCTCCCCATCTGAGGTTGGGGTGATTTTTTCATGAGGGGTTGTAAGTATCACCATAGACTTCATTTGGACTAGAATGCATGTACTGGACTTGTTCTTGCTGTTGTTCCTCTTGAATTTCTTCATTCTGCCCCCATGTGTTTGATGGTTGGCTAGTATTAACTGCTGCAACTTGGAGGCTATCAATCCTCTTAGTCATTTGCTCAAATTGTTGTTGAATTTGCTGCTGCATTATTTTATTTTGAGCCAAGATTGAATCCACTCCTTCTAGCTCCATTACTCCTCTCCTTTGTGATGGTTGGCGATTTCTTTGATGAGCGAAGAAATATTGGTTGTTAGCCACCATATCAATGAGATTTTGAGCCTCCTCTGCAGTTTTCATGAGTTGCAAAGAACCTCCGGCTGAATGATCCAAAGCTTCCTGGGATTTCAATGTTAAGCCCTCATAGAAATTCTGCAGCTTATCCCACTCAGTGAACATTTCAGGAGGACATTTCCTGATTAGAGCCTTGTATCTCTCCCATGCCTCATGGATGGGTTCAGCCTCCATTTGTGTAAATGTTTGTACCTCTGTCTTCAACCTTATGATCCTTTGAGGTGGGTAAAATTTGGCAAGGAACTTGGTTACCAAATCATCCCAATTGTTGATGCTGTCTCTTGGAAAAGATTCCAACCATTGAGTGGCCTTGTCCCTGAGAGAAAATGGGAATAGCAATAGCTTGTAGCTGTCAGGAGGCACACCATTAGTTTTAACAGTGTTACAAATCCTCAAGAAAGTGGACAAGTGTTGGTTGGGGTCTTCAAATGGTCCTCCACCAAAAGAGCAATTGTTTTGAACCAAAGTGATGAGTTGTGGCTTTAGTTCAAAATTGTTTGCCTTGACATTTGGAGCTAAGATGCTGCTTCCACAGTGTCTGGAATTTGCAAAAGTATAGGAGGCCAAAACTCTCCTCTGGGTTGGGTTGTTATTGTTGTTGTCTGCTCCACCTGGTGGATTGGTTGAATGTTCCTCCATATCTTGGAATTCTTCTTCGGATTCCTCTTCTCCAACAATATTTTTCCCCCTTTCAGCTCTTCTTAACCTCCTAAGAGTTCTTTCGTCTTGTTCATGAAAGGTGGGTGTGGTTCTCCTTGTACCTGACATACAAGCAGAACATAAGAAACGCACAAACCAGTGATACTTCAATCTACTGCTAGAATGAAGTTTTAGTTAGCTTAAGCAAAAATTTAAACAGTTAGTGGGTTAACAAAAAATTAAAGAAAAAGTGCTTGATCTAGATCTCCACTTCACTTAATCATTGTCAATCTAATCAATCCCCGGCAACGGCGCCAAAAACTTGATGTGCGGAAAACGATCCGACACAAAACTCACCGGCAAGTGCACCGGGTCGCATCAAGTAATAATAACTCACGGGAGTGAGGTCAATCCCACAGGGATTGAAGGATTGAGCAATTTTAGTTTAGTGGTTGATTTAGTCAAGCGAATCAAGATTTGGTTGAGAGGTTTTTGATTAACAGAATTTAAATTGCATAGAAAGTAAAGGGAATGGGTAAATTGCTTAAAACTAGAGAGAACTGAAATTTAAAGTGCTGAATCTTAAAGAACAAGAAATTAAATGGCAGAAACTTAGAACGCAAGAAATGTAAATTGCAGAATCTTAAAATGCAAGAAATGTAAATGGCTTGAATTGTAAAGGGAATTGGGAATTGGATTTGCAGAAATTAAACAAGGAAAAGTAAAATTCAACAAACAAAAGAGTAGAAGATGACTTGGATTGAACCGGATCTAAAACAGAAATGTAAATGAACATGAAAAGCGTTAAACAGAGAAAGTAAAATGATAATTCAGATCTCAGGACCCAAGAGACTAGATAACCAAGTCTAGATCTCAATACCTTCCTAGATCCAACAAGAACAATTGCAAAGGAAATGAGGAATTGTAAATTGCAGAGAAAGTAGAAGAAGAAGCAATTAACCAAAACGGAAATTCAATTGTGCAGTAAAATTAAACAAGATCCCAAGGTGAGATTGAAACAGAAGTTCTTCAATTCTCCACCCAAGATCCGAAGCAAGAAAAGTAAAGAGTATTCAAGCAAGAAGAAGGAAGAAGAGAGATCAATTCTCTTCCCAAATTCCCTTGAATTAAAAACAACAATGCTAAAATGTAAAGTGAGCTCTCTACTAAGTGTACTACGAATTCTCCAAGGGAAAAACTCTCCTAAAACTTAAATCCTAAACTATTTATACACTTTCTTCAAATGGTCTTCAAGCCTTGAATTGGGCCTTTGCTCTTGATGGAATTGGGTTGATAGAGGCCTTGGTTGATTGCTCTTGGAGTTTGGAGAAGAACCGAAGTGAACCGGGTTGGGAATCATGAAAGCTTGAGTAAAAGTTTGAGTAAAAGTTTGAGGCAAACTTTTACTCAAACTTTTCACATCAGCCACCCTCTCTTTGCTGCTACCAACGTTTGAGCCAAAGTTTGGGGTCAAACTTTTGCTCAAACGTTGGCCCCCTCATGTACACTCATGGCGCCAACGTTTGCCAAAAAGTTTGAGGCAAACGTTGGCGCAAACTTTTGCTCTCCAGGGTGTTGATTTGTGAGGCCAACGTTTGCCAAAAAGTTTGAGGCAAACGTTGGCTCAAGCTTTTCTCCCAAAAGTTTGCGCAAAAGTTTGAGGCAAACTTTTGCTCAAGCTTTTTGCTCCCTGGTTCATTTTCACTTATTCCAAAAGTTTGAGCTAAAGTTTGAGGCAAACTTTTGCTCAAACTTTTTGTTCTCTCTTCCTCCTAGCCATTCCTTCTTGCTTCAACCTTTCTCCAAGCTTTCTTCACCTATCATTAATCAACCAAACACATCAAAGCTATGCTCAAAATCATGAGATATTCATTCTTTCATAATATATGATAATAATGGCATAAAACCTCATGAAATTGCATTAATTCATCTATGGTTGATTAAATCAAAGGAAACATGAAAATCTACCCAATTGGCTTGCTTATGGCTCAAGAAAGTGCATAATTCAATTCAAAATAAAAGAAAAAGACTAGTGAAACTAGGCTAAGATGACTTGTCATCACAACACCAAACTTAAAACTTGCTTGTCCCCAAGCAAGAAAATATTTATTGAGAAGAAAGAATGAAATGGAAGAGGATGTTCATGCTAGTAGAGGTGTTGATGTGTTGATGTGTGGAAAACGATCCAACACAAAACTCACCGGCAAGTGTACCGGGTCGCATCAAGTAATAAAACTCACGGGAGTGAGGTCGATCCCACAGGGATTAAAGGATTGAGCAATTTTAGTTTAGTGGTTGATTTAGTCAAGCGAATTAAGTATTGGTTGAGTGATTTTGTATCCAACAGTAAGTAAATAACAGAAAATGTAAAGGGAGAGGGATGAATTGCAGAAATTAAAAAGAACTGAAAGTAAAAGAGCTGAATCTTAAAGAACAAGAACTTAAATAACTGAAACTTAAAGTGCAAGAAATGTAAATTGCAGTAACTTAAAGTGCAAGAAATATAAATTGCTTGAATGGAAAAGGGATTCGAGGACTGGGATTTCAGAATTTAAGCAAGGGAAATTAAATTGCAACAATTATCACAGCAAGAGATGATTTGGATTCAACTAGATCTCAAACAGAAATGTAAAATATAATTGCAGCAGTGTTTCAGCAGAAGAACCAAAAGGAAAATTTGATCTCAGGACTCCAAAGACTAGATAACTGAGTCTAGATCTCAATTGCCTTCCCAGATCCAAGTTCACAAGCAATTAAAAAGAAATTAAAGATTGCAGCAGAAAGGAAATTGGATTCAACTCAATTATGCAGTTAGGGAATCAAAGAGATCTTAAATGGAGATTGAGACAGAAATTCCTCAATTCTTAACACCCAAGACTCAAACAAGAAAAGTAAAAAGTGCTCAAGAAAGAACAAGGAAGAAGAGAGATCAATTCTCCTTCCCAATTCTCTTAGATCTCAGTTCTAAGCTTTCAAAGAAAATGAAGTCTCAAAATGTAAGAATTCAAAAATCAAAAGAAAGGTCCTAATTACATCAAACTATCTCCTATTTATACACTTTCTATTCTTGGATTTTGGAATTTGGATGGGCTTTTGATTTGGTGAAGAAATGAATTAAATTGGATTTTTAATCCAATTTTTAGCCCATGAAGAAGTTGGCTCCAGGAGGCTGCTCTGCTCTTGTGGAGAGCAGAGCAGGGAAATGGTGCATGCGGCCTCATTGCGTGCTCGTGCTGCATGTGATGGGCGTTCAAGATGCTGCCCTGCCCTTGCGGAGAGCAGGGCAGTGTGCGTGCATGCTTGCCTTCCGTGCGTCCAAGCTGCACGCTTGAGTGCTCCTGGCCGTGCGTGCTTGTGTGCGTGCTTGTGTGCTGCCCGTGCCAAGAAATGCTGCTCTGCTCTCCTTGTGGGCAGCGCAGCAAGGCAATCAAGGGTGAGGTCCAAGGTTCGAAACTTGGTGGAGGCACACGCTGCCCCTTTTTCCTTGGTTTTCTTGGCACCAAAGTAACGCCTAGTTCCTTGCTCCCTCATGGTGCTGTGTTCGATTCTTGGGGATTGAAAACAAGCCAATTTTTGCTTGTTTTCCTTGTATTTGACCGCTACTCCTTTCCTCCTTGTTCTTGGGTTCGAAACCCATGAGTAGCACTAGGAGAGCAATTTCCTTTGAATTTTTCTTGGATGAAGCCCGATATTGCTCTTGAGGAGGGCAGGGCAAAATTTTTGCTTCCTTTGGTCCTTAGCATAGAATTGTGCTCCGCTCTTATTGTGGGCAGGGCAGTGATATTTTGGAGGCTTGGTTTATTATGCTGCTCTCTTGGAGAGAAGTGTGCTCTTGTGGAGAGCAGTGTTTGCTTCCTCCTTCTATATTGCACCACACTTCTCCTTCCATGGCCACACTTCTTAAGCCACATTTTTCTTCTTTTCTTCCTTTCTTCACCTACAAGAAACCAAAGCAACCAATCAAAGTATCTCCAAACTCATAAGGTTTATAATTCATTAAAAATCAATTACTTTTAGCTTAAACCTCATGATTTAGCATCAATTTAATGGTGGTTGTTTGATTTAAAGAAGTCATGCATTTTCATTCCAAATTACTTACTTAGGATGCAAGAAAGTAATTTGGAAAAAGAAAACCGTGCTTTTGAAAAAGAGGAAGGAAAAACTGAGTTAATGGTTGGTAACGCTTTTAGGATAATTTCTCAACTAATTCATTATCTACGCTTTATATTTTCATATATCTAATCCTATGCGCACTAGCGAACGCTGTAAGAAATCAGAAATCACAGGCCTCATGGGATAGGGTGGTTACAGTCGTAATACCTCATCACCTCAATTTTATGACTTAAGCATAAAACTCTGTGTGGTAGGATGTTACACTTCTCTCCTAATTTTACAAAGACCTAAGATTGGCAAACCATTACATTTATATTTATCTAATACAGATTATTCTGTTAGTTCAATTTTGGTTACAGAAACAGGAAAGGAATAACACCTAATTTATTTTGTAAGCAGATCTTTGCACCATGCCGAGCTTCGATACCCTAAGCTGGAGAAACGGGCCTTGGCACTAATTTCAACAGCTCGACGACTATGAACTTATTTTCAAAGTCATACTATCATTATTCATACTGAACAACCATTACATCAAGTGCTTGCAAAGCCCGAATTGAATAGGAAATTGAACTTTTGAGTTTGATATACTACACCAATCTAGACAATATCTCAAATCCCAGCATTTGGCTGACTTCATTGCTGAGTTACCGTTTTAAGTAATGATGAACTTGTCCCCAAATGAATACTTTATGTTCACAGTGCATTTAATCCAAATGGCTATGGCACCAGAGTTCTTTTAGAAGACAATTCTAGTAAGTTTTTAAAACTTCTTTGCAGTTTTCATTCACTACTAGTAACAACCATGTAGAATACGAAACTTTATTGGCCGGATTAAGGTTAGCAAAAGATATTCAAATACAGAACCTTTAGGTAAATTGTGACTCTTTATTAGTTGTACAACAAGCAACTGATGAAGAGCTATTTTTATACACTAATTGGTACCGATTTATATTGTTACGGATTTTCCATACCATTGTTAAAATGTTTGAATCCTGATGAAGACAAATTGGCAATAACTGAGGAACATGAGGGTGTATGTGGTACTCACATCGACAGCCAAAGTCTAGCTTCCAAAATTTTGCGTATTGAATTCTTTTAGCAAATTTTACAAGATTGTAAGAAGAAGGTCATGACTTGCGATAGTTAAAAACATGCACTTGTTATTCATTCTCCTGCCAAACTCTTACACTCATTTGAGGTTAGTTGGCCATATCACAAATGGGGGCTTGATATCATCGGCCCATTTCCATAAGCTCTCAGGTAGGTAAAATTTTTTATTGTTGCAATTGACGATTTCTCCAAATAGATAGAAGCTCAGCCATTAGCTAAAATTACCTTTGATAAGATGGTAAGATTTGTCTAGAAGTATATGATATGTAGGTTTGGTATCCCTCAATACATTATCACTGATTTTTTTTACAGAATTTCAAATTTCATCATCATTTTTCTTCTGTAGAACACCTACAGGCTAATGGACTAGCAGAAGTAGCTAACAAGGTCATTCTCCATGCATTACGAAGGAAATTGGATGATGCTAAAGGCATGTAGGCCGACCTTGTTCCAGAAGTCTTGTGGGGATACAACACCACACCACAGCCCACCACCAAAGAAACCCCTTTCCGATTAGTTTACAGTTCCGATGCTACAGTCCCATTCGAGATCTCACAATAATCCTTAAGAACAAAAATTAACAAAATTGAATCTAATGACACAAGACTACTAGAACTTGACACTCTTGAAGAGGTTCGAGATATTGGTACTATCAAACACCAAGCTATGCAAGCTCGGATTGCCAGACGATATAACAAAAGAGTACATGCTCGAGAATTCTAGAAAGATGACTTGGTACTACACAAAACTGAAGATGTTTGCAAACCTCCAAGACATGGGAAGTTAGCTACGACCTGGGAAGGACCATTTTGAATATCTCAAGTATTAAGGTATAGTGCATATCAAATTGAAACTTCTCCAAATTCTTTAGCTTCATAGTGATCTCCACCACTTGATTTTGAAGAAATTTATTATCTTTTTCACACTTCTTATTTTTCTACAATAATTTTTCATTCTCTCTTTTTTTTTTTAATTCAACATCTTCTTCCTTTTTTTTATTTTCTCTAAAGCCTTTATTTGTTGACCCTGTTTAATGGTTAAGTCTTCTTTCAAATTCAAATTTCCCTCTATAGCACTTTTTTTCTTTTTATAAAAAATTTCTCAGCTACGCCAAATACTCAGCAGCCGAGCACAAACAACCTGTAACGTTATAAAATCCTCGTCAAAATTTATAAACTGAATCCAATTCAAAACTCACACATTACTTACCTAAAAGAACTTATCTATGGCAATATCTCTAACACCATTGACAAAGAACCACATCAATGCTATACTTTGCAAATTCATCAGTTACCACAATATACGAGAAGTTATCATCCCATAAAGAGATCCATCCCCGCTTTCAACAAAAACATGCAACTTTTTCTGATTACCAATAAAATTTGTCAATTCATCCAATTGAATCTCCTGTTCTTTCTCCTTTGTTCTCGAAACCTTGTTCACTTCCTCTACAGCAACTTCATTCTTCCTCTTTTTACAATGATTTATTTTCTCTTTTATTAGGATTTGAGCTTAAACCCTCATTTTCCCATCTTTTTCTTCAAATGAGCCCTTAAGCTCGTAGCAGTCACAATGGGGCTCGTTCACCTATCACCACAATAATTCAAACAAAAAATTTAGATCATATATTTTTCTGTTTTACAACAATATACACATGTTACCAATACAATACTCACCAAAATCTTGCAAAATAGCATCCTTATTCTCATCCCAAGGTAGCAAATCAGAAATAGATAATAACCTATTTTTCAAAATTTTCTCAACTAAAAATTCCAACAAGCTTTTATTAATTTCGCTAATTATTTCTGTCTCCAAAATTTGCAATAGTTAGTCACACCAAAAAAGAGAAAACTTTTTTACCAAATTTTTGTCAATATAAAATGAAAATTTCTCTTTGACAATTTTAACTTTCAAATAAATTTCTTTAGAATCCTTGAAAGAGGACTTATAAAGTTTAAACACAGACTAACTAGGTGAGCTATTAAGGTTTATCCAAACACCCTTCCATACACATTTTGCTTGGAGTAGGGAGAAAACACAGTTAGCGAAGGCTGAACCTCCAAATGCTCCATTAAAATATGAAAGCATTTCAAGAATGCCTAACCGTTTGGATGAAGCTGCAAACAGGCACAATTTAATTGCCTTAACACAGCATATTTAAACCCAATAAAAGGTAATTTTATCCTAAGTTCTTGCAACATGCAAATATAAATATAAAAATACTCAAAATTCCCTTCATTTTATGAAACACGTGATCTTTACTTTGGCAAGGTAACAACTCTACATTAATACCAACACCCTTTCTCATTACCTTAGACTTATCAATCCTCTCAACACTTTCACTATCAACGAACAGTGAAACCCGAATTTTCATATCCTCATCTACTTAAGAATAAGGATCACCACCTTCCAAATTTTTTCTTTTCCTCTTTCTCATCAAATACACAGAAGAAAAATAAAGAAGCAAGGAAGAATCTCAAAAGTAGAAGTGATAAATGCGAATACTAACCTCCCTAAGCCATTTTTTGCTTAAACTATTTTCTTCTAAGACCAAATTCCTATGCTTTATGAAATTGCTAAAAGCCTTCACTTTCAACTTTACTTTCCTTCTTTTAGAATGAATAATTAACATTAACTTCATTTACTCATGAAAACTATTCCACATCTTTCATCCTCATTGTAAACTTCATTTCAAAGCATTTTACATAAATTGTTCTGATTTCCTAGAAAATCGAATAGTCACATCTTCTCTTTATTAATTTCTCACATTTTTTTATGTTTTACAATAATAAGGACTGTTGATCTTGGGGACTATATACTCTCATTAATTCAAGCAAGTTATAACTTCTGTAAAGAAGCTCAACTTGCTTTATTAAATTTCCAACAGATCAAGCTTGGCAGCTATGATCTTCTCGTTATAATTCTGCTGTATGTTATAACTTGATTGAACGTTATAACTCTGTCAAATGTTACAAATCAAACGATACGCTAAAACCGTTACAACTCGGATATCGAAATGTATGCAAACTAATAAAAGTATTTGATGGTCATTCATTATTGAATCATGAATGATGAACAGATTATAAGCCATACCTAAGCTATATAATAATATAAAGGTAAAGGTAAAAGATATGTTCGAAATCCATTCTCTTGAGCTTAAAAAATACTTCACAATACTAACATAAACGTTAGAGTGTTTTGTGCAGGTACTCACATTTCATATTTTTCTGTCGTCCAAACTATAACTCATTTTGTGTGAAGACCTTGAAGATATATGAAAAAGACGAATTATACAAAGCAGACAAGCAAGGTTACGCAAGAACAATACTAAAAAAAAATTCAAATTGTGTGGTGGCTAAGAAGATCATCTCTCTGCAATCAAAATTTTTTTGGGGTACAAAAAAAGGGCGAACAAAGTTACCAACTGTAGCATGGGACACTATACAGAAGCCAAAGGAGCATGGAGGGCTTGGAGTGGGAGATATCACTATTAAAAATGCTACTTTATTGTTTAAATGGTGGTGGAGATACTCAACAGAGGATAAACCAATGTGAAAGAAAATCGTATTTTCGTGTAATGTAGTTCCTTTAGATGAACCGGTCAATGAGCATAATGTACCTAAGTCTAGTGGACCATGGAATGATATCATAAATGGAGTTAGAAGTAACCAATTATGTAAAGAATTAAGCTCAACGGGCCTTAGAATGTGTGTTGGAAATGGTGAAAAATCAAAATTCTAGGATGATAAGTGGTTGGGTGATTTGAGGCTCAGAGAAAAATTCTTAAGGATTTATTTGATTTCTGCCTAACAAGCTGAAACTATTACTAACTGTGATTTTTGGGACGGCTTTAGGTGGGTCTGGAACCTGAGATGGAGGAGATGCTTTTTTGAGTGGGAGTGTAAACACTGTGAGGAGTTACTAGTATTATTATAAAAAGTTTGTTTAAATGCATGTACAGAAGATAAGCTCATTTGGAGTCGTTCGTCACTTCAGTGGAGTCAAAAGCGTTGGGCTTTCCTGAAACACGTCATACTTTGGATAATATCTGGCGGAGAACAGTACCTCCGAGGGTGGAGATGATGGGCTAGTTTCTGATATTAGGCAAGGTCAACACGATGAAAAGGTTGGCCCATATTAATGTGGTGGGTGCAAATGAGATAACTTGTGCTTTATGTGGTTTAGATGATGAGGATATAGATCACCTATTCATCCATTGTAACTATGTTTCTTATTTGTGGTATAAAGCTATGGTTGTGGGGGGAATTACATGGGTTAAGTCAAAGGGGGTGAGGCGTTTCTTTGAATCTTGGTGTGAGTAAGAGGTGGTGAGAGTGGGAAGGAGAAGGTGGATAAATTGTTAGTTTGTAATAGTATGGGTGATATGGAGGATTAGAAACCAATTTATTTTTGAAAGAAATGATATATCGTGGGAGAATGCATGGGAGTTTATTATGTACCAGCTAAAAGAATGAAAAATTCTTAACATAAAAAAAAGAAGGAAGAGCAGTCAACTATTGTTCAAGGAGCTACAAGTAGTCTAGGACTGGTTGTGAACATTGAATATGAATTTTTTTGGTGGATTTGTGCTGAATATGTTCCTTCAAAATAATGTATGGTAGTGGGTGGCTATCTTGTGAATGTTGAGAATAATATTGTTGTGCTTTTATGTGAGTTTCTGAATACAGATTCTAGAGTTACTGCCTTGGTGGAATGTATTGAAACATCCGTTCAATTCTTGCTGGAGGAGTGTAATGTAATTCTAGAGCGAGTGGTCTTCAAAACCAATGAAGCAATCTTGTTGAGATGGGCCAAAGGACAAGGTGATAACTATTGGAAGCTAAATTTTGAAAGAAATAAACTGAAAAATTTTCTACAAAGCTTCAATAATATTAAAGTTCAATATACTTCACATAAGGAGTTTAAATTCATCAACAATTGAAAAAAATGGTCAATAATCAGAATGAGAATAGGAAGGTCTTTTGGTGCTAATGAGAAGCTATGTGATCACCAAAATAATTTTCGTGAGCAACTGTGACATTGATAATAGGGATGTGGTCTTTTATACAGTGCTGAAAATGGAATATTGTAATAAAAAGTAGAAGCATCATAGTAAGAGTTATTGTAGCTCTAATATTTAGTTGGAGAACTTTCTTTTTAATTTAGTGTTAATCTTTGTATTAGGTGTGATTTTTTTTATATTTTAGACATTTTTATATTAATAGTGTTATCTTATTTTTTATCATTATTCTTAATAACAATACCGAAAAAAATATGACTGAGATGTAGGATTTATTTTTTGTCTTCTCTCCTTTTTTTAGTCGAATTTATAACCCAACAATCAAAAAAAAAAATGAGTAAAGTCATATATAATGCATAATATTACGTTATATATATATAATATGATGCATACCTAATAATACATATGCAAATGCACCTTAACACCTATAATAATATTGTTTCCACTTCCCCATATTTAGGGTTAAGCTTTTTTCTTGAGAAATTTTAAAAATATTTTTTATATTTAATTTATTTTTAATATTTTAAATAAATTTTAATTTTATTTTTGAAAAATTAACACCACCAATGAAAACGTTACATGACAATTATATGTTGTGTGCCACAAACGTATGATAATTTTAGGCTAACGTGTCAGTAAAGCATCAATGCAAGAGTATCTCATTTATTGTCTATATTCCGATATATATTTTGCTAGATAGACATAGTTTTTGTGAACAATATGAATAATAAATTTTAAAATTGGTCTAATAAAATAAAAATATACTATACTCCCAAATTACTAATCTAAATTTTAATATTAGGATAACTATCTATATATATAATGAATTAAACATCTGATGTATTTATTATTCATATTGTGTAATATTTTTATTGTCTACCTATACTTTTTCATAACTAAAATATATTAACACATGAGGAATAAAAAATCAAACGTTATAAAATTGAATTTTGGCCTGCAACAATAAATAATTAATAATATGCAATTATAATTAATCAACACTAATTATTTATTTTACCCAAAAATAATATTTTTTATCACTAATTAATTTAGTTAATTTCTTAACTCAACAAAATATTATTGTATTAACATTAGTCTTAATAAAAATAATAAATTTTAAAGGTGTGATCAATATAATTTTTATTTTTATACTTAAAATTTGCTTGTTATTTCAATTTTATTATTAATATTTAATTTTAATAGTAAATTCTATTGTATTGCTATCAGACCGGCTATATTTTATGGTACAGAGTGATGAGCGGATAATTTATACGCTTTTTGGCATTGTTTTTAGGTAGTTTTTAGTATGATCTAGTTACTTTTAGGGATATTTTCATTAGTTTTTATGCTAAATTCACATTTCTGGACTTTACTATGAGTTTGTGTGTTTTTCTGTGATTTCAGGTATTTTCTGGCTGAAATTGTGGGACCTGAGCAAAACTTTGAGAAGGAAGCTGACAAAGGACTGCTGATGCTGTTGGAATCTGACCTCCCTGCACTCGAAATGGATTTTCTAGAGCTACAGAACTCCAAATGGCGCACTCTCAACGGCGTTAGAAAGTAGACATCTAGAGCTTTCCAGCATATATAATAGTCTATACTTTATTCGTGATTAGATGACGTAAACTGGCGCTCAACGCCAGTTCCATGCTGCATTTTGGAGTCAAACGCCAGAAACACGTCACGAACCAGAGTTGAACGCCCAAAACACGTTACAACTTGGCGTTCAACTCCAAAAGAAGTCTCAGCTCGTGGATAGATCAAGGTCAGCCCAAACATACACCAAGTGGACCCTGGAAGTGGATTTATGTATCAATTACTTACTCCTATAAACCCTAGTAGCTAGTCTAGTATAAATAGGATAGTTTACTATTGTATTAGACATCTTGGGACGTTTAGTTCTCAGATCATGAGGGCTGGCCATTCGGCCATGCCTGAACCTTTCACTTATGTATTTTCAACGGTGGAGTTTCTACACACCATAGATTAAGGGTGTGGAGCTCTGCCGTACCTCAAGTTTTAATGTAATTACTATTATTTTCTATCCAATTCGATTTATTCCTGTTCTAAGATATTCGTTGCACTTCAACTTGATGAATGTGATGATCCGTGACACTCATCATCATTCTCACCTATGAACGCGCGTGATTTACAACCACTTCCGTTCTACCTTAGACTGGGCGCATATCTCTTGGATTCCTTAATCAGAATCTTCGTGGTATAAGCTAGAATTGATGGCGGCATTCATGGGAATCCGGAAAATCTAACCTTGTCTGTGGTATTTCGAGTAGGATTCCGGGATTGAATGACTGTGACGAGCTTCAAACTCCTGAAGGATGGGCATTAGTGACAGACACAAAAGAATCACTGGATTCTATTCCAACCTGATTGAGAACCGACAGATGATTAGCCATGCTGTGACAGAGCATTTGGACCTTTTTCACTGAGAGGATGGGATGTAGCCATTGACAACGGTGATGCCCTACATACAGCTTGTCATGGAAAGGAGTAAGAAGGATTAGATGAAAGCAGTAGGAAAGCAGAGATTCAACAGGGACAAGCATCTCCATACGCTTATCTGAAATTCCCACCATTGGATTACATGAGTAACTTTATCTTTATTTCCTGTTTATTTTATTTATCTTTTGAATATCTAATCCAATCATATTTGAATTAGCCTGACTGAGATTTACAAGATGACCATAGATTGCTTCATACCAACAATCTCTGTGGGATCGACCCTTACTCACGTAAGGTATTACTTGGACGACCCAGTGCACTTGCTGGTTAGTTGTGTGGAGTTGTGACTAAGTGTAATTCACGTGAGAGAGCTACCAAACTATTGGAGCCATTGTTGATGATCACAAAATCCGGCACCACAGAGTGTCGGACATCCAAAGAAGAACACGAACATAAGTTAAGTGTGACAAAGATGATGATGTTGAGATAGATGAGTAGTTATATGCGATTAGATAGAATAAGGAACGAAGATATAAGAGAGAGTTGGAGTATCACCTATTAGAAAAAGATGGTAGAATCGTGTCTTAGCTGGTTTAGATATGTGACAAAAAGACCGACAGAGCACTCAGTCAAGAGGGTGGATGAGATAGAAGATGGATAAGGGGTGAAAGGTCGGTAGAGGAAGACTTAGGAAAAACATCCATGAGGTGGTCAAACGAGATCTACATATAAACTGTCTCTCTGTAGATATGATATATGATAGAGCTCAATGATGTTATTTAATTCAAGTAATCGACTCCATCTAATAGGACAAGATTTTATTATTGTTGTTGCATTTAATTTTAATTTTATTCTTAATATTTCAACATATTTTAACAATTTTGAATTGACATATCACTCACATATTAACCTAGAATTTGTTGTGATAAGAATGAGTATGTGGATGCTATTTATTATGGGCGGCTCATGTTCTCAAGGATGAATGCATTAAAGAAATTTGAAAATGTAAATCTTCCTTCGCCTATAAATAGAGAAGCAATTGAGGAGCAATTACACATATCAATAAAATATTTCTTCTCTCTCTACGTACAATATAAAGCTTTTCTTTCTCTTTCTCTCTTCATATACTACAAATATAATATTAATATATAAATTATCGTTATTATGGTAGGATATTAATATTAGAGAATATTAATATTAGAGTCTTCTATTTACACTTCTTTATTTATTTATTTCACAATACGTTATCAGCACGAGACTCTGCTAAAATTTTAGGAAGCCTCCAGGTAACAAATTTTTGTTATGTCGAAGCTCTCTCATCTTGAATTCAATGCTCTTGATATACTTGGAAACAATTATTTATCATGGATATTAGATGCTGAAATATATCTTGATTCACTGGATTTTGGAGATACCATTAAGGCTGAAAATAATGTATCTCAGAAGGATAAAGCCAAAGCCATAATTTTTCTTCATCGTCATCTTGAGGTATGATTGAAAAATGAATATCTCACATTAAAAGATCCTGCAGATCTATGAAAAGACCTTGAAGAATGGTACAATCATAAAAAGACAGTAATACTTTATCAAGCCCGATATGTTAGAGAAAACTTTCTCGACCTTCCATGCCTCGAATGTGCTCCTATAGCAGTAATATCGAGAAAAAGGATTTAATCTGAGTTAATTTCTTGCCTTCTTATTGCTGAACACAACAATGAGTTGCTATTAAGAAATCATGAAACACGCCCAACTGGCGCCGCCCCATTTTCTGAAGTAAATGCGACAAATCATAACCCCAGAAGAGGTAAATGACAAGGTTTTGGTAACAAGAAAATTTATGGAAAGAAAAGGAATTATGTTCACAAAGGATCTCACCAGAAGTGGAATAAAGAAAGAAATATCGGGCAAAATAAATCAATAGAGGATAAGTGTTTCCGTTGTGGTGGAAAGGGCTATTGGTCACGTACCTGTCGTACCCCAAGGCACCTAGTCAATCTTTACCATACATCTTTGAAGAAGGATGACAAAGGAAAGAAAACAAATTTTGTTTTAAATGATGCTGAAAATTTCACCACTCATTATGATGTATCTGATTTCTTTGAAGATCCTGAAGGAAATATTGACCATTTGATCAATGATGGAATAGTTTAATATGTGTGTTTATTAAGTATTCATATGAATAAATAATGTAAGAAACTTCTTGTTAAGTTTTATGCATTTCAAAATTACTGAATGTACCAAGATAATAATAAAGAAATTTTTAGTATATACTATACTTCTTAGAAAAATATTTTCAATCAAGGAAATAATTTACTACATAAATATTTATACTCATTTTATTATTACTTCTCTTTGAAGAAAATGGCAAGGACATATAGTGAAGATGTTTGCGTTGCGGATAGTGCAAGTTCGCACACCATTCTCAAAAGTGATATATATTTTACTCATCTTGTGCTAAAAGAAGAATATGTTAATTCTATTATTGGCTCGGGCAATGTGATCGAAGGCTCCGGAAGAGCTATAATTTTGTTTTTTGGAGGAACAAAATTCATAATAAATAATGCACTATTATCTACCAAGTCTCTGAGGAACTTGTTGAGTTTCAAAGATATTCACCGAAATGGATATCATATTGAAACAATGAATGAGAAAAATCATGAGTACTTGTATATCACAACCCATGATTTAAATAAAAAGGTTGTATTAGAAAAGTTACCCTCACTTTCATCTGGGTTATATTATACTAGAATTAGTGCAATTGAATCACATGCCATTGTAAACCAGAAGTTTACTAACCCAAATAAATTCATAACTTGGCACGACCGATTGGGTCATCTGGGAAGAACCATGATACGGAGAATTATTGAAAACCTCCCATGGACATTCACTAAAGAACCAGAAGATTCTTAAATCTAGTAAATTTTATTGTGCTGCATGTTCTCAGGAAAAGTTAATTTTAAGGCCATCACCAGTAAAGATTGAATTTGAGTCCCCTGAATTCTTAGAAAGGATTCAAGGCAATATATGTGGACCTATTCATCTACCATGTGGATCTTTTAGATATTTTATGCTCCTAATAGACGCATCTTTGAGATGGTCACATGTGTGCTTATTGTCTTCTCGCAACCTGGTGTTTGCAAGATTACTGGCTCAAATTATTCGATTAAAAGAACAATTTCCAGAAAATCCAATCAAAGCAATTTGTCTTGATAATGCTGGTGAATTTACTTCCCAAGCTTTTGATGCTTACTGTATGGCTAATGGAATAAGTGTTGAACATCCAGTAGTTTATGTTCACACACAAAATGGGTTAGCAGAATCACTTATTAAACGCCTTCAATTAATTACTAGACCCTTGCTTATGAGAACAAATCTCCCAACCTCGGTTTGGGGGGCATGCTATTTTACATGCCGCAACACTTATTCATTTGAGGCCAACGAGTTACCATCAGTTCTCTCCTATGCAATTAGCATTTGGCCAGCAGCCAAATGTTTCCCATTTAAGAATATTTAGGTGTGCGATATATGTTCCCATTTCACCACCTAATCGCACCAAAATGGGACCCCAAAGAAAATTGGGGATATATGTTGGATATGATTCTCCCTCTATAGTGAGGTATCTTGAGATACAAATTAGAGATGTATTTAAATCCCGGTTTGTGGATTGTCATTTTGATGAATCAAAATTTCTAACATTAGGGGGAGAGAATAAGCTTCCTGAAAAGGAACTTAATTGGAATGCATCATCCTTGATGCATTTAGATCCTTGATTAAGGCAATATGAACTAGAAAGTTCAAAAGATTATACATTTGCAAAGAATAACAAATGAATTTCCTGATGCATTTTTCGATACAAAGAGGATAACCAAATCTTATATAACAGCAGAAAATGCCCCAATTTAAATTGATATCCCAGTTGGACAAATTGCCACCGAAGCAAATACACGCTAGAAGCGTGGCAGGCCTGTCGATTCCAAAGACAAAAATCCTCGAAAGAGAAAAAAGATAAATACTATTCCTGTTAAAAAAGACATAGTAAAGACACCTGCAGTTGTCCAAAATTCTGATATAGTTTTAATGCCAGAAAACATTTAGGTACCTAAAAATTGTGAAAATGACGAGATCTCGATAAATTATTTCTTTACAGGAGAGAAATGGGACTGAAATAAGATAATTGTCAATGAAATATTTGCATATAATGTGGCATTAAATATCAAGCATGAAAGTAAGGATCTTGAGCCAAGATCAGTCGAAGAATGTCGACAAAGGAATGATTGGCCAAAATGGGAAAAAGCCATGAAGGCTGAGTTAGACTCACTTGCAAAACGTGAAGTCTTTAGACCTGTAGTCTATACACCAGAAGATGTAAAACCTGTTGGACACCGATGGGTATTTGTGAGAAAATGAAATAAGAAAAATGAAGTTGTGCGCTATAAAGCCCGACTTGTGGCATAAGGTTTTTCACAAAGGCCCGGTATAGATTATGAAGAAACGTATTCCCCTGTAGTGGATGCGATAACATTGCATTATTTAGTTAGTTTATCTGCATATCATAAACTACATATGGATTGAATGGATGTGGTAACAGCCTATTTATACGGCTCATTAGATCAGGATATCTATTTGAAAGTCCCTAAAGGACTAAAGATATCTAAACCATCCAATGAATATTCACAGGGGTTATACTCAGTCAAATTGAGAAGATCTTTAGTATAATCGTCTTACTGAGTATCTGGCCGAAAATGGATTCAAGAATGATGATATCTGTCCATGTGTTTTCATAAAGAAATCTGCATCTGAATTCATTATAATTGTTGTGTACGTTGATGATTTAAATATCATTAGGACTCCTGAAGAGATTCCAACAATTATAAAAACTCTAAAAGAAGAGTTTAAGATGAAAGATCTTGAAATGACTAAATTTTGTCTTGGCCTGCAGATCGAGCATACAAAAAATGGGATCTTTATTCATCAAACAACATACACAGAAAAGATCTTGGAAGAGATTTTATATGGATAAGTCACATCCATTAAGTACCCTAACGATCGTAAGATCTTTAGATGTGGAAAATGATCAATTCTGTCCTAAAGAAGAAAATGAAGATATCCTTGGTCTTGAAGTACCATATCTTAGTGCCATTGGAGCACTAATGTATCTTGCTAATAATACAAGACCCGACATATCATTCGCGATGAATTTACTAGCAAGGTATAGTTCCTATCCAACCAGAAGACATTGGAGTGGAATCAACCAAATCTTTCGATATCTTCATGGAACGGTTGATATGGGATTGTTTTATCCATATGGATCCAAGTCACAATTAGTTGGCTATACATATGCTAGATACTTGTCTGATCCACAAAAAGAGAGATCTCAAACAGGATACCTGTTCACATATAGTGGTACAGCTATATCATGGAGATCCATGAAACAGACGATAGCAGCAACCTCCTCTAATCATGCTGAAATACTAGCGAATCATGAAACAAGTCGCGAGTGTTTTTGGCTCAGAAATTTAATTCAATATATTCTATCATCATGTGGACTAATTGATCATAAGATAGATCCAACTGTCCTGTTTGAAGATAACACAACATGCATTGTTCAACTTAAAGGCGGATACATCAAAGGTGATAGAACAAATCATACTTCTCCTAAATTCTTCTTCACTCGTGATCTTCAAAATCAAGGGACAATTGATGTCCAACAGATCCGCTCAAGTGACAATTTGGCAGATTTATTCACAAAGTCACTCCCAAAATTCTCCTTTAAAAGATTGGTACATGAGATTGGGATGCGTTGATTTCGAGATATTAAATGATATCGACAAGAGGGGGGAGACTATACTCTTTTTTTTTGTCAGATTTTTTTTCATTGAATTTTTCTTGACAAGGTTTTTGAGGTAGTCCCCATCACAAATGATTTTGTATTCTTTTTCCTTTACTAAAGTTTCTCCCATTGGGTTTTTCTTTAGTAAGATTTTAACGAGGTATAATCCTAAATGGGCATCTAAGGGGGAGTGTTGTGAACTTGTGATAAGAATGAGTATGTGGATGCCATTTATTATGGGCGGCTCATGTTCTCAAGGATAAATGCATTAAAGAAATTTGAAAATATAAATCTTTCTTCGCCTATAAATAGAGAAGCAACTGAAAAGCAATTACACACATCAATAAAACATTTTTTCTCTCTCTACGTACAATATAAATTTTTTTTTCTTTTTCTCTTCATATACTACAAATATAATATTAATATATAAATTATCGTTATTATGGTAGAATATTAATATTAGTGAATATTAATATTAGAGTCTTCTATTTATATTTTTTTATCTTTCTTATTTATTTATTTCACCAGAAAATTGCTATATGTTGGTATATAATTGTCACGTTAATATTTTTATTAACGGTGTTAATTTCTAAAAGTATAATTAAAATATATTTAAAATCTTAAAGAAAATTAAAACAAATTACACATTAAAAGTATCTTTAAAATTTTTTAAAAAATTCAAAAATAAAAGTATACTTTGATTATCAAGTATTTATGGTTTGGTCAAAGATATCACAAGCAGACAGTAAGTGTGAACTGTATTTTGGTAATTGCACAGTACATCAACGTTCAGCCTAGACGCCACATATATAGCATGCAATACTTTGTTTTGCTAAATTCATGATCCGTTTACATCTTCACACTTTTTTTCTAATAATAATTCCTTTTTTTATTTATCTCAAGCGTATAACTTTTTCTTTTGGACATTATCCATAAGTTAAAATAGCAAGTATTTGTATTATACAGATACTTACTATTTTAATTAATGGATAAAATGATTAACAATGGCGAAAAAATGTTGAAACTTAAGATAGAAAGATATTTTACGTTCAAATTTGAATTTTTCACGTCTTTATAATGTATATTTTAGTCAGTAATATTAAATGATTAAGATATTTTGATAATAAAATTAAATTAAGTTAGTTGAATAATTTAAAAATTGATAACAAAAATTATAATTGAAGAAGAGAGAAAAAAAAACATAAAAAAGAGGAGAAGGAATTTAATTGAATTTAGTTATAAAAATAACTTCTTGACTTAATATATATATATATTTATTTTAGTTGATACTTTATTTAAAAATTTATTAAACTTAAGAATATTTTAGATAGTTAATTTTAGTAGATTGAATAAGTTGGTTTGTAGTGTCATATAAATTAATTTGGGTTGATTAAATTAGGGGTGAGTACGGCTAGCGGGTACTCGACTACCTGTCCGAACTCGAACCGAATCAATTAATTTGGTTCTGGTAATCAACGGGTAATCGGGTCCAATTCGAACCAAACTAAACCAATGTCCTTTGTTAGTGATTGGTTCGTGTATCGATTTTGGGATGCGGGTCCGAACCAATCCGTGAATCCGATCATATATTAATTAAATAAAAAAATAAAAATATATATTGCTTTTAGTGGCTTTTAGTGAGATTATTCTCTATTAATATGTTTGGATTTTAATGAGTTTAGTTTTTAATGTATTTGGTGTTTAACATGTTTAGATTATTTATATTAATGTTACATATTTATTGTACTTGTTGAATTTTTAAGATAAAAATTTGTTTTTTTTATGAATTTCAAAGTCATGGGGTACCCAATTATCCGAACCGAACCAATCCGTTCTTAATTAGTTTGATTTGGTTCAGGTACATGCACAAAAATATACAAATCCAAACCAAACCGAATCTATTATATTTTGATCGATTCGATTCTAATATCACCTTGAACTCGAACCAAATCGACCCGTCCTCGCCCCTAGATTAAATGATTAACTCATTTGTCTGTTTAAATATGTACTGAGATTTAAATTTCACTTTATGTATGTAACAATTCATTGACTAACGACAAAATCCTAAATAAAACTCATATTAGTGGCGGATTAGTCTTTATCAGGTTGGAAGATCTCGTGCAGAAAAAAAAAATTGTACCATACCAATATACACTCTTCCTAAAGAGAAAACAAAAATTCATAGCATGCTTTCCGAATCTAATTCCTTATAAAATTCTTTTCAAGAAAACGAAAGAGAAGGAATGAACACCTGAGTGTGATGCTGTTGTCAGAAAGTTTGTGACATTAAATTTCTCTAAGGTCATTTTTAAATCCAAACTTTCCTCCAAAATAAAAAAAAATCCACTGGCTGAGGACTGAGGAGGCAATGAACTTAAAATAAAATTGTGGTTGAAAAGAGAAATGATAAAAAGACAACACAGAGAAATCAAAGAGATTTTCAAAAGTAATTGTTTTTGGGAACTTGAACCAAATAAGAATGTCTATTTAAAGTCCTTTGCAGCTCAGCACTTGCTGGAACTATAAAGCTTGTGAGATCTGTGCGCTTTGCACTTCACTACTCTTTCTCCCCAAAATCTCAATAATAATAATTTTATTATTATCATTTTGTGTTTGACAATATTGATCATCACAATGAAGGTATTGAAGAGTACCGTTTTTTTTCTCTTATGTTTAAATTATTGTTTTTTTTTATAGCCAAATTATGCATTCTTTAAGCAATACTATGCTTTTTTTTTCCTTGCAGATTCTTCAATGGATGCAAAAAAGAATAAATGGGAACAATGAGAAAAAGAAACCAAGCCCAATTTCAACTACTTGTAAAATCATTTTTTCAACTTTGTCTTTGTTTTGCATCAACATTAGTATCCAGTTACACAGGAAATTTCTTAAAAGCTAGATTACACTGTGTTATAAGTCCTTGTCTCTTTTATCATATCTTGTAAAGATTTTGACTAAGATTTTTTGTTTCTAGGTTTAGATAACAATATAACACAGTATTTTCTATGAAATTTTTTCTTTTTTTATTTTATTTTATGGATTTAAGATCACATATATAGTTATAGAGAAAAAAAAAAATACTAATGTTCCACACAATTAAGTTTTGTGGAATCACTTTATGTTAAAGAATGTGTCACACCTAAAGTCCTAAACTTTGTTTTGGATGGAACAGGGGGATCTACGTGACTACGTAATAGGACTTAAGGTGGAGTTATTGTAATGTCCAAATTTTCAAATAGGAGAATATATAAGAAAAAAGTAACAGTTAAAAATAACATACATCAGCTACATATTCATTCATCAATTATATTATGAGAGAATTTAATTTGATCACTGACCTTTTTTTTTTTTCCTAAACAACAGATTATATGAGACATTATGAACCTTGCAAACAAGAGTTCGGTGACTGGCCTCAAGCACTTCTTGCAATTGGAACCTTTGGGACTAATAGTGATAATCAGAAAGAAGATTCAGAAAAGACTAATAAGAGCAGAGCATTAGATCCACCTTGTTTTCAAGATTGTGAGGATGAATTCACTCTTGAAGAAGTTGGAAGCCTTCAGAATGAACTCAACAAGTATTTTCAGGTGCCTGAGGAGCCAAACTCGGCCGCAAAGCCATTGAGCACTGAAACTTCAAGCTTAGAAGAAGAAGAAGAAGAAGAAGAAGAAGAAGAAGAAGAAGAAGAAGAAGAAGAAGAAGAAGAAGAAGAAGAAGAAGAAGAAGAAGAAGAAGAAGAAGAAGAAGAAGAAGAAGAAGAAGAAGAAGGGCATTATGGTGATTTCCACCAGAGCAGCAGTTTAATGGATGCCAAGGGAAAAGATCAATGTTTGGATCATAGCCGCAAGAATGGTGTTGCAAAGAAATCACTTAATTTTCTTCTAAAGAAAATGCTTGTTTGCAACAGTGGATTTCAACCTACTCCTCCTTTTCTCAAAGATCCATCACTCTCCACAGAGTCCAGAATGGAGAAGGTAAATCATAGATGGTTTGTTATTTTCACAACTAATAAATTTTGGACAATTTAATGGATGAATAACCACTCGCATTGGTCTTAATAAATTTTTATTATCTATTTGTTACTTTGCAAGCAGACTATTTTTTCTTATAATTATATATTTAGGATTTAATCGTCTTATTATGATCAAATTTGTTATTAGAAATTTATTTCTCCAACATACATATTAAAAATTTCATTGAGAATAAATAAGTGGACAAAAATATTCAGTGAATAATTATTTGTTAAAGACCGAAATTTTTGATTGAAAATTTTTAAAGACCAATTTAAATGTAATATAAAAAAAAGCGTAAAGTTGAGATTTTTCTCTCTCACCTTTTTAGTAATCAAAGTTATTGTAAACTATTTTAGAAATTACAAATTTTATAAGATAAAGTTTTAAATTATTTGCTAAAAAATTATTAACTAAATGAAGTTGTTTGATATAGACAATTTTTTGAAAAAAATTGTTGAAACAGCATTTTCAAATAAAACGCAATAGATAGGCATTCCTCTGGCAATTTAACTTAATTACTCCTTTTATGATGGACTATTCTATTAGTCTTTACTTTATGCTTGTGATTTTTCAGATTTTGAGGGCAATACTTAACAAAAAGATATATCCCCAAGGCACCTCTTCAACAATGTTTATAAAGAAGTACCTAGAAACCAAATCAATGCCCCAATATTATTCTGATGATGATGACAATGATGATGATGATGAATTTGCTAAAGCTGTAGTCCATGGATGCAAATGGGTCATGACAGATGCTGAGTGTAAGTTCTCTACAATGATTTGATTATTTATTAATTAAGCTTTTGTGGTCACTTAGCATATACATTCTTTTCACATAGATTTAGTTTTCATTTTTTAAACATTTGAATTTATGATAATATAATCCCATGCAAATTATACCCAAATTTCTTCCTACTAGGTTGTTTGGAACTTGAAATGTTAATATATTTTGAATTTTAATCCTATATTGTAAATTATTATTATATGACTTTATATAAGAAAGATCATATATAGTAAAAGTGTATAATAGAAGAGAATGAATAGGCTTTATTTTTCAACTGCACCTATTAAGAGAAATAGTATTAATATTAAATACATATAGTAATTTTAAGATAAATAAATATCAAAATGAGTTAGAATGATAAAAAGAACTACAAAAAATAATACAAAGAAGAAAATAAAGCTATGCAACCTAAGAAAAAAAATGTGATGCATATATTATATTAGAAAATTATCAAATGTCGGTTGTAAGAATACCTTAGTTTCTCTTGTAATAATATTATAAATAGATAGATTGCAGCTAATAGCTATTCTGACATTAATTCGATTTCTACTTTGTGGTTGCAGATATTGTTCTTGAAATATAATTAGCTTCTACTTCTTATTCATTACTACTTTGATTTATTTGGTCAACCCTGCTCATCAAGGAAGCTAATAATAATAAAAGCTTATAACACTAGAGAGTGACCTACATATTATTCATTTTGAGGGGTGAAACCAAACCAAGCAAGTGTGAAAAATTATTGGAGGATATTACGGGAAAACAAAAAAGGTTTTACATATCAATACTTGAATATCACATAGCTTAATCAAGATCTTGGAGGAGATTTTAGTTTCTTTAAACATAATATTATTAGCCTTGCTTTTCAAGCTTCCAAGGAATGAAGTAGCTTTACGTATCAAAGCCTTTTTGTGACATAAAAACGATGTTGAAGAAATTATGCTTTAAGTAGCATAAATAAAAAGAGTGTGTATATATTTTATCATATTATGTAATAGTGCAAGGTCCATCAATAATATACTTTGTGATTACCTATTTTGATGCATCCATACTACAAGAGACACGCTGAATAGTGGCGGGTTTTTCTGAAAAATTACGGCAGTTTTTAATCGCTATAAAACAGAATACCAGTAGTTCAGTAACCGTTGTGGTTTAGGGGGTGGTGATTTGATTTTGCGACGATTTTTTAAAACCACTAGTATAGCTGCCGCTAATCAGGTTGACGATTTTGCGGCGGTTTATAACCATTGCTATTTTAGTAAACGGATTTTAAAAAATTTGCGACGGTTACAAAACCGCACAAATTTATGTTTGTTTTTTAAAAACATTGCGACGGTTTTAAACTGCCTCAATTTCATACACGAGCTTAAAAAAAACTGACCAACTACAATAGTTTATACTCTTTTTCTTTACTATAACCTATTTTCTTTACATCATATTTATTAAACATGAGATATTAACATAAAAAAATACTAAATAAATAATATTAAACTCGTAGATAATTCCAAAATATTAACTAAAAAAAATTTATTTATAAATTATTTACTCAAAAAATGACAAGCATGATTCTTCTGTTCTGTGAATAACCTTGCAGAGATGTTACCAACCTTCCATCAAAAACAACAAAGGGAAAAAGAATGATTCAAGTTTTCATACAAGACCATTGAAGAAATCAATAATATAATCTACTGTACTGCTAACTTGAGGCATAGGAGAGCCATTATCTATATTGAGAAGCATTCTACTCTCAGGCACAACCCCAAATAGGTTGGCATGATTTTTCTCATGAAAAAAATCCTGGCTTTGCATTGAAGGGACACTGAGGGGAGGTTTGAGGTAGATTTTCCAAAGCCATTACACTTCAAATGAATATATGTCAAAGTAGTCAAAATGGTCTTCGTCGTGTCGCTATAAAAATAGAAACATCATAGCTAAGAATGCATAATTTATTTTCTTATGATCTCATCTATCTTTAAGCAGTAACTACATACTATAAAAGAAGATAAGATAAAAGTAGATATAGATTATTCTAGCTGTTAGCCAACATCAAAGAAGTGACCACAGTAAAAGTATAATCCAAGTTAAGATTGAAAAAATATTAGGAAATCAAATAAGAGAAAAGTTAATAACGAGAAGCAATAAGGCACCTTATATAGTACGAGAACTTTCAAATGAGACATCAATATTGTTAGCACTAAGAATTCTTTGTTGGAAACTCTCCTTGAAAGCTTGCCGCCTGGTTGATGCCAATATTGCTAGGGTATCAACATCTTTAAAAAATTCTCTTAATTCCCTTCGCTCCTCCAATATCTTTGTAATGCTACTACTTAAATCAAAATCAGGATATGACCCAGCAAGCAGATGTTCTTAAGTTCATTTATCAGTAGCTGCGTTTTTACTCCTAACAAAATGAGCAACACAGGAGTTAGAAAATAGAAACAACTTGACAGATTCAATGTCGAATTCTTGAAAAATATGTGTAGTAATTTGGTGTTGCCAAGCAAAACAATACACCATGTTACTTAGACCAGCTTAAACACAAATGCAATAGGCAGGACATGCACATGTTCATGATATACTATATGAAAAGGGATGAGTGTCTAACCTTTGTAATTGCTCCTCTAGCTCCTTGGACTTGGCCAAAGCTGCTTCATGACCCTTCTTTTCCTCTCTCAGTTCATTTTCCAGAGTTTTCATCTTTGCATGCAAATGATTTAGTTTAGTTTCAAATTCCTGGGCACGTGCTTCAAGTGACTTGTACGACTGATGAGTGGATATTTTATACCCTTTTTTGTGTTATTTTCTTAGTGTTTTTAGTGATATTTTGTTAAGTTTTATTTAGTTTTAATATGTTTTAGTGCAAAATTCACCTTTTGGATGCTGCTTTGAGTTTTCGTGGTTTTACTATGATTTTAGGTGATTTTTGGGCGAAATTGGCAAGTTTTGGCAATGTCTGATTCAGAGGCAATGAAAGGACAACAGATGCTGTCAAATCCTAACCACCTTGCATTCGAACGACCATTTCTGGAGCTACATAGGTCTAATTGATGCGTTCTCAATGGCGTTGGAAAGCTAACTTCCAAGGCTTTCCAAAAATATATAATACTTTTTACTTTTCTTTGGAAAAGACTGCCCAAAACGGGGGTTGAACGCCCAACTTACTCCCTTTCTGGCGTTTAATGCTCAAACAGGACCAACCTCCCAAGTTGAACGCCCAAACTGGCGTTCAACGCTAGCCAGGGAGCAGGACCAGCGAATTTCAGTGCCAGAATCCAAATGGGTCCCAAAGTGGATTTTAGAACCCCTTAGCTTACCTAGTCATATTTTTGTAACTTTTAAATTTAAATTAACATCTTTTAGTTTTAGTATTTACTATAAATAAGGGACTTCCTTCCTCCTGAGGATTATGCCTCCCAGGAAGGGAGAAGAACAGTATCATACTTTATACATCGAGTTTTCTCTGTAAATTATGAGCAACTAAACCTGTAGGTTAAGGTTATGAGCTCTACTGATTCCTATGGATTAATAATACTACTGTTTTTATTTCAATATATGTTTGATTCTTTTCTATGATACATTTTTATTCTTTATCTTTATGAATCTGGGGTAGAACAGAAGTATGACACCTTTTTCTACATGAGTTCTTTGTGAGTCCTTGGCGGGATAGCACTGAGCTACCAGCTTGAGAGTGCATCGCGGATTCCAAGAGAATAGCTGGGCTAATTTTGGATATGTGACATATAATCCCGTTGGTCATAGGTAAATGAGGTCTCTGCGGCACTAAGGCTAGAATCATAAGTAATCATTCTCTGATCCGGAAAATCCAACCTTGTTTGTGGCATTTTGAGTAGGATCAACAAAGGGGAGTGAATTGCACAGGGTTTCATCTTCGGCTATAGTGAAATACCATGAGCTAACTTGATGAGAGGACATGAGTTACTCGAATATGGTGGCTTGCTATAGTTTAGGGGAGAGATTAACATGATGAGAGGACATGAGTTAATCACTTACGGCTTTGCCATAGAATGAATCATTCATTATTGAAGTAATCAGTAAGAAAAGTTAGTCCAAAAAGATAAAGCATCTCCAAAGCCTTAACTGATTTCTCATTATTGTTTCTCTACTATTTCTTTATTGTTTCTTTAATTATTTTATGCGCATTCAACACAACTACTTTTTATTCGCCTGACTAAGATCTGCAGGTGGTGCACGAAATTGTGATCTCAATGGCGCCAACAACTTGAACGCACAATTGTAATCTCAACTCTTTTTCACAACTTCGCACAACTAACCAGCAAGTACACTAGGTCATCCAAGTAATAAACCTTACGTGAGTAACGGTCGATCCCACAGAGATTGTCGGCTTGAAGCAAGCTATGGCCATCTTGTAAATCTTAGTCAGGCGGATTCAAATGGTTATGGAGTTTTGATAAGTAAAAGATAAATAAACATAAAATAAAGATAGAGATACTTATGTAATTCATTGGTGGGAATTTCAGATAAGTGTATGGAAATGCGTTATTACTTCTGAATCTCTGCTTTCCTACTATCTTCATTCAATCATTAATACTCCTTTCCATGGCAAGCTGTATGTTGGGGATCACTGTTGTCAATGGCTACCTCCCGTCCTCTCAGTGAAAATGGTCCTCTACGATTTCTGTACGGCTAATCAACTGTCGGATTTCTTGTCTCGGATGAAAAATACCAGGCACAACTACCGCATGGCTAATCAGCTGTTGGTTCTCGATCGTGTTGGAATAAGATCCAATGATCCTTTTACATCTGTCACTACGCCCCACAGTCGCGAGTTTGAAGCTCGTCACAGTCATCCCTTCCTAGATCCTACTCAAAATACCACAGACAAGGTTTAGACTTTCCGGATCTTAGGAATGCTACCAATTGATTCTAGCTTATACCACGAAGGTTCTAATCTCAGATTCAGATGCCCCATTGTCAGAAGGGAGTCAATGTGAATCATTGATTAGAAACCCAAGAAATACACACTCTAGCTTTCGCGGGTAGAACAGAAGTGGTTGTCAGGCACGCGTTCATAAATTGAGAATGGTGATGAGTGTCATGGATCATCATATTCATCATGTTGAAGTGAAAGTGAACATCTTAGAATAAGAATAAGCATGAATTGAATAGAAGAACAATACTACTTTGCATTAATACTCGAGGAACAGTAGAGCTCCACACCTTAATCTATGGTGTGCAGAAACTCCACCGTTAAAAATACATAAGTGATGAAGGTCCAGGCATGGCCGAATGGCCAGCCTCCAAGTCTAAGGAAAAATGTTCCAAAGATGATCTAAGGATAATCCAAATATGTAAATATCCAAAGATGTGAATACAATAGTAAAAAGTCCTATTTATACTAAACTAGTTACTAGGGTTTACAGAAATAAGTAAATGATGCAGAAATCCACTTTCAGGTCCACTTGGTGTGTGTGTGAGCTGAGCATTGAAGCTTTCATGTGTAGAGACTTTTCTTGGAGTTAAATGCCAGCTTTTATGCCAGTTTGTGCGTTTAACTCTAGCTTGTAACTTAGTTGTGGCGTTTAACGCCAGAATAGGGCAGGAAGTTGGCGTTTAAACGCCAGTTTACGTCATCAAAACTCGAGCAAAGTATGAACTATTATATATTGCTGGAAAGCCCAGGATGTCTACTTTCCAACGCAATTGAGAGCGCGCCAATTAGGTTTCTGTAGCTCTAGAAAATCTACTTCGAGTGCAGGGAGGTCAGAATCCAACAGCATCAGCAGTCCTTTTTCAGCCTCTGAATTAGATTTTTGCTCGAGTCCCTCAATTTCAGCCAGAAAATACCTGAAATTATAGAAAAACACACAAACTCATAGTAAAGTCCAGAAATTTGAATTTTGCATAAAAACTAATAAAAATATACTAAAAAGTAGCTAGATCCTACTAAAAACTACCTAAAAAAATGCCAAAAAGCGTATAAATTATCCACTCATCACAACCCCAAACTTAAATTGTTGCTTGTCCCGAAGCAACTGAAAACAAAATATAACAAAAAGAAGAGAATATACAATGAATCTCACAATATCAGTGAAACTTAGTCCTAATTAGATGAGCGGGGCTAGTAGCTTTTTGCTTCTGAAGAGTTTTGGCATCTCACTTTATTCTTTGAAATTCAGAATGATTGGCATCTATAGGAACTCATAATTTTAGATAATGTTATTGATTCTCCTAGTTCAGTATGTTAATTCTTGAACACAGCTACTTTATGAGTCTTGGCCGTGGCCCTAAGCACTTTGTTTTCTAGTATTACCACCAGATACATAAATTCCACAAACACATAACTGGGTGAACCTTTTCAGATTGTGACTCAGCTTTGCTAAAGTCCCCAATTAGAGGTGTCCAGAGTTCTTAAGCATACTCTTTTTGTTTTGGATCATGACTTTAACCACTCAGTCTCAAGCTTTTCACTTGGACCTTTATGACACAAGCACATGGTTAGGGACAGCTTGATTTAGCCGCTTAGGCCTGGATTTTATTTCTTTGGGCCCTCCTATCCATTAATGCTCAAAGCCTTGGATTCTTTTTACCCTTGGCTTCTGGTTTAAAGGGCTATTGGCTTTTTCTGCTTGCTTTTTCTTTTTCGCCATTTTTTCTTTTTTTTTTCTCTATTTTCTCTTTTTCACTGCTTTTTCTTGCTTCAAGAATCAATTTCATGATTTTTCAGATTATCAATAACATTTCTCTTTGTTCATCATTCTTTCAAGAGCCAACAATTTTAACATTCATAAACTTCACTATAAAAAATATGCACTGTTCAAGTATTCATTCAGAAAATAAAAAGTATTGCCACCACATCAAAATAATTAAACTAATTTCAAGATAAAATTTGAAATCCAAGTACTTCTTGTTCTTTTGTAGTTAGGCACATTTTTCATTTAAGAGAGGTGAAGGATTCATGGAATTATTCATAGCTTTAAGGCATAGACACTAGACACTAATGATCATATAGTAAAGACACAAACATAGACAAACATAAAGCATCAAATTCGAAAAATAGAAAAATAAGAACAAGGAAATCAAAGAACGGGTCCACCTTAGTGATGGTGGCTAGTTCTTCCTCTTGAAGATCCAATAGAACGCCTGAGCTCCTCTATGTCTCTTCCTTGCCTTTGTTGCTCCTCCCTCAAAGCTCTTTGATCTTCTCTAATCTCATGGAGAATGATGGAGTACTCTTGGTGCTCCACCCTTAGTTGGTCCATGTTGTAACTCAAGCCTTGCAAAGAGGTGTTGAGTTGCTCCCAATAGTTGTGTGGAGGAAAATGCATCCCTTGAGGCATCTCAGGGATTTCTTGATGAGGAATTTCCTCATGCTCTTGTTAAGGTCCATGAGTGGGCTCTCTTGTTTGCTCCATCCTTTTCTTAGTGATGGGCTTGTCCTCTTCAATGAGGATGTCTCCTTCTATGTCAATCCCATCCGAATTGCATAGGTGACAAATGAGATGAGGAAAGGCTAACCTTGCCAAAGTGGATGACTTGTTAGCCACCTTGTAAAGTTCTAGAGGTATGATCTCATGAACTTCCACTTCCTCCCCAATCATGATACTATGGATCATGATGGCCCGATCTACAGTCACTTTAGATCGATTGCTAGTAGGAATGATGGAACATTGGATGAACTCCAACCATCCTCTAGCCACAGGCTTAAGGTCCGGTCTTCTCAATTGAACCGGCTTGCCTCTTGAGTCTCTTTTCCATTGAGCTCCTTCCACACATATGTCCATGAGGACTTGGTCCAACCTTTGATCAAAGCTGACCCTTCTAGTGTAGGGGCGTGTGTTTTCTTGCATCATTGGCAAGTTGAACGCCAACCTTACATTTTTCGGACTGAAATCTAAGTATTTCCCTCGAACCATTGTAAGCCAATTCTTTGGATTCGGGTTCATACTTTGATCATGGTTCCTAGTGATCCATGCATTGGCATAGAACTCTTGAACCATTAAGATTTTGACTTGTTGAATGGGGTTGGTGAGAACTTTCCAACCTCTTCTTCGGATCTCATGTCGGATCTCCGGATACTCATTCTTCTTGAGCACGAAAGGAACCTCAGGGATCACTTTTTTTTTGCCAGAACTTCATAGAACTGGTCTTGATGGACTTTTGAGATGAATCTCTCCATCTTCCATGACTCGGAGGTGGAAGCTTTTGCCTTCCCTTTCCTCTTTCTAGAGGTTTTTCCGGTCTTAGGTGCCATAAATGGTTATGAAAAATTAAAAAGTAATGCTTTTACCACACCAAACTTAAAAGGTTTGCTCGTCCTCGAGCAAAAGAAGAAAGAAAGAAGTAGAAGAAGAAGAATTGGAGGAGAGAGAGATGAGAGATAGGTTCGGCCAATGGGGTATAAGATGATTGTGAAGTGTGAAAATGAAGGAGTGAAGAGGGGTATTTATAGGGAAAGAGAGGGAGAGTGGCCGAATGGAATTGGGTGGGTTTGGGAGGGAAAAGTGTTTGAATTTGAAGGTAGGTGGGGTTTTTGGGAAAGAGATATGGATGTGATTGATGAGGGGTATTTGGGGAAGAATGTTATGAAAAGGTGGGAGAGAGAGAGAGAATAAGTTGAGGTTGGTGGGGATCCTGTGGGGTCCACAGATCCTGAGGGGTTAAAGACTTCTCATCCCTGCTCCATTTAGGCGTGCAAAAACGCCCTTAGAGTGCAATTCTGGCATTTAACGCCAGGCTGCTGCCTATTTCTGGCGTTAAACGCCAGCTTTGATACCTTTCCTGGCGTTTAACGCCAAGCTGTTGCTTGTTTCTGGCATTTAACACCAACTTGGTGCTATGGTCTGGCGTTAAACGCCAGTCTCGTACCAATTTCTGGCATTAAATGCCTAGAATGGTGTCAGACTGGGCGTTTAACGTCCATTCTGCTACTCTTACTGGCGTTTAAACGCCAGTAAGCTTATCCTCTAGGGTGTGCTATTTTTAATGCTGTTTTTGATGTTGCTTTGATTTTTGCAGTTGTTTATGTGACTCCACATGATCATCAACCTAAAGAAAACATGAAATAATAATGGAAAATGGAAATTTAACGTAGATAAATAAAAATTGTGTTGCCTCCCAATAAGTGCTTCTTTAATGTCAATAGCTTGACAGTGGGCTCTCATGGAGCCTCACAGATAATCAGAGCATGGTTGGGGCCTCCCAACACCAAACTTAGAGTTTGGTTGTGGCCTTTCAACACCAAACTTAGAGTTTAAATGTGGGGGCTTTGTTTGACTCTGTATTGAGAGAAGTTTTTCATGCTTCCTCTCCATGTGTACAGAAGGAGAACCTTGAGTCTTGAATACAAGGTAGTCCTCATTCAATTGAAGGACCAACTCTCCTCTGTCAATATCAATCACAGCTCTTGCTGTGGCTAGGAAAGGTCTGCCAAGGATGATGGATTCATCCTCATCTTTCCCAGTGTCTAGGATTATGAAATCAGCAGGGATGTAAAGGCCTTCAACCCTCACTAGCACGTCCTCTACTAGTCCATAAGCCTGTTTCATTGATTTGTCTGCCATCTCTAGTGTGATTCTTGCAGCTTGAACCTAAAAGATTTCTAGTTTCTCCATTATAGAGAGTGGCATGAGGTTTATGCCTGACTGATGATTGGATTTTTTACGGTTTAGAATTTCACTAATGAATTCTCGTTGTAAAGTATAGTTCCTAAACCAAACAATAATCCTTTCATACAAAAAAAGTTGTTTGTCACTAGTACAAACCCCTAAAATTTATAAACCGAAGTATTGAACCTCGGGTCATTCTCCCTAGGAATTACAATAAAGTGTCTTGTTATTGGTTATGAGTTATTTTGGGGTTTTAATATGAAGCATGAAAGATAAATGACAAGAAAGTAAACTAAGGCCTAAAAAGGTCTTGGCAAGGGTTGGTGGTCAAAGATCTCTATCCTAATCACTAACCACAATATGAGAATTGGCAAAGATTAATCTCATTAAATCATCCTCTAACTAGTAGTAAAGGAAAGTCAAATGAGCTATATCAATCCTAGTCCATAAGTCCTAACTCTCTACTAATTCAATTAGTGAGAACTAGAGTAAATGGCTCCCAATCATCAATCACTTGGACATTAGTAACTCAAGAGTTCCTAAGTTACCTTTCCAAGCCAAGAGTATAAAATTCTACTCTAAAATCTAACCAAGCATTTCATCAAACACTTGGAAGGCATAAAAAGAAAGCATAGTAAATCAACAACAAGAACAAAATCTAACAACAATTATTGCAAAGAAATTAACAACAACAATTCAAGGAAACCACAATTATCATGAATTACCTCAAATTGCATTATTGAAAGAAAACAAAGGAACAACAATCTATCCAAAACAAAGTGAAGAATTACAATTATTAAAGCACATAACTAGAAAGAGGAAGAGGAGAAGATTAAGACTTGATAAAGGAGAAGTGAATTAAGGCATGAATTAAACCTAGATCTAAGAAGAGAGATTAACCTAAACCTAATCCTAATTCTAGAGAGAAGTGAGAGCTTCTCTTTCTAAAACTACTCTAAACTAAAACTAATGATTAATGGTGGATTGATGGATTTTTCCCCCCTCAATCCTTGATCCTTTTATTCCTTTCTATCAGCAATTGGCGCCAAAATGGGTTCAGAAACCCTTCCAAATCACCAGGCACGTGTTGCTTTAATGAAGTCATGTGCGGACTTCGACGCGTGCATGCACGGTACGCGTGCGCGTCCCTGGCCGATTCTGCAATGTGCGCGCGAGCGCCTTGTGCGCGTGCGCGTGCTTGGCTGATTTCACTTCTTTGACTTTTTATGCTTCTCTCCACTTGTATGCTTCCTTCCTTGCTCCCTTTGATCCATGCCTAGCCTATTTCAATCCTGGAATTACTAGCAAACACATCAAGGCATCTTATGGAATCAAAAAGGAATTCGAATTTATCAAAATAAGGCTTAAAAAGCATGTTTTTACACTTAAGCACAAATAGGGAGAGATTACAAAACCATGCTAATTCATAGGTTAAATGTGAGAAAAGGTCATCAAAATACTCTAAATCCAATACAAGATAAACCGTCACATTGGGGTTTATCAACCTCCCCACACTTAAACCTTAGCATGTCCTCATGCTAAAATAAGAAGGAACTAAGGGGTATGACATTTATTAAATGCAACTAAGCTATATGAGTCCTACCTAGATGCAACTACCTAAAGTGAATGCAAATGCTTAGTTCAAACAAATCAATTCCCAAGAGAACATGTGTAAGCATAAGAGCTAGGGCAATAGGGATCAAGTCCAAACCACAATTGTATTGAATTATCAAAAGAAATTCAAGCTTGCAAGAATATATATAATATGAGTGAACACATGTGATTGAACTTTTGAACCCTCACCAGATGTGTATCCGCTCTATTCACTCGAGTGTTTAAGGGTTAATTCACTCAATTCTCTTCCAATCATGCTTTCCAAAAATTGATTCTCTTCTAACAATCAACACCTACTTAATGCATGCATACATTCATCATGAGGTCTTTCATTTAGGTTGTAATGGGGTTAGGGTCAAGGTAGGATCATTTATGGTTAAGTGGACTAGAGTTTAGATCTTGGATTAGCATAGACTTTCCCACCTAACTATATAATAATCTATACAAATTCAAACTACCCTAACTACCCATTCTTCACTTTTTTTTTTCTTACATATTCATGCATTCTATTCCTTGATTCATAACACTTATGCATTGATCCCCTTTTATTGTGCTTCACTTCGGGGCGTTTTGTCCCCTTTGGTTGCTTTCTTTTCATTTTCATTTTTTTCTTTTTCTTCTCTTCTCTTTTTTTTTCTTTTTTTCTTTTCTTTTTATACTTTGTACGAGGGCATCAATTTCATAAGGTCTTATACATTCAATCAATACATGAATATATTCTCAATTCCTAAATATGAAAGTGTACTACCCTTTTTATCCCATCCAATGTTCCCAAGCCTCACCATCTTTGAATAATAAACACTCTCACTAGCCTAGGCTAATCAAAGATCCAAGCAAGGGATTTTCATCGGTTTTCCGCCTTGGGCTTGTAATGTGCTAAAAGGAGAACAAGTTGGTTAAGCATAGGCTCAAAATTGGCTAACAATGGAGAGTAAAAGGTAGGCTATTTGGGTAAGTGGGCTAATGAAATAATGGCCTCAATCATACAAATGCATGAATACAAGAAATAAATGGACATATAGAATCAAGCAAATCAAGGATCACAATCATAGAAAGAGAACAATTGCACACAAGAATGGAAGATAAGTGGTTATAAAATGCAACCATATCAATAGGCTCAAGTCTCACAAGCTTGTGTTCTTAGTTTAATACATGCTTCACAAAGTAAGAATTCAAGCAAGTTTCATCAAAAATTTCCTTCAATAAATTAGGTTGGTGCCCTATGCCCTATAATTAAGTTTCTTGGAAAATCTCGATATTTGACTAAGCATTGTTGTGATCGAAAAATTCAAAAATTCCTTAGTTTACCCTTTCCTTTTTCACTTAAAACAATTTCTTATGCAAAAAGGGTGACTAAGTTTTTTGCAATTCAAACATGATTTCTAATCACACTATAAACTAAAAAGAAGGATATGCAAAAGTATATAAAGAAAAATCTAACTAAAAGTATGGAATCTAGCATCTAAAGTATCTAAAATATCCAAAAGCATCCAAAACATCTAAAATCCAAAATAAGCAGTAAAGGTATCCAAAACGAACCAAAATAGTAAGAGTATCCAAAATAAACTCAAAATGCATCAAATATATACAAAGGTATGCAAAGTAAGATAACTAGGAAAGTGGCCAAAATGTTCACCGGTCCTCTAATGATGCTACCGGTGACCTCCCCACACTTAAGATCGAGCATCGTCCTCAATGCTAAACCGGAGGATCAGGGGAAGGTACAACGGTAGGTGCTGACTCTGTCTGAGGCTGTGGGACCGGCTCCTCATGGGGCTGTGGAGTCTCTGTGGCGTCAGGTGCAGCTGGAGGTGCATCCTGCTGAGTCGGCTCATCAACATCCTCCTTCTGATGATCCTGCTCATCGAAGGCTGGAGAGTCTGGGAGCGAAGGTAACTCGGCGCCCAGGGAGATGAGTGCCTGATCCATCCGATCCAGTCGGCGCATGATCTGGCGCTTTTCGCGCTCCAAAAACCGAAACAGATGTTGAACCAGTAGGTAAGTCGGCTCAGGTGCTGAAGAAGGGGCTGTCGAAGAAGATGGAGCTGCTACTGTAGAAGAGGACGGGGCTGCTGAAGGTCCAGCCGTCCCGACCACTGCTCTAGCTCTAGATCGGCGTCTAGCCGGGGGCTTCTCGTGCACCCAACCACCCCAAAGAATATTAACCTCATTGTCATCATCATCTGGGGGGGTGGTATCACATCATCATCCAACCAGGGAACCTCAGCTAAGGCGGCCATACTGGTAACCAAGGTGGGAAACGGGAGTAGGCCACGAATATGTACTCGCCACATACACTACCAAATCAGTCGGGGAAAATAAACCTCCTTTCCCTCCATAACACAACCAATCAAAAGTAGCATCTCCATAGGGATCTCGGAAAAATGAGTGGTGGGTAAGACATAGTGGGCAAATATCATCTTCCAGGTCTTGGCCTCTCTAGTCAGATGAGCAAATAGCATCCCCTTAGGCTTAGTGTTGTTCGCATCCATGACCCAAGTGGCATCTGGTAAACCAATCACGCGCTTAAGCGCCTCATAGTCAAAGGTCATGCTGTGAATAGCTATCTCAGCTTGCTGATGAGCGCAGGTGCCATCAGTAAGATGTCGGCACTGCAATGCCTCCTCTATGGCTGACTCAGTGATCATAACCTCTCTACCCCTCAACTGAACTGAATCTAAAGTAGGACGGAAGAAGTTGCAATAGAATTCCTTAACCCAAGAAATATTGATATCTCCCAAATCTCTATCAGCAAAGTCCATACCCAACTCTAGGATGCAACTAGTAATGGCTCGTCTCACATCATTGGGAAGGACAAGCTTCTTCTCAGTATTCAATTTCGTCGTCCGATACTTGGGAAGGCGAAGCTCACAGTAAAGATTGGGAAACTTTGTTGGATTGGTAGAAGGTAGCAACTGATTTTCCTTTTCCTCGTCATTCAACGGATTCTTAGCATAATTCTTGTAAATGGAGGGAATAGAGGGTGTGGAATGTTTTCTTTTCTTGGAGGTAGTGGCTATGGCTTTTCCTTTATCCGACATCCTGAGAAGTATGATAGAATATAAGCAACGAAGCACTTAGCATGAAACAAAGAAAGCATGTTCAGGATATCAATTGGCTAATAAACAATCACGATGTGAACTGAACTTTGAAAAATTGGTAAACACGTAAGCATAAGTGAACAAGTAAACCAAGAATGCAATGTTCACTAAAGTCAACAACTCTTACTCATTAAGCAATAAAATCATCATACTTTTGAAAGAATGGTTAAAGAGGGTTAAATGTGAGTAGAAGTTAAATGGTTAAAGAAATTAATGAGTTAGAAAAGTGGATTAGTGGTATGATGATATTTAGGCGCAATAAAAGAGGAGTTGTGGCTAGACATAGAAATCATGTTCACAATGATTGGTGCAAATCCCGGAAATCAAAAGTAAACGGAAATTAGCCCAAATTTGTAATAGAGACTAAAATGAAAATAGATTTTTTGAAAATTGGGCAGCATCCCGGCTTAAAATTGGACATTTTCGGATAGCAAAGTAGCACAAACAGCATAGTTACAACATCAATCAAGCATAACAGCAATGGGATAGCATTTAGCAACACAAATTGCATAAAGAGCGATCCAAAATCAACATACAACAGCCAAGTAAATAAAAAGCGAATATGCACAAACGGAGCACTTATCAGGCCTAGAATCCTCTATCCAGACCTAGCTACCTAACAGCAGTTATATTTATCTAACCTAGCATGCAAAATTTCAATTCTAACCAACGAACTAATAGAAAACTAACAGAAATGAAAAATTAACAGAAAGCAGAGTTGGAGCAGGAACCTGGGAGCAGAGTAAAAATGGAAGTAGGGCAGGAAAGTATGGAAGCAGAGGGATTGAGCTGGGCAGAGCGCCGCCGCGGAGGGTGGCGGTCACGGCGGAGCAGTGGTGGTGCTCGGTGGAGTAGAGGGCAGAGTGAAGGTGGAGCAGGAGAGATGAGAGATGGAGAGAGTGAGGAGGAAAGTGTTGATGGAGAAAGAAAGAGAGGTCGGCCGCCGAGTGATTGTCGCCGGCGGTGATGGGTGGTGGGAGAGAGAGGGGAAGAAGATGGTGATAGGGAGAAGAGGTGTGCGACTGCACAGTGCTCTTCGCGCACTAGGGTTATCTTCCTTTTGAATCGATGCGGGCGCACAGAGCCTTCTCAAAGGTCATGGTGCCTATGGTACAAGGTATTAAGAACCTTCCGGGATTCTCCTTCTTTTGAGGATCTAGTAGCTTTTTGCTCCTGAACAGTTTTGGTATCTCAATTCATCCTTTGAAGCTCAGAATGATTGGCATCTAGAGTCATTGATTCTCCTAGTTCAGTATGTTGATTCTTGAACACAACTATTTTATGAGTCTTGGCCGTGGCACTAAGCACTTTGTCTTCCTGTATTACCACCGGATACATAAATGCCATAGACACATAGCTGGGTAAACCTTTTTAGATTGTGACTCAGCTTTGCTAAAGTCCCCAGTTAGAGGTGTCCAGAGTTCTTAAGCACACTCTTTTTGCTTTGGATCATGACTTTAACCACTCAGTCTCAAGCTTTTCACTTGGACCTTCATGCCACAAGCACATGGTTAGGGACAGCTTGATTTAGCTGCTTAGGCCAGGATTTTATTGCTTTGGGGCCTTCCTATCCATTAGTGCTCAAAGCTTGGATCCTTTTTACCCTTGCCTTTTAGTTTAAAGGGCTATTTGCTTTTTCTGCTTGCTTCTTCTTTTTCTTTCTTTCTCTTTTTCGCCATTTTTTTCACTACTTTTTCTTGCTTCAAGAATCAATTTCATGATTTTTCAGATTATCAATAACATTTCTCTTTATTCATCATTCTTTCAAGAGCCAACAATTTTAACATTCATAAACTTCACTATAAAAAATATGCACTGTTCAAGCATTCATTCAGAAGACAAAAAGTGTTGCCACCACATAAAAAATAATTAGAATTTTCCTTATTGAAAACTTGAAATAATTGCCTCTTTACTCTAAAGAGAATCTTCTATTTTATTCATGTTTAATGATGATGAGAGGAACAAATTATAGCTTACTTGAAGATAAAAAATAAAATTAAAATAAGGACCCTAATTACTAATACTCATATAATTCTTAAGATAGGTTTCTAATAATAAAAGTTATCACAGATTTAAGATTAGGACTTAACAACCTTTATTTTGGGAGATGGATGCTCCTTCAATCTGTGGGGTGTCTGGTCTCTCAAGGGAGAGCTTCTGGCGCTTCAGCTTCTGTAGCTCACGCCTTTGCTTTTCTTGTTCCTTAAGCAGTTTGCAAAGCATGCTATTTTGATTTTGCTGTTCTTCCTTAAGTTGATCCATAGCTTCTTGTAGCTTGGTGATAGATGCTTCTAGGCGGGTCTAGTAGTCAATCTGAGGGATTTCTGGAAGGAACTCCTGCGTCCTCCTTTTAATGGAGTTATCTTGCACTTGTTGTCCTTCCATTGACTTTTTGGTGATTGGGTGCTCGACTGAGATATACTCATCCACTCCCATCTTTACCCCAGCATCTTTACATAGCAGAGAGATTAAGCTTGGGTAAGCCAATTTGGCGTAAGTGGAGTTCTTGTTTGCAATTGTGTAAAGCTCACAAGAAATCAGATGATGAATTTCCACTTCGTTTCCCAGCATAATGCAATGGATCATCACTGCTCTTTTAACAGTGACTTCAGAGCGGTTGCTGGTGGGCAGTATAGAACGCCCAATGAAGTCCAGCCAGCCTCTAGCGACTGGTTTGAGATCTCCTCTCTTGAGTTGATTTGGGACACCCTTTGTGTTGGTTATCCACTTGGTTCCAGGGAGGCATATGTCCTTTAGAACTTAGTCCAAGCACTTATATAATCTCACCATTCTCCTATTAAAGGATTCTGGATCATCTTGTAGTTGAGACAGCTTGAAAACCTCTCTTATTCTGTCCAGGTCAAAGTAAATAATCTTCCTTCTGACCATAATTCGAAAGGTACAGAAGGCGGTTCCAGTCATTCTCTGCTTATCTATTTGCCACAGATTTGAGTAGAATTCCTGAACCATATTTCTACCCACCTTTGTCTCAGGATTAGCTAGAATTTTCCAGCCCCTGTTTCGAATCTACTCTTGGATCTCCGGATATTCGTCTTCTTTCAGATCGAATTTAACTTCTGGGATCACTGACCTTAGACCCATTATTTTGTGGTAATGGTCTGCATGTTCTTTAGTTAAGAACCTCTCTTGATTCCAAAGTGGTTTTGGAGTGTTCTCTTTCTTGCCTCTTGGAGTGGTTTGTTTTCCTTTAGGGGCCATGATCTTGGTGAATCTTAGCCCAGTGATCACGAAGATCACACCAAACTTAGAGGTTTGTTTGTCCTCAAGCAAAAAAAAGGAAAGGAGAGGAATAAGAGGATAGTCAAATTTGAGTGTTGGAGGAGAGGGGGAGGCCGAATGGGAATTTAAAAGGGAGGGGGTGGGCGAAAATTTTGAAAAAAAGATATGATAGAAGATATGATTTAGAAAAGATAAGTATGATATGAAAAAGATGTAATTTTAAAATTGAAAAGATATGAGAGAGTTTTGAAAAAGATAAATCTAAATTTGAAAAGATAGTATGATGAGTTGAAAAAGATTTGAAAAGATATTAGAAAGATAGATGAGTTTTGAAAAAGATTTGAAAAGAAATTAAAAAGATATATGAATTTTGAAAAAGATTTGAAAAGAAGTTGAAGAAAGATTTTTTTAGGATTAAGATTTTTTTGAAATTGAAATTGAAAAATGAGAATTTGTAACATGTTCATGCAAGAAAGTATGGATGAAAACATGAAAATTTGAAAAAAATTGAGTTGGAAACCAAACTTCCTCCCCTCCACATTCCTGGCGTTAAACACCCAGAATGGCATCCATTCTGGCGTTTAATGCCCAATTGTTGCTTGTTTTGGGCGTTTTAACGCCCAGCCAGGTACCCTGTCTGGCGTTAAACACCAGAAAACCTTTATCACTGGGCGTTTTTCTAAACGCCCAGGATGCTGTAATTCTGGTGTTAAACGCTCAGAATGGTACCCATTCTGGCGTTTAACGCCCAGAAAGGTATTTTCACTGGCGTTAAACACCCAGAATGGTGCCCATTCTGGCGTTTAACGCCTAAAATACCCCTTACTGGAGTTTTTGTGCCAGTGAGCTCTTTTTTCTCTACTTTATGCTCTGAATCCTTTTGTAACTCTGTGAACTTCTGAAATTAAGAATCAATGTTGAAGATAATTTATATCAAACTCCTATAATTATTATTTAAATAATAAATAAACTATGCCAATGGCTGGGTTGCCTCCCAGCAAGCGCTTCTTTATTGTCTTTAGTTGGACCTTACTGAGCTTTAATCTAGTCTCAGTTTTGAGCATTCTTGCTCAACATTGCTTTCAAGATAATGCTTGACTCTCTGTCCATTAACAATAAACTTTTTGTCAGAGTCAATATCCTGAAGCTCTACATATCCATCTGGTGACACACTTGTAATCACATATGGTCCTCTCTACCGGATTTTAATTTACCAAGGAATGGTCTGAGCCTAGAGTTAAACAACAGAACCTTTTGTCCTAGCTCAAAGACTCTGGATGATAGTTTCTTGTCATGCCACCTTTTTGCTTTCTCTTTGTAAATTTTTGCATTTTCGAAAGCATTGAGTCTAAATTCCTCTAGCTCGTTCAGCTGGAGCAATCTTTTCTCTCCAGCTAATTTGGCATCAAGGTTCAGGAATCTGGTTGCCCAGTAGGCTTTATGCTCCAATTCGACGGGCAGGTGACAGGCCTTCACATACACAAGCTAGTATAGAGAAGTTCCTATAGGGGTCTTGAATGCTGTTCTGTATGCCCAGAAAGCATCATCCAAGCTCCTTGCCCAATCCTTTCTACAGGAAATTACAGTCCGTTCCAGAATTCTTTTTAGTTCTCTATTAGAGACTTCAACTTGCCCATTTTTCTATGGATGATATGGAGTTGCCACATTGTGGCTAATTCCGTATCTGACTATAGCAGAGTAAAGCTGTTTATTGCAGAAATGAGTGCCTCCATCACTGATTAGTGCTCTAGGGACACCAAATCTGCTAAAGATATGTTTCTGGAGGAACTTTAGCATTGTCTTAGTATCATTAGTGGGTGTTGCAATTGCCTCTACCCATTTAGATACATAGTCTATAGCCACCAGAATATAAGTGTTTGAGTATGATGGTGTGAAAGGCTCCATAAAGTCAATACCCTATACGTCAAACAACTCAATCTCTAAGATCCCTTGTTGAGGTATGGCATAACCTTGAGGCAGATTACCAGCTCTCTGGCAACTGTCACAGTTACGTACAAACTCTCGGGAGTCTCTATAGAGGGTAGGCCAGTAGAAGCCACATTGGACTTTTGGGCTGTTCGCTCACTTCCGAAATGTCCTCCATATTGTGATCCAAGACAATGCTATAGGATCTTCTGTGCTTTTTCTCTAGGCACACATCTATGGATTATTCCGTCTGCACATCTTTTAAAGAGATATGGCTCATCCCACAAGTAGTAATTGCATCAGAGATAAGTTTTTTCGTTTGCTGCTTGCTGTACTCCTTGGGTATGAATCTCACAGCCTTATAGTTTGCAATGTCTACAAACCAAGGCATTTCTTGAATGGCAAAAAGTTGCTCATCGGGGAAGGTTTCAGAGATCTCAGTGGAAGGGAGGGATGCTTCTACCACTGGTTCTATCTGGGATAAGTGATCAGCCACTTGGTTCTCTGTCCCTTTTCTGTCTCTTATTTCTATATCAAACTCTTGCAGAAGTGGTGCACGAAATTGTGTATGCCAATATTAATGGACTATTTCTCACAGCTTCGCACAACTAACCAACAAGTGTACTGGGTCGTCCAAGTAATACCTTACGTGAGTAAGGGTTGAATCCCACGAAGATTGTTGGTTTGAAGCAAGCTATGGTTATCTTATTATTCTTAGTCAGGATACCAACAACAATGTTTTTTAAGTTCAATTGTAAAAAGTTAAAGGGCATAAAATAAATAATTGTTACTCAATAATGGAGAATATGTTGGAGTTTTGGAGATGCTTTGTCTTCTGAATTTCTGTAACATAATGCTTCCTCACTTTCATAAATGCAAGGCTCCTTCCATAGCAAGCTGTATGTAGGGTGTCACCATTGTCAATGGCTACTTCCCATCCTCTCAGTGAAAATGGTCCAAATGCTCTGTCACAACACCGCTAATCATCTGTTGGTTCTCGATCATGTCGGAATAAGATCCATTGATCCTTTTGCGTCTGTCACTATGCCCAACACTCGCGAGTTTGAAGTTTGTCACAGTCATCCAATCCCAGAATCCTACTCAGAATACCATAGACAAGGTTTAGACCTTTCGGATCCTCATGAATGCCGCCAACAATTCTAGCTTATACCACAAAGATTCTGATTAAGGAATCTAAGAGATACTCATTCAATCTAATGTAGAACAGAGGTGGTTTTCAGGCACACGTTCATGGATTGAGGAAGGTGATGAGTGTCACGGATCATCACCTTCATCATAGTGAAGCGCAAATGAACATCTTAGATAGGAACAAGCATGTTTGAATGGAAAACATAAATAATTGCATTAATTCATTAAGACACTGCAGAGCTCCTCACCCCTAACAATGGGGTTTAGAGACTCATGCCGTCAAAAGGTACAAAATTCAGATCTAAAAATGTCATGAGATACAAAATAAATCTCTAAAAGTTGTTTAAATACTAAACTAATAACCTAGGTTTACAGAAAATGAGTAAACTAGGATGGATAGTGCAGAAATCCACTTATGGGGCCCACTTGGTGTGTGCTGGGGCTGAGACATAAGCTTCTCACGTGCCCAATTGGACTCCTATAGCTCCAAAAAATCCATTCCGAGTGCAGGGAGGTCAGAATCCAATAGCATCAGCAGTCCTTTTTTAGCCTAAATCAGATTTTTGGTCAGCTCCCTCAATTTCAGCCAGAAAATACCTGAAATTGCAAAAAAACACACAAAATCATAGTAAAGTCCAGAAATATGAATTTTGCCTAAAAACTAATAAAATTATACTAAAAACTAACTGAAACATACTAAAATCTACATGAAATTACCCCCAAAAAGCGTATAAAATATCCGCTCATCACAACACCAAACTTAAACTGTTGCTAGTCCTCAAGCAACTAGATAAATAAAATAGGATAAAAAGAAATTAAGAAGCAATAATATCTCAGAGTTTCAAGTGAAGCTCAGATTCTAATAAGATGAGTGGGACTAGTTGCTTTTTGCCTCTGAATAGTTTTGGCATCTCACTTTATCCTTCGAAATCCAGAATGATTGGCATCCATAGGAACTTAGAATTCAGATAGTATTATTGATTCTCTTAGTTTAGTATGTTGATTCTTGAACACAGTTACTTTATGAGTCTTGGCCGTGGCCCTAAGCACTTTGTTTTCCAGTATTACCACCAGATACATAAAAGCCACAGACACATAACCGGGTGAACCTTTTCAGATTGTGACTTAGCTTTGCTAAAGTCCCCAATTAGAGGTGTCCAGAGTTCTTAAGCACACTCTTTTACTTTGGATCACGACTTTAACCACTCAGTCTCAAACTTTTCACTTGGACCTGCATCCCACAAGCACATGGTTAGGGACAGCTTGATTTAGCCGCTTAGGCCTGGATTTATTTCCTTGGGCCCTCCTATCCATTGATGCTCAAAGCCTTGGATCCTTTTCACCCTTGCCTTTTGGTTTTAAGGGTTATTGGCTTTTTCTTTTTCTTCATCCAATGATTCCCCTTTTTTTCACTGCTTTTTCTTGCTTCAAGAATCAATTTCATGATTTTTCAAATCAGCAATAATATTTCTCCTATTCATCATTCTTTCAGAAGCCAACAATTTTAACATTCATGAAATTTAGTATAAAAAATATGCACTATTCAAGCATTCATTCAGAAGACAAAAATTATTGCCACCACATATAAATAATTAGAATTTTCCTTATTAAGAACTTGAAATTAAATTGCCTCTTTATTCTAAAAATATACTATTTTATTCATGTTTGATGATGATGAGAAAAATAAATTATAGCTTAATTGGAAATAAAATCAAAATAGATATACTAATTACTACTACTCCTATATAACTTCTAAGGTAAATCTATAAGACAACTATCACAGAGTAAAGCTAAGATTAGGACTCAACAACCTTTATTTTGGGAAGTGGATATTCCTCTAGTCTGTGGGATGCTTGGTCCTTTAAGAGATAATTTTTGACGCTTCAGTTCCTTCAAGTCACGCCTTTGCTCTTCTTGTTCCCCAAGCAGTTTGCAAAGCATGCTATTTTGATTATTCTGTTCTTCCTTTATTTGGTCCATAGCTTCTTGCAACTTGGTAACCGATGCTTCAAGATGCTCCCAGTATTCAAATTGAGGAATTTTCGGGAGCAATTCCTGTGCTATTCTCTTGATGGGGTCATCCTGCACTTGTTGTTTTTCTATTGATATTTTGGTGATTGGTTGCTCAACTGAGATATACTCAGTTATTCCCATCTTTACTCCAGCATCTTTATATAGCATAGATATTAAGCTAGGATAAGCCAATTTGGCATCTTTAGAGTTCTTGTTTGCAATTATGTAAAGTTCACACGAAATCAACTGATGAACTTCCACTTCTCTTCCTAACATAATGCAGTGGATCATCACTGCTCTTTTAACGGTGACCTCAGAGCGGTTGCTAGTGGGCAGTATAGAACGCCCAATGAAGTCTAGCCAGCCTCTGACGACTGGTTTGAGATCTTCTCTCTTTAGTTGATTTGGGACGCCCTTGGTGCTGGTGGTCCACCTGGCTCCAGGGAGGCATATGTCCTCTAGAATCTTGTCCAGGCCTTTATTTGTTCTCATCATTCTCCTATTAAAAGAGTCTGGGTCATCTTTCAGCTGAGGTAGCTTAAAGATCTCCCTGATTTTATCAGGGTGGATGTGAACAATCTTTCCTCTGACCAAGGTCCGATAGTCATAAAGAGCAGTTCCAGATATTCTCTTCCTATCTGTTTGCCACAGATTAGCGTAGAATTCCTGAACCATGTTTCTTCCCACCTTTCTTTCAGGATTAGCTAGGATTTCCCAGCTCCTATTTCGAATTTGCTCTTGGATCTCTGGGTATTCATCTTATTTCAGATCAAATTTGACTTCCGGGATCACTGACCTTAGACCCATTATTTTGTAGTAATGGTCTGGATGTTCTTTGGTTAAGAACTTTCCTTGATCCCAAAGTGGTTTTGGAATACTCTCTTTCTTGCCTCTTGGAGTGGGTTATTTTCCTTTAGGAGCCATGATCTTAGTGGGTATGGTTTAGTGATCATGGATAAACACACCAAACTTAGAGGTTTGCTTGTCCTCAAGCAAAAGAAAATAAAGGAGAGGGATAGAAGGAGAGCTAGTTTTCGAATTGTTGAGGAGAGGAGAGAGGCCAAAAGTGGATTTAAAGGGAGGGGGTGGGTTTTCAAAAATTTTGAAGAAAGATAGGATATGATTTGTAAAAGATAAATATGATAGGAAAAAGATATAATTGAAAATTGAAAAGATATAGAAGATATTTGAAAAAGATAAATCTGAATTTTCTTAAAAAAAAGATTTGGGATTAATTTGAAAAGATAATTGATTTTTTTGAAAAAGATTTGAAAAGAAGTTGGATGGGATTTGAAAAAGGATTTGTGTTTATGAATTAAGATACATTTGATATTTTTGAAAAAGAGATTTTAGAAATTAGGATTAAAATTTTTGGAATTGAAGGATGAGAGTTTGTAACATATTTATGCAAGAAATCATGAATTGGAACATAAAAATTTGAAAAAATGTGAATTGAAAACGAATTTACCTTCTCCCCACAATCCTGGCGTTAAACGCCCAAACGCTACATGTTTTGGGCGTTTAACGCCCATTCGCAGCTTCTCTTGGGCGTTCAACGCCCAGCTGTTGCTTCTAGCTGGCGTTGAACGCCAGGAACTCCTTTGTCACTGGGCGTTTTTCTGAACGCCCAGGACGCTATAAATCTGGCGTTAAACGCCCAGAAAGTGCTTCTTTCTAGCATTCAACGCCTAGAAGATGCTTCTTTTTGGTGTTTAACACCCAGATGGCTATCCTTACTGGCGTTGAACGCCCAGTAGATGCTTCTTTTGGGCGTTTAGCGCCCAAAACAGCTCTTACTGGCTTTTTCGCACCAGTGAGATTCCTTTTTGCTGTTTTGTCCTACGAATCCTTTTGTAACTTTGTGAACTCAAGCAATTTCTATTTTACCTTGAAGATAATAGACATAAACCTGTAAAAATCAATTAATTTAACAAATAAACGTTGTAAATGGTTGGGTTGCCTCCCAACAAGCGCTTCTTTATTGTCTTTAGCTGGACTATTACTGAGCTTTAATCAAGTCTCAGTTATGAGCATTCTTACTCAAAATTGCTTTCAAGATAATGTTTGACTCTCTGTCCATTAACAATGAAATTTTTTTTAGAATCATTATCCTGAAGCTCCATGTATCCATACGGTGACACACTTGTAATCACATATGGACCTCTCCACCGGGATTTCAATTTCCTAGGGAATAATCTAAGCCTAGAATTAAATAGCAGAACTTTCTGCCTTGACTCAAAGATTCTGGATGACAGTTTCTTATCATGCCATCTTTTTGCTTTCTCTTTGTAAATTTTTGCATTTTCGAAAGCATTGAGTCTGAATTCCTCTAGCTCATTTAACTGGAGCAATCATTTTTCTCCAGCCAACTTGGCATCAAGGTTTAGGAATCTGGTTGCCCAATAGGCCTTATGTTCCAGTTCCACTGGCAAGTGACAGGCTTTTCCATACACCAGCTGGTATGGAGAAGTTCCTATAGGTGTCTTGAATGCTGTTCTGTATGCCCACAGAGCATCATCCAAGCTTCTTGCCCAATCCCTTCTACGGTTAATCACAGTCCGTTCCAAGATTCTTTTAAGTTCTCTATTAGAGACTTCAGCTTGCCCATTTGTCTGTGGATGATATGGAATAGCTACCCTGTGGCTAACTCCATATCGAACCAAAGCAGAGTAAAGCTGTTTATTGCAGAAATGAGTGCCCCCATCACTTATTAGTATTCTAGGGATACCAAATCTGCTGAAGATGAGTTTCTGGAGGAATTTCAACACTGTCTTAGTATCATTAGTGGGTGTTGCAATAGCTTCTAGCCGTTTGGATACATAATCCACTGGCACCAAAATATAAGTGTTTGAGTATGTTGGTGGGAAAGGTCCCATGAAGTCAATACTCCATACATCAAACAACTCAATCTCCAAGATCCCTTGTTGAGGCATGGCATAACTGTGAGGCAGATTGCCAAATCTTTGGCAACTGTCACAATTAAGTACAAACACTCGGGAGTCTTTATAGAGAGTAGGCCAGTAGAAGCCACATTGGAGGACTCTTGTAGCTGTTCGCTCACTTCCAAAATGTCCTCCATACTGTGATCCATGGCAGTGCCAGAGGATCTTCTGTGCTTCTTCTTTAGGCACACATCTACGGATTACTCCGTCTGCACATCTCTTGAAGAGATATGGTTCATCCCAAAGATAGTACTTTGCATCCGTGATCAATTTCTTTATTTGCTGCCTACTATACTCTTTGGGTATGAATCTCACTGCCTTGTAGTTTGCAATGTCTGCAAACCATGGCACTTCCTGGATGGCAAAGAGGTACTCATTCAGAAAGTTTTCAGAGATTTCAGTAAGAGGGAGGGATGCCCCTTCTACTGGTTCTATTCGGGACAGATGATCTGCTACTTGGTTCTCTGTCCCTTTTCTGTCTCTTATTTCTATATCAAACTCCCGCAGAAGCAATACCCATCTGATGAGTCTGGGTTTTGAATCCTGCTTTGTGAGTAGATATTTAAGAGAAGCATGGTCAGTGTACACAATCACTTTTGATCCTACTAAATAAGATTTGAACTTGTCATTGGCGTAAACCACTGCAAGTAACTCTTTTTCTGTGGTTGTGTAGTTCTTCTGTGCGTCATTTAAAACACGACTAGCATAGTAAATGACGTGCAGAAGCTTGTCATGCCTTTATCCCAACACTGCACCAATGGCATGGTCACTGGCATCACACATCAGTTCAAATGGTAATGTTCAGTCTGGTGCAGAGATGACTGGTGCTGTGACCAGCTTAGCTTTCAGAGTCTCAAACACCTGCAGACACTCCTTATCAAAGATAAATGGCGTGTCAGCAGCTAGCAGATTACTCAGAGGTTTGGCGATTTTTGAAAAATCTTTTATAAACCTCCTATTGAATCATGCATGCCCCAGAAAGCTTCTGATTGCCTTAACATTGGCAGGTGGTGGTAATTTTTCAATTACCTCCACCTTAGCTTGATCCACCTCTATTCCCTTGTTTGAAATTTTGTGCCCAAGGATAATTCCTTCAATCACCATAAAGTGACATTTCTCCCAGTTTAAAACCAAATTAGTCTCTTGGCATCTCTTTAGAACAAGTGCTAGATGGTCAAGACACGAGCTGAATAAGTCTCCAAACACTGAAAAGTCATCCATGAAGACTTCTAGAAATTTTTCCACCATATCAGAGAAAATAGGGAGCATGCATCTTTGAAAGGTTGCAGGTGCATTGCACAGACCAAATGGCATCCTTTTGTATGCAAATACTCCAGATGGGCATGTGAATGATGTTTTCTCTTGATCCTGGGGATCTACTACAATTTGATTATAACTTGAATATCCATCCAGGAAGCAGTAGTATTCATGACCTGCTAGTCTTTCTAGCATCTGGTCTATGAATGGTAAAGAAAAATGATCCTTTCTGGTAGCTGTATTGAGCCTTCTGTAATCAATACACATATGCCACCCTGTAACTGTTCTTGTCGGAACCACTTCATTTTTTTTATTATGAACCACTGTCATGCCACCCTTCTTAGGGACGACTTGAACATGGCTTACCCAGGGGCTATCAGAAATGGGATAAATAATCCCAGCCTCTAGTAATTTAGTGACCTCCTTCTGCACCACCTCCTTCATGGCTGGATTCAGCCGCTTCTGTGGTTGAACCACTGGCTTAGCGTCACCCTCCAATAGGATCTTGTGCATGCATCTGGCTGGGCTAATGCCCTTAAGATCACTGATGGACCATCCAAGAGCTGTCTTGTGTGTCCTTAGCACTTGAATTAGTGCTTCCTCTTTCTGTGGCTCTAAGGTAGAGCTTATGATTATAGGAAAGGTATCACCTTCTCCCAGAAATGCATATTTCAGGGATGGTGGTAATGGTTTGAGCTCGGGTTTGGGAGATTTCTCTTCTCCCTGAGGGATTTTCAGAGGTTCTATTATTCTCTCTGGTTCCTCCAAATCAGAGTTAAACGCCAGCTTTTATGCCAGTTTGGGCGTTTAACTCTAGCTTGTAACTTAGTTCTGGCGTTTAACGCTAGAATAGGGCAGGAAGTTGGCGTTTAAACGCCAGTTTGCATCGTCAAAACTCAGGCAAAGTATGAACTATTATATATTGCTGGAAAGCCCAGGATATCTACTTTCCAACTCAATTGAGAGCGCATCAATTGAGTTTCTGTAGCTCTAGAAAATCTACTTCGAGTGCAGGGAGATCAGAATCCAACAGCATCAGCAGTCCTTTTTCAGCCTCTAAATCAGATTTTTGCTCGGGTCCCTCAATTTCAGCCAGAAAATACCTGAAATCATAGAAAAATACACAAACTCATAGTAAAGTCCAAAAATGTGAATTTTGCATAAAAACTAATAAAGATATACTAAAAAGTAGCTAGATCCTACTAAAAACTACCTAAAAACAATGCCAAAAAGCGTATAAATTATCCGCTCATCAGCAGGGTAACCATTTCTTGCTCAATCCGACAATCCTCATGGGATCGACCCTCACTCACCTGAGGTATTACTTGGAGGACCCGGTGCACTTGCCGGTTCAGTTGTGCGAGTTCTAATTTTGCGCACCAAGTTTTTGGCGCTGTTGTCGGGGATTGTTCGAGATTGACAAACTACCGGTTGTCTTGCTACTTAGATAAGGTATCTTTTACTAGTTTTCTTTTAATTGTGTTTCTTGTTTTCCTTTTTTCAAAAATTTTTCAAAAGCTTTTTCTTCTTTGTTTGAGTCTTGTGTCAATTTTTAAGTTTGGTGTCCTTTTGGTTTTTCTTTTCTTGAGTTTTCGAAAATTGTTCTTGTTTTTATTTCTCTGTGTTCAAACTGTTATTGGCATTTTTCTTTGTTTAATTTCAAAATCTTTAAGTTTGGTGTTTTTTAATATTTTTCCTTTCAAATTTTTTAGCAATAGCGTATTTTATTTCAAAATTTTTAGTTTGTCTTTTCAATTTTTCGAATTTCAAAATTTAAATTTCAAATTTTCTTGTTATCTTATTTTAATTTAATTTCAAATTTTAAGTTTAGTGTCCTGTTAGTTATCTTTTTGAGTTTATCTTTTTATCTTTTAAATCTTCATCTTATCTTTTTCTTTAATTTCAAAATTTTATTATCTTATCTTAATTCAAATTCAATTTTTAAAATTTAAAATTTTAAAATCAAAACACAAAATTCAAAATTTTAAATTCAAATTTTAAATTTAAAATTTTAAAAGTTTTGTAGTTTGTTAGCTTCCCTTAAAATCTTTCAGAATTTCAAATGTTATCTTCCTGGTTTGATTTTTCTTTCCAAATTTAAATTTCAAGATCTTCTTTTTGACTTTCTCTTTTCAATTTCAAATTTTTAAAATCAAATCTTCTAACTTATTTTCAAATTTTGTTAGTTAGTTAGTTGTTTGTTTTATCTTGTTTTAATTTTAAGTTTGGTATTTCTTTCTTCAAAAATTTTAATTTCAAAATTTCTAATTGACTTTCTATTTTTAATTTTCAAAATTTTTCAAAATATCTTAATTTTCAAAATTTTATCTTTTTTCTTGATTTTCAAATCTTGTTATCTTATTTTCAAAATCTTATCCTTTTTCTTATTTTCAAATTTGAAATTCAAATCTTTAAATTTTCAAATCATATCTTGTTTATCTTTCTTGATTCTTGATCTTTATCTTATTTATCTTTTCCTTAATTCTGGTTATTTGATTTTTTCATTTAAATTCATAGTTTTAAATACAAAATTTAAGTTTAGAGCTGCTTTAGTTCACATTTTTCTCTCTTTTTGAAATTTGAAAACTTTTAAAATCCTTTCTTTTTAAAATTTCGAATTCTATTTTGTCTATCTTTCTTAAATTTCAGTATTTTGCCTTACTTATTCTCCCCTGATTTTCAAATTTTGTTCTAAGTTATCTCATCTTTTTATCTTTCTTTTTTAAATTTTCAAATCTTACCTTATTTAGTTTTCTTGATTTTCGATTTCTCTCTCATTTATCTCTTTCTTGATTTTCAAAATTTGATATCTTATTTTATTTTCATTTAAATTCAAATTTTAAAGTTTGGTGTTCCTTTAGTGTTTTCTCTTTCTCTTTGAATTTCAAAAATTTTTAAACCTCTTTCTTTCTATTTTTTTTAATTTTTCAAAATTTCTAGCTATTTTTCTTATTTTAAATTAGTATTCTATTTTTTATTTATTTTTGAAATAATAAAAAAATTAATTCTTGTTTCCTTGGAATATCTCACTGGGAGCTCTCTAGACTTTGACATAGAGGTTTCCCTTTTCTTTGTCCATTGTTTGCACAAAAATACTAAAATCACTATGGATCAAAATGAATGTGCTCATCAACCCAGAAGTTTCTTGGGGTCTTATACAGCCCCATGCTTTCAGCAGATGAATCATTATGTGAAAATGGTGGTGGAGGGCCAATACTTCTAGCAGATTGAACATTGCATAAAAATAATGGTGGAAGGCCAGTGCTTGTAGCCAATGTAAGCTTGCGTGAAAATGGTGGTGGAGATGTAGTATTTCCATCACAAACGGAAAATATTTTTCGCAGAGTCAAGAATGAAATTTTTTTTATTTTGAAGTAAATTTTTTTTACGGAAGTGATAGAATGACTTCTCGAGAAGGAGAAGTCATATATTTGTACTTCTTAAAAAAGTTATGAATTAACTTTTTGGAAGTTAAAAGGTTTTTTTTTAAATAGTGCCAAACATCACATATTGTGACTTTTCAAAATTCAAAAGGAAAAAAAGTAGCTTATGCTACTTCCCAAACAGGCTCTAAATATAGTAGATATGCCACCTTCTAGATTCTAGTGACTATTGAAAAAAGGGTAAAAATATCTCATTCCAAATTTTGGACTCATGCACCATGCCACTGATTGGCGAATAGATAGTCACCCACCTTGAATAACATAGCTTTATCACCTGTCAAAGAAGAAAGAGGCAATTGAAAAGGTTACATTAGGGAGACGGACGGGCAAAGTGGGCGTTGATGCAGAAGGCTGCGGCACAAAAGTATCGACAGCATTGTTGAGGTTGGGCACGAAGTTATGCAATACCTGTGAGGAAGTGAAATCAAATCAAGCCAGGCCTTGAACACCCCCTTCCCTTAAGGAAAAAAATAATTTTTATTTAATTTCTTTTAATCTTGTACAGTGTTTACTCGTTGAACTAATGTACCATAATATGGTGGATATAAATGATAATCATTAATGTAGCTTGATATGTTGTTAGTAGTTCTATGGGTGTAACGTGGAGATGGAAATCACTTACCCTCATAGCATTAAACAATTTAGGTTTGTAATCAATTGACTTACTCTAAATGCAGCAGATATGCTGCCTTTCTGAATCTAGTGACTATTGGAAAAAAAGACCAAAATATCTCATTCCCAATTTCTGACACTTGCGCCATGCCACTGATTGCTGCTGGTATGCCTGCGTATTGACGAGTAGATAGTCACCCACATTGAAAAACATACAATTATCGCAAGTTCTTCATCTCGCCAGCCAAAGAAAAAAGAGGCAATTGAAAAAGCTACATCAGGGAGAAGGGCAAAGTGGGCGTCGATGCGAAAGGCTATGGCGCAGAAGCATCAATATCATCTGTTGAGGTTGGGTACAAAGTGATGCAATACCTGTGATGCTGAAGTGAAATCAAATCATGCTAGGCCTTGACCACTCCCCTTCCCATAAGAAAAAAATAATATTTACTTAATTTTTTTTAATCTTGTACAGTGTTTACTCCTTGAACTAATGTACCATAATAGGGTGCGTATAAATGATAGACAATAATATGGCTTGATATGTTGTTAGTAGTTCTATGGGTGTAACGTGGAGATGGAAATCACTCACCCTCGTAGCAATGAACAATTTAGGTTTGTAATCAATTGACTTACACTAGATGCAGCAGATATGCCACCTTTCCGATTCTAGTGACTATTGGAAAAAGGGCCAAAATATCTTAGTCCCAGTTTCTGACTCTTGCGCCATGCCACTGATTGCTGCGGGTATGCCTACATATTGACGAATAGATAGTCACCCACCTTGAATAATATAGCATTATCGCAAGTTCTTCGTATCGCCAGCTGTTCATGCCCTGGGTCGAGCTGTACGACCCAGGCTAACTGAAGACAAGTCGACCGACCTCTTCAGGTCAGGATTACCCGACCTCTTCTTTAAAGAAGGTCGGACAAAACACCAGGAGAGCCCAAAAAAGGGCCCAAAATAGAGGAACATGACCCAAAGTCCAAAGGCAGCCAAGCCTAGAAAGATAAGTGTGGTTCCCTTAAAGATAAGATAACTCCACTTAAAGATAAGATAAGATAACTACCTTATCCCCAGAAAGGTTACTCTACACTATTATAAATACACTGGAGCACCTAGGTATAACTCATACTCTGATTCTATTAAAAAACCTGCTCAAAGCCCATGCTAACTTAAGCATCGGAGTCTCTTGCTGGTACCACCACCCTCCGGTGATGAAGGATCAGCAGCACCACCAAGTCCAACAAGTCAGACACGTCAGCTCTGACTACCACCACAGATCTCGTCTGAGATCGACCTACAGTTTCAGGTAACCCTCGGAACATTGGCGCCGTTGCCGGAAACCTGGAAGTCATCCCATCATCATGGCGGACAACCTTGACAACGACCACAACTCATATCTTGAAAACAGGACGCCGCATAAGAACGCGGACACTACTCCAAACGATACTTCTCAACTAAACAAAGAGAAGAATTCACCAAATACAGAAATCATGGAGGCACTTCAAGCTCAACAAGATCGCCTCAAACAGCTCGAAAAGAGGCCAAACATCAACGAGAAGCCGAGAGAGACCTTCGGAGGTAAACTAGGCAACGTCGGGAGTTAGAGGACAAGCTCCTAAAGCTTGAAGCCGACCTTAAAACAAAAATCATCCAGCCCGATCCCGAAGACAGCTCCCACAAAGATCAAGATTCATTCACTAAAGAGATTATGAAAGCTAAAGTCCTAAAGGACTTCAAAGCTCCCGACATGACCCCGTACGATGGCACATCGGATCCAAGTCATCACCTCAGCAATTTCAGAAGTAGAATGTATCTCACCGACGCCTCAGACGCTATTCGATGCAAAGCCTTCCCAACAACCCTAACAAAGACAGCAATTAAGTGGTTCAACACTTTGCCCTACAGATCCATCACAAGTTTCGATGACCTGGCCATGAAATTTCTTGCTCGATTTTCCATCTAGAAGGACAAAGCCAAACACGCCCCAAGCCTATTAGGAATCAAGCAAGGAGATCGAGAGAGTCTTTGTAGCTACATGGAGAGGTTCAACAAAGCATGCTTGGACATACAAAACCTACCGACGGAAGCAACCATTATGGGTCTCATCAATGGCCTGCAAAAAGGATCTTTTAGTCACTCTATATCAAAGAAACATCCAATATCTCTGAATGAAGTGCAGGAACGAGCTGAGAAGTACATCAACATGGAGGAAAACTCTCGACTAGGAGAGACCTCAAAATCCGGATTCTTCTACTCCTCCTGGTATAAGGATAAATAGTCCAAGAAAAAAGAAGATCAATATGGTGAGAAGCCTAAAAAATACAACAACTACACCCCCCTTCGGGTGTCTCTCGTGGATGTTTACCGAGAAGTATGCTATACCGAGAAGATCCCACCACCTCGCCTACTCAAAAGCAAGAAAGGAGGAGGAAATCGGACAGAATACTGTGAATATCACCAAATCTATGGACATCCTACCAATGAGTGCTTCGACTTAAAAAATGTTATTAAGAAATTGGTAAGAGAAGGTATTCATGCCTTGGGTCGAGCTGTACGACCTGGGCTAATCGAAGTCAAGACGACCGACTTATTCACTGACCAGGATTACCCGACCTCTTTATAAAAGAGGTCGGCCAAACCGCTACAGAGGCCTAAGGAGGCCCAAACAGAGGAACACGACCCAAATCTAAAGGCAGCCCAAGCCTAGAAAAGATAAAGGCAGTTCCTTTAAAGATAAAGATGACTTCACTCAAAGATAAGATAAGATAACTATCTTATATCCAGAAAGGTCATCCCACGCTATTATAAATACACTGGAGCACCCAAGTATAACTCATACTCTGATTCTACTAAAAACCTGCTTAATACCCTTGCTAACTTAAGCATCAGAGTCCCTTGCAGGTACCACCACCCTCCGGTGACGAAGGATCGGCACCACCACCAAGTCCAACAAGTCGGACACGGCGGCTCCGGCCACCATCCTCAAGTTGGACACAACAGCTTCGACCAGTACAGAAGATGTCGTCCGAGATCGACCTACAGTTTCAGATAACCCTCGGAACATTGGCGCCGTTGCTGGGGAACCTGGAAGTCATCCCATCATGATGGCGGATAACCTTGACAACAACCATAACTTAGATCTAGAAAATAGAACGCCGCAAAAGGACATGGACGTTACACCAAAGGAAACATCTCAACTAAACGGAGAAAAAACTCTCCAAACACGCAAATCCTGGAGGTGCTTCAAGCTCAACAAGATCGTCTCAAACAACTCGAAAAGGAGGCTGAGCACCAGCGAGAAGTCGAGAAGGACCTTCGAAGGGAAACTAGGCGACGTAAAGAGTTGGAAGACAAACTCCTAAAGGTCAAAGCAGATCTAAAGGCCAAGACTACTCGATCCAATCACGAGGATAATACCCACAAGGATCAAGACCCATTTGCCAAAGAAATTATGAAAGCCAAAGTCCCAAAGGACTTCAAGGCTCCTGACATGACCCCATACGATGGCACATCAGATCCAAGTCATCATTCAGTAATTTCAGAAGCAGAATGTATCTCACCAATGCCTCAGATGCAATTCGGTGCAAAGTCTTCCCAACTACATTAACTAAGACGGCAATTAAGTGGTTTGATAGCCTGCCCCCAAGGTCCATCTCAAGCTTTGACGATTTAGCAGGAAAGTTCATTGCTAGATTCTCTATCCAGAAGGACAAAACCAAGCACACCCCCAGTTTGTTAGGGATCAAGCAAGGAGATCGGGAAAATCTTCGCAACTACATGGAAAGATTCAACAAAGTATGTCTAGACATACAAAGTTTGCCAACTAAAGCAGCCATTATGGGCCTCATCAATGGCCTATGAGAGGGACCTTTTAGTCAATCCATATCAAAGAAACACCCTACATCTTTGAATGAGGTGCAAGAATGAGCAGAAAAATACATCAACATAGAGGAAAACTCTCGACTAGGAGAGACCTCAAAATCCAGATCCTTTTACTCCTCCCGAGATAAAGATAAAGAGTCCAAGAAAAAAGAAGATCAGCATGGTGAGAAGATTAAAAAATACCACAACTACATCCTTCTTTGGGTGTCTCTTGTGGAAGTATACCGAGAAGTATGCCACACTGAAAAGATCCCACCACCTCGTCCACTTAAAAGCAAAAAAGGAGGTGGAAATCGGACAGAATACTGCGAATACCACCGAATTTATGGACATCCCACTAACAAGTGCTTTGACTTGAAGAATGTCATAGAGAAATTGGTAAAGAAGGGAGACTAGATCGGTACTTAGCCAGTAAAACAGATGAGCCCAGAAAGAGAAGAAGAGACGAAGAGGTCAGACGAGCTGAACAACCGCCTCGTACCCCGGAGAGCCATGTTCACATGATATATGGAGGATTTACAGGAGGAGGAATCTCCAAATCATATCGCAAAAGACACCTCAAAGAAGTATACCACATCGAGGGAGGAGAAGGAGCACCCGACCTCTCTACTATTACTTTAACTAAAGAGGACGCAGCTGGTGTCATCTCGGGACATGACAATCCCATGGTCATCACTATCATATTGGCCAACACTAATCTCCACCGCACACTGGTGGACCAAAGAAGCTCGGCTGACATCTTGTTCAAAACCGCCTTCGACAAACTCGGCCTGGAGGAAAAGGAGCTCAGGGCATATCCGGACAGCTTATTCGGACTAGGAGACACTCCAATCCAACCACTTGCATACATCTCACTACACACAACCTTCGGAAAAGGAAACCGGTCAAGGACGCTCAACATAGACTACATTGTGGTCGACGTAAGTTCAGCCTACAATGCCCTGATAGGTCGGACTACGTTAAATCAGCTCGCCGTAGTAGCCTTGACCCCACATCTATGCATGAAGTTCCCAACTACAGAAGGGATCGCTACGATAAAAGGAGACCAGAAAATAGTGCGCCGCTGTTACAACGAAAGTCTGAACCTCAGAGGCAAAGGAGAAGAAATCCACACCATCGAACTCGGGGGAATTCAAGGTCGGGATGAACTTCATCCGCAACCTGAAGGCGAAATAGAAAAAGTCCAGATCAGAGATGTCCTAGATAAAACAACAAGTGCAATCCTAAAAGGAAATGTAAAGGAGTCAGTCATACAGTTCCTAAAAGATAATGTCGACCTCTTTGCATGGAAGGCCGCAGACATGCTGGGCATAGACCCAAAGCTAATGTGCCACAAGCTGGCTGTGTATCCAGGATCTCGGCCAGTACAGCAGAGGCGTAAAAGGCTCGGACCAGAAAGATCCCAAGCTGTGGAGGAACAGGTACAAGCTCTACTAGAGGCAGGATTTATCAGAAAATTCAAATACCCACAATGGCTAGCCAACGTCGTCTTAGCAAAAAAGTCAAATGGGAAGTGGCGGATGTGCACAGACTACACCGATCTCAACAAAACTTGCCCAAAAGATCCTTACCCACTCCCAAGTATCAACGCTCTGGTGGACGCCTCCTCCGGATACAAATACCTCTTGTTCATGGACACCTATTCGGGATACAATCAAATCCCGGTGTACCCAGCTGATCAAGAAAAAATCGCATTCTTAACTCCGAAAGCAAACTACAGCTACATTGTCATGCCATTCAGACTCAAAAATGCAGGAGCCACCTATCAAAGATTAATGAATAAAGTCTTCGCAGACCATGTCGGGAAACTCATGGAGGTATATATGGACGACATGTTAGTGAAAACACAAAGCGAGGAATCACTACTGTCTGACCTTGCCTAAGTATTGAATACCATAAGAAGGCATGGCATGCGACTTAACCCTGCAAAATGCACCTTCGCAGTAGAAACTTGCAAATTCTTGGGTTTCATGCTCACACAAAGAGGAATCAAGGCAAACCCGGACAAGTGCCGGGCCATACTCGATATGAAAATCCCGACCTATGTCAAAGAAGTGCAACAACTCAATGGACGACTAGCAGCCATATGCAGATTTCTAGCCGGATTAGCTATAAGATCTTTCTCCTTCTACGCGACACTAAGGAAGGGAAAGAAGTTCGAATGGACGGCATAGTGCGAGCAAGCCTTTCAAGATTTCAAAAGATTCCTGGGACAACCACCCATCTTTACCCGACCATGGGAAGGAGAAGCACTCATATTATACCTGGCAGTCGGAAGCCGGGCAGTAGCTTCAGCACTAGTCAGACAAGACGACAAGGGATAACAACCTATATACTTCATCTGTAAAGCGTTACAAGGGTCCGAGCTGAACTATCAAAAGATAGAAAAGTTTGCCTACGCTCTCATATTAACCTCTCGACGACTCCGCCCATACTTCCAGGCTCACACCATTAAAATTCGGACCAATCATCCCATAAAAGGCATTCTACAGAAAATAGATTTAACGGGAAGAATTCTACAGTGGGCAGTCGAGTTGTCTGAATTTGACCTCCAATATGAAACTCAGACAGCCATCAAATCACAGTATCTGGCTGACTTCATTGCAGAGTACACTGACACCCTGGAAATCCCTGTAAATTAGAATCTTTACGTGGATGGCTCTTCAAATAATAGAAAGTAATCAGGGAATCCAAATCAAACTCTCCCTAAAATTTGAGTTCCCTGCTTCCAATAATTAGGCTGAGTATGAGGCACTATTAGCTTTGAAGCTGACTAAAGAGGTCGGAGCCAAAAAACTTGTCGTCTTTAGCGATTCACAGGTCTTCACCTCACAAACAGCCGGGACCTACCAAGCCAAAGACACTGCTATGAAAAAGTACCTAGACAAAACCAGGGAACAACTCAGACAATTCCAGGAATACGAGATCCGACATATACCTCAGGAACAGAATGCTCAAGCTGACGCACTCTCAAAATTAGCTAGCACTAAACCAGGGGGCAACAATAGGAGCCTCATCCAGGAAATACTGCAGAACTTGTCAATCTTAGAAGGGGAAAAGATCTTAGCCATATCAGGACATGATCAAAGATGGATGACCCTCATAATCAGCTACCTCAAATCAGAGATACTCCCTACAGATAAGAAGGAGGCAAAGAGGTTAAACGGGAGGCACAGTATTACACCATCATAAACAACATCCTATATAAAAGAGGGATTTTGACACCTCTATTAAAATGTGTACCGACCTCTAACACAAATGAGGTCCTAGAAGAAATACACAGTGGCACATGTGGCAATCATCTCGGAGCACGAGTTCTTGCCAAGAAAGTACTTCGAGCTGGATTCTTTTGGCCGACTCTGCAAAAAAAGGCTAACGAGTTCGTTAAGGCATGTCCACCATGTTAGAAGCATGCTAACTTTCACATCGCCCCACTAGAAGAACTCATCAGCATAACATCACCTTGGCCATTTACAAAGTGGGGACTCGACCTTCTCGGGCCCTTCCCCCAAGGATTAGGACAAGTCAAATTCCTCATTGTAGGGGTAGATTATTTCACAAAATGGATAGAGGCAGAGCCACTAGCCAATGCTACTGCCCAAAGAAGTCAGAAATTCCTATATAGGAACATTGTCACAAGATTTGGGGTTCCTTACTCCATCACCACAGATAATGGTACTCAGTTCACAGACGCAGGCTTTAGAAAATTGGTAGCCGACTTGAAGATAAAGCACCAATTTACATCCGTAGAACACCCGCAGGCTAATGGACAAGCGGAAGCTGCCAATAAAGTCATACTAGACGGGTTAAAACAGAGGCTATAGGACGCAACGGGAGCCTGTGCTGAAGAGCTCCTACAAGTCCTATGGGCATATCGGACAATTCCACACTCCACCACAAAGAAATCACCCTTCCAATTGGCCTATGGAATGGAGGCAATGATACCGATAGAAGTCGAAGAGGAATCCCCTAGAACGACCTTCTATAGTGAAGAGGCCAACTCCCAACTCCAAAGGGAAGAGCTCGACCTGCTCCCAGAAGTCTGAGAAAAAGCTCGGATCAGAGAGGAGACATTAAAACGCTGCATGGCCTCAAGGTACAATCGAAAGGTAGTGTAGCGAAGCTTCACCAACAATGACCTCATCCTAATCAGAAATGATATTGGAAGAGTCAAACCGGAGAGGGAAAGCTGGCAGCTAACTGGAAAGGACCCTACCGAGTCACAGAGGTACTGGGAAAAGGCTACTACATAGTGTCCAAACTTGAGGGGTGAGAGCTACCGAGATCATGGCACGCCTGCAACCTAAGAAGGTACTATAGTTAAAAAGTAATAAAAGATCTTAGGACAAAGGTGCACTCTTTTTTCCTTAAAAGAGTTTTTTTAATGAGGCACCAAGCCAAGATCTACAAAATTACCTAGGATTAGCACCCACATATATATATTCGCATATTTTCTACTTTGAATAAAGTTTTTCAGATTTCCTACGAAATCTCTTTATCAAGACGCATTAATCTGAAAACGCAAAAATTCATCGCCCGATTATAAAGCTACAGATCGGCAAAAGTGAAAAGCAAACTCACTGCCCGACGTGGTCGACAAAGAATGAAAACCGAATTCATCAAAGATCGACCAAGCGAGGATCAAATTCTACAAAATCGGCAAGATGAAAAGCGATAAAAATAGAATAATGCAAGAAGTTATAAAAAGCGATCCATGAATAGAGGCCTGACGAGGTATGAAACAAAAATGGATTGCTAAAAATAACATAGAATGGACTGACACAAAAGGAGTCGGACCAGATTAAAGCGACGAAAAGTTATAAAAAGTAATCCCTAAAAAGAGGCCTGGCCAGTCCTAAAAAGCGGATTACTAGAAATAACTTCCAAAGGAACCGACATGAAGAAGTCGGACCAAAGCTACAAAGTTATAAAAAGTAATCCATAAAAAGAGACTGAACAAGGTCAAAAAAAATGGATTACTAGAAATAACTTAGAAGGGATCGACACGAAGAAGTCGGCCCAAGCCGATCAAAGCAACAAAAAGTTATAAAAAGTAATCCATAAAAAAGATACCTGGCAAGGTCCAAATAAAATGGATTACTAAAAATAACTTGGAGCGGATCGACATGAAAAAGTCAGCCCAAAGCGACCAAAAGCGACAGAGTTATAGAAAGTAAACCCAAGGGATTACTAGAAATAACTCAAGAAAAGATCAACTAAGAGAATCAACTAACAGAAGGCGTGCGTCAAAAGGGAGACAACTCGACCCGAAAGACCACGACCTCGCCAAAATCAATTTACAAAGTATTCTATCAAAGAATACGCAAACAATAAACTAGCCTTAAAAAGGATACTTCAACTAAGGCAGGAAATAAGCAAAGCACAAAGGTAATCAAAAGAGGTCGGACAACAAGACTCCAACACTCTAAAGATTCCTAAAAAGTGCTAAAGAAAGCTGCAGGCAAGCATATCACAAAGAAACAAAGCTGTTACAATAAAACATACTCAAGAGGCCACTTAGAAGTCGATCACAAGAGCTGAAGAAAATACTTTGTTTTTCTAAATAAAGTTGCTAAAAGAAAAGCAACTAAAAGTGTCCAAAGTCAAAATAGACCAAGCAGTCACAAAATAGTAGTTCAAAGACACACAAAATTGGGCCATCACAGATATAAAAGCAAATCAGAAACTATAAAGGATGCAAAGATTCCTCAGTGTTGGCATCTTGAGGAGAAGGCGGACGGGTCGTAAGCGGGACAGCAGCAACAATTCCATCTGGCTGGTTCAGGATTTTCACATCAGGGTCCGACTTCGGATGGCCAACCTCAGTTGTAGGAGCCAAAGAAGCTGGGTGACGTTAGAATTTTTGCTAGCAAAGAATTTATAAAAATATTCGCGTTGTAGATACAGCTTCTAAACTAACAGAAATCCCTTCGTACAAAAGTTTTGGTTGTCACAAGTAACAAACCCCTAAATAAATTGATAACCGAAGTATTTAAACCTCGGGTCGTCTTCTCAAGGAATTGCAGGGAGGTATGTTCTTATTATTGGTTATGAGTTTGTAAATTGGGGGTTTTAAGAATGAGGAACAATTATGATGAATGACAAGTAAAATAAATAATTGACTGTAAAATAAACTCTTGGCAAGGTATGAGAACTGGAGGTCCTATCCTAGTTATCCTTATCAATTGTGATGAGAATTGGATTTTTCTCCCACTTTGTTAACCTCAAACTATGAAGGTAAGTCAAGTGAATGAATTAATTTGAATCCTCAAGTCCCAGTCTTTCCTTGGGAAAAGTTAGAGTTATTGGATCTCGAATCAATTCTTGAAGAATTCCAATTTTTAGTCAACAATGAGTTTGATAACTCAAGAGTTACCAATTAATCAACCAAAGCCAAAAGGTAGAAAAATCTAAATTATTTATATCATAAATAAGAGAAACAAATCATAGATCAGAAAATAACTTGATGAGCGGATAATTTATACGCTTTTTGGCATTGTTTTTAGGTAGTTTTTAGTAAGTTCAAGATACTTTTAGGGATGTTTTCATTAGTTTTTATGTTAAATTCACATTTCTGGAATTTACTATGAGTTTGTGTGTTTTTCTGTGATTTCAGGAAATTTCTGGCTGAAATTGAAGGACTTGAGCAAAACTCTGAAAAAGGCTGACAAAAGGACTGCTGATGCTGTTGGAGTCTGACCTCCCTGCACTAAAAATAGATTTTCTGGAGCTACAGAACCCCAAATGGCGCGCACTTAACGGCGTTGGAAAGTAGACATCCAGAGCTTTTCAGCAATATATAATAGTCCATACTTTATTCGGAAATTGATGACGTAACTTGGCGTTGAACGCCAAGTACATGCTGCTGTCTGGAGTTAAACGCCAGAAACACGTCATGATCCGGAGTTGAACGCCCAAAACACGTCATAACTTGGAGTTCAACTCCAATAAAAGCCTCAGCTCGTGGATAGATCAAGCTCAGCCCAAACATACACCAAGTGGGCCCCGGAAGTGGATTTATGCATCAATTACTTACTCATGTAAACCCTAGGAGCTAGTTTATTATAAATAGAACTTTTTACTATCATAATCTAATCCTGGATCCTGGATTGTATTTTGAATCTTGTGATCACGCTTTGGGGGCTGGCCATTCGGCCATGCCTGAACCTTTCACTTATGTATTTTCAACGGTGGAGTTTCTGCACACCATAGATTAAGGGTGTGGAGCTCTGCTGTACCTCAAGTTTCAATACAATTACTATTACTTTCTATTCAATTCTCTTTTATTCTTATTCCAAGATATACGTTGCACAACACCTTGATGAATGTGATGATCCGTGACACTCATCATCATTCTCACCTATGAACGCGCGTGACTGACAACCACTTCCGTTCTACCTTAGGCCGGGCGCATATCTCTTAGATTCCCCAACAGAATCTTCGTGGTATAAGTTAGATAGATGGCGGCATTCATGAGGATCCGGAAAGTCTAAACCTTGTCTATGGTATTCCGAGTAGGATTCTGGGATTGAATGACTGTGACGAGCTTCAAACTCCTGAAGGCTGGGCGTCATGACAAACGCAAAAGAATCAAGGGATTCTATTCCAACCTGATTGAGAACCGACAGATGATTAGCCGTGCTGTGACAGAGCATAGGAACGTTTTCACTGAGAGGATGGGATGTAGCCATTGACAACGGTGATGCCCTACATACAGCTTGCCATGGAAAGGAGTATGAAGGATTGGATGAAAGCAATGAGAAAGTAGAGATTCAAGAGGAGCACAGCATCTCCATACGCCTATCTGAAATTTCCACTATTGATTTACATAAGTATTTCTATCTTATTTTATTTTCTGTTTATTATTAATTATTCGAAAATCCATAAACCAATTTAATCTGCCTAACTGAGATTTACAAGGTGACCATAGCTTGCTTCATACCAACAATCTCTGTGGGATCGACCCTTACTCGCGTAAGGTTTATTACTTGGACGACCCAGTACACTTGCTGGTTAGTTGAACGGAGTTGTGGAAAGAAAGTGCTGAGTTAATAAATGCACATACCAAAGAGCCAATATTGTTGATCACAATTTCGTCCACCAAGTTTTTGGCGCCGTTGCCGGGGATTGTTCGAGTATGGACAACTGACGGTTCATCTTGTTGCTCAGATTAGGTAATTTTCTTTTCAAAAATCTTTTTCAAAATTTTTCTTTTATTCTTTGTTTTTCTAAACTTTATTTTCGAAAAAAATTAATAAAAATCCAAAAAAAATCATAAAATCATAAAAATCAAAAATATTTTGTGTTTCTTGTTTGAGTCTTAAGTCAATCTTTAAGTTTGGTGTCAATTGCATGCTTTAAAAATTTTCTTGCATTTTTCGAAAATCCCATGCATTCATAGTGTTCTTCATGATCTTCAAGTTGTTCTTGATAAGTCCCCTTGTTTGATCTTGATGTTTTCTTGTTTTGTGTTGTTTGTTGTTTTTCATATGCATTTTTTGTTTGTTAGAGTCCATGCATTAAAGATTTCTAAGTTTGGTGTCTTGCATGTTTTCTTTGCATCAAAAAAATTTTTCAAAATTATGTTCTTGGTGTTCATCATGATCTTCAAAGTGTTCTTGGTGTTCATCTTGACATTCATAGCATTCTTGCATGCATTCATTGTTTTGATCTAAAAATTTCATGCATTGAGTATTTTTGTTGTTTTTCTCTCTCATAATTAAAAAATTCAAAAATCAAAAAATATCTTTTCCTTATTTCCCTCCAAATTTTCGAAATTTTGGATTGACTTGGTCAAAAAATTTTTAAAATTAGTTGTTTCTTACAAGTCAAGTCAAAATTTCAATTTTAAAAATCTTATCTTTTTAAAATCTTTTTCAAAAATCATATCTTTTTCATTTTTTATCATTTTCGAAAATTTCAAAAATATTTTTCAAATTACTTTCAAAATCTTTTTCTTATCTTTATATCAAATTTTCGAAAATATGCTAACAATTAATGTGATTGATTCAAAAATTTGAAGTTTGTTACTTTCTTGTTAAGAAAGGTTCAATCTTTAAATTCTAGAATCTTATCTTGTAGTTTCTTGTTAGTTAAGTCATTTTAAAAATTAAATCTTTTTCAAAATATCTTTTTATTAAAATTTTTATCTTATCTTTTTATCTTATCCTTCTCAAAATTTTATCTTTTTCAAAATTTGATTTCAAAATATCTTATCTAACTTCTTATCTTCTTATCTTTTTAAAATTTAATTTCAAATCTTTTTCAATCAACTAACTAACTTTTTTTTGTTTGTTTCTTATCTTTTTCAAAACCACCTAATTACTTTCCCCTCTCTAATTTTCGAAAATATCTCACCCCTTTTTCAAAAATTCTTTTTAATTAACTAATTGTTTCATGTTTTAATTTTAATACATTTTATCTCTAATTTTCGAAAATACTAATCCCCTTTTCAAAATTATTTTCGAAAATTCCCCTCTCTTTTCTTATTCTATTTAATTATTTAATTACTAACACTTCTCTTCACCTCTCTCCATCTAAAAATCCGAACCATTCTTCTTCACTCTTCCCCCCTTTCTTTTTCTACTAACATAAAGGGATCTCTATACTGTGACATAGAGGATTCCTCTTCTTTTCTTGTTTTCTTCTCTTTCATATGAGCAGGAACAGGGAAAAAGGCACTCTTGTTGAAATTGATCCTGAACCTGAAAGGACTCTGAAAAGAAAACTAAGAGAAACTAAATTACAACAATCCAGAAACAACCTTTCAGAAATTTTCGAACAAGAGAAGGAGATGGCAGCCGAACCCAATAATAATAATGCAAGGAGAATGCTTGGTGATTTTACAAAGCCAACGTCCAAGTTTGATGGAAGAAGCATCTCCATTCCTGCCATTGGAGCCAACAACTTTGAGCTGAAGCCTCAGCTAGTTGCCTTAATGTAACAAAACTGCAAGTTTTATGAACTTCCATCTGAAGATCCTTATCAGTTTTTAAACTGAGTTCTTGCAAATCTGTGAGACTGTAAAGACGAATGGAGTTGATCCTGAAGTCTACAGACTCATGCTTTTCCCTTTTGCTGTAAGAGACGGAGCTAGAATATGGTTGGATTCACAACCTAAGGATAGCCTGGACTCCTGGGATAAGCTGGTCACAACCTTCTTGGATAAATTCTTTCCTCCTCAAAAGCTGAGCAAGCTGAGAGTGGATGTTCAAACCTTCAAACAAAAAGATGGTGAATCCCTCTATGAAGCTTGGGAAAGATACAAGCAGCTGACCAAAAGATGTCCATCTGACATGTTTTCAGAATGGACCATATTAGATATATTCTATTATGGTCTATCTGAGTTTTCGAAAATGTCATTAGACCATTCTGCAGGTGGATCTATTCACCTAAAGAAAATGCCTGAAGAGGCTCAAGAACTCATTGATATGGTTGCAAACAACTAATTCATGTACACTTCTGAGAGGAATTCCGTGAATAATGGGATACCTCAAAAGAAAGGAGTTCTTGAAATTGATGCTCTGAATGCCATATTAGCTCAGAACAAAGTGTTGACTCAACATGTCAACATGATCTCTCAAAGTCTAAATGGATGGCAACATGCATCCAACAGTACTAAAGAGGCAGCTTCTGAAGAAGCTTATGATCCTGAGAACCCTGCCATGGCAGAGGTTAATTACATGGGTGAACCTTATGGAAACACCTATAACTCATCATGGAGAAATCATCCAAATTTCTCATGGAAGGATCAACAAAAGCCTCAACAAGGCTTTAACAATGGTGGACGTAATAGGCTGGGCAATAGCAAGCCTTTTCCATCATCTTCTCAGCAACAGACAGAGAATTCTGAACAAAACACTTCTAATTTAGCCAATCTAGTCTCTGATCTATCAAAGGCCACTTTCAGTTGCATGAGTGAAACAAGATCCTCCATCAAAAATCTAGAGGCACAAGTGGGCCAGTTGAGTAAGAAAGTCATTGAAACTCCTCCCAGTATTCTCCCAAGCAATACAGAAGAGAATCCAAAAGGAGAGTGCAAGGCCATTGATATAATCAATATGGCCGAATGCACAAGGGAGGAGGAGGACGAAAATCCTAGTGAGGAAGACCTCCTGGGACGTCCCTCAAGCAAGAAGGAGTTTCCTATTAAGGATCCACAGGAATCTGAGGCTCATATAGAGACCATAGAGATTCTATTAAATCTCCTTCTGCCATTCATGAGCTCTGAAGACTATTCTTCCTCTGAAGAGGATGAAGATGTAACTGGAGAGCAAGTTGCTCAATATTTAGGAGCTATCATGAAGCTGAATGCCAAGTTGTTTGGTAATGAGACTTGGGAAAGTGAACATCCCTTGCTCATTAGTGAACTAGATACCTGGATTCAGCAAATTTTACCTCAAAAGAGACAAGATCCTGGCAAGTTCTTAATACCTTGTACCATAGGCACCATGACCTTTGAAAAAGCTCTGTGTGATCTGGGGTTAGGAATAAATCTTATGCCACTCTCTGTAATGGAGAAGCTGGGGATCATTGAGGTACAACCTGCCTTGTTCTCATTATAATTGGCAGATAAGTCATTAAGACAAGCTTATGGAATAGTAGAGGACGTGTTAGTAAAGGTTGAAGACCTTTACATCCCTGCTGATTTCATAATCTTAGACACTAGGAAGGAAGAGGATGATTGCATCATCCTTGGAAGACCTTTCCTAGCCACAGCAGGAGCTGTGATAGATGTCAACAGAGGTGAATTAGTCCTTCAATTGAATGGGGACTACCTTGTGTTTAAGGCACATGGCCATTCCTCTGTGACAAAAGAGAGTAAGTATGAAGAGCTTCTCTCAGTTCAGAGTCAAGAAGAGCCCCCACAGTCAAACTCTAAGTTTGGTGTTGGGAGGCCACAACCAAACTCTAAGTTTGGTGTTAAGATCCCATATCCAAACTCTAAGTTTGGTGTTGGGACTATACAACATTGACCTGATCACCTTGTGGCTCCATGAGAGCCACTGTCAAGCTATTGACGTTAAAGAAGCGCTTGTTGGGAGGCAACCCAATTTATTTATCTAATTTTTATTTTATTTTATTTTATTGTTATTTTGTGTTTTATTAGGTACATGATCATGTGGAGTCACGAAAAAAATATAAAAATTAAAAACAGAAACAAAAACAGCAGAAGAAAAAAATCACACCCTGGAGGAAGCACAGGCTGGCGTTCAACGCCAGTAAGATGCATCTGGCCGGCGTTCAACGCCAGAACAGAGCATCATTCTGGCGTTGAACGCCAGAAACAAGCAACATTCTGGCGCTGAACGCCAGGAATGTGCCTAGAGAAGAAAAACTGGCGCTGAACGCCAGTAACAAGCATGAAACTGGCGTTCAACGCCAGAAACATGCTTTACATGGGCGTTGAACGCCCAGAATGTGCACCACACGGCATTTAAACGCCAGAATGGTGTGCAAAGGCAATTTACATGCCTATTTGGTGCAGGGATGGAATTCCTTGACACCTCAGGATCTGTGGACCCTACAGGATCCCCACCTAACATATTCCCACCTTACCTCCTAATCCTATTTTACTCTTCCCCATGTCACACTTCCCAACAACTTCAATCTCTGAATCTCTCTTCCCAATAAACACTCTTTCCCAACACCCTTCACCAATCACCTCAATCTCTCTTCCCAATTACCCTCTTCACCATTCACATCCACCCACTCTTCCCCATAAACCCCACCTACCTTCAAATTTCAAAAATATTTTCCCACCCATTCCCACCCTAAACGGCCGACAATACCCTCTCCCCTCTCCCTATATATACCCTTCCATTCTACTTCATTTTCACAAAACACAACCCCCTCTTCTTCACCTTGGCCGAACCTACATCTCTCCCTCTCTACCATATTCTCTTCTTCTTCTTCTTCTCTTCTTTCTTCTATTGCTCGAGGACGAGCAATATTTTAAGTTTGGTGTGGTAAAAGCATAAGCTTTTTGTTTTTCCATTACCATCAATGGCACCTAAGGCCGGAGAATCCTCTAGAAAAGGAAAAGGGAAGACAAAAGCCTCCACCTCCGAGTCATGGGAGATGGAAATATTCATTTCCAAGAGCCATCAAGACCACTTCTATGATGTTGTGGCAAAGAAGAAGGTGATCCCTGAGGTCCCTTTCAAGCTCAAGAAAAATGAGTATCCGGAGATCCGACATGAAATCCGAAGAAGAAGTTGGGAAGTCCTAACCAACCCCATGCAACAAGTCGGAATCTTAATGGTTCAAGAATTCTATGCGAATGCATGGATCACTAGGAACCATGATCAAAGTATGAACCTGAGTCCAAAGAATTATCTCACAATGGTTCGGGGGAAATACTTAGATTTTAGTCCGGAGAATGTGAGATTGGCATTCCACTTGCCCATAATGCAAGGAGATGAACGCCCCTACACTAGAAGGGTCAACTTTAATCAAAGGTTGGACCAAGTCCTTACGGACATATGTGTGGAAGGAGCTCAATGGAAGAAAGACTCCAAAGGCAAGCCAGTCCAACTAAGAAGACTGGACCTCAAGCCTGTGGCTAGAGGATGGTTGGAGTTCATTCAACGCTCCATCATTCCCACTAGCAACCGATCTGAAGTTACTATGGATCGGGCCATCATGATTCATAGCATCATGATTGGAGAGGAAGTAGAAGTTCATGAGGTCATCTCCAATGAAATCTACAAAATAGCCGACAAGCCCTCCACCATGGCACGGCTAGCTTTTCCTCACCTTATCTACCATCTATGTTACTCAGCTGGAGTTATCATAAAAGGAGACACCTCCATTGAAGAGGATAAGCCCATCACCAAGAAGAGGATGGAGCAGGCAAGAGAGACCCTTCACGGTTCTCAAGAGATGCATGAGGAAGCTCATCATCAAGAAATCCCTGAGATGCCTCAAGGGATGCACTTTCCTCCCAACAACTATTGGGAACAACTCAACACTTCCTTGGAAGATTTGAGCCATAATGTTGAACAATTAAGGGTGGAACATCATGAGCACTCCATCATTCTCCATGAAATAAGAGAAGATCAAAGAGCAATGAGGGAGGAGCAACAAAGGCAAGGAAGGGACATAGAAGAGCTTAAGAACATTGTTGGTCCTTCAAGAAGAAGACGCCATTAAGGTGGATTCATTCCTTGTTCTTATTTCTTTCTGCTTTTCGGTTCTTATGTTGTATGTTTATCTATGTTTTGTGTCTCTACTTCATGATCATTAGTATGTAGTAGCCATGTCTTAAAGCTATGAATAAAATCCATTAATCCTTCACCTTTCTTAAATGAAATGCGCATTAATTCAAAAGAACAAGAAGTACATAAATTTTGAATTTATCCTTGAATTTAATTTAATTATATTGATGTGGTGACAATACTTTTTGTTTTCTGAATGAATGCTTGAACAGTGCATATGTCTTTTGATCTTGTTGTTTATGAATGTTAAAGTTGTTGGCTCTTGAAAGAATGATGAACAAAGAGAAATGTTATTGATGATCTGAAAAATCATGAAATTGATTCTTGAAGCAAGAAAAAGCAGTGAAAAACAAAAGCTTGCGAAAAAAATAGAAAAAAATGGCAAAAAAAAATAAATAGAAAGAAAAAGAAAAAGCAAGTAGAAAAAGCCAATAGCCCTTAAAACCAAAAGGCAAGGGTAAAAAGGATCCAAGGCTTTGAGCATCAATGGATAGGAGGGCCCAAGGAAATAAAAACCAGGCCTAAGCGGCTAAATCAAGCTGTCCCTAACCATGTGCTTGTGTCATAAAGGTCCAAGTGAAAAGCTTGAGACTGAGTGGTTAAAGTCGTGATCCAAAGCAAGAGTGTACTTAAGAGCTCTGGACACCTCTAACTGGGGACTCTAGCAAAGCTGAGTCACAATCTGAAAAGGTTCACCCAGTTATGTGTCTGTGGCATTTATGTATCCGGTGGTAATACTGGAAAACAAAATGCTTAGGGCCACGGCCAAGACTCATAAAAGTAGCTGTGTTCAAGAATCAACATGCTTAACTAGGAGAATCAATAACACTATCCGAAATTCTAAGTTCCTAGAGAAGCCAATCATTCTAAACTTCAAAGGAAAAAGTGAGATGCCAAAACTGTTCAGAAGCAAAAAGCTACAAGTCCCGCTCATCTAATTATAATTAATATTCATTGATATTTTGGAATTTATAGTATATTCTCTTCTTTTTATCCTATTTGATTTTCAATTGCTTGGGGACAAGCAACAATTTAAGTTTGGTGTTGTGATGAGCGGATAATTTATACGCTTTTTGGCATTGTTTTTAGGTAGTTTTTAGTAAGTTCAAGCTACTTTTAGGGATGTTTTCATTAGTTTTTATGTTAAATTCACATTTCTGGACTTTACTATGAGTTTGTGTGTTTTTCTGTGATTTCAGGTAATTTCTGGCTGAAATTGAGGGACTTGAGCAAAACTCTGAAAAAGGCTGACAAAAGGACTGCTGATGCTGTTGGAATCTGACCTTCCTGCACTCAAAATAGATTTTCTGGAGCTACAGAACTCCAAATGGCGCGCTCTCAACGTCGTTGAAAAGTAGACATCCAGTGCTTTCCAGCAATATATAATAGTCTATACTTTATTCGGAAATTGACGACGTAACTTGGCGTTGAACGCCAAGTACATGCTGCTGTCTGGAGTTAAACGCCAGAAACACGTCATGATCCGGAGTTGAACGCCCAAAACACGTCATAACTTGGAGTTCAACTCCAATAAAAGCCTCAGCTCGTGGATAGATCAAGCTCAGCCCAAACATACACCAAATGGGCCCCGGAAGTGGATTTATGCATCAATTACTTACTCATGTAAACCCTAGGAGCTAGTTTATTATAAATAGAACTTTTTACTATCATAATCTAATCCTGGATCCTGGATTGTATTTTGAATCCTGTGATCACGCTTTGGGGGCTGGCCATTCGGCCATGCCTGAACCTTTCACTTATGTATTTTCAACGGTGGAGTTTCTGCACACCATAGATTAAGGGTGTGGAGCTCTGCTGTACCTCAAGTTTCAATACAATTACTATTACTTTCTATTCAATTCTCTTTTATTCTTATTCCAAGATATACGTTGCACAACACCTTGATGAATGTGATGATCCGTGACACTCATCATCATTCTCACCTATGAACGCGCGTGACTGACAACCACTTCCGTTCTACCTTAGGCCGGGGGCATATCTCTTAGATTCCCCAACAGAATCTTCGTGGTATAAGTTAGATAGATGGCGGCATTCATGAGGATCCGGAAAGTCTAAACCTTGTCTATGGTATTCCGAGTAGGATTCTGGGATTGAATGACTGTGACGAGCTTCAAACTCCTGAAGGCTGGGCGTGATGACAAACGCAAAAGAATCAAGGGATTCTATTCTAACCTGATTGAGAACCGACAGATGATTAGCCGTGCTGTGATAGAGCATAGGAACGTTTTCACTGAGAGGATGGGATGTAGCCATTGACAACGGTGATGCCCTACATACAGCTTGCCATGGAAAGGAGTAAGAAGGATTGGATGAGAGCAATGAGAAAGTAGAGATTCAAGAGGAGCACAGCATCTCCATACGCCTATCTGAAATTTCCACTATTGATTTACATAAGTATTTCTATCTTATTTTATTTTCTGTTTATTATTAATTATTCGAAAATCCATAAACCAATTTAATTTGCCTAACTGAGATTTACAAGGTGACCATAGCTTGCTTCATACCAACAATCTCTGTGGGATCTACCCTTACTCGCGTAAGGTTTATTACTTGGACGACCCAGTACACTTGTTCGTTAGTTGAACGGAGTTGTGGAAAGAAAGTGCTGAGTTAATAAATGCACATACCAAAGAGCCAATATTGTTGATCACAATTTCGTCCGCCATACCTCAAATAATATTTATTAAGAAAATCATAACATAAATGTCATTAAGCCAAATTGGCAACATATATTAAAAATAAGAGAAGTCAAAATAAAGTATTATTAAACCTGGAGCTCAGAAAAATTATAAGTTGAAATAATAATAAATCCTAAATCCTTTAAGAGGAATTCTAATCCTAAATCCTAAGAGAGAGGAGAGAACCTTTCTCTCTAAAAACTACATCTAAACTATGGAAAGTGAATTATGAGAGCATGATGAGTCTCTACAAGTTCCCTGACTTTAATCTGTGTTTCTGGGCCGAAAACTGGGTTGAAATGCGGCCCAGAATCTCTGCTAGCGACTTTTGTAATTCTGTAGATCGCGCACGTCACGCGATCGCGTCATCCATGCGGACGCGTCATTCGCGTTTTTCCCTGCCACACGTTCGCGTCGTCCACGCTTCCGCGTCACTTGTGCTTTTTCAATCCGCGCGGTTGCGTGAGCCATGCGGCCGCGTCACTGCGAATTCCTTTCTTCCGCGCGGTCGCGTTGCTGACGCGTACGCGTCACTTCTCGCTGGTCATCTCCTCAATTTTTTGTGTTCCTTCCATTTTTGCAAGCTTCCTTCCCAATCTCTCACTCATTCATGCCCTATAAAGCCTGAAACACTTAACATATAGATCAAGGCATCGAATGGTAATAAGAGAGGATTACGATTAGCTAAATTAAGACCAAAGAAGCATGTTTTCAATCATATAATAATTTTAGGAAGGAAATATAAATGCATGCTAATTATATGAATAAGTGGGTAAAGACCATGATAAAACCACACAATTAAGCACATTGTAAACCATAAAATAGTGATTTATCAACCTCCCCACACTTAAACATTAGCATGTCCTCATGCTAAACTCAAGGAGACCAAATAAATGAGTAGGGAAAAGCAAGACTCATGTAATGCAACCTATGAAATGTGAATGCAACTACATGCTAAAATGGTTCTACTTGGTGAAAAAGTAAATAAATCTTTCAAGAATAAATATGAACTGGATTTCACTAATTCAAATCACAAAATACAATATAAATAACTTGCAAGAAGAAGATAGCTCATAAAAGCAGGGAACATAGAATTAAGCACTGAACCCTTACTAGTAGTGTATATCATTCTAACTCTCAAGTGTCTAGGGTCAATTCTCTCAATTCTCTACTAATCTTGCTTTCTATAGCTTGCTCTTCATCTAACAAGCAACAAAAATTTAATGCATCAATACACAAATCAAGAGGTTTTTTAAGGGTTGCAATGGGGTTAGGGTCAAGGTAGGATTGTATTTGGCCAAGTGGACTAAAATCTGAATCCTTAATTAACATAAACTTTCCACCTAACTTAAGACAATTTGTTTAATTAAAATACAAAATCTAACTTCCCATTAACTGTGTTTACTACATGTTTATGCATCCTAAAATTGAGTGTAGTACATATGCATTGATACCAACACTTACTTTGGGGCATTTTGTCCCCTTTTATTACTTGCTTTTTTTTATTCTTCTCAATGCATATGATTAAGGTTTTGAATGCATAAACATATTCTTAAAATTTTTCATATTTTCACACAAAGTCTAACATACTCAATTCCCAAACCAAACGTTTCCAAACCCACTTTTCCCCACACTTAATTCTTGAGCATTCTCACTAGTCTAAGCTAATCAAGGATTCAAATTAGGGACATTATTGTTTTCTGCTTAGAGTTAGTGATGAGCTAAAGTAAAGAACAAGGGGTAAGATAGGCTCAACATGGGTTTGCAAAGGATAATAAAAGGTAAGGCCATAAGGGTATGTAAGCTTAGTGAAACAAGGCCTTAATCATATAAGTGCATGCATACATCAAATAATGAAAATATAGAATTAAGCAAGACAAAGATCACAACTTTTAGAGAAAGAAACACACACCAAAAATAAAATATTGGTTGATAAAATGCAACAAATTAAATAGGCTCAAAATCTCACTGGTTTTGTGTGTTCGAGCTCTAAACTATGTTCCAAAATACTATTTCTTCAACCAAGTTTTTCAAAAAGTTTTATTCAAATTAGTGAAATACTATAAAAATTTCTTGAAAAAGAAAATATTACTTTAACCAAGTGGTAAAATATGCACAAAAAACAAACATGCAAATGCAACAATGAAAAACAAAAGTTGGTGTTGAGAAGGGACTAACTAACCCGTGGAGATCGGTATCGACCTCCCCACACTTAAAGATTGCACCGTCCTCGGTGCATGTTGAGATGTACAGGTGGGTGGGTGTTGTGGTTCCTCAGCTGTTGCTCGTTGTAGAAGCTTTCTCTTTACCCGTTCTGGTGGCCAGCCTGAAAAAGGGAAAAGAGAAAGGGACATGAAGTCAAAGGGATGGAGCAAATAGGAGGGCGGTACGAGTGATAATTATGCCAAGTAAAAAAATAGTGAATGAAAGACATGGTCACAATTCCATGTGATCAGTTCATCAATGGAAATATAGCAAGGCATGGGGAGTATTGGATGCAAGATGTTTATTAGCAAGCCGGCAAGGGCATGAGTAGCATAGATCAAGCATCAAAAGCTTTAATGTATTGTTAGTCGTGAGAAACCAACAATAACGTTTGTATTGACAATTATATTTAATAAATAAAATAATAAAGGAAATTTGTGAAAAGCAAGCATTGAATAGTAGAAGAGAATAATTTAAAATAATGCACAATGCCATACGGGCTTTTTCACAAACACTTAGCATGCATGGTGAATATGTTATTGAAAATGTTAATTAGAACATGCAAGAAGCCCTATAAAAAATAATATATAATTGTCAAACAATTTCTTGAATAACCCACAAGCAAAATAAATAAATTTCTAACACCAACGAAAATAATGCAATGAATGAAACTATGCAAATAAATTAAATAGAAGTGAAGAGGGATGAGAAGAAGAAAGTAAGAAAAGGGAGAAGAAAGAAGAAAAGAAATAATAAAGGAAGAAAAGAATTAGATACAGGGAAGAAAAGATAAGATATTTGGCTGTGTTGGAAAAGTTGTGCGGCGCAAGCGACGCGGATGCGTGAAGGACGTGGTCGCGCGACTTGCGCTTAAATTAATCGACGCGGTCGCGTCGGTCACGCGAATGCGTGACTCAGGTTATGCTACTGGCGCGAGGGCAGCCTCGCGCTCGCACAACTCTCTGTTCAAAATCTTAATTTGCCAAATTTAAGGTGACGTGATCGCGTGGAACATGCGATCGCGTAAGTGGGCTTCAGAAAGGAGTGACGCAGACGCGTCGGCGACGCGGACACGTGGTAGGGATTGTGCGTCCAGAACCAATCCAGCACCACTCTCGCACAATAATTTGTTGTGCATCCTTTTTACATCGAAAGTCAGGGCACGCGGCCGCATGGGGTACGCGGTCGCGTGGAAGGCTATTATTCCTAGGTGACGCGGACGAGTCAGCGACGCGGTCACGTGGGACGGTTTGTGCGACTGGTGTAACACCCTACCATACAGAGCCTTATGCTTAAGTCATAATTCAGAGATGGCAAGGTATTACGACATATAAGATAAAAATTTAGTACGTATAATAGTATGAATGATTGATTATAACTAGGAGCCTTTGTAGAAAAAGGGGTAAACAAAAATCGCAACTCAAAAGCGCAACACTCCGATCGATAACGTAACGAACAAGGATAACCAACGCGAGATTATATATATACAAAGGAGTGTCAAAAACAGGAATATCAAGACTCAAAATCCGGCTGTGAAGATAACCGGTCCGAGCATAGTAATATATACATATGATAAGATAATGAAAACCCCAAAGGGACACAAATACATAAAACCTATTCTCCAAAATCTCCCATAAGAGGAGTCATCACAGTTTGTATTATTTAATGGAGATAAAAGCATCTAAGCAAAACATATAAACCAAAACATAGCCCCGAGAATAATGGATCTTCGCAAAACTAGAAGTCTCCAGCATGCCTCAGCGGGAAACCTCACGTCCTGCATCTGAAAACCACAAAATCCGCATGGGTGAGAACCAGAGGTCCCCAGCATGGTAACAGCTTCCACATATATAATAAATAATAATAGAGGAAAGCCGAAGGCAATCCTAGAACTTCCTCCAGATAATTCAAAGCTTATAAACAAGCTAAACCATATAAGGGCATCTTGACTAAAGATTCTTCAGTCTAACTAATACTTCCCTTTCCAATTCCTTCAAACCTCCCAACCACCAGCAGGAGTATAGTGTAGCAAACACAAATATATCAAACAAGAAATATACAAATAGGAGCAGTTAAGGCATTTAGACAATTAGCAAGTAATATGCAGTCAAATAGGCAATCTCAAACAATTCACATAGTATGCATATGATGAATGCCTGTCCCTAGTGGCTGATGATATCATGTTGTCGGTTATAGAGCCAACCCGACAAGTCCTGGTCGCTAACCATTGGACTGTCCCTCTGTCACGCATCCCCAACTCGAGTTATACTCGTTATAAACTTGATCATAATCATGATCTATATCCATCACCCTCACTGGTGAATATTCACGGGGGCGAGCTCATCCGGGTCTTTCACAGTGCCCGGCCACACTTACGACATAGGGTCAACAGAGTATCAAGTCTCAACCTGGAGCACGTGGTGGCTAGCCACTGCTACTACCCAGGGAAACTCGTATCTCAGATAGTAGAAGTGCAAATCACAATTATCAATAATTCAGCATAAACATGCGTGAATTCTCATCCATGGATCAACATCCATATCAGCCATCCGGCTCACGGTTCAGTCCAGAACCAGCCAATATTCATATCATACACAGCCATTTCGGCTCACGGTTAAATCCATAACCAGCCACCCGGCTCACGGTTAATTCCAAAACCAGCCGCTTCATTAACAATTACAGCCTTTCGGCCCATGGCATAACAAGCACTTCCACCACCATCCTCCACATCTCATATAATCATCTTTGATCCTCAGTGATCATTCATTTTTCCCTTGCTTCACTCGCAAGTTACCTCACTCACTAGCCCCTTTTTAATAGCTAGGCATGTCATAATGATTTAAGACATAAGTGGTGAGATCGGAGGCTTAGAAGTATAAAATTTAGCTTTTAAAACTCAAAAATCAACTTTGGGATGAAAACAGGACCACGCGTACGCGCACTCCACGCGCACGCGTGGATGGCCTCAAAAACTCATCGACACGCAAGCGTCATGCACGCTAACGCGTGGATTAAAAATTTTCCAATCGACGCGCACGCGTCAACCACGCGTACGCGTGGGTGTTCTCGTGCCCCAGGCACAACACTGGCACAGTTCTGGCATAACTCTCTGGAAAATTGCAGGGCATTGGGTGCAGCACAATCGGCGCGCCCACGCACATCACGCGCACGCGTGGATGGCGCTTTCTGGAAGATCGGCGCGTACGCGCCAGGTGCGCCCACGCGCAAGGGGTCATTCTGCTAAAAATTTTTCTAAGTTAAAAGCTACAGAATTCACAGATTCAACCCCCAATCTTCCGACGGACATAACTTCTTCATTTTAAATCGTTTTTCACCCGTTCTTCGAACGGCATGGACATCCCGGATCCAATTTCATTTCTAAACAGATTTGGCATAAAACAGAGATCCGTAGTCCAAGTTATGTCCCGTTAAAGTATGCCCAAAAATCATATTTTTCATACAAAACCACAAAGTGCCATTTTCAAAACAAGCCATTTCCAACTCTTTTCAAAATTTATCAAAACATGCCAATTTCATCCCTTTTCTTTGAAATCAATCAGAATATATCAAATTCAACATCAAGCCTCCTCAACTCACACATTGACACTTTACCACAATTTACAAAATCACTATCTCATCATTTTAACCCACTTCACCCAAGTGGCTCAAACTCAAACATATTGACATATCATATACTATTCTTCATGCCAATTCTCAACAACACCAATTCCAATAAATCATTATTGTACACAATCAACATCATATTCACCATCAACATGGTTCAACCCACCATTCAACCATAACCAATCATCAAGTATATATCACAACATGCATATTTCTCATACATCATACCACCAAGGCATCAAATAAATCATTCAACAACATCAACAATTCAATGCCTATCTTAGGGCATCTAGCCTAAGTATTTCCTACCACATTACATATTAGATACGGGAAACCGAAACCATACCTTAGCCGATTTCCCAAGCTCAACCGAAGCACTTCCAAACCACTTATCCACAAGCTCTCAAGGCCTCAAAACCTCTAAGAACAGATTTTTCACCACCAAACCCTTTCCAAGCTTTTCAAAATCACCAATCAAGCTCCAATATTCACACATACACAACCTAAGCCACAATCATCATACCCACACACAACATCTCAATACCCAAACATCATAGAACAACAAAATTACACTAGAGTTGAGAATCTTACCACACCCAAGGTCCAAGGAGACAAGATTAACCTTCTCCTTCAAGAGAGTTGGGTCCTATAACATCAAAGAGCCCAAAATCTCAACATCTTTGCTCATAAAACTCGAAAACAAGGCTGGAATTTCGAAGAGCAAAACGTGGCTTACCTCAAGATTAATTGTATGGGTTTTGTAGAGCTCTCTGTGGAGAACGCGTGGCCGCAAACGGGGCGGCAATCGGAGCTCTAGATCAAAAGTTATGGTAGTTTGAAGATCAAGTGAGAGATAAAAGGTTGAGAGAGTGTTCTTCCCCCATCCCTCTACTTTTCAGCGTGTTTTTTGAGTGTTGTGAGGAGAGAGAGTGCTGAAAACTAGGGTTTTGGTTTAGTTATGTTGGGCCAAGGGCCCACTTTGGGTTCGGTTGGCCTGGTTTGGCCCGTTCGGTCCAATCTTGGTCCGAATTCCATAAAATTGGTACCGAAATTCTCGTCTCAATCCCCTCTATCACATTTAGCCATAAAAATCACATTTTAGGCTTTCTAGAATAAATTCTCACTTATGGGTTAATTAGCCGTTAATTAACCGGGTTTTACATTCTACCCACCTAATTGTGAATTTCGCCCACAAAATTCAAATGTAATTACCTGAGAATAAATGCGGATAGTCCGTTCGCATCTCCGACTCAAGTTCCCAAGTGTGTTCCTCAACACCACCTCGACTCCATGCCACTTTGACTAATGAAACCTCTTTTCCACGCAACCGTTTGATACTGGTATCATCAATTCTGACTGGGGCCACTGGAAGCGTCAAATCTTCCCTTAACTGAACCGACTCAGGTTCTAACACATGGCTAGCATCAGGAGTGTACTTCCGAAGCTGCGACACGTGAAACACGTCGTGCAGATTCGAAAGATGAGGTGGTAGGGCCATCCGATACGCCACCGGTCCAATCCTCTCCAGGATCTGAAATGGACCAATGTATCTAGGATTCAACTTCTTTGCCTTAATCGCCCTACATACTCCCGTAGTCGGAGTAACCTTAAGGAAGACATGGTCTCCTTCCTCAAATTCTAAGAGCTTTCGCCTCTGATCGGAGTAACTCTTTTGATGACTCTGCACCGTAAGCATCCTATCTCGGATTTTCTTGACTTGTTCAGTAGTCTCAGCTATCATTTCCGGTCCCAACAAGCTTTTCTCTCCAGCTTCATACCAACATAGCGGAGATTGACATTTCCTCCCATACAAGGCCTCATACGGAGCCATTCCGATGCTCGCATGATAACTATTATTGTATGCAAACTCCACCAATGGCATATACCGATCCCAACTCGCCGGTTGGTCCAAAACACAAGCTCTCAACATATCCTCTAGTGTTTGGATCGTCCTCTCAGATTGACCATCTGTTTGAGGATGGTAAGCCGTGCTCAAGCTCAATCGGGTTCCAAAAGCTTTCTGAAATGCACCCTAAAACCTTGAAGTGAAACGAGGATCTCTATCAGAGATTATAGTAGCAGGTACACCATGAAGTCTCACAATCTCCTTTATGTATAACCGTGCTAGCTCCTCAAGGGTGTAAGTCATACGAATGGCAAAAAGTGGGCTGACTTCGTCAGTCGGTCCACAATCACCCAGATAGCATCAAAACCAGCCCTAGTCCTTAGCAATCCTGACACAAAGTCCATTGCAATACTTTCCCACTTCCATTGTGGAATCTCTAAAGGTTGCAACATCCCAGAAGGTCTTTGATGTTCAATCTTTACCTTTTGACAAGTTAAGCACTTTGAAACATATTCTGCCACATCATTCTTCATACCCGGCCACCAAAACATCGCCTTTAAATCATGGTACATCTTAGTACTTCCCGGGTGAATGGAGAATCCACTTTTGTGTGCCTCCTTTAAGATATCATGCCTCAAGGTGCCAAAATCCGGCACAATAATCCTACCCTTGAATCTCCATAACCCATCTTTTTATTCCGACACTCTCCACTGTTTTCCTTGCTCAATAGCCGGTAACACCTTCCATAACGCTTCATCATTTTGATGAGCCTTTAGGAGTTCGGACTTAAAGTCACTTGAGATTTCTAATCGGCTCAAACACAAGGTTCCGGATACTTCTCGAGTACCAATTTTCAGACTCTCGAATCCCTTGAGCAACTTCTCCTCTTGAAGCATCAGCCAAGCCGCATATAATAACTTCCGACTTAACGCATCTGCCACTACATTCGCCTTTCTCGGGTGGTAATGCAACTCAAAGTCGTAGTCCTTCAACAATTCCATCCACCTTCTCTGCCTCATATTAAGGTCTTTCTGATCAAAGAGGTACTTCAAGCTCTTATGATCGGAGAAAACTTGGAACTTAACCCCATAGAGATAATGCCTCCACACCTTCAAGGCAAACACAACCGCAGCGAGTTCCAAATCGTGCGTAGGGTAATTAACTTCATGAGGTCTCAACTGTCGTGAGGCATACGCCACCACATTACGATGCTGCATCAGCACGCACCCTAGACCCTTCAATGAGGCATCACAATACACCTCAAATGGCTCATTCAACTCGGGTAACACTAACACAGGTGCAGTGGTCAACTTTTTCTTCAATGTCTGAAAGCTCTCCTCGCACTCAGGAGTCCAAACAAACGGAGTGTCTTTGCGGGTTAACTTTGTCATTGGCAAAGCTTTCTGTGAAAAGCCCTTGATAAACCTTCGGTAATAGCCAGCTAAGCCCAGAAAACTCCTTATCTCCGTTACTGTGGTTGGTTGTTTCCAATCCATCACAGCCTCCACCTTAGTTGGATCTACGGCTATTCCCTTCTTACTCACCACGTGACCCAAAAACTTCACCTCACTCTTCCAAAACTCACACTTAGACAGTTTTGCATAAAGTTTCTTCTTCTTTAGAATCTGCAACACGGTCCTCAAGTGTTCCACATGCTCTTCTTCAGTCTTGGAATAAATCAGTATGTCATCAATGAAGACAACAACGAATTTATCCAGAAACGGACGGAAAACTCTATTCATGTAATCCATGAACACTGCTGGAGCGTTTGTCAACCCAAAAGACATCACAGTGTACTCGTAATGACCATAACAAGTCCTAAAAGCGGTCTTAGGGATATCCTCACCCCTCACCCTTATCTGGTGATAACCGGATCGCAAATCAATCTTGGAGAAAACTCCAGCTCCTTGTAACTGATCCATGAGATCATCAATTCTCGGCAATGGGTACTTATTCTTTATTGTAACCTTGTTCAGCTGCCTGTAATCCACACAGAGCCGCATACTCCCATCTTTCTTCTTCACCAGTAACACTGGAGCACCCCACGGAGAGACACTTGGTCGTATAAAATTCTTTCCCAACAAATCCTCTAATTGAGACTTTAACTCGTTCATCTCTAACGGTGACATCCTATAAGGAGCACTTGAGATTGGTCTCGCCCCGGGTACCAACTCAATAGCAAACTCAACCTCTCGGTTAGGTGGAAACTCATCAATATCATCGGGAAACACTTCCGGAAACTCACACACAATCGGAATCTGTTCCAACCTTTGATCATCTCCCGAAACGCCCGCAGTTAACAACAGGATACCCTGACATTCGATTCCAGAACAGTTCACCATCATCGAATTCAAATAATAATTATTTACCACGACCGGCCCTTCTGTACCTTCCGGCATAAAGTACACCGACTTTGTAGAACAATCAAGCAGGACATGGTTCTTAGATAACCAGTCCAGTCCCAAGATAAGATCAAGACTGATCATCGGCAAGCAGACTAAATTATGAATAAAATCACGCTGCTTGAACCTAAAGGAAACTTTCGGGCATCCTAGACAAGTTACCATAGCCTCATGGGTAGCATTATACACTTTTAGATCATAACCTAAGGTTACAATCTTCAATCCTAACTCATGGGCTTTCTCAAATGCAATGAATGAATGCGATGCTCCCGAATCAAATAAAGCATTTAAAGTTTGACCAGCCATTTCACAGTTACCTCTAATAAGTGTCTCGGATCCCTCGGCACCTATAGCTGAAATGGTGAACACCCGACCAGTCTGTTGTGCTTTCCCAGCACCTTGTTTTTGCCTCTCCGGACAACTTGCGGCTTTATGCCCCGCCTTTCCACAATTGTAGCACAAACCCCATCCGGCCTTGCATTGTGCTCCCGGATGGTGGCTTCCACACCTAGTACAAGCTTGATCATTCTGAGGCTGCTTCCCAAACTTCTTCCCTTGGGAGTTGTTGTTGTTGGGCCTCCTGAAAGAGCTTTCCCTCTTGAAAGACGGACCTCTAGGTGCAAAGCTCTTCCCTCGGTTCTGTGGGAATGATCATTTGTGAATCCCTTTCTCAGCGGTTGCCCTTTTTACACACTCTTCAGCAACCCTACACTTGTTCACCAATTCGGAGAAAGTTCTGATCTCCATTGGTCCTACTGAACTAAAGATATCACTCCGGAGTCCTCCTTCATACTTAACACACTTCCATTCCTCATATTCTACTGAAGTTCCTTGGCACATACGGGAGAACCTGAATAGCTCCTCAAACTTGTCAGTATACTCTGATATGGACATAGTACCCTGCTTCAGCTGTAACAATTCAAGTTCCTTAGCCGTCCTAGTAGAAGTCGGAAAGTACTTCTTATAGAACTCCTCTTGAAAGGCATTCCAAGTGATATAATCATCACCCTGCTGCAGAAGACGTCGGATGCCTTGCCACCAATGTGACGCTTCACCTGTGAGCATATAGGTAGCAAACTCGACACGCTGTCCTTCAGGTACCACTTGTGCTTGCAGTGCTCGCTCTATAGCCTGAAACCATGTATCAGCCTCAGTTGGGCTAGTAGTTCCCTTGAACTTAGGCGGATTAACCTTCAAAAAGTTTGCCAAGGTCATCGGGCCCTGAACTCCACCTCCATCATTACCATGGTTGTTCATCTGTTGACCAAGAGCCTCAGCAGTGGCTTGCATAGCAGCAGCCATATTTTCCAACGCAGTCATAAAGTTCACCGGGTCATTAGGGTTATTCTCCGGTGCACGAGCATTCGTACGACCTCTCACACTACCTCTACCGCGTCCACGAGGCGCCATCTGGTTCCTATACACACCAAACAATCGATATTAAGTTGATCAGTCTCAATATCGGAAGCCTAGTGCTTCAAAGTCCCAAATGCATGCTCATGAACGTTTATGCCAATTATATCAAGCAGATATACTAATAGCACATAACACACATACAGAGAATGCACAGAAGCATAGTCAGTCCATCCCTCAGGCTCTATAGGAACGAACTGCTCTGATACCATAATGTAACACCTTACCATACAGAGCCTTATGCTTAAGTCATAATTCAGAGATGGCAAGGTATTACGGCCTCTAAGATAAAAATTTAGTACGTATAGTAGTATGAATGATTGATTATAACTAGGAGCCTTTGTAGAAAAAGGGGTAAACAAAAATCGCAACTCAAAAGCGCAACACTCCGATCGATAACGTAACGAACAAGGATAACCAACGCGAGATTATATATATACAAAGGAATGTCAAAAACAGGAATATCAAGACTCAAAATCCGGCTGCGAAGATAACCGGTCCGAGCATAGTAATATATACATATGATAAGATAATGAAAACCCCAAAGGAAACCCAAAGGGACACAAATACATAAAACCTATTCTCCAAAATCTCCCATAAGAGGAGTCATCACAGTTTGTATTATTTAATGGAGATAAAAGCATCTAAGCAAAACATATAAACCAAAACATAGCCCCGAGAATAATGGATCTTCGCAAAACTAGAAGTCTCCAGCATGCCTCAGCGGGAAACAGCACCTCCTGCATCTGAAAACCACAAAATCCGCATGGGTGAGAACCAGAGGTCCCCAGCATGGTAACAGCTTCCATATATATAATAAATAATAATAGAGGAAAGCCAAAGGCAATCCTAGAACTTCCTCCAGATAATTCAAAGCTTATAAACAAGCTAAACCATATAAGGGCATCTTGACTAAAGATTCTTCAGTCTAACTAATACTTCCCTTTCCAATTCCTTCAAACCTCCCAACCACCAGCAAGAGTATAGTGTAGCAAACACAAATATATCAAACAATAAATATACAAATAGGAGCAGTTAAGGCATTTAGACAATTAGCAAGTAATATGCAGTCAAATAGGCAATCTCAAACAATTCACATAGTATGCATATGATGAATGCCTGTCCTTAGTGGCTGATGATATCATCTTGTCGGTTATAGAGCCAACCCGACAAGTCCTGGTCGCTAACCATTGGACTGTCCCTCTGTCACGCATCCCCAACTCGAGTTATACTCGTTATAAACTTGATCATAATCATGATCTATATCCATCACCCTCACTGGTGAATATTCACGGGGGCGAGCTCATCCGAGTCTTTCACAGTGTCCGGCCACACTTACGACATAGGGTCAACAGAGTATCAAGTCTCAACCTGGAGCACGTGGTGGCTAGCCACTGCTACTACCCAGGGAAACTCGTATCTCAGATAGTGGAAGTGCAAATCACAATTATCAATAATTCAGCATAAACATGCGTGAATTCTCATCCATGGATCAACATCCATATCAGCCATCCGGCTCACGGTTCAGTCCAGAACCAGCCAATATTAATATCATACACAGCCATTCCGGCTCACGGTTAAATCCATAACCAGCCACCCGGCTCACGGTTAATTCCATAACCAGCCGCTTCATTAACAATTACAGCCTTTCGGCCCATGGCATAACAAGCACTTCCACCACCATCCTCCACATCTCATATAATCATCTTTGATCCTCAGTGATCATTCATTTTTCCCTTGCTTCACTCGCAAGTTACCTCATTCACTAGCCCCTTTTTAATAGCTAGGCATGTCATAATGATTTAAGACATAAGTGGTGAGATCGGAGGCTTAGAAGTATGAAATTTGGCTTTTAAAACTCAAAAATCAACTTTGGGATGAAAACAGGGCCACGCGTACGCGCACTCCACGCGCACGCGTGGATGGCCTCAAAAACTCATTGACGCGCAAGCGTCATGCACGCTAACGTGTGGATTAAAAATTTGCCAATCGACGCGCACGCGTCAACCACGCGTACGCGTGGGTGTTCTCGTGCCCCAGGCACAACACTGGCATAGTTCTGACATAACTCTCTGGAAAATGGCTGGGCATTGGGTGCAGCACAATCGGCGCGCCTGCGCACATCACGCGCACGCGTGGATGGCGCTTTCTGAAAGATCGGCGCGTACGCGCCAGGTGCGCCCACGCGCAAGGGGTCATTCTGCTAAAAATTTTTCTAAGTTAAAAGCTGCAGAATTCACAGATTCAACCCCCAATCTTCCGACGGACATAACTTCTCCATTTTAAATCGTTTTTCACCCGTTCTTCGAACGGCATGGACATCCCGGATCCAATTTCATTTCTAAACAGATTTGGCACAAAACAGAGATCCGTAGTCAAAGTTATGTCCCGTTAAAGTATGCCCAAAAACCATATTTTTCATACAAAACCACAAAGTGCCATTTTCAAAACAAGCCATTTCCAACTCTTTTCAAAATCTATCAAAACATGCCAATTTCATCCCTTTTCTTTGAAATCAATCAGAATATATCAAATTCAACATCAAGCCTCCTCAACTCACACATTGACACTTTACCACAATTTACAAAATCACTATCTCATCATTTTAACCCACTTCACCCAAGTGGCTCAAACTCAAACATATTGACATATCATATACTATTCCTCATGCCAATTCTCAACAACACCAATTCCAATAAATCATTATTGTACACAATCAACATCATATTCACCATCAACATGGTTCAACCCACCATTCAACCATAACCAATCATCAAGTATATATCACAACATGCATATTTCTCATACATCACACCACCAAGGCATCAAATATCATCATCACATATATGACCACATCATATATCTCAATCATTCAACAACATCAACAATTCAATGCCTATCTTAGGGTCTCTAGCCTAAGTATTTCCTACCACATTACATATTAGATACGGGAAACCGAAACCATACCTTAGCCGATTTCCCAAGCTCAACCGAAGCACTTCCAAACCACTTATCCACAAGCTCTCAAGGCCTCAAAACCTCTAAGAACAGATTTTTCACCACCAAACCCTTTCCAAGCTTTTCAAAATCACCAATCAAGCTCCAATATTCACACATACACAACCAAAGCCACAATCATCATACCCACACACAACATCTCAATATCCAAACATCATAGAACAATAAAATTACACTAGGGTTGAGAATCTTACCACACCCAAGGTCCAAGGAGACAAGATTAACCTTCTCCTTCAAGAGAGTTGGGTCCTATAACATCAAAGAGCCCAAAATCTCAACATCTTTGCTCATAAAACTCGAAAACAAGGCTGGAATTTCAAAGAGCAAAACGTGGCTTACCTTAAGATTATTGTATGGGTTTTGTAGAGCTCTCCACGGTGAACGCGTGGCCGCAAACGGGGCGACAATCGGAGCTCTAGATCAAAAGTTATGGTGGTTTGAAGATCAAGTGAGAGAAAGAAGGTTGAGAGAGTGTTCTTCCCCCATCCCTCTACTTTTCAGCGTGTTTTTTGAGTGTTGTGAGGAGAGAGAGTGCTGAAAACTAGGGTTTTGGTTTAGTTATATTGGGCCAAGGGCCCACTTTAGGTTCGGTTGGCCCGGTTTGGCCCGTTCGGTCCAATCTTGGTCCGAATTCCATAAAATTGGTACTGAAATTCTCGTCTCAATCTCCTCTATCACATTTAACCATAAAAATCACATTTTAGGCTTTCTAGAATAAATTCTCACTTATGAGTTAATTAGCCGTTAATTAACCAGGTTTTACAACTGGCACGCCTCCAGCCACGCTCTCGCGTGACTCTCTGTTCAATTCTTCTCTACCCAACGCACTAGTGACGCGGACGCGTCAGTGACGCTGCCGCGTCGAGTGCGATTTTTTTTATGCAAAATGCAGAATACAATGCTTAATGAGAATGCTATGTATGATTCCAGGTTCAATAAAATAAAAGAAAATTCAAAAAAAAAAACAAACAAAACTAAATAAAAATGAAAATTGAAAAAGGAACGATCATACCATGGTGGGTTGTCTCCCACCTAGCACTTTTAGTTAAAGTCCTTAAGTTGGATATTTGGTGAGTTCCTTGTCATGGTGGCTTATGCTTGTACTGATCCAAAAATCTCCACTAATGTTTGCAATTCCAATATCCTCCGGGATCCCAAATCTTGTTTTGGCACCCGTCTTCAAGTTGATTATCATGATTCCATCTGGGTGGTTCAGCTTTAGAATTCTCACTGAAGTAACCAAACAGCTTCCTAGACCCATTCAGCTGAGTTCTATACCAACCTTTGCGTTTAAAATTTGAGCTTCCAACCATGATGAACCTTGCAGGATAATTCTTACCACTGGCCATCTTCCTTTTACTCTTAATGTTACAAAGAGCTCTAAGTTGATCATCCGTCTCCAGTAGCCCGTATTCAAGTGGAATTAGAAAGCTAAGGGATATGAATTTCACCCACTTGAATGTTGTGCAGGATGATGGCAACTTAGGGGGAGGTGTTTTTAATGAACGTGCAAGCTCCACTCCCTTGTGCTCTTCTTTGACATCTTCCATCTCTTTGCAAGCTTCTTCAATTTCAACCTCTTCCTCTTGGTAGCTTGCTTCCAATTTAATCTCTTCTTTATTGCGCACCAAGGGCATGGGAGGTTGTGCCTCTTCTTCTTGAATCTCCATCTCTTGATTAACCTCTTCCAAGTCTTCTATTATGACATGCCTTGGAGGTTGTACACCCTCCTCAACATCAATTTTAAATACCTTGAAAGGAGGCTTTATGACTTGAATTTCTCCTGGAGGTTCTGCATCTCCTAAGTCTTCAACCACTTCTTTCTCTGTAAATATTATGGCTTTCTCCACTTGTTCCAGTACAAAGTCATGCTCCTTATTGTCCACTAGAGTCTCTAGTGTCTCCTTCATGCTACGTTCTTCATTAGATTCTCCACATGAAGCCATGGGGGTCCCTTGAGTGTCCGAACGTCTAGAAGGTAATTGATTTATTGCTTGCTCCAATTGATGAAGGGTTGCATGAAATTGATCTACTGTTTCTTTGAGATGATCCCTTGACTCTTGTTCCATTTCAATAGCATAACTGGGATCATCTTGCTCTTGGATTGATGGATGCGGGTGCTCTTCCATGGATGGCGGTGATGGGATGGGTGGTGATGGAATGGGTGGATCATTATATGGTTGAAAAGGAAGTGCACTAGAGCTTGAGGGTTGATTGTTGAAGGTATTCGGTGGTCCGATTTGGGTGACCAGAGCTTGTATAGTAGAGTTTAAATTGGCAAATACTTTCTCCATGGAGGTTTGGGGTGGATAGGAGGATTCATTTTGATAATGATAAGGAGATGGTGTATATTGAGGTGGTGGTTCTATGTATGGTTCATTTGGCTCATAAGGTGGTTGGTATGGTGGATATGGATTAGGGTCATACGGAGGTGTTTGGTGGAAAGGAGCTTGTGAGTATGGTGGTTCAAAGTTATATTAAGGAGGGGGGTTCATAGGCATATGGTGGGTCTTGTTGGTAGTCAAAAGAGTGCTCACCATAGCCATTGCCTTGATATGCATCACAGAATGGTTGTTGATAGTCCATTAGAGGTGGTTGTTGCCATGAGGGTTGATCAAATCCTTGTGGCTCCTCCCATCTTTGATTGTTCCAACCATGGTGCATGTTGTCATTATAATCTCCTCTTCCTTCAACATAATTATAACCAGACTCATAGCCAAAGGGGTAAGAGTTCATAGTAGTGAGAGATAATAAAAACAAAAACTAACAAAAAAAAAGCACATAGAATCTAATATAACTTGGTAAACGGCGCCATTTTGACGTTAGAATTTTTGCTAGCAAAGAATTTATAAAAATATTCGCATTGTAGATACAGCTTCTAAACTAACAGAAATCCCTTTGTACAAAAGTTTTGGTTGTCACAAGTAACAAACCCCTAAATAAATTGATAGCCGAAGTATTTAAACCTCGGGTCGTCTTCTCAAGGAATTGCAGGGAGGTATGTTCTTATTATTGGTTATGAGTTTGTAAATTGGGAGTTTTAAGAATGAGGAACAATTATGATGAATGACAAGTAAAATAAATAATTGACTATAAAATAAACTCTTGGAAAGGTCTAAGAACTGGAAGTCCTATCCTAGTTATCCTTATCAATTGTGATGAGAATTGGATTTTTCTCCCACTTTGTTAACCTCGAACTATGAAGGTAAGTCAAGTGAATGAATTAATTCGAATCCTCAAGTCCCAGTCTTTCCTTGGGAAAAGTTAGAGTTATTGGATCTCGAATCAATTCTTGAAGAATTCCAATTTTCAGTCAACAATGAGTTTGATAACTCAAGAGTTACCAATTAATCAACCAAAGCCAAAAGGTAGAAAAATCTAAATTATTTATATCATAAATAAGAGAAATAAATCAAATATCTGAAAATACCTCAAATAATATTTATTGAGAAAATCATAACAAGAATGTCATTAAGCCAAATTGGCAACATATATTAAAAATAAGAGAAGTCAAAATAAAGGATTATTAAACCTGGAGCTCAGAAAAATTATAAGTTGAAATAATAATAAATCCTAAATCCTTTAAGAGGAATTCTAATCCTAAATCCTAAGAGAGAGGAGAGAACCTCTCTCTCTAAAAACTCCATCTATACTATGAAAAGTGAATTATGAGAGCATGATGAGTCTCTGCAAGTTCCCTGACTTTAATCTGTGTTTCTGGGCCGAAAACTGGGTTGAAATGCGGCCCAGAATCTCTGCCAGCGACTTTTGTAATTCTGTAGATCGCGCACATCACGCGATCGCGTCATCCATGCGGACGCGTCATTCACGTTTTTCCCTGCCACGCATTCGCATCGTCCATGCTTCCGCGTCACTTGTGCTTTTTCAATCCGCGCGGTTGCGTGAGCCATGCGGCCGCATCACTGCGAATTCCTTTCTTCCGTGCGGTCGCGTCGCTGACGCGTACGCGTCACTTCTCGCTGGTCATCTCCTCAATTTCTTGTGTTCCTTCCATTTTTACAAGCTTCCTTCCCAATCTCTCACTCATTCGTGCCCTATAAAGCCTGAAACACTTAACATATAGATCAAGGCATCGAATGGTAATAAGAGAGGATTAAGATTAGCTAAATTAAGACCAAAGAAGCATGTTTTCAATCATGTAATAACTTTAGGAAGGAAATATAAATGCATGCTAATTATATGAATAAGTGGGTAAAGACCATGATAAAACCACACAATTAAGCACATTGTAAACCTTAAAATAGTGGTTTATCACTGGGGCAGCAGGAGCTTTGGCAGATGGTACAGGAGGCAAATCTACGTTGTCATCATCGTCATCTGGTGTAGAGACAATCTTCCCATCTTTTACAATATTGTCTAAACTGAAGAGAGACAGGTCAAGCTCGGGAGCAAGAACTCGGACATGAGACTTCAGATTCTAATAAGCAACAGTCACACTACTTACCAGATGACTTTGGAGCTCGACATAATCAGATCGAGCAGATTCCAAACTCTCCCGGAACTCTACCATCTCCCTATAAGTCCGAACATAGCTATCCTTATGCCTTTGGGCCATCTCCTCAGCCAGATTTGCCAAAGCCACAGCCGCAGAAGCCCGAGCCTTCTCACCCTCTAGTTCTTTTTCCAGCTCTGCCACCTTCACCTCGAGCTCCTGCTTCAAACCTTTGATCCCATCATACTCTGACTTGGCCTCCTCCACGAAAGCCTTTGTAGCATGAACCGGAATGTCTTGAGCAGTTCTAAACAAAGTTGCCCTCATATGTGCCATATTGATACTACTTCACGTGATAAAGTCCAAATGATGAAGAATGGACACATCATTCAAAGGCACAATACCATAGGGAGCAATTTGCTGATCGACAAACCCCACGGCATCAAAATCAGGGGCATCCAAATTGAAGGGCTCAGCAGTTCTCTGCTTCTTAGGAGAAGGACCGGCAACAGATGGGATGGCAGCACTAGAGGTTGGTAAAGGAGGAACAGATGAAGCCAGCTGAACATTAGGAGTCGGGATGACTGTCTTTGGCCCAGAAGTGTCCGAGGTCGACCTCTTCTGGGAAGCCTTAGACGACTCCTCCCCGGGAACCTTGGCCGAGATGTTTAAAGCTGCAGTTGCCTTTCTCGCCTTTTTAAAGGCCTTTATGGAATCATTGTTTTTTACCATCTCTGAAAATACACAGTAAGAAACCAAGTTATAAATTGGAAAGAAAAGGAATAAATGCGACTGGTGGACGAAATCGTGATTACTAATATTGGCTCTTTGGTATGTACACAAAAACTATTGTGTCTCTTGTTGAATTCACAACTCCGTTCAACTAACCAGCAAGTGTACTGGGTCGTCCAAGTAATAAACCTTACGTGAGTAAGGGTCGATCCCACAGAGATTGTTGGTATGAAGCAAGCTATGGTCACCTTGTAAATCTCAGTTAGGCAGATTAAAATTGTTTATGGGTTCGAAAAGAGAAATAATAAAATAGAAATAGTAAAAAGGGATAGAATACTTTTGCAGATTCATTGGTAGGAATTTCGGTTAAGTATATGAAGATGCTGTATGGCTCAAGGACGCCTGCTCTCCTACTGCTTCAACTCAATCCTTCTTACTCCTTTCCATGGCAAGCTGTGTATAGGGGTTCACCAGCAACGGTGGCTACTTTCAGTCCTCTCGGGAAAATGGTCCTCTGCGGCTGTCACTCGCATGGCTAATCGTCTGGAGGCATCACCCATGGTTGATGGCTACATCCCATCCTCGCAGTGAAAACTACGCTCACGCACTCTGTCACAGCACGGCTAATCACTGGTTGGTTCCTGCGCCTACTGGAATAGAATTTCTTGATTCTTTTGCGTTTGTCATCACGCCCAGCACTTGCAAGTCTGAAGCACATCACAGTCATTCATTACCGGAATCCTACTCGGAATACCACAGACAAGGTTAGACTTTCCGGATTCCCAGGATCCTACTCGGAATACCACAGACAAGGTGAGACTTTCCGGATCCTCATAAATGCCGCCATCAATCTAGCTTATACCACGAAGATTCTATTGGGGAATCTAAGAGATATACATTCAAGCTCTGTTGCATGTAGAACGGAAGTGGTTGTCAATCACGTGCGTTCATAAGTGAGAATGATAATGAGGGTTATCTAATCATCACATTCATCATGTTCTTGGGTACGAATGAATATCTTGGAATAAGAATAAGAGAGATTTGAATAAAAGAAAATAGAATTGCATTAATACTCAAGGTACAGCAGAGCTCCACACCCTTAATCTATGGTGTGCAGAAACTCCACCGTTAAAAATACATAAGCAAAAGGTTCAGGCATGGCCGAATGGCCAGCCCCCAAAACGTGATCACAGGATTCAAAATACAATCCAGGATGCAATTATGATAGTAAAAAGTTCTATTTATAATAAACTAGCTCCTAAGGTTTACATGAGTAAGTAATTGATGCATAAATCCACTTCCGGGGCCCACTTGGTGTATGCTTGGGCTGAGCTTGATCAATCCACGAGCTGAGGCTTCTCTTGGAGTTGAACTCCGAGTTATGACGTGTTTTGGGTGTTCAACTCCGGATCATGACGTTTTTCTGGCGTTTAACTCCAGACAGCAGCATGAACTTGGCGTTCAACGCCAAGTTACGTCGTCAATTTCCGAATAAAGTATGGACTATTATATATTGCTGGAAAGCCCTGGATGTCTATTTTCCAACGCCGTTAAGAGCGCGCCAATTGGAGTTCTGTAGCTCCAGAAAATCCATTTCGAGTGCAGGGAGGTCAGATTCCAACAGCATCAGCAGTCCTTTTGTCAGCCTTTTTCAGAGTTTTGCTCAAATCCCTCAATTTCAGTCAGAATTTATCTGAAATCACAGAAAAACACACAAACTCATAGTAAAGTCCAGAAATATGAATTTAACATAAAAACTAATGAAAACATCCCTAAAAGTAGCTTGAATTTACTAAAAACTACCTAAAAACAATGCCAAAAAGCGTATAAATTATCCGCTCATCACAACACCAAACTTAAATTGTTGCTTGTCCCCAAGCAACTGAAAATTAAATAGGATAAAAAGAAGAGAATATACTATAAATTCAGAAATATCAATGAATATTAATTATAATTAGATGAGCGGGACTTGCAGCTTTTTGCTTCTGAACAGTTTTGGCATCTCACTTTTTTCTTTGAAGTTTAGAATGATTGGCTTCTCTAGGAACTTAGAATTTCAGATAGTGTTATTGATTTTCCTAGTTAAGCATGTTGACTCTTGAACACAGCTACTTATGAGTCTTGGCCGTGGCCCTAAGCATTTTGTTTTCCAGTATTACCACCGGATACATAAATGCCACAGACACATAACTGGGTGAACCTTTTCAGATTGTGACTTAGCTTTGCTAAAGTCCCCAGTTAGTGGTGTCCAGAGCTCTTAAGCACACTCTTTTGCCTTGGATCACGACTTTAACCACTCAGTCTCAAGCTTTTCACTTGGACCTTCATGACACAAGCACATGGTTAGGGACAGCTTGATTTAGCCGCTTAGGCCTGGATTTTATTTCCTTGGGCCCTCCTATCCTTGTGAACAATACTTTTCACAACTCTCATAATCCCCGGTAATGGCTCCAAAAACGTGGTAGCTCAATACCATGGCATTACACAACTTCGCACAACTAACCAGCAAGTGCACTGGGTCGTCCAAGTAATACCTTACGTGAGTAAGGGTCGATCCCACGGAGATTGTTAGCATTGAAGCAAGCTATGGTCATCTTGTAAATCTTAGTCAGGCAAACTCAAATGTATATGATGATGAACGAAAATAACATAGAAGATAAAGATAGTGATACTTATGTATATCATTGGTGTAAGAGCTTCAGACAAGCGTATGAAGATGCCTTCCCTTCCGTCTCTCTGCTTTCCTACTGCCTTCATCCAATCCTTTCTTACTCCTTTCCATGGCAAGCTCGTGTAGGGTTTCACTGTTGTCAGCAGCTACCTCCCATCCACGCAGTGAAAGCTAATGCACGCACTCTGTCACAGTGCTGCCAATCACCGGTTTGGTTCCCTCCCCTACCGGAATAGAATCACTCTTTTGCGTCTGTCACTAACGCCCAGTAGGTTACAGGTTTGAAGCACGTCACAGTCATTCAATCATTGAATCCTACTCAGAATACCACAGACAAGGTTAGACCTTCCGGATTCTCTTGAATGCTGCCATCAGGTCCTGCCTATACCACGAAGATTCTGATCTCACGGAATGGTTGGCTCGTTTGTCAGGCGAGCACTCGGTTGTCAGGCGATCAACCATGCATCGTGCAATCAGGAATCCAAGAGACATTCACTAAGCCTCAGATGCTTGTAGAACAAGAATGGTTGTCAGTCACCTTGTTCATGGGTGAGAATGGTGATGGGCGTCAATCATCACCTTCATCATGTTGAAGAACAAGTGATATCTTGGATAAAGAACAAGCGGAATTGAATGGAAGAGCAATAGTAATTGCATTAATACTCGAGGTACAGCAGAGCTCCACACCTTAATCTATGGTGTGTAGAAACTCCACCGTTGAAAATACATAAGAACAAGGTCTAAGCATGGCCGAATGGCCAGCCTCCCAAAGGTCTAAGATAGCATAAAACAAAGATAGCTACCAAAGTCTCTGATCCTCGATGTCTCTATACAATAGTAAAAGGTCCTACTTATAGAAAACTAGTACATAGATGAGTAAATGACATAAAAATCCACTTCCGGGCCCACTTGGTGTGTGCTTGGGCTGAGCAATGAAGCTTTTTTCGTGTAGAGACTCTCCTTGGAGTTAAACGCCAGCTTTAGTGCCAGTTTGGGCGTTTAACTCCCAATCAGGTGCCAGTTCCGGCGTTTAACGCTGGAATTTCTTGAGGTGACTTTGAACGCCGGTTTGGGCCATCAAATCTTGGGCAAAGTATGGACTATTATATATTTCTGGAAAGCCCAGGATGTCTAATTTCCAACGCCGTTGAGAGCGCGCCAATTGGGCTTCTGTAGCTCCAGAAAATCCACTTCGAGTGCAGGGAGGTCAGAATCCAACAGCATCTGCAGTCCTTTTGAGTCTCTGGATCAGATTTTTGCTCAGGTCCCTCAATTTCAGCCAGAAAATACCTGAAATCACAGAAAAACACAAAAACTCATAGTAAAGTCCAGAAAAGTGAAATTTAATTAAAAACTAATAAAAATATACTAAAAACTAACTAGATCATACTAAAAATATACTAAAAACAATGCCAAAAAGTATACAAATTATCCGCTCATCAGGATCCTGTGAGGTTCACAGATCCTGAGGTGTAAAGAAATACCATTCCTTCACCATATAGGCATGTAAAATGCCTTCATGCATCATTCTGGCGTTCAAACGCCCATTGGTGCATGTTCTGGGCGTTCAACGCCCATGTAATGCATGTTTCTGGCGTTGAACGCCAGTTTTATGCTTGTTTCTGGCGTTCAGCGCCAGTTTGTCCTCTCTGTGCACGTTCCTGGCGTTTAACGCCAGGTTGTTGCTTGTTTCTGGCGTTCAGCGCCAGAATGGTGCTCTGTTCTGGCGTTGAACGCCGGCCAGATGCACCTTACTGGCGTTGAACGCCAGTCTGCGCTACCTCCAGGGTGAAAAAATTTTTTTCTTCTGTTTTTGACTCTGTTTTTAATTTTTTTGATTTTTTTCATGACTCCTCATGATCATGTACCTAATTAAACACAAAAATAACAAAGAAACAAAATAAAATAAAATTAGATAAATAAAATTGGGTTGCCTCCCAACAAGCGCTTCTTTAATGTCAATAGCTTGACAGTGGCTCTCATGGAGCCACAAGGTGATCAGGTCAATGTTGTATAGTTGTCCACACCAAACTTAGAGTTTGGATATGGGATCTTAACACCAAACTTAGAAGTTGGTTGTGGCCTCACAACACCAAACTTAGAGTTTGACTGTGTAGGCTCTTCTTGACCCTGAACTGAGAGAAGCTCTTCATGCTTACTCTCTTCTGTCACAGAGGGATGACCATGTGTTTTAAACACAAGGTAGTCCCTATTCAATTGAAGGACTAACTCACCTCTGTTGACATCTATCACAGCTCCTGCTGTGGCTAGGAAGGGTCTTCCTAGGATGATGCAATCATCATCTTCCTTCCTAGTGTCTAGGATTATGAAATCAGCAGGGATGTAAAGGCCTTCAACCTTTACTAGCACGTCCTCTACTAATCCATAAGCTTGTCTCAATGACTTGTCTGCCAGTTGTAATGAGAACAAGGCAGGTTGTACCTTAATAATCCCCAGCTTCTCCATTACAGAGAGTGGCATTAGATTTATCCCTGACCCTAGATCACACAGAGCTTTTTCAAAGATCATGGTGCCTATGGTACAAGGTATTAAGAATTTGCCAGGATCTTGTTTCTTTTGAGGTATAATTTTCTGAATCCAAGTATCCAGTTCATTAATGAGCAAAGGAGGTTCACTTTCCCAAGTCTCATTACCAAATAACTTGGCATTCAGCTTCATGATAGCTCCTAAATATTGAGAAACTTGCTCTCCAGTTACATCTTCATCCTCTTCAGAGGATGAATAGTCTTCAGAGCTCATGAATGGCAGAAGGAGATTCAATAGAATCTCTATGGTCTCTGTATGAGCCTCAGATTCCTTTGGATCCTTAATAGGAAATTCCTTCTTGCTTGAGGGACGTCCTAGGAGGTCTTCTTCACTAGGATTTTCGTCCCCCTCCTCCCTTGTGTATTCGGCCACATTGATCACATCAATGGCCTTGCATTCTCCTTTTGGATTCTTTTCTGTATTGCTTGGGAGAATACTGGGAGGAGTTTCAATAACTTTCTTACTCAGCTGGCCCACTTGTGCCTCCAGATTTCTAATAGAGGATCTTGTTTCATTCATGAAACTAAAAGTGGCCTTTGACAGATCAGAGACTATGTTGGCTAAATTAGAATTGTTTTGTTCATAATTCTCTGTCTGTTGCTGAGGGGATGATGGATATGGCTTGCTATTGCCTAGCCTATTACGTCCACCATTGTTAAAGCCTTGTTGAGGCTTTTGTTGATCCTTCCATGAGAAATTTGGATGATTTCTCCATGATGAGTTATAGGTGTTTCCATAAGGTTCACCCATGTAATTAACCTCTGCCATGGCAGGGTTCTCAGGATCATAAGCTTCTTCAGAAGCTGCCTCTCTAGTACTGTTGGATGCATGTTGCAATCCATTCAGATTTTGAGAGATCATGTTGACCTGTTGAGTCAACACTTTGTTCTGGGCCAGTATGGCATTCAGAGTATCAATTTCAAGAACTCCTTTCTTTTGAGGTATCCCATTGTTCACGGAATTCCTCTCAGAAGTGTACATGAACTGGTTATTTGCAACCATGTCAATGAGCTCTTGAGCTTCTTCAGGCGTTTTCTTCAGGTGAATAGATCCACCTGCAGAATGGTCCAATGACATTTTCGAAAATTCAGAGAGACCATAATAGAATATATCTAATGTGGTCTATTCTGAAAACATGTCAGATGGACATCTTTTGGTCAGCTGCTTATATCTTTCCCAAGCTTCATAGAGGGATTCACCATCTTTTTGTTTGAAGGTTTGAACATCCACTCTCAGCTTGCTCAGCTTTTGAGGAGGAAAGAATTTGTCCAGGAAGGCAGTGACCAGCTTATCCCATGAGTCCAGGCTATCCTTGGGCTGTGAATCCAACCATACTCTAGCTCTGTCTCTTACAGCAAAAGGGAAAAGCATGAGTCTGTAGACTTCAGGATCAACCCCATTCGTCTTTACAGTCTCACAGATCTGCAAGAACTCAGTTAAAAACTGATAAGAATCTTCAGATGGAAGTCCATAAAACTTGTAGTTTTGTTGCATTAAAGCAACTAGTTGAGGCTTAAGCTCAAAGTTATTGGCTCCAATGGCAGGAATGGAGATGCTTCTTCCATCAAACTTGGACGTTGGCTTTGTGAAGTCACCAAGCATTCTCCTTGCATTATTATTATTTTCGGCTGCCATCTCCTTCTCTTGTTCTAATGTTTCTGAAAGGTTACCTTTAGAATAATTTAATTTAGCTTCTCTTAATTTTCTCTTCAGAGTCCTTTCAGGTTCTGGATCAATTTCAACAAGAAAGCCTTTATCCTTGTTCCTGCTCATATGAAAGAGAAGAAAACAAGAAAAGAAAGAGGAATCCTCTATGTCACAATATAGAGATTCCTTTATGTTAGTAGAAAAAGAAAGGGGTAGAAGAAAGAAGAAGGAGGTTCGGATTTTTGGATGAAGAGAGGTGAAGAGAAGTGTTAGTAATTAAACAATTAAATAGAAGAAGAAAAGAGAAGGGAATTTTCGAAATTAATTTTTGAAAAAGAGTTAGTGATTTTCGAAAATTAGAGATAAATTGTAATTAAAATTAAAACATAAAATAATTAGTTAATTAAAAATAATTTTTGAAAAAGAGAGAGATATTTTTGAAAATAGAAGGGGGAGAAGTAGTTAGGTGGTTTTGAAAAAGATAAGAAACAAACAAGAAGTTAGTTAGTTGATTGAAAAAGATTTGAAATCAAAATTGAGAAAGATAAGAAGATAGTAAGTTAGATAAGATATTTTGAAATCAAATTTTGAAAAAGATAAAATTTTTGAAAAAGATAAAATAGAAGATAAAAAGATTTAATTCCAAAATTTTTAAAATTATTTACTTCACTAACAAGAAACTACAAGATAAGATTCTAGAACTTAAAGATTGAACCTTTCTTAACAAGAAAGTAACAAACTTCAAATTTTTGAACCAATCACATTAATTATTAGTGAATTTTCGAAAATATGATGTAAAGATAAGGAAAAGATTTTGAAAATAATTTGAAAAAGATTTTTGAAATTTTTGAAAAATTAAAAAAATGAAAAAGATATGATTTTTGAAAAAGATTTTAAAAAGATAAGATTTTTAAAATTGAAATTTTGACTTGACTTGTAAGAAACAACTAATTTTGAAAATTTTTGACCAAGTCAACCCAAAATTTCGAAAATTTAGAGGGAAATAAGAAAAAGATATTTTTTTTATTTTTGAATTTTTAATTATGAGAGAGAAAAACAACAAAAATACTCAATGCATGAAATTTTTAGATCAAAACCATGAATGCATGCAAGAATGCTATGAATGTCAAGATGAACACCAAGAACACTTTGAAGATCATGATGAACATCAAGAACATAATTTTGAAAAATTTTTGATGCAAAGAAAACATGCAAGACACCAAACTTAGAAATCTTTAATGCATGGAAAATATGAATGCAAAGATGCACATGAAAAACAAGAAAAGACACAAAACAAGAAAACATCAAGATCAAACAAGAAGACTTATCAAGAACAACTTGAAGATCATGAAGAACACTTTGAATGCATGGGATTTTTCGAAAAAATGCAAGAAAAATTTTTAAAGCATGCAATTGACACCAAACTTAAAAATTGACTCAAGATTCAAACAAGAAACACAAAATAATTTTTTATTTTTATGATTTTATGAATTTTTTTTAATTTTTATTATTTTTTTTCGAAAATAAAGTTTAGAAAAACGAAAAATAAAAGAAAAATTTTGAAAAAGATTTTTGAAAAGAAAATTACCTAATCTGAGCAACAAGATGAACCGTCAGTTGTCCATACTCGAACAATCCCCGGCAACGGCGCCAAAAACTTGGTGGACAAAATCGTGATTACTAATATTGGCTCTTTGGTATGTACACAAAAACTATTGTGTCTCTTGTTGAATTCACAACTCCATTCAACTAACCAGCAAGTGTACTGGGTCGTCCAAGTAATAAACCTTACGTGAGTAAGGGTCGATCCCACAGAGATTGTTGGTATGAAGCAAGCTATGGTCACCTTGTAAATCTCAGTTAGGCAGATTAAAATTGTTTATGGGTTCGAAAAGAGAAATAATAAAATAGAAATAGTAAAAAGGGATAGAATACTTATGCAAATTCATTGGTAGGAATTTCGGTTAAGTATATGAAGATGCTGTATGGCTCAAGGACGCCTGCTCTCCTACTGCTTCAACTCAATCCTTCTTACTCCTTTCCATGGCAAGCTGTGTATAGGGGTTCACCAGCAACGGTGGCTACTTTCAATCCTCTCGGGAAAATGGTCCTCTGCGGCTGTCACTCGCATGGCTAATCGTCTGGAGGCATCACCCATGGTTGATGGCTACATCCCATCCTCGCAGTGAAAACTACGCTCACGCACTCTGTCACAGCACGGCTAATCACTGGTTGGTTCCTGCGCCTACTGGAATAGAATCCCTTGATTCTTTTGCGTTTGTCATCACGCCCAGCACTTGCAAGTCTGAAGCACGTCACAGTCATTCATTACCGGAATCCTACTCGGAATACCACAGACAAGGTTAGACTTTCCGGATTCCCAGGATCCTACTCGGAATACCACAGACAAGGTGAGACTTTCCGGATCCTCATAAATGCCGCCATCTATCTAGCTTATACCACGAAGATTCTGTTGGGGAATCTAAGAGATATACATTCAAGCTCTGTTGCATGTAGAACGGAAGTGGTTGTCAATCACGTGCGTTCATAAGTGAGAATGATAATGAGGGTTATCTAATCATCACATTCATCATGTTCTTGGGTACGAATGAATATCTTGGAATAAGAATAAGAGAGATTTGAATAAAAGAAAATAGAATTGCATTAATACTCAAGGTACAGCAGAGCTCCACACCCTTAATCTATGGTGTGCAGAAACTCCACCGTTAAAAATACATAAGCAAAAGGTTCAGGCATGGCCGAATGGCCAGCCCCCAAAACGTGATCACAGGATTCAAAATACAATCCAGGATGCAATTATGATAGTAAAAAGTTCTATTTATAATAAACTAGCTCCTAGGGTTTACATGAGTAAGTAATTGATGCATAAATCCACTTCCGGGGCCCACTTGGTGTATGCTTGGGCTGAGCTTGATCAATCCACGAGCTGAGGCTTCTCTTGGAGTTGAACTCCGAGTTATGACGTGTTTTGGGCGTTCAACTCCGGATCATGACGTTTTTCTGGCGTTTAACTCCAGACAGCAGCATGAACTTGGCGTTCAACGCCAAGTTACATCGTCAATTTCCGAATAAAGTATGGACTATTATATATTGCTGGAAAGCCCTGGATGTCTATTTTCCAACGCCGTTGAGAGCGCGCCAATTGGAGTTCTGTAGCTCCAGAAAATCCATTTCAAGTGCAGGGAGGTCAGATTCCAACAGCATCAGCAGTCCTTTTGTCAGCCTTTTTCAGAGTTTTGCTCAAATCCCTCAATTTCAGTCAGAATTTACCTGAAATCACAGAAAAACACACAAACTCATAGTAAAGTCCAGAAATGTGAATTTAACATAAAAACTAATGAAAACATCCCTAAAAGTAGCTTGAACTTACTAAAAACTACCTAAAAATAATGCCAAAAAGCGTATAAATTATCCGCTCATCAGCGACAAAGCAAACAAACACAACAAGATGCAAAGGAAGTCGACCACTACCCAGCTTAGCTCACAGAAGTGAAGGATCTCCTAGAAATTTTTTGGTATCAAGATGAGGAGGCTGCCCCCAGTTCTCTTCCAACACAGTCACAAAGGCTTGCTCAACCTCATCCAACATCTCCCAAGAATACCTAGATACCACTACATTCTGTTACCACTCTAAAGGAAAGGCGGGCACATTATTCTCATCTAGAAAAAAGGGGCAATTTCCTTCGACAGCTCGGACCTTGAAAAAATAGTTCTTAAAATCACGGAAGGATTCATCATACATGAAAAAGACCTTTTTCCCCTGGGAAGCTCGGAAAGAGACCCAAGCGGCCTTCTTCTTAACAACACCAGGTTTTGTCAGAACAAAAAGATAAAAGAAGAGGGATTGGGAAGGCTGGACACCTAATTCACGGCACAACAATTGAAAAATCTTTATAAAACCCCAAGAATTGGGGTAGAGTTGGGACGGAGCTACGTTACAAGACCACAAAAGGTTGGTCTCGAAAGGAGTGAAAGGAAGAGTGATATTCATTTGACTAAAAAAGAAGTCGTACGCATAGAAAAAGTGACAGTCTCCAACAACTTGAGTAGAAAAACAAACTCTCTCTTCAGAAGTAGGGGATACAAGCTCATAATTCTTTTCATCACTACCATTACAACAAATCCTATAAAACTTCCTAAGCTGCTCACAAAATTCAGAATCAACCAGCGAACCACACATAAGAACCATAGAATCCACCCAGTCGGCCATGCCATCTGGGACCTGGGAGGATATCTCGACAATATTTTTGCGAGAAGACATGAGATCAACTAGCCCTACAACAAAAAAAAGAAAAAACTAGATTACTACCAAAATAACTTGGGAAAATAAGGTAACAAATTAGACAGCAAAATTAAACAGCAAGTAGTAGACTCAGCAGTAAAAGGAAAACCCCAGGACTCACACCAAAGTCCAGGGGCACCCTTTGGAGGCAGCAATGAAGTAAGGACTAAAACTTACGTCTCGACATCTCTCAACAAAGAAAATAACCCTCTTCTCAAACAAGCAAATCAAAGAGTCATCAAAATCACCATCTCTTTACAAAAGGAACCATCATACATCAAAGCATGCCAAATAGAAATCACCAAAGACGCAACCTTTTTCAGAATCAAACAGCTCATTATTCCAAAAACTTCAAATCAGAGGACACAATCAGAGATAGTAACAAAGCATTCAAAGCCCTAGAAGCATCAACTATCAGGAAACAAAAGAAGGTTCATACAAAACGAAAAAAAAAAACTCTTAGAACACACATCACAGGCAACCAGGCACAATGGTGGACGAAATTGTGATCCTTAATTAATTGCTCTTTGGCATGTGCCAAAGAGAACTAACTCAACTAACTGATTACTTTCTTTTCACAACTCCGTTCAACTAACCAGCAAGTGCACTGGGTCGTCCAAGTAATACCTTACGTGAGTAAGGGTCGATCCCACGGAGATTATTGGCTTGAAGCAATCAATACTTATTTTATTAATCTTAGTCAGGAGGCTAATGAAGTTATTTGGATTTATTTGTAAAAGGCCAAACTACAAACTACTTAAAATTGTAAGTTGGAATAATAAAGAATACTAGCGTTACTTGTTGTGCAGTGATGGAGAATATGTTGGAGTTTTGGAGATGCTTTGTCCTTTGACTTCAACTCTTCCTTGAAATCCTCTTCTCACACGCAGGTTCCTTCCATGGCAAGCTCTATGTAGGGTGTCACCGTTGTCAGTGGCTACTTCCCATCCTCTCAGTGAAAACGTTCCTATGCTCTGTCACAGCACGGCTAATCATCTGTCGGTTCTCAATCAGGTTGGAATAGAATCCATTGATTCTTTTGCGTCTGTCACTAACGCCCAGCCCTCAGGAGTTTGAAGCACGTCACAGTCATTCAATCCCGGAATCCTACTCGGAATACCACAGACAAGGTTTAGACTTTCCGGATCCTCATGAATGCCGCCATCAATCCAGCTTATACCACGAAGATTCTGATTAGGGAAGCTAAGAGACATTCATTCAATCTGATGTAGAACGGAGGTGGTTGTCAGGCACACGTTCATAGATTGAGGAAGGTGATGAGTGTCACGGATCATCACCTTCTTCACAGTTAAGCGCGAATAAACATCTTAGATAAGAACAAGCGTGTTTGAATGGAAAACAAAGGAATTGTGATAAATCATCGAGACGCTGCAGAGCTCCTCACCCCCAACAATGGAGTTTAGAGACTCATGCCGTCAAAAGTATGTAATTCAGATCTGAAAATGTCATGAGGTACAAGGAATGTCTGTAAAAGTTGTTTAAATAGTAAACTAGTAGCCTAGGTTTACAGAAAATGAGTAAACTAAGATAATTGGTGCAGAAATCCACTTCTGGGGCCCACTTGGTGTGTGCTGGGGCTGAGAATAAAACTATCCACGAGTAGAGGCCTTTCTTGGCGTTAAACTCCAGGTTATGACGTGTTTTGGGCGTTCAACTCCGGATCATGACGTTTTTCTGGCGTTTAACTCCAGACAGCAGCGTGTACTTGGCGTTCAACGCCAAGTTACGTCGTCAATCTTCACGCAAAGTATGGACTATTATATATTGCTGGAAAGCCCTGGATGTCTACTTTCCAACGCCGTTGAGAGCGCATCAATTGGACTCCTGTAGCTCCAGAAAATCCATTTCGAGTGCAGGGAGGTCAGGATCCAACAGTATCAGCAGTCCTTTTTCAGCCTAAGTCAAATTTTTGCTCAGCTTCCTCAATTTCAGTCAGAAAATACCTGAAATCACAGAAAAATACACACACTCATAGTAAAGTCCAGAAATATGATTTTTGCTTAAAAACTAATAATATTTAACTAAAAACTAATTAAAACATGCTAAAATCTACAAGAAATTACCCCCAAAAAGCGTATAAAATATCCGCTCATCACAACACCAAACTTAAACTGTTGCTTGTCCTCAAGCAACTAGATAAATAAAATAGGATTTAGCAGAAATTAAGAAGTAATAATATTTTGGAGTTTTAAATGAAGCTCATATTCTTATTAGATGAGCGGGGCTTGTAGCTTTTTGTTTCTGAACAGTTTTGGCATCCCCCTGCATCTTTAAATTTTCAGGATAATTGGCATCCTTAGGAACTCAAAATTCAGATAGTATTATTGACTCTCCTAGTGTAGTATGTTGATTCTTGAACACAGTTATTTATGAGTCTTGGCCGTGGCCCTAAGCACTTTGTTTTCCAGTATTACCACCGGATACATAAATGCCACAGACACATGACTGGGTGAACCTTTACAGATTGTGACTTAGCTTTGCTAAAGTCCCCAGTCAGAGGTGTCCAGAGCTCTTAAGCACACTCTGTTTGCCTTGGATCACGACTTTAACCACTCAGTCTCAAGTTTGTAACTTGGACCTGCATGCCACAAGCACATGGTTAGGGACAGCTTGGTTTAGCCGCTTAGGCCTGGATTTTATTTCCTTGGGCCCTCCTCTCCATTGATGCTCAAAGCCTTGGATCCTTTTTACCCTTGCCTTTTGGTTTTAAGGGCTGCTTGGCTTTTATTCCTTTTGATTGTATATATATATATATATATATATATATATATATATATATATATATATATATATATATATATACATATATAAATCTCTTTTTTTTTTTGTTTTTTTGAACTGCTTTTTCTTGCTTCAAGAATCAATTTCATGATTTTTCAGATCATCAATAATATTTTTCGTGTTCCTCATCCTTTCAGGAGCCAATATTCATCAAATTCAAAATACAATTTATGCACTGTTCAAGCATTCATTCAGAGAACAAAAAGTGTTGCCACCACATATAATTAATTATAGTCTTTATTACTAAGAACTCAAAAATATAAATTACTTTCTTTATTCTAAAAAAATTCTACTACTTTACTTATGCCTGATGATGATGAGAAAAATACATTATAGCTTAATTGGGTATAAAATCAAAATAGACATACTAATTACCACTACTATATATCTCCTAAGGTGAACTTTCTAAAATAAAAACATTATCACTAAGTTAAAGCAGGAAAGGAAAAGGAAAAAAAATTGGAACTCAGCAACCTGTTGTTTTGGGGAGTAGGTGCTTCTCTAAAATATGTGGTGCTTTTTCATGGATTAATCCTTTGGCGCTTCAGCTCCCTGAGATCACGCCCTTGCTCCTCCTGTTCCTTGAGCAGTTTGCAAATCATGCTACTTTGATTATTCTGTTCTTCCTTTATTTGATCCATAGCTTCTTGCAATTTGGAGATAGAAGCTTCAAGATGTTCCCAATATTCGAATTGGGGAAGTTCTGGGAGGGCTTCTTGTGCTCTCCTCTTGGTTGGATCATCTTGTTGCTGTTGTCTGACCATTGATGTTCCAGTAATGGGCTTTTCAATTAGGATATATTCAGTTATTCCCATCTTTACTCCAGCATCTTTGCAAAGCATAGAAATTAAGCTTGGATAAGCCAATCTGGCGTCCCTAGAGTTCCTGTTTGCTACTTTGTACAGCTCACATGAGATCAGCTGATGGACTTCTACTTCTTTTCCCAACATGATGCAGTGAATCATGACAGCTCTTTTGATGGTTACTTCAGAACGGTTGCTGGTAGGCAATATGGAGCGCCCAATGAAATCCAGCCAGCCTCTGGCTACTGGTTTTAAATCTTCCCTTTTTAGTTGAACTGGGACTCCAGTCGTGCTGGTGGTCCATTTGGCTCCAGGGATGCATATATCCTCCAGAATCTTGTCCAGTCCTTTATTGACCCTCATCATTCTCCTGTTAAAGGAGTCTAGGTCATCCTTCAGTTGAGGAAGCTTGAATATTTCCCTGATTTTATCAGAATTAGTATGAATGATCTTTCCTCTGACTAAGGTCTGATGGTCAAAGAGAGCAGCTCCAATTAGTCTTTGCCTGTCTGTCTGCCATAGATTAGCATAGAACTCCTGAACCATGTTCCTTCCCACTTTTATTTCAGGATTGGCCAGAATTTCCCAATGCCTGTTTCGGATTTGCTCTTGGATCTCCGGATATTCATCTTCTTTCAGATCAAATCTGACTTCCGGGATCACTGATCTGTGACTCATTATCTTGTAGTAATGGTCTGCATGTTCTTTAGTTAAGAACTTCCCTTGATTCCAAAGTGGCTTTGGAGTGCTTTCTTTCTTGCCCTTTTGAGTGGGTTGCTTTCCTCTAGGGGCCATGAATTTGATGATCACGGATAACCACACCAAACTTAGAGCTTTGCTTGCCCTCAAGCAAAAGAGAAGAAAGAAGAGGGATAGGAGGAGAGCAATTGTGGGATGGTGATGATGAGGAAGGCGCCGAATACAAGATATAGGGAGGGGGGTGGGAAATTTTCGAAAAATAAGAAAGAGATAAGATAGAAGATATGATTTTAAAAGATATGATAAAAAAGATATAATTTAAAAGAAGAAAAAGATATGAATCATAATTTAAAAGATAAAATTGAAATTTACTTTTGAAAAAGATTTTTAAAAAAATTAAGTTTTGAAAACAAATTTGAAAAGATGATGGGTTGGATTGGAAAGCCATTTGTTTTTTTGGGTTAAGATATATCTAACACATTTGCAACATTGGATTTTAGAAATTAGAATAAAAACTTTTGGAATTGAAGGTGATAATTTAAAATATGTTTATGCAAGAAATCATGAATTGGAACATAAAAATTTTGAAAAATTATGAAGAAAACGAATTGTACCTCCTCCCATCATCCTGGCGTTGAACGCCCACATGGTGCATGTTTTGGGCGTTCAACGCCTACATGTTGCTTCTCCTGGGCGTTCAACGCCCATTTGGTGCTTCTTTCTGGCGTTGAACGCCAGGAAGTCCTTCGTCACTGGGCGTTTTTCTGAACGCCCAGGATGCTAGCAGACTGGCGTTAAACGCCCAGAAGGTGCATCTTTCTGGCGTTTAACGCCCAGAAGATGCTCCTTTCTGGCGTTTAACGCCCACATAGCTACCCTTACTGGCGTTAAACGCCCAGTGGGAGCTTCTTTTGGGCGTTTAACGCCCAAAGTATTTCTTACTGGCTTTTTCACGCCAGTGAGCTTCCAAATTTCCCTGTAACTTTGTGACTTCAACCATTTGCTCTTTCACCTTTGAAGATACTTGAACTTAAACCTGTAAAGAAAGAAAATTTATTTAATTAGTAAATAACTTAGGAAATGGCTGGGTTACCTCCCAGCAAGCGCTTCTTTAATGTCATTAGCTGGACTGTTACTGAGTTTTAATTAAGTCTCAGTCTTGAGCACTCGTGCTCAAAATTTCCTTCAAGATAGTGTTTGACTCTTTGTCCATTAACAATGAACTTTTTGTTGGAGTCACTATCCTGAAGTTCTATGTATCCATATGGTGATACACTTGTAATTACATATGGACCTCTCCACCGGGATTTTAATTTCCCAGGGAATAATCTGAGCCTAGAGTTGAATAGCAGAACTTTCTGTCCTGGTTTAAAGACTCTGGATGACAATTTCTTATCATGCCATCTTTTTGCTTTTTCCTTGTAAATTTTCGCATTTTCAAAAGCATTGAGTCTAAATTCCTCTAGCTCATTTAACTGGAGCAATCGTTTTTCTCCAACTAACTTGGCATCAAGGTTTAGGAATCTGGTTGCCCAGTAGGCCTTGTGTTCCAGTTCCACTGGCAAGTGACATGCCTTTCCATACACAAGCTGGTATAGAGAGGTCCCTATAGGGGTCTTAAATGCTGTTCTGTATGCCCACAGAGCATCATCCAAGCTTCTTGCCCAATCCTTTCTACGGTTAATTACAGTCCGTTCCAGGATTCTTTTAAGTTCTCTATTTGAGACTTCAGCTTGCCCATTAGTTTGTGGGTGATATGGAGTAGCCACCCTGTGGTTGACTCCATAACGTACTAGAGCAGAGTAAAGCTGTTTATTACAGAAATGAGTGCCCCCATCACTGATTAACACTCTAGGGATACCAAATCTGCTGAAGATATGTTTCTGGAGGAATTTTAACACTGTTTTAGTGTCATTAGTGGGTGTTGCAATAGCCTCCACCCATTTGGATACATAATCCACTGCCACCAGAATATAGGTGTTTGAGTATGATGGTGGGAAAGGTCCCATGAAGTCAATGCCCCATACATCAAACAACTCAATCTCCAAGATTCCTTGTTGAGGCATGGCATAACCGTGAGGTAGGTTGCCTGATCTTTGGCAACTATCACAGTTAAGCACAAATGCTCGGGAGTCTTTATAGAGAGTAGGCCAGTAGAAGCCACTTTGGAGGACTCTTGTGGCTGTTCGTTCACTTCCAAAATGTCCTCCATACTGTGATCCATGGCAATGCCAAAGGATCTTCTGTGCTTCTTCTTTAGGCACACATCTACGGATTACTCCGTCTGCACATCTCTTAAAGAGATATGGTTCATCCCAAAGATAGTACTTTGCATCTGTGATTAATTTCTTTGATTGCACCTTACTGTACTCTTTGGGTATGAATCTTACTGCCTTGTAGTTTGCAATGTCTGCAAACCATGGCACTTCCTGGACGGCCAGCAGTTGCTCATCCGGAAAGGTTTCAGAAATTTCAGTGAGAGGGAGGGACGCCCCTTCCACTGGTTCTATTCGGGACAGGTGATCTGCTACTTGATTTTCTGTCCCTTTTCTGTCTCTTATTTCTATATCAAACTCTTGCAGAAGCAGTACCCATCTGATGAGTCTGGGTTTTGAATCCTGCTTTGTGAGTAGATATTTAAGAGCAGCATGATCAGTGTACACAATCACTTTTGATCCTACTAAGTAGGACCTGAATTTGTCAATGGCGTAAACCACTGCAAGTAGCTCTTTTTCTGTGGTTGTATAATTCTTCTGTGCATCATTTAGCACACGGCTTGCATAGTAAATGACGTGCAGAAGCTTGTCATGCCTTTGTCCCAACACTGCACCAATGGCATGGTCACTGGCATCACACATCAGTTCAAATGGTAATGTCCAGTCTGGTGCAGAGATGATTGGTGCTGTAACCAATTTAGCTTTCAGAGTCTCAAATGCCTGCAGACACTCTTTATCAAAGATAAATGGCGTGTCAGCAGCTAGCAGGTTGCTCAGAGGTTTGGCGATTTTAGAAAAATCCTTTATAAACCTCCTATAGAATCCTGCATGCCCCAGAAAGCTTCTGATTGCCTTAACATTAGCAGGTGGTGGTAATTTTTCAATTACTTCTACCTTAGCTTGATCCACCTCTATCCCCTTGTTCGAAATTTTGTGCCCAAGGACAATTCCTTCAGTCACCATAAAGTGACATTTTTCCCAGTTTAAAACCAGGTTAGTCTCTTGGCATCTTTTCAGAACAAGTGCTAAGTGGTTAAGGCAGGAGCTGAATGAGTCTCCAAATACTGAAAAGTCATCCATGAAGACTTCCAGGAATTTTTCCATCATATCAGAGAAAATTGAGAGCATGCACCTCTGAAAGGTTGCAGGTGCATTGCACAGGCCAAATGGCATCCTTCTGTATGCAAATACTCCAGATGGGCATGTGAATGCCGTTTTCTCCTGATCCTGGGGATCTACTGCAATTTGATTATAACCTGAATATCCATCCAGGAAGCAGTAGTATTCATGACCTGCTAGTCTTTCTAGCATCTGGTCTATGAATGGTAAAGGAAAATGATCCTTTCTGGTGGCTGTATTGAGCCTTCTGTAATCAATACACATACGCCACCCAGTAACTGTTCTTGTAGGAACCAGTTCATTTTTTTCATTATGAACCACTGTCATGCCACCTTTCTTAGGGACGACTTGGACAGGGCTCACCCAGGGGCTGTCAGAAATAGGATAAATAATCCCAGCCTCTAGTAATTTAGTGACCTCTTTCTGCACCACTTCTTTCATAGCTGGATTCAGCCGCCTTTGTGGTTGAACCACTGGCTTGGCGTCATCCTCCAGCAAGATTTTGTGCATGCATCTGGCTGGGCTAATGCCCTTAAGATCACTAATAGACCACCCAAGAGCTGTCTTGTGTGTCCTTAGCACTTGAAGTAGTGCTTTCTCTTCCTGTGGCTCTAAGGTAGAGCTTATAATTACAGGAAAGGTTTCACCTTCTCCCAGAAATGCATATTTCAGGGATGGTGGTAATGGTTTGAGTTCGGGTTTTGGAGGTTTCTCCTCTTCTTGAGGGATTTTCAGAGGTTCTATTATCTTCTCTGACTCCTCCAAATCAGGCTGAACATCTTTAAAGATGTCCTCTAGCTCTGATTCTAAACTCTCAGCCATATTGACCTCTCTTACCAGAGAATCAATAATATCAACACTCATGCAGTCATTTGGGGTGTCTGGATGTTGCATTGCTTTGACAACATTTAACTTGAACTCCTCCTCATTGACTCTCAAGGTTACTTCCCCTTTTTGGACATCAATGAGGGTTCGGCCAGTTGCTAGGAAAGGTCTTCCTAGAATGAGAGTTGCACTCTTGTGCTCCTCCATTTCCAGCACCACAAAGTCAGTAGGAAAGGCAAATGGCCCAACCTTGACAATCATGTCTTCAATCACGCCTGATGGGTGCTTAATGGAGCCATCAGCAAGTTGAAGACATATCCTGGTTGGTTTAATTTCTTCAGTTAAACCAAGCTTTCTGATAGTAGATGCAGGTATTAGGTTGATACTTGCCCCAAGATCACATAAAGCTTGCTTGGTACAAATACCTTCTAATGTGCATGGTATCATAAAGCTCCCAGGATCTTTAAGCTTCTCAGGTAAGCTTTTCAGAATGACTGCACTGCATTCTTCAGTGAGGTAGACTTTTTCAGTTTCCCTCCAATCCTTCTTATGACTTAAGATTTCTTTCATGAACTTAGCATAAGAAGGTATTTGCTCAAGTGCTTCTGCAAACGGAATCTTTATTTCAAGAGTCCTGAGATAGTCTGCAAAGCGGGCAAATTGCTTATCCTGTTCCGCTTGGTGGAGTTTTTGAGGATAAGGCATTTTGGCTTTGTATTCCTCAACCTTAGTTGCTGCAGGTTTATTACCTACAGAAGTGGGTTGGGAAGCCTTTTTAGAAAGGTCAGTACTTGTATGTGACTGATTCCCCACTGGCATTTGAATGCCAGTGGTGGGAGCTGGAGTGGCGTTAGACGCCACTTCCTTGTTTGTTACTGGCGTTTGAACGCCAGAACCATGCTCCCTTTGGGCGTTCAACGCCGGATCCATGCTTGTTTCTGGCGTTGAACGCCAGGAATGAGCATGGTCTGGGCGTTCAGCGCCAGCTCTGTTCCTCTCTGGGCTCTGATTATCCTTAGAGGGATTTTCAGTATCCCCTTGTTCATTTCTTGGTTTCCTGCTGCTTTGAAGTGAGGTATTTAATGTTTTCCCACTTCTTAATTGAACTGCTTGGCATTCTTCTGTTATTTGTTTTGACAGTTGCTTTTCTGTCTGCTTTAATTGCACTTCCATGTTCCTGTTAGCCATTCTTGTTTCCTGTAATATTTCCTTGAATTCGGCTAGCTGCTGAGTTAGAAAATCTAATTGCTGATTGAATTCATTAGCCTGATCCACTGGACTGAGTTCTGCAGTTACTGTTTTAGCTTCTTCTTTCATAGAGGATTCACTGCTTAGGTACAGATGCTGATTTCTGGCAACTGTATCAATAAGCTCTTGAGCTTCTTCAATTGTTTTTCTCATATGTATAGATCCACCAGCTGAGTGGTCTAGAGAAATCTGAGCTTTTTCTGTAAGCCCATAGTAGAAGATGTCTAATTGCACCCATTCTGAAAACATTTCAGAGGGGCATTTTCTTAGCATCTCTCTGTATCTCTCCCAAGCATCATAAAGGGATTCATTATCTCCTTGTTTGAAGCCTTGGATGTTTAGCCTTAGCTGTGTCATCCGTTTGGGAGGGAAATAGTGATTCAGGAATTTTTCTGACAGCTGTTTCCATGTTTTTATGCTGTTCTTAGGCTGGTTATTTAACCACCTCTTAGCTTGATCTTTTACAGCAAATGGAAACAGTAATAGTCTGTAGACATCCTGATCTACTTCCTTATCATGTACTGTATCAGCAATTTGCAGAAATTGTGCCAGAAACTCTGTAGGTTCTTCATGTGGAAGACCAGAATACTGGCAGTTTTGCTGCACCATGATAATGAGCTGAGGATTCAGCTCAAAGCTACTAACTCCAATGGAGGGTATACAGATACTACTCCCATATGAAGCAGTAGTGGGGTTAGCATATGACCCCAAAGTCCTCTTGGACTGTTCATTCCCACTTGCTTCCATACTAGATCACAAGGGATAATTTATATGTTGATATTATTTATTTTATAAAAATTAATTTTTATAAAATAAAATAAAAACGAAATAAATAAAAGAAAGTGGAAAATTTTTGAAATTGAAAATTGAATTTTTATAAAAGATTTTCGAAAAAAAATAGTTCAAAATTAGTTAGAAAAATAAAAATTTTTGAATTTTGAATCTTATGATGAAAGAGAAAAACACACAAAAGACACAAGACTTAAAATTTTTAAATCTAGTGCTCCTTATTTTCGAAAATTTTTGGAGGGAAAACACCAAGGAACACCAAACTTAAAAATTTTAAGATCAAGACACAAGAAAAACTCAAGAACACCTTGAAGATTCACAAGAACACCAAGAACAAAAGAAAGAACACCAAACTTAAAATTTTTAGAAAACCAAGACTAATTTTCGAAAATTATATCAAAATTAACAAGAAAACACCAAACTTAAAGTTTGGCGCAGATTAAATCAAGAAAAATTATTTTTGAAAAAGATTTTCAAAAGAAAGTGCCCAATTGCCAAGAACATAAGCCAACACTATAACCAACTGAATTAAAAATGTAATGTATTTTAAAGATGTATTATTTTTATGGATAAAATAAATTTTTGAAAACTAATTTTTTGAAAAAGCACAAGAAAAACAAGAAAAGACACAGAACGAGAAAAACTCAAGATCAAACAAGAAAAATAAGCAAGAACAACTTGAAGATCAATGAAGAACAAAGAACACAAGTCGAAAATTTTAAAGGAAAATATGAGATATGCAATTGACACCAAACTTAAAACAAGACACTAAACTCACGAAAATTAGCAATTAATTAAAAGAAAAATAATAAATTTTGAAAAGAAATTTTTTTGAAAAGACTATCCTATCAAGATTTAATGACTCTATAAAAATAAAAATAAATTATTCCTAATCTAAGAAATAAAATATGCCTTCAATTGTCCAAACTCAATAATCCCCGGCAACGGCGCCAAAAACTTGGTGGACAAAATTGTGATCCTTAATTAATTGCTCTTTGGCATGTGCCAAAGAGAACTAACTCAACTAACTGATTACTTTCTTTTCACAACTCCGTTCAACTAACCAGCAAGTGCACTGGGTCGTCCAAGTAATACCTTACGTGAGTAAGGGTCGATCCCACGGAGATTATTGGCTTGAAGCAATCAATACTTATTTTATTAATCTTAGTCAGGAGGCTAATGAAGTTATTTGGATTTATTTGTAAAAGGCCAAACTACAAACTACTTAAAATTGTAAGTTGGAATAATAAAGAATACTAGCGTTACTTGTTGTGCAGTGATGGAGAATATGTTGGAGTTTTGGAGATGCTTTGTCCTTTGACTTCAACTCTTCCTTGAAATCCTCTTTTCACACGCAGGTTCCTTCCATGGCAAGCTCTATGTAGGGTGTCACCGTTGTCAGTGGCTACTTCCCATCCTCTCAGTGAAAACGTTCCTATGCTCTGTCACAGCACGGCTAATCATCTGTCGGTTCTCAATCAGGTTGGAATAGAATCCATTGATTCTTTTGCGTCTGTCACTAACGCCCAGCCCTCAGGAGTTTGAAGCACGTCACAGTCATTCAATCCCGGAATCCTACTCGGAATACCACAGACAAGGTTTAGACTTTCCGGATCCTCATGAATGCCGCCATCAATCCAGCTTATACCACGAAGATTCTGATTAGGGAAGCTAAGAGACATTCATTCAATCTGATGTAGAACGGAGGTGGTTGTCAGGCACACGTTCATAGATTGAGGAAGATGATGAGTGTCACGGATCATCACCTTCTTCACAGTTAAGCGCGAATAAACATCTTAGATAAGAACAAGCGTGTTTGAATGGAAAACAAAGGAATTGTGATAAATCATCGAGACGCTGCAGAGCTCCTCACCCCCAACAATGGAGTTTAGAGACTCATGCCGTCAAAAGTATGTAATTCAGATCTGAAAATGTCATGAGGTACAAGGAATGTCTGTAAAAGTTGTTTAAATAGTAAACTAGTAGCCTAGGTTTACAGAAAATGAGTAAACTAAGATAATTGGTGCAGAAATCCACTTCTGGGGCCCACTTGGTGTGTGCTGGGGCTGAGAATAAAACTATCCACGAGTAGAGGCCTTTCTTGGTGTTAAACTCCAGGTTATGACGTGTTTTGGGCGTTCAACTCCGGATCATGACGTTTTTCTGGCGTTTAACTCCAGACAGCAGCGTGTACTTGGCGTTAAACGCCAAGTTACGTCGTCAATCTTCACGCAAAGTATGGACTATTATATATTGCTGGAAAGCCCTGGATGTCTACTTTCCAACGCCGTTGAGAGCGCATCAATTGGACTCCTGTAGCTCCAGAAAATCCATTTCGAGTGCAGGGAGGTCAGGATCCAACAGCATCAGCAGTCCTTTTTTAGCCTAAGTCAGATTTTTGCTCAGCTTCCTCAATTTCAGTCAGAAAATACCTGAAATCACAGAAAAATACACACACTCATAGTAAAGTCCAGAAATATGATTTTTGCTTAAAAACTAATAATATTTAACTAAAAACTAATTAAAACATGCTAAAATCTACAAGAAATTACCCCCAAAAAGCGTATAAAATATCCGCTCATCACACAACAAAAACACAGGAAAGATTGAAGCTTTCCAACGCAAAATCAAGCAAGATCAAAACTTTTCAAATGCAAGAAAAGAACGGCATGGAAAGTAAAAGAAGAGAAGAAGAAAACCAACCTGTTAAAGAAGAAGGAGATGACAAAAGAAGCGACGAAGAAGCTGCGAAGCACGAGAACGGAAGAACTTGAGAAACGAAAGGGTAAGACGCCAAACAGTCAGAGATAAGAGAAGTGAAAAAAGAAAAACTGAAGCTTTGAAAATTCAAATGATGATACAAAGAGGGAAGTAAAAGGAAATGGCAAAGAGTTAATTATTATTTAAACCCTCGCACGTTCCCAAGGAAAGCGCAATGCACAAAGCAATTAAAGGAGTGAGAAGAAACGTTTCGTATTCAAAAGCTCTACAAAACAGGGTCAACAAAAATGCTCGAGCTCGACCTCTCCAAAAGAAGGTGAAGTCTAAAAAGACATGACCTCTAAAAAAAGATCGAGCTCAAGCAGGGGCACTGTTCATGCCTCGGGTCGAGCTGTACAACCTGGGCTGATCGAAGTCAAGACGACCGACTTGTTCAAAGACCAGGATTACCTGACCTCTTTATAAAAGAGGTCAGCCAAACCACTTCAGAGGCCCAAGGAGGCCCAAACAGAGGAACACGACCCAAATCTAAAGGCAGCCCAAGCCTAGAAAAGATAAGGGCGGTTCCCTTAAAGATAAAGATGATTTCACTCAAAGATAAGATAAGATAACTATCTTATCTCCAGAAAGGTCATCCCATGCTATTATAAATACACTGGAGCACCCAGGTATAACTCATACTCTGATTCTACTAAAAACCTGCTTAATACCCTTGCTAACTTAAGCATCGGAGTCCCTTGCAGGTACCACCACCATCCGGTGGATCAACACCACCACCAAATCCAACAAGTCGGACACGGCGGCTCCGGCCACCATCCTCAAGTCGAACACAACAGCTCCGACCAGTATAGAAGATCTCATCCGAGATCGACCTACAGTTTCAGGTAACCCTCGGAACAGAAGGACGACTAGATCGTTATTTAGCCAACAAATCGGATGAGCCCCGAAAAAGAAGAAGGGACGTAGAGGTCGGACGAGGAAAACAACCACCTCGCACCCCGAAGAGACACGTTCATATGATAAACGGAGGATTCGCAGGAGGGGGATGTCAAAATCATCTCGCAAAAGGCACCTTAAAGAAGTGTATCATGTCGAGGGAGGAGAAGGATTACCCGACCTCTCTACTATTACTTTCACCCAAGAAGACGCGGTAGGCATCATCCCGGGACATGACGATCCTATTGTCATCACTATCATATTGGCCAATGCTAACCTCCATCGCACACTGGTGGACCAAGGAAGCTCAACGGATATCTTGTTTAAACGCGCCTTCGATAAATTTTGCCTACAGAAGAAAGAACTCAGAGTATATCCAAACAGCTTGTTTGGACTAGGAGACACTCCAATCCAATCGCTTGGATACATCTCACTACACACAACCTTCAGAAAAGGAACCTGATCAAGGACATCCAACATAGACTACATTGTAGTCGACGTAAGCTCATCCTACAATGCCCTGATAGGTCGGGCAACATTGAATCAGCTTGCAGCAGTAGTTTCAACTCCATATATATGCATGAAGTTCCAAACTCTAGAAGGGATCGCTACGATAAAAGGAGATCAGAAAATAGCGCGACGCTGTTACAATGAAAGTCTGAACCTCAGAGGCAAATGGGAAGAAATCCACATCATCGAGCTCGGGGGAGTTTGAGGTCGGGAAGAACTTCGCCCACAACCTGAGGGCGAAATCGAAGAAGTCCAGATCGGAGACACCCCGGACAAAATAACAAAAATTGGGGCAACTTTGAAATAAGACACAAAAGGCCCTCTAATACAGTTCCTAAGGGATAATGCCGACCTCTTGGCATGGAAGGCTGCGGACATGCCGGGCATAGAGCCCAAATTAATGTGTCACAAACTAGTAGTATACCCAGGCTCTCGGCCAGTACAGCAGAAGCATAGGAAGCTCGGACCGAAAAGATCCCAAGCTGTGGAAGAACAGGTGCAGGCTCTACTGGAGGCAGGATTCATAAGAGAGGTCAAGTACCCATTATGGCTAGCCAATGTTGTTTTAGTGAAAAAGTCAAATGGGAAGTGGCGGATGTGCACCGACTACACTGATCTCAATAAAGCCTGTCCGAAAGATCCCTATCCACTCCCATGCTTAGACACTCTAGTGGATGCCTCCTCTGGATACAAGTACCTCTCTTTCATGGATGCTTATTCGGGATATAATCAAATCCCGATGTATCCCCTTGATCAATAAAAAACCTCATTCTTAACCCCAAAAGCAAATTATTGTTACGTCGTCATGCCGTTCGGACTCAAAAACGCAAGAGCTACTTACCAAAGATTAATGAACAAAGTCTTCGCAGACCATATCCGTAAACTCATGGAGGTATATGTGGACGACATGTTGGTGAAAACACAAAGTGAGAAATCATTACTGCCCGATGTCACCAAAGTGTTCGACACTATAAAAGAGCATGGCATGCGACATAATCCCGCAAAGTGCACCTTCGCAGTAGAAGCGGGCAAATTCCTGGGTTTCATGTTAACACAACGAGGAATTGAGACAAATTCGGACAAATGCCAGGCCATACTTGACATGAAGAGCCCGACCTGTGTCAAAGAGGTACAATAACTCAACGGGAGACTGGCAGCCTTGTCCAGATTTCTAACTGAATCAGCCATAAGATCTCTCCCTTTCTACGCCACCTTAAGGAAGGGAAAGAGGTCCAAATGGACAACGGAGTACGAGCACGCCTTCCAGGATTTCAAAAGGTTCCTGGGATAACCACCTATTCTAACTCGACCATGAGAAGGAGAACCACTTGTATTGTACCTCATAGTAGGAAGCCGGGTAATAGCATCAGCACTAGTAAGAGAAGACGAAACTGGGCAACAAGCCATCCATTTTGTTAGCAAAGCTCTACAAGGGGCAGAACTGAACTATCAAAAGATAGAGAAGTTCGCCTACGCCCTCATACTAACTTCTCGATGACTTCGCCCCTACTTTCAAGCTCACACCATCAAGGTTCGGACTAACCAGCCTATAAAAGGCATTCTACAGAAGACGGATCTAGCTGGAAGAATTCTACAACGGGCAGTCTAGCTATCGGAGTTCGATCATCAGTATGAAGCCCTGACCACCATCAAATCACAGAATTTGGCCGACTTCATTGCCGAGTACATTAACACCCCGAGAACTCCTACAAAATGGAATCTTTATGTAGACGGCTCTTTAAACAAAATAGGGAGTGGTGCAGGGGTGATAATAGAAAGTGATAAGGGAACCCAAATCGAACTCTACCTAAAATTTGAGTTTCTTGTGTCAAACAACCAGGCCGAATACGAAGCATTACTAGCTGGTTTGAGGCTGGCTAAGGAAGTTGGAGTTCAAAAGCTTATCATCTTCAGTGATTCACAAGTCGTCACCTCGCAAATAGCAAAGAGCTACCAAGCTAAGGACTCATCAGCATAGCATCACCTTGGCCATTCGCAAGATGGGGACTCGACCTCCTAGGACCCTTTCTCCAGGGATCAGGACAAGTCAAGTTCCTCATTGTAGGGGTCGATTACTTCATAAAATGGATTGAGGCAGAGCCTCTAGCTAATGCCACTGCTCAAAGAAGTCGAAAGTTCTTATACAAAAATATTGTCACTAGGTTTGGGGTTCCCCACTCCATTACCACAGACAATGGCACTCAGTTCATAGACGCATGGTTCAGGAAGTTGGTAGATGACCTGAAAATAAAGCACCAATTCACATCTGTAGAGCACCCCCAGTCTAACGGACAAGCAGAAGCTGACAACAAAGTCATACTAGTCGGGTTAAAACAGAGACTACAAGATACAAAAGGAGCCTGGGCTGAAGAACTCTTACAAGTCCTATGGGCATATCGGATAACTTCACACTCCACGACAAGGGAATCACCCTTCCGACTAGCTTACAGAATGGAGGCAATGATCCCAATGGAAGTCGAAGAAGGGTCCCCCAGAATGATCTTCTACAGTGAAGAGGCCAACTCCCAACTTCAAAAGGAAGAGATCGACTTACTTCCAGAAATCCGAGAATAAGATCGGATCAGGGAGGAGGCGTTAAAGCGTTGAATGGCCTTAATGAGCAGATAATTTATATGCTTTTTGGCATTGTTTTTAGGTAGTTTTTAGTATGATCTAGCTACTTTTAGGGATGTTTTTATTAGTTTTTATGCAAAATTCATATTTTTGGACTTTACTAGGAGTTTGTGTGTTTTTCTATGATTTCAGGTAATTTCTGGCTGAAATTGAGGGACCTGAGCAAAAATCTGATAGAAGGCTGACAAAGGACTGCTGATACTGTTGGATTCTGACCTCCCTGCACTCAAAATAGATTTTAGGGAGCTACAAAACTTCCAATGGCACGCTCTCAACTGCATTGAAAAGTAGACATCCAGGGCTTTACAGCAATATATAATAGTCCACACTTTATTCGAGTTAAGACGACGCAAACTGGCGTTCAACGCCAGTTCCATGCTGCATTTTGGAGTAAAACGCCAGAAACACGTCACAAACCAGAGTTAAACGCCAAACAGACGTTACAACTAGGTGTTTAACCCCAAGAGAAGCCTCTGCACGTGTAAAGCTTAAGCTCAGCCCAAGCACACACTAAAGTGGGCCTCAGAAGTGGATTTCTGCACTAAGACTTATTTCTGTAAACCCTAGTAACTAGTTTAGTATAAATAGAACTTTTTACTATTGTAGTGATGGTCTTTTGACAACGTTTTAGTCATTCTGGTTCTCTCTTTGGGACCGAAGCCAATGAACACCATTATCACTTATGTATTTTCAATGGTGGAGTTTCTACACACCATAGATTAAGGTGTGGAGCTCTGTTGTACCTCGAGAATTAATGCAATTACTATTGTTCATCTATTCAATTCAAGCTTATTCTTATTCTAGGATATTCGCTGCACTTCAACCTGATGGATGTGATTATCCATGACACTCATCATCATCCGTCCTTATGAACACGTGCCTGACAACCACTCCCGTTCTACCTTAGATCGAGCGCGTATCTCTTGGATTCCTTAATTAGGGTCTTCGTGGTATAAGCTAGAATTATTGGCGGCCATTCTTAAGAATCCGGAAAGTCTAAACCTTGTCTGTGTTATTCTGAGTAGGATTCAGGGATTGAATGACTGTGATGAGATTTAAACTCGCGATTGTTGGGCATAGTGACAAATGCAAAAGAATAACTGGATTCTATTCCGACATGATCAAGAACCGACAGATGATTAGCCGTGCTGTGACAGAGCATTTGGACAATTTTCACTGAGAGGATGGGAAGTAGCCATTGACAATGGTGATGCCCTACATACAGCTTACCATGGAAAGGAGTAAGAATGATTGGATGAAAGCGGTAGGAAAGCAGAGATTCAGAAGGAACACAGCATCTTCATGCATTTATCTGAAATTCCCACCAATGAATTACATAAATATCTCTATCTTTATTTTATGCTTTATTTATCTTTATTTTTGAAAACCATTATAACCATTTGAATCTGCTTGACTGAGATTTATAAGATGACCATAGCTTGCTTCATACCAACAATCTCCGTCGGATCGACCCTTACTCACGTAAGGTATTACTTGGACGACCCAGTGGATTTGCTGGTTAGTTGTGCGAAGTTGTGACAAAGTGTGATTCACATTGAGAGCTCCAAGTCTATTGGCGCCATTGTTGATGATCACAATTTCGTGCACCAAGTTTTTGGCGCCGTTGCCGGGGATTGTTCGAGTTTGGACAACTGACGGTTCATCTTGTTGCTCAGATTAGGTAATTTTATTTTCAAAAACTTTTCAAAAATCTTTCAAAAAATGTTTTCTTCTTTTTTGTTTTTCCACAATTAATTTTTGAAAAATCCAAAAAAATTATAAAATCATAAAAACCAAAAATATTTTGTGTTTCTTGTTTGAGTCTAGTGTCAATTTTTAAGTTTGGTGTCAATTGCATGTTGATGAGTTTGGAAAACTCTAATTTAATTTGATGATGAATAAACATTATTAAAATTGATTAATTACAAAATTATTAATTTGATCTTAATTCATACTTGCTTAATTAATAATTTTGTTGTGCATATTTTTATCTGGGCCAAAAATAAAAGGAAAATTACAAGCCCAAGTGTTTCATGAATACATTCAGCATTGATGCAAAAATATTTTGTTTGTTATGGCTGAATTATTGTTATTATTATTTGGCCAGAATCCAAACTATCATAAGCCCAATTCTTCTTGCATGCTTGGTCCGAAAATCTTAAGGAAATGGGCATAATGCACTTCTTTAACTAAAACCCATTTCTATTAGTAATGTTACAAGCTTCCAATGGATACAAGCATTATACCATGTGATGGATTCCAAATTTCATTAAATTACCATTTATTGCATGGGAAACATGAGAGAGAAATTTGCAGCTGAATTGATTGATTGTCATAAGTGCTGCACGCTACCTTATGGAAGGGAAGTAAAAGCAAACTATTTTTCATTAATTTGTTTAATCACTTTGAATTGCTTTTACTTCAGATACTCTCTTCTCTCTCATCTCTTTCTTCTTCTTTCTTCGGTCATTAACCAGGAAGCCATGGAAGCTACTTGGAGCTACCGAAAGGAAAGGAAAGGAAGCCTAAAGACCATCGAGTTGATGGCACGAAAAAGAAAAAGAAAAGTATGCTGTGGCTGAGATTATCACCTAATCTGGTAAGATTTGGTGAGGTAATTTCGGATCCTTCATACTCAAAAAGAAGGACGAAGATTCAGCCAGCAAGGAAGATCTTTGGAGGCATGGCTTGTCTTTGATTCTGCTCAACCACCACAGGAAGTAGCTAGAGTGGCAAAGTGATGGTTGAGGGAGAGATTGAAGCAGATGAAGTCATCATCATCATGAAGCATCAAGGGCCAGAAATCCATCTTGGAGAAGAAGCCAAGGATGGAGCGCTCGGATTGATGAAGAGTGATGACCAAGGAAGGACTAGAGGTATTTGCATGTTGGTTTTTGCATGAGTTACCTCTTCTCTCTTTGTGGCCGAACCGGTTTTGTTGTGAAGAAAAAGAAGCTGAGCTCGGGTTTGTGTTTCAACTGTGAAGGCTTCACTTCTCTATAAAAGAGTTGAACAGTCATGGTTTGATTCAAGGAGTAAGATTTGAGAGTGCAAGGCACAGAGTTCTCAGAGCTACCTAAGCTAGCAGTTCTTCTTCTCCTTCAATGTTTTCTGTTTAGTATTTTTCTGTTTAATTTTGTCATGTCTTGAGTCTCATGGAAAAAGGCAAACAGTGAGGTTTGTATGAAAAAGCCATAGAGCAGAAAAAGGCAGAGAGTGCAAAATTAAAAGAAAAAGCCATAGATGTCTTAGAGTTCCTTTGTACATCTGTGTTGTGTTTCATGATTCTGTGGGAATCCCCTTGTAAGTTGGGTTAGCACTTTACAAGTTGTAATCTGGATGATTATAGTGAAATTCCATCATTATTGTGATGGAGACTGGATGTAGGCTGCACTGCACTTAGCATCTGAACCAGGATATATCTGGGTGTTATCTTCTCTCTCTTCCTACTTCAATTCTGTTTTACTGTCAGAAGAAAAATCTAAAATGTCTCGTGTCAAGAGACGAGACAAAATGAAAATGTCTCGTGGCTAGGGACGAGCAAAAAAAAAAAACAGAAAAGCTTCCTCTAAGTCCAGCAAGTGTCAGCAAGCGAAAAGGGGGCTAAGATTCAACCCCTCTTTCTCTTAGCCACTGAAACCATCAATTGGTATCAGAGCTTGGTCTCAAAGAGATCAAGCTTTTCAGCTTGGAGTAAAGATACTCATGGCGGAAAACAGTGGCGCAAATGTGGTGTCCTATAATCTGACCGAAGGACAATCAAGCAACAGACCTCCTCTTTTCAGTGGGAAAAATTATACCTATTGGAAGGAGAGGATGGAGATATTTGTACAAGCTGTAGATTATTGGAAGATTATCCTGGAAGGGCCTCAATTTCCAACTACCACAAGTGCTGAAGGAGTAGTCACCCTCAAACCAGAAGCAAGATGGACCGAGGAAGATAGGAAGAAGGTAGAGTTAAATGCCAAGGCAGCAAACCTGCTCAACTGTGCTATCAGCTTTGAGGAGTACCGACGGGTATCACGATGCACAACGGCAAAGGAAATCTGGGACAAGCTACAAATCACTCATGAAGGAACCACCATTGTAAAGAAGATTCGGACAGACATGTTGAACAGAGAATATGAAATGTTTACAATGAAGGAAGGAGAGTCCATTGATGAACTGTTCGAACGGTTCAACACTATCATTGTTGGCTTAGAAGCTCTGGGAATTTCACATTCAGAATCTGTGCTAGTGAGAAGAGTGTTGAGATGTCTTACAAAAGAATGGGAAACAAAAGCTTTAATTATTTCTGAGAGTAGTAGCTTAGATTCCATGACACTTGATGATTTGAGAGGAAATCTTCTTGCTTTTGAAAACTCCTATTTGAAAAAAGATTCAAAAAAGAAAGGAATTGCTTTTTCTTATGTGACTAACCCTCTGGATGATGAATCCAGTGATAACTCTTCTGAAAATGAGTTTGTGTTGTTTGCAAAAAAATTCAGGAAAATGATGAAACTCAAAGGCAAAGGCAGCAGCTCAAGAAGGATGAAGAAAGATCTTAGCAAAATAATATGTTACAATTGCAAGGAAATGGGGCATTTTAAATCTGATTGTCCCAAGTTAAAAAAGGAGGAAAAGCCGAAAAAAGCAAAGAAGAAGGGACTGATGGCTTCATGGAAAGATTTGGAAAATGACTCAGATGATGATGATGAAGAATCTGAGACTAAGTCACAGCCCTGTCTCATGGCAAATGAGGTAGATCAGGTATTCTTTCAAAACCCTGATACTGAAGACCTTCATCTTATGATAGATCACCTCTCTGAAAAAATAAGATGTTTTCTAACTGAGAATCAAGATCTTGAACAACAAAATATCATTCTTAAAGCTGAAAATGATTTTCTCAAAGAAAAACTTAGAGAGGCCGAAACTGCTTGTGATCTTGTGGAAGAGAATAAGCAATTAAAAGCCCAAGTTAGAAGCTGTGAAAGTGACCATTCTGTCCTTGCATATGTGAATTGTTTTAAGCAAAATGAAGAGTTGCTTAAAGAGGTTAAAAGACTTAAGGAAGACTTAGCCAAGTTCACCCAAAGTTCTGAAAATTTGAATCAAATCTTGGCTAGTCAAAAACCTCTTTATGATAAAGCTGGGTTAGGTTTTTATAAATCTGAAAAATCACATTTTGAAAACATTGCTTCATCTTCAAATGATACAAAGCATCAAGACCCAACTTACTTTAACAAAACAGCAACTCCAAGATTTTGTAGGCTTTGCAATCGAAGTGGACACTTTCCTATTCAATGTTTCTTTGGTGAAAGAATGATTGGTGATAAAGTTTGTAAAGTTGTTTTTGATTACAATGATTTGGGACATAAGAGATGGTTTAACGTGAAAGGATCCAAGAAAATTTGGATACCTAAGGTCACTTGAGCTTATTGTGTAGGTATGCCTAGCATCCAAGAAGAAAGGAAATATGTGGTACATGGATAGCGGATGCTTGATGAGCGGATAATTTATATGCTTTTTGGCATTGTTTTTAGGTAGTTTTTAGTAAGTTTAAGCTACTTTTAGGGATGTTTTCATTAGTTTTTATGTTAAACTCACATTTCTGGACTTTACTATGAGTTTGTGTGTTTTTCTGTGATTTAAGATAATTTCTGGCTGAAATTGAGGGACTTGAGCAAAACTCTGAAAAAGGCTGACAAAAGGACTGCTGATGTTGTTGGAATCTGACATCCCTGCACTCGAAATGAATTTTCTGGAGCTACAGAACTCCAATTGGCGCGCTCTCAACGGCGTTGGAAAGTAGACATCCAGAGCTTTCCAGCAATATATAATAGTCCATACTTTATTCGGAAATTGATGACGTAACTTGGCATTGAACGCCAAGTACATGCTGCTGTCTGGAGTTAAACGCCAGAAACACGTCATGATCCAGAGTTGAACGCCCAAAACACGTTATAACTTGGAGTTCAACTCCAATAAAAGCCTCAGCTCGTGGATAGACCAAGCTTAGCCCAAACATACACCAAGTGGGCCCCGGAAGTGGATTTATGCATCAATTACTTACTCATGTAAACCCTAGTAGCTAGTTTATTATAAATAGGACTTTTTACTAGTGTATTAGACATCTTGGGGACGATTAGTTCTCAGATCATGGGTGCTGGCCATTCGGCCATGCCTGAACCTTTCACTTATGTATTTTCAACGGTGGAGTTTCTGCACACCATAGATTAAGGGTGTGGAGCTCTGCTGTACCTCAAGTTTCAATACAATTACTATTACTTTCTATTCAATTCTCTTTTATTCTTATTTCAAGATATACGTTGCACTTCAACTTGATGAATGTGATGATCCGTGACACTCATCATCATTCTCACCTATGAACGCGCGTGATTGACAACCACTTCCGTTCTACCTTAGGCCGGGCGCATATCTCTTAGATTCCCTAACAGAATCTTCGTGGTATAAGCTAGATAGATGGCGGCATTCATGAGGATCCGGAAAGTCTAAACCTTGTCTGTGGTATTCCGAGTAGGATTTTGGGATTGAATGACTGTGACGAGCTTCAAACTCGCGATTGCTGGGCGTGATGACAAGCGCAAAAGGATCAATGGATCCTATTCCAACATGATCGAGAACCAACAGCTGATTAGCCGTGCTGTGACAGAGCATAGGAATGTTTTCACTGAGAGGATGGGATATAGCCACTGACAACAGTGATGCCCTACATACAGCTTGCCATGGAAAGGAGTAAGAAGGATTGGGTGAATGTAATAGGAAAGTAGAGATTCAAGAGGAGCACAGCATCTCCATACACTTATCTGAAATTCCCACTATTAATTTACATAAGTATCTCTATCCTATTTTATTTTCTGTTTATTTTTATTAATCATATTTGATTTTCTAAACTCCATAATTTTATCCTCTTGACTGGGATTTACAAGATGACCATAGCTTACTTCATACCAACAATCTCTGTGGGATCGACCCTTACTCACGTAAGGTATTACTTGGACGACCCAGTACACTTGCTGGTTAGTTGAACGGAGTTGTGTCCACACATAAGTGCCATAATAATGATTCCATACAACAACAAAGAATACTACATTGATGTGATCACAATTTCGTCCACCAAGTTTTTGGCGCCGTTGCCGGGGATTGTTCGAGTATGGACAACTGACGGTTCATCCTGTTGCTCAGATTAGGTAATTTTCTTTTCAAAAAGTTTTCTAAAATCTTTCAAAAATATTTTTTATTATTTTCGTTTTTTTAATATAATTTTCGAAAAAAAATAATAAAAATACTAAAAAATCATAAAATCAAAAAAAACCAAAAATATTTTGTGTTTCTTGTTTGAGTCTTGAGTCAATTTTTAAGTTTGGTGTCAATTGCATGCTTTAAAAATTTTTCTTGCATTTTTTTCGAAAATTCCATGCATTCATAGTGTTCTTCATGATCTTCAAGTTTTTCTTGGTAAGTCTTCTTGTTTGATCTTGATGTTTTCTTGTTTTGTGTTGTTTGTTGTTTTTCATGTGCATTTTTCGTTTGTTAGAGTCCATGCATTAAAGATTTCTAAGTTTGGTGTCTTGCATGTTTTCTTTGCATAAAAAATTTTTCAAAATATGTTCTTGATGTTCATCATGATCTTCAAAGTGTTCTTGGTGTTCATCTTGACATTCATAGTGTTCTTGCATGCATCATTGGTTTTGATCCAAAATTTTTATGTTTTGGGTCATTTTTGTGTTTTTCTCTCTCATCATTAAAAATTCATAAAAAAAATATCTTTTCCTTATTTTTCTCCAAATTTTCGAAAATTTGAGTTGACTTAGTCAAAAATTTTTAAAATTAGTTGTTTCTTACAAGTCAAGTCAAAATTTCAATTTTAAAAATCTTATCTTTTCACAATCTTTTTCAAAAATCATATCTTTTCAATTTTATCTTTGTTTTTCGAAAATTTTCAAAAATCTTTTTCAAATTATTTTCAAAATATTTTTCTTATCTTTATATCAAATTTTCAAAAATTAGCTAACAAGTAAATGTGATTGATTCAAAAATTTGAAGTTTGTTACTTTCTTGTTAAGAAAGGTTCAATCTTTAAATTCTAGAATCTTATCTTTTAGTTTCTTGTTAGTTAAGTAATTAATTTTAATTTTAAAAATTAAATATTTTTCAAAACTAATTTCAATCATATCTTTTTAAAACCATATCTTTTAAAATCATATCTTTTCAAAAAAATATCTTTTTAATCTTATCTTTTCAAAAATCATATCTTTTTATCTTATCTATTTATCTTATCTTTTTATCTTATCTTTTTCAAAATTTTATCTTTTTCAAAATTTTGATTTCAAAATATCTTATCTAACTTATTTTCTTATCTTTTTCAAATTTGACTTTTTGGTTGTTTCTTATCTTTTTCAAAACCACCTAACTACCTTTCCCTCTCTAATTTTCGAAAATACCTCCCTCTTTTTCAAAAATTCTTTTTAATTAACTAATTGTTTCAAGTTTTAATTTTAATTTTAATTCATCTTTAATTTTCGAAATTACTAACTCCTTTTCAAAAATATTTTCGAAAATCCCTCTCTCATCTTCTTCTATTTATTTATTTATTTACTAACACTTCTCTTCATCTCTTATCACCTCCCCTATCCTTATTCTTTATACAGACTATTCATCCCTCTCCTTCCATTATCCCTGGTGGACGAAATTGTGTTCCTTAATTAATGGCTCCTTGGCATGTGCCAAAGAGAACTAATTTAACTAACTGATTACTTGCTCAGAGCACAATTCCGTTCAACTGACCAGCAAGTGTACTGGGTCGTCCAAGTAATACCTTACGTGAGTAAGGGTCGAATCCACAGAGATTATTGGTTTGAAGCAATCAATATTTATTTTATTAATCTTAGTTAGGATGTCAACAAGGATTAATTTGGATTAAAAGTGAAATTACTGGATTTCATAAAAGAGGGAACAATGTTACTTTGATTTGCAGCACTGGGGAATATGTTGGAGTTTTGGAGATGCTTTGTCCTCTGACTTCAACTCTTCCTTGAAATCCTCTTCTCACACGCAGGTTCCTTCCATGGCAAGCTCTATGTAGGGTGTCACCGTTGTCAGTGGCTACTTCCCATCCTCGCAGTGAAAGCTATGCACGCACTCTGTCACAGTACGGCCAATCACCGGTTGGTTCCCGCTCCTACTGGAATAGAATCCCTCTTTTGCGTCTGTCACTAACGCCCAGCAGGTTAAAGTTTGAAGCACGTCACAGTCATTCAATCCCGGAATCCTACTCGGAATACCACAGACAAGGTTTAGACTTTCCGGATTCTCATGAATGCCGCCATCAATCCAGCTTATACCACGAAGATTCTGATTAGGGAAGCTAAGAGACATTTATTCAATCTGATGTAGAACGGAGGTGGTTGTCAGGCACACGTTCATGGATTGAGGAAGGTGATGAGTGTCACGGATCATCACCTTCTCCACAGTTAAGCGCGAATAAACATCTTAGATAAGAACAAGCGTGTTTGAATGGAAAACAAAGGAATTGTATTAAATCATCGAGACGCTGCAGAGCTCCTCACCCCCAACAATGGAGTTTAGAGACTCATGCCGTCACAAAGTATGTAATTCAGATCTGAAAATAGCATGAGGTACAAGATAAGTCTGTAAAAGTTGTTTAAATAGTAAACTAGTAACCTAGGTTTACAGAATATGAGTAAACTAAGATAATTGGTGCAGAAATCCACTTCTGGGGCCCACTTGGTGTGTGCTGGGGCTGAGACTAAAGCTTTCCACGTGTAAAGGCCTTTCTTGGCGTCAAACTCCAGGTTTTGACGTGTTTTGGGCGTTCAACTCCGGATCATGACGTTTTTCTGGCGTTTAACTCCAGACAGCAGCATGTACTTGGCGTTCAACGCCAAGTTACGTCGTCTATCCTTGCGCAAAGTATGGACTATTATATATTGCTGGAAAGCCCTGGATGTCTACTTTCCAACGCCGTTGAGAGCGCGCCAATTGGACTCCTGTAGCTCCAGAAAATCCATTTCGAGTGCAGGGAGGTCAGGATCCAACAGCATCAGCAGTCCTTTTTCAGCCTAAGTCAGATTTTTGCTCAGCTCCCTCAATTTCAGCCAGAAAATACCTGAAATCACAGAAAAACACACAAACTCATAGTAAAGTCCAGAAATATGATTTTTGCCTAAAAACTAATAATAATTAACTAAAAACTAATTAAAACATGCTAAAATCTACATGAAATTACCCCCAAAAAGCGTACAAAATATCCGCTCATCAATCCCCTTTCTTCTTCTACTAATAATAAGGATCCTCTTTACTATGACATAGAGGATTCCTCTTCCTTTTCTTTTCCTCTTCTCTTTCATATGAGCAGGAACAAGGAAAAAGACATTCTTGTTGAAGCTGATCCAGAACCTGAAAAGACTCTGAAGAGGAAACTAAGAGAAACTGAATTACAACAATTCAGAAGCATAGAAGAGCTCAAGGACATTAATGGTCCTTCAAGAAGGCGCCACCCTCACTAAGGTGGACTCATTCCTTGTTCTTAAATTTTTCTTCTGCTTTTCATTTTTTTTATGTTATATGTTTATCTATACTTGTGTCTTTATTACATGATCATTAGTAGTTAGTAACTATGCCTTAAAGTTATGAATAAATCCATTAATCCTTCACCTCTCTTAAATGAAAAATGTTTTAATTCAAAAGAACAAGAAGTACATGAATTTCGAATTTATCCTTGAATTTAATTTAATTATATTGATGTGGTGACAATATTTTTTGGTTTCTAAATGAATGCTTGAACAGTGCATATTTTTTATCTTGTTGTTTATGAATGTTAAAATTGTTGGCTCTTGAAAGAATGATAAACAAAGAAAAATGTTATTGATAATCTGAAAAATCATAAAATTGATTCTTGAAGCAAGAAAAAGCAGTGAAAAAGCAAAAGCTTGTGAAAGAAAAAAGAAGTGGCGAAAAAAAAATAGAAAAAAAAAGAAAAAGCAAGCAGAAAAAGCCAATAGCCCTTAAAACCAAAAGGCAAGGGTAAAAAGGATCCAAGGCTTTGAGCATCAATGGATAGGAGGGCCCAAGAAAATTAAATCCAGGCCTAAGCGGCTAAATCAAGCTGTCCCTAACCATGTGCTTGTGTCATGAAGGTCCAAGTGAAAAGCTTGAGACTGAGTGGTTAAAGTCGTGATCCAAAGCAAAAAAGAGTGTGCTTAAGAGCTCTGGACACCTCTAACTGGGGACTCTAGCAAAGCTGAGTCACAATCTGAAAAGGTTCACCCAGTCATGTGTCTGTGGCATTTGTGTATCCGGTGGTAATACTGGAAAACAAAATGCCTAGGGCCACGGCCAAGACTCATAAGTAGCTGTGTTCAAGAATCAACATGCTTAACTAGGAAAGTCAATAACACTATCCGAAATTCTAAGTTCCTTGAGAAGCCAACCATTCTAAACTTCAAAGGAAAAAGTGAGATGCCAAAACTGTTTAGAAGCAAAAAGCTACAAGTCCCGCTCATCTAATTAGAATTAATATTCATTGATATTTTGAAATTTATAGTATATTCTCTTCTTTTTATCCTAATTGATTTTCAGTTGCTTGGGGACAAGCAACAATTTAAGTTTGGTGTTGTGATGAGCGGATAATTTATACGCTTTTTGGCATTGTTTTTAGGTAGTTTTTAGTAAGTTTAAGCTACTTTTAGGGATGTTTTCATTAGTTTTTATGTTAAATTCACATTTCTGGACTTTACTATGAGTTTGTGTGTTTTTCTATGATTTCAGATAATTTCTGGCTGAAATTGAGGGACTTGAGCAAAACTCTGAAAAAGGCTGACAAAAGGACTGCTGATGTTGTTGGAATCTGACATCCCTGCACTCGAAATGAATTTTCTGGAGCTACAGAACTCCAATTGGCGCGCTCTTAATGGCGTTGGAAAGTAGACATCCAGAGCTTTCCAGCAATATATAATAGTCCATACTTTATTCGGAAATTGACGACGTAACTTGGCGTTGAACGCCAAGTACATGCTGCTGTCTGGAGTTAAACGCCAGAAACACGTCATGATCCGGAGTTGAACGCCCAAAACACGTTATAACTTGAAGTTCAACTCCAATAAAAGCCTCAGCTCGTGGATAGACCAAGCTTAGCCCAAACATACACCAAGTGGGCCCCGGAAGTGGATTTATGCATCAATTACTTACTCATGTAAACCCTAGTAGCTAGTTTATTATAAATAGGACTTTTTACTAGTGTATTAGACATCTTGGGGACGATTAGTTCTCAGATCATGGGTGCTGGCCATTCGGCCATGCCTGAACCTTTCACTTATGTATTTTCAAAGGTGGAGTTTCTGCACACCATAGATTAAGGGTGTGGAGCTCTGCTGTACCTCAAGTTTCAATACAATTACTATTACTTTCTATTCAATTCTCTTTTATTCTTATTTCAAGATATACGTTGCACTTCAACTTGATGAATGTGATGATCCGTGACACTCATCATCATTCTCACCTATGAACGCGCGTGATTGACAACCACTTCCATTCTACCTTAGGCCGGGCGCATATCTCTTAGATTCCCCAGCAGAATCTTCGTGGTATAAGCTAGATAGATGGCGGCATTCATGAGGATCCGTAAAGTCTAAACCTTGTCTGTGGTATTCCGAGTAGGATTCTGGGATTGAATGACTGTGACGAGCTTCAAACTCGCGATTGCTGGGCGTGATGACAAGCGCAAAAGGATCAATGGATCCTATTCCAACATGATCGAGAACCAACAGCTGATTAGCCGTGCTGTGACAGAGCATAGGAACGTTTTCACTGAGAGGATGGGATGTAGCCACTGACAACGGTGATGCCCTACATACAGCTTGCCATGGAAAGGAGTAAGAAGGATTGGGTGAATGTAATAGGAAAGTAGAGATTCAAGAGGAGCACAGCATCTCCATACACTTATCTGAAATTCCCACTATTAATTTACATAAGTATCTCTATCCTATTTTATTTTCTGTTTATTTTTATTAATCATATTTGATTTTCTAAACTCCATAATGTTATCCTCCTGACTGGGATTTACAAGATGACCATAGCTTGCTTCATACCAACAATCTCTGTGGGATCGACCCTTACTCACGTAAGGTATTACTTGGACGACCCAGTACACTTGCTGGTTAGTTGAACGGAGTTGTGTCCACACATAAGTGCCATAATAATGATTCCATACAACAACAAAGAATACTACATTGATGTGATCACAATTTCGTCCACCAATGCTCTAGGCATATGACCGGGAAGACAACCTTCTTCATAAAGCTTGATGAATATGATGGAGGATTTGTCACTTTCGGTGATGATGCAAAAGGAAAAATAGTGGCTGTTGGGAAAGTGGGTAAAAATCTTTCATCTTGTATAAATGATGTCCTTCTTGTACATGGCTTGAAACATAACTTACTTAGTGTTAGTCAATTGTGTGATTTGGGTTTTGAAGTTATTTTTAAGAAGCTTGTTTGCTTAGTTGTTTGTGAGAAAACTGGGGATGTTCTATTTGAAGCTAAAAGATGCAATAATGTGTATAGATTAACTCTTGAGGATTTAAAGGAACAAAATGTAACATGTTTTACCTCTCTTGAATCTGAAAAATGGCTTTGGCATAGAAAGTTGGGTCATGCTAGCATGTACCAAATTTCTAAGCTAGTCAAAAAGAATTTGGTTAGAGGAATTCCAAACATCAAGTTTGATAAGGATCTTACTTGTGATGCTTGCCAATTGGGTAAACAAGTAAAATCCTCTTTTAAATCAAAAGATGGAATCTCAACCAAAAGGCCATTGGAAATGTTACATATTGATCTTTTTGGTCCTACTAGAACTCAAAGTTTAGGAGGTAAACACTATGGTCTTGTGGTGGTAGATGACTACTCTAGATTTGGTTGGGTACTTTTCCTTGCTCATAAGAATGATGCATTTTATGCCTTCTCCACTCTTTGTAAGAAAATTCAAAATGAAAAGGATTTGAAAATTGCCCATTTGAGAAGTGATCACGGAAGAGAATTTGAAAATCAAGACTTTGAAAAATTCTGTGATGACTTAGGGATTTCTCATAATTTTTCATGCCGTAGAACCCCCCAACAAAATGGGGTGGTTGAAAGAAGGAATCGAAGCCTTCAAGAAATGACTAGGGCCATGCTATGTGAGAATGAAATTCCCAAATTTTTATGGGCTGAAGCTGTGAACACAGCATGTTATATTTTGAATAGAACAATCATTAGAAAAGGGTTAAAGAAAACTCCTTATGAGCTATGGAAAGGAACCCCTCCAAATCTTAAGTACTTTCATGTTTTTGGATGTAAATGCTTTGTACTTAACAATAAAGAAAACCTTGGAAAATTTGATCCAAAATCCTATGAAGGAATGTTTGTTGGATATTCCACCACAAGCAAGGCCTATAGAGTTTATCTCAAAGAGCATAGAACCATAGAGGAATCCATACATGTTACCTTTTGTGATTCTAACTTAATTCCCAGTATTGTAAAGGATAATGATTCAGATTATGAAGAGGATGGAACAAGTAAAGAAAATCCCAAAACTGTGCAAAATGAAGAATCTGTCAGCCCGGTTTTATCTCGTCAGATTGAAGGAGAAACTTCCATTTTGTCTCCTGAGCAGACACGAGAAACTGAAACAGTGAGACCACCAGAAGTTCATCAAAGCTCAACACCTGTCCGAAAGCCTAGAGAATGGAAGTCCATGAGGGGTTATCCTCATGATTTCATCATTGGTGATCCCTCTCAAGGTGTAACCACAAGATCCTCCACCAAAAGGCAAACCGAACCTAGCAACTTTGCTCTCTTGTCACAAATGGAGCCCAACAATGTCAAACAAGCTCTTGAAGACCCATCATGGGTCAAGGCCATGCAAGAGGAGCTTGCTCAATTTGATAAGAATAAGGTTTGGACTTTAGTACCTCATCCGGATGGTAAGAAGGTAACGGGTACTAAGTGGGTATTCAAAAATAAACTTAGTGAGGATGGACAAGTTTTTCGTAACAAGGCTAGATAAGTGGCCCAAGGTTACGATCAAGAAGAGGGAATAGATTTTGATGAGTCTTTTGCTCCGGTAGCTAGAATGGAAGCAATTAGGTTGCTTCTTGCCTATGCTGCCCATAAAGATTTCAAAATGTTTCAAATGGATGTTAAATGTGCTTTTCTTAATGGCTTTATTGATAGAGAAGTGTATGTGGCTCAACCCCCCGGTTTTGAACATAAAGATTTTCCTAATCATGTGTTTAAACTTTCAAAGGCTCTTTATGGCCTTAGACAAGCTCCAAGAGCTTGGTATGAAAGGCTTAGTGCCTTCTTGTTAGAAAATCATTTTCAAAGGGGAACCACCGACACTACTGATGCCAGGGCATTTTGGCCAGTTTTACTGACCTTTTCTTTATTGTTTTTAAGGTAGTTTCATGCATTTTCTTAGGAAATAAGCTAGTTTTGGGTAGATATTCACTTACATCTTGATTCAAGCAAACATTGTGAATTTTGAATGATTTCATGAGAATTATGCATAAATTGAATGATAAATTGGATGATGCATGATCCCATGATTAAGAGCAAGACTTTGATGCACTTTGTTTGATTGATTTCAGGCCAAAAGAAGAAGAGAAGAGCCACGTTAGTGGCTACGTTAGTTACACTAACGTGGGCACTAACGTGGAAGGAAGGAAAGCCACAACGTTAGTGAGAAAATTTAGTGGCATTAACTTTGAAGAAAGGAAATAGAGCCAACGTTAGTGACACTTAACATTATCACTAACGTTGGACCAAGCTCATGAGTGGCCACGTTAGAGTCCACGTTAACCTAGTTAACGTGGCCTCTAACGTTAAGAAGGAAGGGGGGAAGCCAACGTTAGTGACACTCAACATTGTCACTAACATTGGCCAAAGCACATTAAGCCACGTTAACTCCCACGTTAACCTAGTTAACGTGGAAGCTAATCTGAAGGAACAAAGTGGTCGACAACGTTAGTGACACCCAACATTGTCACTAACGTTGGAAGCAACCACACAACCCCCCAAGGAGCCACGTTAACTTCCACGTTAACTTAGTTAACGTGGAGGCTAACGTGTGAAAAAAGAAGGTGCTCGCCAACGTTAGTGACACCCAACATTGTCACTAACGTTGGAAGGAGCCACACATGCCACCATGAGCCACGTTAACTCCCACGTTAACTTAGTTAACGTGGTACCTGACAGCCTGACCATGCCTTCTTCAAACACGCATAACTTGAGCCACAAAACTCCAAATGAGGTGATTCCAGTGGAATTGGAAAGTAGGATTCCAGAGCTTTCCAATCATATATGGCACTACATGGTTGACACTAAATTTGAGGGAGAAAACCTGCCCCGAAAGTGCAATGATGAACATGGTATCAACCTGTATTAAGGTCAACTGACCTCTTCACCTTCCAAGAAGTGTAACTCGAGTTGTAGAGCTCCAAATGATGCGCTTCCAAAAGCATTGGAAAGTAGACATCCAGGGCTTTCCAACAATGTATAATAGTATGGGGTGGACACTAAGTTTGAGCTTCAGAAACTGGCAATAATGAAGCCCTGATCGCTAGCGTTATTGGCAATCAACATTTCCAGTAACGTTGGCATATATGCCAGCGACCATGTCCACTTCAAAGTAGCATAACTTGATCTACAGAGGTCCAATTGAGGTGATTCTAGTTGCGTTAGAAAGCTGACATTCAGAGCTTTCCAACAATGTATAATACTCTATATTGGGTATGAAATTGGAGCACAAACAAGAGGCATCTTTTAAGCCCCAAAAATACCAACTGGGCAGCAAGTGCAACGTTAGCCACAATAACTTTAGCACTAACGCCACACTTGTAGCGTTAGTGTGGCTAACTTTAGCACTAACTTTGGCACCTGGACCTCAACTTGACCCACTTCTCTCTCAAGTCCACTTCAAAGCTCAAGCAAGCAAGCCCACAATTGTCAACCAATCAAGACCACAAGAAGCATCTAGAATAGGAATTTTCATTTTATTGTAATTTGTTTTTAATTTCATTTTTGGTAATTTAGGAGAGCCTATATAAAGGCCTTAGTTTTTACATCCAAGTCATTCTGGATTCTGGAGAATTGAAGGAAGGGGAGAATTGAAGGAAGGGGGAGAGAGTGAAGACCAATTTGAACTTCTGTGAATTGGCACACTCCAAGGGGAGTGGGTTGGTGGACGAAATTGTGATTCCTATTTTTGTGCCTTTTGGCATCATTGTGAAATTATTCCTTTTAGAAATTGACCTTCTTTCACAACTCCGTTCAACTAACCAGCAAGTGTACTGGGTCGTCCAAGTAATAACCTTACGTGAGTAAGGGTCGAATCCACAGAGATTGTTGGTATGAAGCAAGCTATGGTCACCTTGCAGATCTCAGTTAGGGAGATTAAAATTGGATTATGGGTTTAAATAAAATAGAAAGAAGTTAATAAAAAGGGATAGAAATACTTATGCAGATTCATTGGTAGGAATTTCAGATAAGCGGAATGGAGATGGTGTAGAGCTCTCGGACGCCTGCTATCCCATTGCTTCTACTCAATCCTTCTTACTCCTTTCCATGGCAAGCTTTGTATAGGGGTTCACCATCAACTGTGGCTACTTTCATCCTCACGGGGAAATATCCTATGCGGCTGTCACTCGCACAGCTAACCAGTCTGGAGGCATCATCCATGGTTGATAACTACATCCCATCCTCGCAGTGAAAGCTAATGCTCACGCACTCTGTCACAGTACGGCCAATCACCGGTTGGTTCCCTCCCCTACTGGAATAGAATCCCTCTTTTGCGTTTGTCACTAACGCCCAGCAGGTTACAGGTTTGAAGCACGTCACAGTCATTCATGAACGGAATCCTACTTGGAATACCACAGACAAGGTGAGACTTTCCGGATTCCCAGGATCCTACTCGGAACACCACAGACAAGGTTGGACTTTCCGGATCCAGATAAATGCCGCCATCTATCTAGCTTATACCACGAAGATTCTGTTGGGGAATCTAAGAGATACACATTCAAGCTTTGTTGCATGTAGAACGGAAGTGGTTGTCAATCACGTGCGTTCATGAGTGAGAATAATAATGAGGGTTATCTAACTCATCATCATTCATCATGTTCTTGAGTACGAATGAATATCTTGGAATAAGAATAAGATAGAGAATTGAATAAAAGAAAATAGAACTTCATTAATCTTTGAGGTACAGCAGAGCTCCACACCCTTAATCTATGGTGTGCAGAAACTCCACCGTTGAAAATACATAAGTGAAAAAGGTTCAGGCATGGCCGAATGGCCAGCCCTCTCCATGATCAAATGACCGAATGATAAAAGACTTAGAGTGGTCAAAAGATGTCTAATACAATAGATAGATGTCCTATATATACTAGACTAGCTACTAGGGTTTACATGAGTAAGTAATTGATGCATAAATCCACTTCCGGGGCCCACTTGGTGTGTGCTTGGGCTAAGCTTGATCTATCCACGAGCTGAGGCTTCTCTTGGAGTTGAATTTCGAGTTATGATGTGCTTTGGGCGTTCAACTCCGGATTATGACGTTTTTCTGGCGTTTAACTCTAGAAAGGAGTGTGTACTTGGCGTTCAACGCCAAGTTGCGTCGTCATTCTTCGAATAAAGTATGGACTATTATATATTGCTGGAAAGCCCTGGATGTCTACTTTCCAACGCCGTTGAGAGCGCGCCAATTGGAGTTCTGTAGCTCCAGAAAATCCATTTCGAGTGCAGGGAGGTCAGATTCCAACAGCATCAGCAGTCCTTTTGTCAGCCTTTTTCAGAGTTTTGCTCAAATCCCTCAATTTCAGTCAGAATTTACCTGAAATCACAGAAAAACACACAAACTCATAGTAAAGTCCAGAAATGTGAATTTAACATAAAAACTAATGAAAACATCCCTAAAAGTAGCTCAAACTTACTAAAAACTATATAAAAACAATGCCAAAAAGCGTATAAATTATCCGCTCATCACAACACCAAACTTAAATTGTTGCTTGTCCCCAAGCAACTGAAAATCAAATAGGATAAAAAGAAGAGAATATACTATAAAGTCCAAAATATCAATGAATATTAATTTAATTACATGAGCGGGACTTATAGCTTTTTGCTTCTGAACAGCTTTGGCACCTCACTTTTTCCTTTGTAGTTTAGAGGTATTGGCGTCTCTGGGGGAACTTAGAATTTGGGATAGTGTTATTGACTTTTCTAGTTAGGCATGTTGATTCTTGAACACAGCTACTTATGAGTCTTGGCTGTGGCCCTAAGCACTTTGTCTTCCAGTATTACCACCGGATACACAAATGCCACAGACACATAACTGGGTGAACCTTTTCAGATTGTGACTTAGCTTTGCTAAAGTCCCCAATTAGTGGTGTCCAGAGCTCTTAAGCACACTCTTTAGCTTTAGATCACGACTTTAACCATTCAGTCTCAAGCTTTTCACTTGGACCTTCATGACACAAGCACATGGTTAGGGACAGCTTGATTTAGCCGCTTAGGCCTAGATTTTAATTCCTTGGGCCCTCCTATCCATTGATGCTCAAAGCCTTGGATCCTTGCTTTAAAATTTTCGCCACTTTTTTTTTTTTTTCACTGCTTTTTCTTGCTTCAAGAATCAATTTTCATGATGTTTTTCAGATCATCAATAACATTTCTCTTTGTTCATCATTCTTTCAAGAACCAACAATTTTAAACACTCATAAACAACAAGATCCAAAGACATATGCACTGTTCATTCATTCATTCAGAAAACAAAAGCATTGTCACCACATCAAAATAATTAAACTAAATTCAATAATAATTTCGAAAATTATGTACTTCTTGTTCTTTTGAATTAAAACATTTTTTCTTTTTAAGAGAGGTGAAGGACTAATGGATTTTATTCATAACTTTAAGGCATGGTTACATACTAATGATCATGAAATAAAGACACAAAACATAGATAAACACAATAATTAAAAACCGAAAACAGAAAGAATTAAAGAACAAGGAATGAATCCACCTCTAGTGGCGTCTTCTTCTTGAAGGACCGATGATGTTCTTCAACTCTTCTATGTCCCTTCCTTGCCTTTGTTGCTCCTCCCTCATTGCTCTTTGATCTTCTCTTATTTCTTGGAGAGTGAGGGCGTGTTCATGGTGTTCCACCCTTAGTTGTTCCACATTATGGCTCAAATCTTCCAAGGAGGTATTAAGTTGCTCCCAATAGTTGTTGGGAGGAAAGTGCATTTGAGGCATTTGTTGATGGTGAACCTCCTCTTGTTCTCCTTGAGGGCCATGAGGAACTTCCCTTGTTTGCTCCATCCTTTTCTTGGTGATGGGCTTGTCTTCTTCAATGGAGACATCTCCATCTATGATAACTCCGGCTGAATAACATAGATGGCATATGAGGTGAGGGAAGGCTAGCCGTGACATGTATGAAGGCTTGTCAGCTATTTTGTAGAGTTCATTGGATATGACTTCATGAACCTCTACCTCCTCTCCAATCATGATGCTGTGAATCATGATGGCCCGATCCACAGTAACTTCAGATCGGTTGCTTGTAGGGATGATGGATCTTTGGATGAACTCCAACCATCCTCTAGCTACAGGCTTGAGGTCCAGCCTTCTTAGTTGGACTGGATTACCTTTGGAGTCCATTCTCCATTGGGCGCCTTCCACACAAATGTCCCTAAGGACTTGGTCCAACCTTTGATCAAAGTTGACCCTTCTAGTGTAGGGGTGTTCATCACCTTGCATCATAGGCAAATGAAACGCCAACCTCACATTTTCCGGACTAAAATCCAAGTATTTCCCCCTAACCATGGTGATATAGTTTTTCGGACTTGGGTTCATACCTTGGTCATGGTTTCTAGTGATCCATGCATTGGCATAGAACTCTTGAACCATTAAAATTCCAACTTGTTGTATGGGGTTGGCTATGACTTCCCAACCTCTTCTTTGAATTTCAAGTCGGATTTCCGGATACTCATTCTTCTTGAGTTTGAAAGGGACCTCATGGATCACTTTCTTCTTTGCCACAACATCATAGAAGTGGTCTTGGGTGCCATTGATGGTGAATGAAAAACAAAAAGCTTAGGCTTTTTACCACACCAAACTTAAAAATTTGCTTGTCCCCAAGCAAAAGAAAAGAGAGAGTAGAAGAAGAAGAAGAAATATGGTAGAGAGGGAGAAGAGAGGGTTCGGCTATGTGGGAGAATGTGGGTTTGAGTTGTGTGGAAATGTAAAAGAAAAGAAGGGTATTTATAGGGAGAGGGGAGGGTATAGGTTCGGCCATATTGGGTGGGAAAGGGTGGGAAATTGAATTTGAAAGTAGTGGGGGTAGGTGGGGTGTATGGGGAAGAGGGGTTGATGTGAATGGTGAATGGGGAAGTTGGGAAGAGGAATTGAGGTGATTGGTGAAGGGTGTTGGGAAGTGTGACATTGAGAATGAGATTTGGATTAGGAGAGTGTGAATAGGATTAAAAGAAATGTGGTAGGTGGGGATCCTGTGGGGTCCACAGATCCTGAGGTGAGGATCCTGTGGGGTCCACAGATCCTGAGGTGAAAACAAATACCATTCCTTCACCATATAGGCATGTAACATGCCTTCATGCATCATTCTGGCGTTCAAACGCCCATTGATGCACGTTCTGGGCGTTAAACGCCCATGTTATGCATGTTTCTGGCGTTGAACGCCAGTTTCATGCTTGTTTCTGGCGTTCAGCGCCAGATTGTCCTCTGTGTGCGCAACCTGGCGTTAAACGCCAGGTTGTTGCTTGTTTTGGGCGTTCAACGCCAGAAAGATGCTCTGTTCTGGCGTTGAACGCCAGAAAGATGCTTCGTCTGGGCGTTGAACGCCAGCCCGTGCGTCCCCTGGGTGAAAAATTTTTTTTCTTCTGTTTTTGACTCTGTTTTTAATTTTTTTTGATTTTTTCGTGACTCCTCATGATCATGTACCTAATTAAACACAAAAATAACACTAAAACAAAATAAAATAAAATTAGATAAATAAAATTGGGTTGCCTCCCAACAAGCGCTTCTTTAATGTCAATAGCTTGACAATGGCTCTCATGGAGCTAAAAGGTGATCAGGTCAATTTTGTATAGTCCCAACACCAAACTTAGAGTTTGGATATGGGATTTGAACACCAAACTTAGAGTTTAGTTGTGGCCTCACAACACCAAACTTAGAGTTTGACTGTGTGGGCTCTTCTTGACCTTGAACTGAGAGAAGCTCTTCATGCTTACTCTCTTTTGTCACAGAGGGATGGCCATGTGCCTTAAACACAAGGTAGTCCCCATTCAGTTGAAGGACTAACTCTCCTCTATTGACATCTATCACAGCTTCTGCTGTGGCTAGGAAAGGTCTTCCTAGGATGATGCATTCATCATCTTCCTTCCTAGTGTCTAGGATTATGAAATCAGTAGGGATGTAAAGGCCTTCAACCTTTACTAGAACGTCCTCTACTATTCCATAAGCTTGTCTCACTGACTTGTCTGCCAGTTGTAATGAGAACAAGGCAGGTTGTACCTCAATGATTCCCAGCTTCTCCATTACAGAGAGTGGCATAAGATTTATCCCTGACCCAAGATCACATAGAGCTTTTTCAAAGCTCATGGTGCCAATGGTGCAAGGTATTAAGAACTTGCCAGGATCTTGTCTTTTTTGAGGTAGAGTTCTCTGAATCCAAGTATCTAGTTCACTAATGAGCAAGGGAGGTTCTCTTTCCCAAGTCTCATTACCAAACAGCTTAGCATTCAGTTTCATGATAGCTCCTAGATATAGAGCAGCTTGCTCTCCAGTCACATCTTCATCCTCTTCAGAGGATGAATATTCTTCAGAGCTCATGAATGGCAGAAGGAGATTTAATGGAATCTCTATGGTTTCTAGATGAGCCTCAGATTCCTTTGGATCCTTAATAGGAAACTCCTTCATGCTTGAGGGACGTCCCAGGAGGTCTTCCTCCTTAGGATTTTCGTCCTCCTCCTCCCTAGTGCATTCGGCCACTTTGATTAAATCAATGGCCTTGCACTCTCCTTTTGGATTTTCTTCAGTATTGCTTGGGAGAGTACTGGGAGGGGTTTCAATAACTTTCTTACTCAGCTGGCCCACTTGTGCCTCCAAATTTCTAATGGAGGATCTTGTTTCATTCATGAAACTGAAAGTGGCCTTTGACAGATCAGAGACTATGTTGGCTAAATTAGAATTGTTTTGTCCAGAGTTCTCTGTCTGTTGCTGAGAAGATGATGGATATGGCTTACTATTATTCAGCCTTGCACGTCCACCATTGTTAAAACCTTGTTGAGGTTTTTGTTGATCCTTCCAGGAGAAATTTGGATGATTTCTCCATGATGAGTTATAGGTGTTTCCATAAGGTTCACCTAAGTAATTAACCTCTGCCATGGCAGGGTTTTCAGGATCATAAGCTTCTTCAGAAGCTTCCTCTCTATTACTGTTGGATGCATGTTGTAATCCATTCAGATTTTGAGAGATCATGTTGACCTGTTGAGTCAACACTTTGTTCTGAGCTAATATGGCATTCAGAGCATCAATTTCAAGAACTCCTTTCTTCTGAGGTACCCTATTGTTCACGGAATTCCTCTCAGAGGTGTACATAAACTGGTTGTTTGCAACCATGTCAATGAGTTCTTGAGCCTCTTCAGGCGTTTTCTTCAGGTGAATAGATCCACCTGCAGAATGATCCAATGACATTTTCGAAAATTCAGAGAGACCATAATAGAATATATCTAATATGGTCCATTCTGAGAACATGTCAGATGGACATCTTTTAGTCAGCTGCTTGTATCTTTCCCAAGCTTCATAGAGGGATTCACCATCTTTTTGTTTGAAGGTTTGAACATCCACTCTCAGCTTGCTCAGCTTTTGAGGAGGAAAGAACTTATCTAAGAATGCAGTGACAAGCTTATCCCATGAGTCCAGGCTGTCTTTGGGTTGTGAATCCAACCATACTCTAGCTCTGTCTCTTACAGCAAAAGGGAAAAGTAAGAGTCTGTAGACTTCAGGATTAACTCCATTTGTCTTTACAGTGTCACAGATCTGCAAGAACTCAGTTAAAAACTGGTAAGGATCTTCAGATGGAAGTCCATAAAACTTGCAGTTTTGTTGCATTAAAGCAACTAGTTGAGGCTTAAGCTCAAAGTTATTGGCTCCAATGGCAGGAATGGAGATGCTTCTTCCATCAAATTTGGATGTTGGCTTAGTGAAGTCACCAAGCACTCTCCTTGCATCATTATTATTATTTTCGGCCATCACCTCTTGTGCTAATGTTTCTGAAAGGTTGTTTCTGGATTGTTGTAATCTAGCTTCTCTTAATTTTCTCTTCAGAGTCCTTTCAGGTTCTGGATCAATTTCAACAAGAGTGCCTTTATCCTTGTTCCTGCTCATATGAAAGAGAAGAAAACAAGAAAAGAAAAAGGAATCCTCTATGTCACAGTACAGAGATTCCTTTATGTTAGTAGAAAAAGAAAGGGGGTAGAAGAATGAAGAATGGATTCGGTTTTATGGATGAAGAGAGGTGAAGAGAAGTGTTAGTAATTAATAATTAAATAGAAGAAGAAAAGAGAAGAGGGATTTCGAAAATAATTTTGAAAAGAGTTAGTGATTTTCGAAAATTAGAGATAAAATGTAATTAAAATTAAAACATGAAACAATTAATTAATTAAAAAGAATTTTTGAAAAAGAGAGAGATATTTTCGAAAATAGAAGAGTGAAAAGTAGTTAGGTGGTTTTAAAAAAAAATAAGAAACAAATAAAAAGTTAGTTAGTTGATTGAAAAAGATTTGAAATCAAATTTGAAAAAGATAAGAAGATAGTAAGTTAGATAAGATATTTTGAAATCAAATTTTGAAAAATATAAAATTTTTGAAACAAATAAGATAAGAAGATAAAAAGATTTTTAAGAAAAAGATATTTTGAAAAAGATTTAATTTTTAAAATTACTTAGCTAACAAGAAACTACAAGATAAGGTTCTAGAACTTAAAGATTGAACCTTTCTTAACAAGAAAGTAACAAACTTCAAATTTTTGAACCAATCACATTAATTGTTAGCTAATTTTCGAAAAGATTTTGAAAATAATTTGAAAAAGATTTTTGAAATTTTCGAAAAAAAGAAAAATTTGAAAAAGATATGATTTTTGAAAAAGATTTTGAAAAGATAAGAATTTTTTTTTAAAATTGAAATTTTGACTTGACTTGTAAGAAACAACTAATTTTGAAAATTTTTTGACCAAGTCAACCCAAAATTTCGAAAAGTTGGAGGGAAATAAGGAAAAGATATTTTTGATTTTTAAATTTTTAAAGAAAAACACAAAAATGACCCAAAACATGAAAATTTTGGATCAAGACACAAGATGCATGCAAGAATGCTATGAATGTCAAGATGAACACCAAGAACACTTTGAAGATCATGATGAACATCAAGAACATAATTTTGAAAAATTTTTGATGCAAAGAAAACATGCAAGACACCAAACTTAGAAATTTTTAATGCATGGAAAACATGAATGCAAAAATGCACATGAAAAACAACAAAAGACACAAAACAAGAAATCATCAAGATCAAACAAGAGGACTTATCAAGAACAACTTGAAGATCATGAAGAACACTATGAATGCATAGGATTTTCGAAAAATGCAAGAAAAATTTTTAAAAGCATGCAATTGACACCAAACTTAAAAATTAACACAAGACTCAAACAAGAAACACAAAATATTTTTGGATTTTATGATTTTCTAATTTTTTTGGATTTTTATTAATTATTTTCGAAAAAAAAAGGTTTTGAAAAACGAAAAATAAAAAGAAAAATTTTGAAAAAGATTTTTGAAAAGAAAATTACCTAATCTGAGCAACAAGATGAACCGTCAGTTGTCCATACTCGAACAATCCCCGGCAACGGCGCCAAAAACTTGGTGGACAAAATTGTGATTCCTATTTTTGTGCCTTTTGGCATCATTGTGAAATTATTCCTTTTAGAAATTGACCTTCTTTCACAACTCCGTTCAACTAACCAGCAAGTGTACTGGGTCGTCCAAGTAATAACCTTACGTGAGTAAGGGTCGAATCCACAGAGATTGTTGGTATGAAGCAAGCTATGGTCACCTTGCAGATCTCAGTTAGGGAGATTAAAATTGGATTATGGGTTTAAATAAAATAGAAAGAAGTTAATAAAAAGGGATAGAAATACTTATGCAGATTCATTGGTAGGAATTTCAGATAAGCGGAATGGAGATGGTGTAGAGCTCTCGGACGCCTGCTATCCCATTGCTTCTACTCAATCCTTCTTACTCCTTTCCATGGCAAGCTTTGTATAGGGGTTCACCATCAACTGTGGCTACTTTCATCCTCACGGGGAAATATCCTATGCGGCTGTCACTCGCACAGCTAACTAGTCTGGAGGCATCACCCATGGTTGATAACTACATCCCATCCTCGCAGTGAAAGCTAATGCTCACGCACTCTGTCACAGTACGGCCAATCACCGGTTGGTTCCCTCCCCTACTGGAATAGAATCCCTCTTTTGCGTTTGTCACTAACGCCCAGCAGGTTACAGGTTTGAAGCACGTCACAGTCATTCATGAACGGAATCCTACTTGGAATACCACAGACAAGGTGAGACTTTCCGGATTCCCAGGATCCTACTCGGAACACCACAGACAAGGTTGGACTTTCCGGATCCAGATAAATGCCGCCATCTATCTAGCTTATACCACGAAGATTCTGTTGGGGAATCTAAGAGATACACATTCAAGCTTTGTTGCATGTAGAACGGAAGTGGTTGTCAATCACGTGCGTTCATGAGTGAGAATAATAATGAGGGTTATCTAACTCATCATCATTCATCATGTTCTTGAGTACGAATGAATATCTTGGAATAAGAATAAGATAGAGAATTGAATAAAAGAAAATAGAACTTCATTAATCTTTGAGGTACAGCAGAGCTCCACACCCTTAATCTATGGTGTGCAGAAACTCCACCGTTGAAAATACATAAGTGAAAAAGGTTCAGGCATGGCCGAATGGCCAGCCCTCTCCATGATCAAATGACCGAATGATAAAAGACTTAGAGTGGTCAAAGATGTCTAATACAATAGATAGATGTCCTATATATACTAGACTAGCTACTAGGGTTTACATGAGTAAGTAATTGATGCATAAATCCACTTCCGGGGCCCACTTGGTGTGTGCTTGGGCTAAGCTTGATCTATCCACGAGCTGAGGCTTCTCTTGGAGTTGAATTTCGAGTTATGATGTGCTTTGGGCGTTCAACTCCGGATTATGACGTTTTTCTGGCGTTTAACTCCAGAAAGGAGTGTGTACTTGGCGTTCAACGCCAAGTTGCGTCGTCATTCTTCGAATAAAGTATGGACTATTATATATTGCTGGAAAGCCCTGGATGTCTACTTTCCAACGCCGTTGAGAGCGCGCCAATTGGAGTTCTGTAGCTCCAGAAAATCCATTTCGAGTGCAGGGAGGTCAGATTCCAACAGCATCAGCAGTCCTTTTGTCAGCCTTTTTCAGAGTTTTGCTCAAATCCCTCAATTTCAGTCAGAATTTACCTGAAATCACAGAAAAACACACAAACTCATAGTAAAGTCCAGAAATGTGAATTTAACATAAAAACTAATGAAAACATCCCTAAAAGTAGCTCAAACTTACTAACAACTATATAAAAACAATGCCAAAAAGCGTATAAATTATCCGCTCATCATGAGTCTTCGGACCCCTCCCCTCAACCACTCTTCTTCCTTTTCTTTTCTTTTCTTTTTTTCTTAGTAGTAGTTTAATTCTAGTTTGTACTTTTCATTTATGAATTTTGAAGTTTTAATTTTAGTTTTAATCTTCATCTTTATTTTCTGCACTTTCTTTCTTTTCTATTTTGGTAGAGCAATGACCAACTAACTCTTTACATTGGGTTAGAGAGCTCTATTGTGATTCAATGGATTAAGTGTAGTTCTTATTCTTCTTCTTCTTTCTTTCCTCTTGATTTTACTAGAGAGCTTTCGTTCTTCATCCCATTGGGTAGTTCTCTTGGAAAAGAAGCTATTCAACTTGGATCTCTTCTGAGCCTTGAAAGAGGAATGAAGAGATCAAGCTAGAAATGCTTTCTCATGCTGGACCAAATTGGGTTTGGATGGATATGTGACTATAATCGTCTCAATACTTGATTTGGGAAATGTATGTGGTATAATCAGTGACCATACTTCATCTCTTCTCATGAGCAATTGACCAAGGAATTGGCTATTAATCAAGATTTGAGAGATTGAATTACAAGGAATTGTAATTCGATCAATTAAGATTGCTAAGGAGATCAATGAGTGCATTGATTGAGGAAGAGATGAAAATGAACTTGATCCGGAGGATTGCAATATCTCTTGATCCCAATGTTCATTTTATTTTTAGTTCTTACATTTACTTTTCTTGCCATTTTACTCTTCTGCACTTTATTGCTTTCTTTACATTTCTGTCAATTTACAATTCCTGCTGCTCCTCATCCAAATCTGACTCGTCTAACTAGGATAATCAATTAACCATTGATTGCTTAATCCGTTAATCTCTGTGAGATTCGACCTCACTCTATTGTGAGTTTTTACTTGACGACAAATTCGGTACACTTGCCGAATGGGAATTTGTTGAGAGACAAGTTTTACCCCGATCAACTACTTTGTTCATTAAAGTTTCTAATGATGACATCCTTCTTGTTCAAGTTTATGTGGATGATATTGTGTTTGGATCAGCAAATGAGACCTTGTGTGAAAAGTTTGGAAAACTCATGACTGGTGAGTTTGAAATGAGTTTAATGGGAGAGCTAACTTTCTTTCTTGGCCTCCAAATTAAACAAACTCCTAGTGGTACCTTTATTCACCAAGGCAAGTATGCAAAAGAATTGATAAAGAAATTTGGCTTAGAAAATTCCAAACCAATGGGAACACTAATGCATCCTAACACTAAACTTGAAAAGGATGATGATGGCCTAGATGTGGATGAGACACGGTATAGAGGAATGATTGGTTCACTAATGTATCTTACATCCTCTAGACCAGATATTGTTCAAAGTGTGGGTGTATGTTCAAGATTTCAATCTCACCCAAAAGAATCCCATTTAACGGCTGTTAAACGCATCATTAGGTACATTAAGGGAACATGTGATTATGGCTTGTGGTATCCAAAATCTGATGATTTTTGTGCAGTAGGGTTTTGTGATGCAGATTATGCGGGAGATCGAGTGGATAGAAGGAGCACCTCGGGCATGTGTTGCTTCCTTGGAAGCTCACTCAACATGTGGTCAAGCAAGAAACAAGCCACAGTGGCTCTATCCACAGCTGAAGCTGAATATATATCCGCATCTGCTTGTTGTTCACAATTAATTTGGTTAAAAACTCAATTGGAAGATTACAAATTAAAAATCAATAGCATACCCTTATTTTGTGATAACATGAGTGCAATAAATATTTTAAAAAATCCTGTTTTGCACTCAAGAACAAAGCACATTGAAATCAAATATCATTTTATTAGAGAACATGTGCAAAAGGGTACTATTGATATTCGATTTGTAAAATCTGAAGAACAACTTGCTGATATTTTTACAAAACCCCTCTGTGAAGATAGATTCTGTTTGTTGAGGAAAAGCTTGGGAATGATTGATCTAAATCATATTGAAAATTTGTGAATTTCTGATTCTGTTCAATTTTATCTCGCAGGAATGGACGAGATAAAAATAAATGCATGATGGGAGCGCTATGCTTAAGGGGGAGACTGCGCAGAAACAAATTCCAATGGGTCCCACAAAATCCCTTTGACCCATCTCTGACTATTTTGTTAGTCATTTTTCTGAAATCAAATCTCAAAGTTGTCTTATCATATCTAGTTGAAAGAGGGATAATGTCAAATCAAATCCTTCTTTTTCCAACTAATCCCTTGATTCAAGGAACCTTCTTTTCAAATCCTTGGGAAACCGCCCTGGTTAATAACCGCACATAATGACTATTAACCACCCCCATTATCTCTCTCCAATCAACATTTAATGCTTCCTTAACCTCTCTCCACTCTCCACCTTCGGCCAACCCTTCTTCTTCCACCCCCATTATCTTTCTTCACATAATGAAAAAGAAAACTGCATCAAGAAAAAGTGGAAGAATCAGTCTCTCTCAAAAACCGTTCTCTCCACAAACACACACACATATTCACATTCACTCCACATCTTCTTCCTCTCCCTCCCAATCTGCCAAACAAACACCAACCATGAGAAAGAAGATTGCTCACAAGAGTTCTGGCCGTGGCAAAAACAAGGAGCCCAGTGTTGAAGAAGAATCGTCTCAAACCTCACCCGTTCCTTCCCCACCGCCGCGTTCACCAAAGAAGGCTACACCACACACTTCAGGCAGAAGCTCTCAGAAGCCCAAAGGTTTCGTGTTGCATGAAACTAGGGAACCAGCAAATCTTGAGTCACTGGAATTCAAGAACAAGTTTCACAAGCCACACTCTCACTATGATCCATCCAGATTCTTGACTTGTGCATTCTATGAATTCCATCAAGAAGTTTTGGAAAAGAGGCATATCTGTCCCTCATACTTGGTGAATCTTGATCAACTGGCAGCCAAAGGAATTATCTTGCAACCTCTGTTTGACAACATCAAATGGTCTCCACTACTTCACACTCACAAAATGGTATATCCAAAATTGGTTAGGCAATTTTATGCGAATCTCAGACTGATTGATGGTAGTCTTCACTCCTATGTGAAACGTGTGCATCTCTCTCTGAATACTGAAACAATCAGTGCTGCTCTTGGCTACACTGATGAAGGACCGAGGGTATACATGAGTGTTGCAGACTCTGATCTCAATTTGTCTGATGATTAATGACTGTTTTCTTTTATTTGATATTGGCTTCATTAGGCTCAATCTGTTTTTTTGTAAGAGCATGACTTGATACTCACTGCTCTAGGATAATCTCTAGGATACTGTGATATACTTTTGGTACTTTATCTTGAATATTTTGCTATGTTAATCATGTTTTGTGTAGGTGCCCCTTTGATGACAAAAGGGGGAGGAAATTTAGGTTCCAAAATTGAAATTGGAACAAATAAAAACAGGGGATGAGAACAGGGTTGAAATTTTCAAATTGAAAATTCATGATCACCCTTGTTCAAAAAAAATGCATGCTGTTATTACATTTGTTTTACTATGATCATTGCTGATTGAACTGCATTTGGCATTTGGTTTATAATGATGTTTAATTTATTTTGATGCCTGGCTGTTGATTCATCATTGATAAACTTGTTGGTTTGAAAATTTATTTTTGGCAGTTCCTTTAAATTGTATAAAGTATCAAAAACTGCCTTAATTTGTTCCACAAATATTTTCCATCATGTTGTTCTGCTCTGATATATTAAATAGGAAAATGTTTGGATAGTTTGATGTATGTAACTATTGAGCAGAAAATCAGTTTATGATATCAAATGAGTTTTGATTATCAATTTAAAACTGCTCATAAATCAAGCATTTAGCATCATAAAACATGCTAAATAACATTGTTACTTGTAGCTTGATTTAAATGTCACAGGTTTGGTGCTTTCCTTGGTAAAATAGCATACATCAAGGGGGAGCCAAGTGATAATTTGAAAGAGGGAGAAATTCAATCTTCAAAGGGAGTACTCGTACTCTAATCTTTAATTTCTTTCCATTTCAATTTTAATAATATTTGTCATCAAGGGGGAGATTGATGAGTTTGGAAAACTCTAATTTAATTTGATGATGAACAAACATTATTAAAATTGATTAATTACAAAATTATTAATTTGATCTTAAATCATACTTGCTTAATTAATAATTTTGTTGTGCAGATTTTTATCTGGGCCGAAAATAAAAGGAAAATTACAAGCCCAAGTGTTTCATGAATACATTCAGCATTGATGCAAAAATATTTTGTTTGTTATGGCTGAATTATTGTTATTATTATTGGGCCAGAATCCAAACTATCATAAGCCCAATTCTTCTTGCATGCTTGGTCCGAAAATCTTAAGGAAATGGGCATAATGCACTTCTTTAACTAAAACCCATTTCTATTAGTAATGTTACAAGCTTCCAACGGATACAAGCATTATACCATGTGATGGATTCCAAATTTCATTAAATTACCATTTATTGCATGGGAAACATGAGAGAGAAATTTGCAGCTGAATTGATTGATTGTCATAAGTGCTGCACGCTACCTTATGGAAGGGAAGTAAAAGCAAACTATTTTTCATTAATTTGTTTAATCACTTTGAATTGCTTTTACTTCAGATACTCTCTTCTCTCTCATCTCTTTCTTCTTCTTTCTTCGGTCATTAACCAGGAAGCCATGGAAGCTACTTGGAGCTACCGAAAGGAAAGGAAAGCAAGCCTAAAGACCATCGAGTTGATGGCACAAAAAAGAAAAAGAAAAGTATGCTGTGGCTGAGATTATCACCTAATCTGGTAAGATTTGGTGAGGTAATCTCGGATCCTTCATACTCAAAAAGAAGGACGAATATTCGGCCAGCTGATGAGCGGATGATTTGTATACTTTTTGGCATTATTTTTAGTATGTTTTTGATATGATCTAGTTAGTTTTTAGTATATTTTTATTAGTTTTTAGTTAAAATTTACTTTTCTGGACTTTACTATGAGTTTGTGTGTTTTTCTGTGATTTCAGGTATTTTCTGGCTGAAATTGAGGGACCTGAGCAAAAATCTGATCCAGAGACTCAAAAGGATTGCAGATGCTGTTGGATTCTGACCTCCCTGCACTCGAAGTGGATTTTCTGGAGCTACAGAAGCCCAATTGGCGCGCTCTCAACGGCGTTGGAAAGTAGACATCCTGGGCTTTCCAGCAATATATGATAGTCCATACTTTGCCCAAGATTTGATGGCCCAAACCGGCGTTCAAAGTCACCTCAAGAAATCCCAGCGTTAAACGCTGGAACTGGCACCCAAATGGGAGTTAAACGCCCAAACTGGCACCAAAGCTGGCGTTTAACTCCAAGGAGAGTCTCTACACGAAATTTCTTCATTGCTCAGCCCAAGCACACACCAAGTGGGCCCGGAAGTGGATTTTTATGTCATTTACTCATCTATGTACTAGTTTTCTATAAGTAGGACCTTTTACTATTGTATTAGGACATCTTGGTAGCTATCTTTGAGTTTTATGCTATCTTAGATCATTGGGAGGCTGGCCATTCGGCCATGCCTAGACCTTATGCTTATGTATTTTCAACGGTGGAGTTTCTACACACCATAGATTAAGGTGTGGAGCTCTGCTGTACCTCGAGTATTAATGCAATTACTATTGTTCTTCCATTCAATTCCGCTTGTTCTTTATCCAAGATATCACTTGTTCTTCAACATGATGAAGGTGATGATTGACGCCCATCACCATTCTCACCCATGAACAAGGTGACTGACAACCATTCTTGTTCTACAAGCATCTGAGGCTTAGTGAATATCTCTTGGATTCTTCGGAATCTTCGTGGTATAGGCAGGACCTGATGGCGGCATTCAAGAGAATCCGGAAGGTCTAAACCTTGTCTGTGGTATTCTGAGTAGGATTCAATGATTGAATGACTGTGACGTGCTTCAAACCTGTAACCTACTGGGCGTTAGTGACAGACGCAAAAGAGTTATTCTATTCCGGTAGGGGAGGGAACCAAACCGGTGATTGGCAGCACTGTAACAGAGTGTGTGCATTAGCTTTCACTGCGCGGATGGGAGGTAGCTGCTGACAACAGTGAGACCCTACACGAGCTTTCCATGGAAAGGAGTAAGAAAGGATTGGATGAAGGCATTAGGAAAGCAGAGAGACGGAAGGGAAGGCATCTTCATACACTTGTCTGAAGCTCTTACACCAATGATATACATAAGTATCACTATCCTTATCTTCTATGTTATTTTCGTTCATCATCATATACATTTGAGTTTGCCTGACTAAGATTTACAAGATGACCATAGCTTGCTTCAATGCTAACAATCTCCGTGGGATCGACCCTTACTCACGTAAGGTTTATTACTTGGACGACCCAGTGCACTTGCTGGTTAGTTGTGCGAAGTTGTGTAATGCCATGGTATTGAGCCACCAAGTTCTTGGAGCCATTACCGGGGATTATTTGAGTTGTGAAAAAGTATTGTTCACAATTTCGCAGCACCAAGTTTTTGGCGCCGTTGCCGGGGATTGTTCAAGTTTTGAGCAAGCTTTTGGTAACATCAGTGCCAAGATCCGGCAACAACATCAAGTTTTTTTGGTGTTATTGCCCGGGATTGTTTAGGCTGGACAACTGACGGTTCATCTTGTTGCTTTGATTAGGTATTATTTTTTTCGAAATTCTTGAAGATGAATTCTAGAGTTTCATGATGATTTGTTGAAATCTGGCTGGCTGAGAAGCCATGTCTAATCTGATTGGACCGAGGTTTCAACTTATCACCACAAGAGCTTGTTGATTCTCATCAATTTTGCTCTTGGAGCAGTGATCTGCTAAGATTTGGCTGACCTTTGGTCATGTCTAGTGTTTTGGACCGAAGCTTTCTTTGAAAGCTTGGCTGGCTGTGAAGCCATGTCTAATTCCTGGACCGGAATCCTAGACTAGCACTGCACTGATTCCTGGAATTCTCATTAAGAATTTTGATACCTTTTCCTACTTAATTTTCGAAAAACACAAAAAAATTACAAAATCATAAAAAGACCAAAAATATTTGATGTTTCTTGCATAAGTTTAGTGTCTCATCCTAAGTTTGGTGTCAAATGCATGTTTTTGTTATAATTTTCGAATCCATGCATATATTTCTTTGTTTTGATCTTTGAATTCTATTGACTTGAAGTATTTTGTGTGTCTCATATGCATTTTCATATTGTTAGTGTCAGTAGTACACAAACTGCTAAGTTTGGTGTCTTGCATGCATTGTTATTTGATTCTTGTCACATTTTGATTATTAAAAAAATCCAAAAATATTTTTAATTTGTGTCTTTTCAAGTCAATGATACAAAGAATTGAAGATTCAGAACATACTGCAGAGGAATTACACAGAAAAAGCTGAGCATTCAAAAATGCCCAGTGAAGAAGGCAGACTGGCGTTCAAACGCCAGCCAGGGTACCTGGTTGGGCGTTTAACGCCCAAAAAGGTAGCATTTTGGGCGTTAAACGCCAGAATGTATACCATTCTGGGCGTTTAACGCCAGGATGGTGCTAGGGGGAAGATTTTGTTTTCAAATCAATTTTTTTTAGTTTTTCAAAATCAAATCTTTTTCAAATCAAATCTTTTCAATCAAATGTTTTCAAAATCAATTTCTTTCCTTTTTAAAAGATACTTACTAACAATTAATGATTTGATTGAACATCTCAAAATTGTTGCCTTTTCTGTTGAGAAAGGTTTTATGTTTGAATCATATCTTTTCTTGTTAGGCAAGTTATTAATTTTTAAAATCAAATCTTTTTCAAATTGTTTTCAAATCATATCTTTTAAAATTATTTTCAAATCATATCTTCTCAATCACATCTTTTTAAGACCAAAACTTTTCAATCAAATCTTTTTAACCACATTTTTTTTCAAAATAGTTTTCAATCAAATCCTCTTAATTTCTAATTTTAAAATCTTTTTCAAAAATCACTTGATTTCTTTTCCACATTGATTTTCGAAAATCAATTAGTGCTTTTCAAAATGTTTTCAAAATCTTTTAATTAATTTTCGAAAAATTACTTCCCTCCTTCTCACATCCTTTTATTTATGGAGTACCACTCTTTCTTAATGCACAATTCGAACCTTATCTAAGTAAAGTTCGAATTCTCCTTCTCCTTCTTCTTTCTATTTCTCTTTTCCTCTGACACCTCAAGGAATCTCTATATTTTGACATAGAGGATTCCACATTTTCTTGTTCTCTTCTCTTTCATATGAGCAGGAGCAGAGACAAAGGCATTCTTGTTGAAGCTGACCCTGAAACTGAAAGGACCTTGAAGAGAAAACTAAGAGAAGCCAAAGCACAACTCTCTTTGGAGGACCTGACCGAATTCTTCAAAGAAGAAGAAGACATGGCAGCCGAAAACAACAATAATGCAAACAATGCAAGGAAGGTGCTGGGTGACTTTACTGCACCTACTCCTGATTTCTATGGGAGAAGCATCTCTATCCCTGCCATTGGAGCAAACAACTTTGAGCTTAAGCCTCAATTAGTTTCTCTAATGCAACAGAATTGCAAGTTCCATGGACTTCCAATGGAAGATCCTCATCAGTTCTTAGCTGAATTCTTGCAAATCTGTGACACAGTCAAGACTAATGGGGTTAACCCTGAGGTCTATAGACTGATGCTATTCCCTTTTGCTGTAAGAGACAGAGCTAGAATATGGTTGGATTCTCAACCTAAAGAAAGCCTGGACTCTTGGGAAAAGCTAGTCAATGCCTTCTTGGCAAAGTTCTTTCCACCACAAAGATGGAGTAAGCTTAGAGTGGAAGTCCAAACCTTCAGACAGAAGGATGGAGAATCCCTCTATGAAGCTTGGGAAAGATACAAACAATTAATCAGAAAATGTCCCTCTGACATGCTTTCTGAATGGAGCATCATAGGTATTTTCTATGATGGTCTCTCTGAACTATCCAAGATGTCCTTGGATAGCTCTGCTGGAGGATCTCTTCATCTGAAGAAGACGCCTACTGAGGCTCAAGAACTGATTGAAATGGTTGCAAATAACCAATTCATGTACACTTCTGAAAGGAATCCTGTGAACAATGGGACTAGTCAGAAGAAAGGAGTTCTTGAAATTGACACTCTGAATGCCATTTTGGCTCAGAATAAAATATTGACTCAACAAGTCAATCTGATTTCTCAAAGTCTGTCTGGAATGCAAAATGCACCAAACAGTACTAAGGATGCTTCATCTGAGGAAGAAGCTTATGATCCTGAGAACCCTTCAGTGGATGAGGTAAATTACCTGGGAGAACCCTATGGTAACACCTATAATTCTTCATGGAGAAATCATCCAAATCTCTCATGGAAGAATCAAGAGAGACCTCAACAAGGTTTCAATAATAATGGTGGAAGAAACAGGTTTAACAATGGTAAACCTTTTCCATCATCTTCTCAGCAACAGACAGAGAACTCTAAGCAGAATACCTCTGACTTAGCAACCATGGTCTCTGATCTAATCAAAACCACTCAAAGTTTCATGACTGAAACTAGATCCTCCATTAGGAATTTGGAAGGACAAGTGGGTCAGCTGAGCAAGAAAATTACTGAACTTCCCCCAAGCACTCTCCCAAGTAACACTGAAGAGAATCCAAAAGGAGAGTGCAAAGCCATAAATATGGCCGAATTCTGGGAGGAAGAAGAGGCAGTGAACGCCACTGAGGAAGGCCTCACTGGACGTCCACTGGCCTCCAATGAGTTCCCCAATGAGGAACCTTGGGAATCTGAGGCTCAAACTGAGACCATAGAGATTCCCTTGGACTTACTACTGCCTTTCATGAGCTCTGATGAGTATTCCTCCTCTGAAGAGGATGAGTATGTCACTGAAGAGCAAGTTGCTAAATACCTTGGAGCAATCATGAAGCTAAATGACAGGTTATTTGGAAATGAGACTTGGGAGGATGAACCCCCTTTGCTCACCAAGGAACTGGATAACTTGTCTAGGCAGCAATTACCTCAAAAGAGGCAAGATCCTGGGAAGTTTTCTATACCTTGTACCATAGGCACCATGACCTTCAAGAAGGCCTTGTGTGACTTAGGGTCAAGTGTAAACCTCATGCCCCTCTCTGTAATGGAGAAATTAGGGATCTTTGAGGTGCAAGCTGCAAAAATCTCACTAGAGATGGCAGACAACTCAAGAAAACAAGCCTATGGACTTGTAGAGGATGTTCTGGTTGAGGTTGAAGACCATTACATTCCTACTGATTTCATAGTCCTAGAGACTGGGAAGTGCATGGATGAATCAATCATCCTTGGCAGACCCTTCCTAGCCACAGCAAAGGCTGTGATTGATGTTGATAGAGGAGAGTTGATCATTCAAGTGAATGAAGAATCCTTGGTGTTTAAGGCCCAAGGATATCCCTCTGTCATCATGGAGAAGAAGCATGAAGAGCTTCTCTCAAAACAGAGCCAAACAGAGCCCCCACAGTCAGACTCTAAGTTTGGTGTTGGGAGGCCACAATCAAACTCTAAGTTTGGTGTTGGGAAGTTCCAACACGGTTCTGAGCATCTCTGAGGCTCCATGAGAGTCCTCTGTCAAGCTAATGACAGTAAAGAAGCGCTTGTTGGGAGGCAACCCAATGTTTTATGGTTAACTATTTTCTTTTGTTATTTTATCTTTTTTGTAGGTTGATGATCATAAGAAGTCACAAAAACAATGAAAAAAGCAAAAACAAAATGAAAAACAGGAAGAAAAACAGCACACCCTGGAGGAAGATGCTGCTGGCGTTCAAACGCCAGTCAGCCTAGCAGTTGGGCGTTTAACGCCCAGTCTGGCACCCTTCTGGGCGTTTAACGCCAGAAAGGGGCACCAGACTGGCGTTAAACGCCAGTAAAGGGCAAAAACCTGGCGTTAAACGCCAGGAATGGGCACCAGCCCGGCGTTTAACGCCAGAAAAGGCTCAAAACGTGGATTTTGATGCCATTTGGTGCAAGGATGCCTTTTCCTTGACACTACAGGATCTGTGGACCCCACAGGACCCTACCATCACTCTCTCTCTTCTTCCCCCATTCACCAATCACCTCAACACCTCTTCCCCAAAAACCCCTCACCTATCAAATCCCATCTTTCTCTTCACCACTCACATCCATCCTTCATAAAACCCCACCAACCTCACCCTTCAAATTCAAACCACTTTCCCTCCCAAACCCACCCTCAAATGGCCGAACCCTCATCCCCCTCTTTCCTATATAAACCCCTCTTTACCCCTTCATTTTCCACTACCTAAACACCACTTCTCCCCCTCCTTGGCCGAATACACCACCATCTCCCTATTCCTCATTTCTTCTTCTTCTACTCTCTTCTTTCTTCTTTTGCTCGAGGACGAGCAAACATTTTAAGTTTGGTGTGGTGAAAGCGTTGTTTTTTCGTTTTTCCATAACCATTTATGGCATCCAAGGCCGGAGAAACCTCTAGAAAGAGGAAAGGGAAGGCAAAGGCTTCCACCTCCGAGTCATGGGAGATGGATAGATTCCCCTCAAGGGATGAATTTTCCTCCACAAGACTATTGGGGGCAACTAAACACCTCCCTAGGAGAGTTGAGTTCCAATATGGGACAACTAAGGGTGGAGCACCAAGAACACTCCATTCTCCTCCATGAAATTAGAGAAGAACAAAGAATCATGAGAGAGGAGCAACAAAGGCAAGGAAGAGACATTGAGGAGCTCAAGCACTCCATAGGACCTTCAAAAGCAAGGAAGAGCCGCCATCACTGAGGTGGACCCATTCCTTGATTTCCTTGTTCTTTATTCCTTTGTTTTTCGAATTTTAGTGCTTTATGTTATCCATGCTTGTGTCTTATGATCATTAGTGTCTTAGTGTCTATGCCTTAAAGTTATGAATGTCCTATGAATCCATCACCTTTCTTGAATAAAAATGTGCTTAATTGAAAAAGGAAGAATTGCATGAATTTTGAATTTTATAATAGTTTAATTATTTTGATGTGGTGGCAATATTTTTGTTCTCTGAATGTATGCTTAAACAGTGCATATGTATCTTGAATTTGTGGTTCATGAATGTTGGCTCTTGAAAGAATGATGAAAAAGGAGACATGTTATTGAGGATCTGAAAAATCAATAAAATGATTCTTGAAGCAAGAAAAAGCAGTGCTATTCAAAAAAAAAAAAAAAAAACCGAAAAAAAAAAGAAAACGAAAAAAAAAAAGAAGATAATAATAAGAGTTGTGATCCAAGGCAAATAAGAGTGTGCTTAAGAACCCTGGACACCTCTAATTGGGGACTTTAGCAAAGCTAAGTCACAATCTGAAAAGGTTCACCCAATTATGTGTCTGTGGCATGTATGTATCCGGTGGTAATACTGGAAAGACAGAGTGCTTTGGGCCACAGCCAAGACTCAATAAATAGCTATGTTCAAGAATCATCATACTTTACTAGGAGAATCATTAACACTATCTGGATTCTAAGTTCCTAAAGAAGCCAACCATTCTGAATTTCAAAGGATAGATTGAGATGCCAAAACTGTTCAGAGGCAAAAAGTTAAAAGCCCCGCTCATCTAATTAATACTGATCTTCACAGATGTTTTTGGAATTCATTGCATATTCTCTTCCTTTTATCTTATTTGATTTTCAGTTGCTTGGGGACAAGCAACAATTTAAGTTTGGTGTTGTGATGAGCGGATGATTTGTATACTTTTTGGCATTGTTTTTAGTATGTTTTTGATATGATCTAGTTAGTTTTTAGTATATTTTTATTAGTTTTTAGTTAAAATTCACTTTTCTGGACTTTACTATGAGTTTATGTGTTTTTCTGTGATTTCAGGTATTTTCTGGCTGAAATTGAGGGACCTGAGCAAAATCTGATCCAGAGACTCAAAGGACTGTAGATGCTGTTGGATTCTGACCTCCCTGCACTCGAAGTGGATTTTCTGGAGCTACAGAAGCCCAATTGGCGCGCTCTCAACGGCGTTGGAAAGTAGACATCCTGGGCTTTCCAGCAATATATGATAGTCCATACTTTGCCCAAGATTTGATGGCCCAAACCGGCGTTCAAAGTCACCTCAAGAAATCCCAGCGTTAAACGCTGGAACTGGCACCCAAATGGGAGTTAAACGCCCAAACTGGCACCAAAGCTGGCGTTTAACTCCAAGGAGAGTCTCTACACGAAATTTCTTCATTGCTCAGCCCAAGCACACACCAAGTGGGCCCGGAAGTGGATTTTTATGTCATTTACTCATCTATGTACTAGTTTTCTATAAGTAGGACCTTTTACTATTGTATTAGGACATCTTGGTAGCTATCTTTGAGTTTTATGCTATCTTAGATCATTGGGAGGCTGGCCATTCGGCCATGCCTAGACCTTATGCTTATGTATTTTCAACGGTGGAGTTTCTACACACCATAGATTAAGGTGTGGAGCTCTGCTGTACCTCGAGTATTAATGCAATTACTATTGTTCTTCCATTCAATTCCGCTTGTTCTTTATCCAAGATATCACTTGTTCTTCAACATGATGAAGGTGATGATTGACGCCCATCACCATTCTCACCCATGAACAAGGTGACTGACAACCATTCTTGTTCTACAAGCATCTGAGGCTTAGTGAATATCTCTTGGATTCTTCGGAATCTTCGTGGTATAGGCAGGACCTGATGGCGGCATTCAAGAGAATCCGGAAGGTCTAAACCTTGTCTGTGGTATTCTGAGTAGGATTCAATGATTGAATGACTGTGACGTGCTTCAAACCTGTAACCTACTGGGCGTTAGTGACAGACGCAAAAGAGTTATTCTATTCCGGTAGGGGAGGGAACCAAACCGGTGATTGGCAGCACTGTGACAGAGTGTGTGCATTAGCTTTCACTGCGCGGATGGGAGGTAGCTGCTGACAACAGTGAGACCCTACACGAGCTTGCCATGGAAAGGAGTAAGAAAGGATTGGATGAAGGCATTAGGAAAGCAGAGAGACGGAAGGGAAGGCATCTTCATACACTTGTCTGAAGCTCTTACACCAATGATATACATAAGTATCACTATCCTTATCTTCTATGTTATTTTCGTTCATCATCATATACATTTGAGTTTGCCTGACTAAGATTTACAAGATGACCATAGCTTGCTTCAATGCTAACAATCTCCGTGGGATCGACCCTTACTCACGTAAGGTTTATTACTTGGACGACCCAGTGCACTTGCTGGTTAGTTGTGCGAAGTTGTGTAATGCCATGGTATTGAGCCACCAAGTTCTTGGAGCCATTACCGGGGATTATTTGAGTTGTGAAAAAGTATTGTTCACAATTTCGCAGCACCACCAGCAAGGAAGATCTTTGGAGGCATGGCTTGTCTTTGATTCTGCTCAACCACCACAGGAAGTAGCTAGAGTGGCAAAGTGATGGTTGAGGCAGAGATTGAAGCAGATGAAGTCATCATCATCATGAAGCATCAAGGGCCAGAAATCCATCTTGGAAAAGAAGCCAAGGATGGAGCGCTCGGATTGATGAAGAGTGATGACCAAGGAAGGACTAGAGGTATTTGCATGTTGGTTTTTGCATGAGTTACCTCTTCTCTCTTTGTGGCCAAACCGGTTTTGTTGTGAAGGAAAAGAAGCTGAGCTCGGGTTTGTGTTTCAACTATGAAGGCTTCACTTCTCTATAAAAGAGGTGAACAGTCATGGTTTGATTCAAGGAGTAAGATTTGAGAGTGCAAGGCACAGAGTTCTCAGAGCTACCTAAGCTAGCAGTTCTTCTTCTCCTTCAATGTTTTCTGTTTAGTATTTTTCTATTTAATTTTGTCATATTTTGAGTCTCATGGAAAAAGGCAAACAGTGAGGTTTGTATGAAAAAGCCATAGAGCGGAAAAAGACAGAGAGTGCAAAATTAAAAGAAAAAGCCATAGATGTCTTAGAGTTCCTTTGTACATCTGTGTTGTGTTTCATGATTCTGTGGGAATCCCCTTGTAAGTTGGGTTAGCACTTTACAAGTTGTAATCTGGATGATTATAGTGAAATTCCATCATTGTTGTGATGGAGACTGGATGTAGGCTGCACTGCATTTAGCAGCTGAACCAGGATATATCTGGGTGTTATCTTCTCTCTCTTCCTACTTCAATTCTGTTTTACTGTTCAGAAGAAAAATCTAAAATGTCTCGTGTCAAGGGACGAGACAAAATGAAAATGTCTCGTGGCTAGGGACGAGCAAAAAAAAAAACAGAAAAGCTTCCTCTAAGTCCAGCAAGTGTCAGCAAGCAAAAAGGGGGCTAAGATTCAACCCCCCTTCTCTTAGCCACTGAAACCATCACATGTTTTTAAAAACTTTTGCATTTTTCGAAAATTCATGCATGTGTTCTTCATGATCTTCAAGTTGTTCTTAATAAGTCTTCTTGTTTGATCTTCATATTTTCTTGTTTTGTATTTTTTATTGTTTTCCATATGCATTTTTGCATTCATAGTGTCTAAGCATTGAAAATTTCTAAGTTTGGTGTCTTGCATGTTTTTCTTTTCTTGAAAATTTTTCAAAAATAAGTTCTTGATGTTCATCATGATCTTCAAAGTATTATTGGTGTTCATCTTGACATTCATAGTATTCTTGCATGCATCATGTGTTTTGATTCATAATTTTCATGTTGTGAGTCATTTTTGTGTTTTTCTCTCTCATCATTAAAAAAAATAAAAAAAATATCTTTTCCTTATTTTACTCATAAATTTTGAAATCTTTTGGTTGACTTAGTCAAAAAATTTTTTAAAATAAGTTGTTTCTTGTTAGTCAAGTCAAGATTTCAATTTTAAAAATCTTATCTTTTCAAAACTTTTTCAAAAATCAAATAGTTTTCATTATTCTTTTATATTTTTGAAAATATTTTTTAATTGATTTTCAAAATCTTTTTCTTATCTTTATTTCATAATTTTCGAAAAATTTACTAACAATTAATGTGATTGATTCAAAAATTTGAAGTTTGTTACTTTCTTGTTAAGAAAGGTTCAATCTTTAAATTCTAGAATCATATCTTTTAGTTTCTTGTTAGTCAAGTAATCAATTTTAATTTTAAAAATCAAATCTTTTTCAACCATATCTTTTCAAATCATATCTATTTCAAAATTGATTTCAAAAATCTTTTCTAACTTCTTATCTTTTCAAAATTGATTTTCAAATCTTTTTCAACTAACTAATTGACTTTTTGTTTGTTTCTTATCTTTTTCAAAACTACCTAACTACTTTTCTCTATCTAATTTTCAAAAATTCCTCACTCTTTTTCAAAATTCTTTTAATTAACTAATTGTTTCAAATTTTAATTTTAATTTTATTTCTTCTCTTAATTTTCAAAAATCACTAACTATTTTTCAAAACAATTTTTGAAAATTCTTTCCTCTCATCTCTTTCTATTTATTTATTCATATACTAACACTTCTCTTCATCTTAAAATTCGAACCCTCTCTTATCTTCTGTGTTCAAATTTTTCTCTTTTTTCTTCTATTCTTTTTTTTCTTCTACTCACATAAAGGAATCTTTATACTGTGACATAGAGGATTCCTCTTTTTTTCTATTTTCTTCTTTTTCATATGAGCAGGAGCGAGGACAAGGACATTCTTATTGAAGCAGATCCTGAACCTGAAAGGACTCTGAAGAGGAAGCTAAGAGAAGCTAAAGCACAACAATCCAAAGAAAATCTTACAGAGAATCTCGAAAAAGAAGTAGACATGGCCGAACTCAACAACAATGTAAGGAGGATGCTTGGTGATTACACTACACCTGCTTCTAACTTTTATGGAAGAAGCATCTCAATCCCTGCCATTGGAGCAAACAATTTTGAGCTGAAGCCTCAACTAGTTGCTCTAATGCAACAGAACTGCAAGTTTCATGGACTTCTATCAGAAGATCCCTATTAGTTTTTAACTGAGTTCTTGCAGATCTGTGATACTGTTAAGACTAATGGAGTAGATCCTGAAGTCTACAGGCTCATGCTTTTCCCTTTTGCTGTATGAGACAGAGCTAGAACATGGTTGGATTCACAACCTAAAGATAGCCTGGACTCTTGGGATAAGCTGGTCACGGCCTTCCTGGCCAAGTTCTTTCCTCCTCAAAAGCTGACTAAGCTTAGAGTGGATGTTCAGACCTTCAAGCAAAAAGATGGTGAATCCCTCTATGAAGCTTGGGAAAGATACAAGCAGTTGACCAAAAAGTGTCCTTCTGGCATGCTTTCAGAGTGGACCATTTTAGATATATTCTATGATGGTCTATCTGAGCTTTCTAAGATATCACTGGACCATTCTGCAGGTGGATCCATTCACCTAAAGAAAACGTCTGCAGAAGCTCAAGAACTCATTGACATGGTTGCAAATAACCAGTTCATGTACACTTCTGAAAGGAATCCTGTGAATAATGGGACGCCTCAAAAAAGGGGAGTTCTTGAAATTGATGCTCTGAATGCCATATTGGCTCAGAACAAAATGTTAACTCAGCAAGTCAACATGATTTCTCAGAGTCTGAATGGATGGCAAAATGCATCCAACAGTACTAAAGAGGCATCTTCTGAAGAAGAAGCTTATGATCTTGAGAACCCTGCAATGGCATAGGTGAATTACATGGTTGAACCCTATGGAAACACCTATAATTCCTCATGGAGAAATCATCCAAATTCCTCATGGAAGGATCAACAAAAGCCTCAACAAGTAATGGTGGAAGAAACAAGTTTAGCAATGGCAAGCCTTTTCCATCATCTTATTAGCAACAGACAGAGAATTCTGAGCAGAGCCCCTGATGAGCGGATAATTTATACGCTTTTTGGCATTGTTTTTAGTATATTTTAAATATGTTTTAGTTAGTTTTTAGTATATTTTTATTAGTTTTTAGTTAAAATTCACTTTTCTGGACTTTACTATGAGTTTGTGTATTTTTCTGTGATTTCAGGTATTTTCTGGCTAAAATTGAGGGACCTGAGCAAAAATCTGATTCAGAGGCTGAAAAGGACTGCAGATGCTGTTGGATTCTGACCTCCCTGCACTCAAAGTGAATTTTCTGGAGCTACAAAAGCCCAATTGGCGCGCTCTCAACGGCGTTGGAAAGTAGACATCCTGGGCTTTCCAGCAATGTATAATAGTCCATACTTTTCCCGAGATTTGATGGCCCAAACCGGCGTTCCAAATCAGCTCAAAACTGCCCGGCGTTAAACGTCGGAACTAGCACAAGAATGGGAGTTAAACGCCCAAACTGGCACAAAAGCTGGCGTTTAACTCCAAGAAAAGTCTCTACACGAAAATGCTTCAATGCTCAGCCCAAGAACACACCAAGTGGGCCCTGAAGTAGATTTTTATGTCATTTACTCATTTCTGTAAACCCTAGGCTACTAGTTCTCTACAAATAGGACCTTGTACTATTGTATTTTCATCTTGGGATCTTAGATCATCTTTAGATCTTTGAATATTTTGATCATGTTGTGGGGGCTGGCCTCACGGCCATGCCTGAACCTTGTTCTTATGTATTTTCAACGGTGGAGTTTCTACACACCATAGATTAAGGTGTGGAGCTCTGCTGTACCTCGAGTATTAATGCAATTACTATTGTTCTTCTATTCAATTCAGCTTGTTCTTATTCCAAGATATTCATTCGCACTCAAGAACTTGATGAATGTGATGATTATGTGACGCTCATCATCATTCTCACTTATGAACGCGTGCCTGACAACCACTCCCGTTCTACAAGCAAACAAGGCTTGAATGTTTATCTCTTGGATTCCTTAATCAGAATCTTCGTGGTATAAGCTAGAATTGATGGCGGCATTCAAGAGAATCCGGAAGGTCTAAACCTTGTCTGTGGTATTCTGAGTAGGATTCAATGATTGAATGACTGTGACGAGCTTCAAACTCCTGAAGGCTGGGCGTTAGTGACAGACGCAAAAGAATCAATGGATTCTATTCCAACCTGATTGAGAACCGACAGATGATTAGCCGTGCCGTGACAGGGTGCGTTGAACATTTTCACTGAGAGGACAGGATTATAGCCACTGACAACGGTGATGCCCAACATACAGCTTGCCATGGAAAGGAGTAAGAAGGATTGGATGAAGACAGTAGGAAAGCAGAGAGACGGAAGGGACAAAGCATCTCCATTTGCTTATCTGAAATTCTCACCAATGAATTACATAAGTATCTCTATCTTTATGTTTTATTCATATATCATCCATAACCATTTGAATCTGCCTGACTGAGATTTACAAGGTGACCATAACTTGCTTCATACCAACAATCTCCGTGGGATCAACCCTTACTCGCGTAAGGTTTATTACTTGGACGACCCAGTGCACTTGCTGGTTAGTTGTGCGAAGTTGTGTTTATACCATGGTATTGAGCACCAAGTTTTTGGATTCATTACCGGGGATTATTTGAGTTGTGAAAAGTAGTGATTACAATTTCGTGCACCAAGTTTTTGGCGCCGTTGCCGGGGATTGTTTCGAGTATGGACAACTGACGGTTCATCTTGTTGCTTAGATTAGGTATTTTTTCTTCAGAGTTATTAAGAATGAATTCTAGTGTTTCAAGGTGATGTTCTTATCATCACCAAAGCTGATTGATTATCATCAATTTAGCTCTTGAATGCAATGTCCTACTGAAGCTTGGCTAGCCATGTCTAATTTCTTTAGACTGAAGCTTTAGACTAACATTGCATGATTCCTGGAATTCTCATTAAGAATTTTGATATCTTTATTTTCTTTTTCCACTTAATTTTCAAAAAATCCAAAAAAAAATTACAAAATCATAAAAACCAAAAATATTGTATGTTTCTTGTTGAGTCTAGTGTCTCATTTTAAGTTTGGTCTCAATTGCATATTTCTGTTCTTCTTGCATTCATTCATGTGTCCTAAGTGATATTCAAGATGTTCTTGATGATTTCCTTGCTCTGATCTTTGAATTCTCTTGACTTGAGTGTTTTGTTATATGCATTCTCATTTTTGTTAGTGTCAGTAGTATACAAACTGCTAAGTTTGGTGTCTTGCATGCATTGTTATTTGATTCTAGTTGCATTTTGATTATTCCTCATTATTAAAAATCCAAAAAAATATTTTTAATTTGTGTTTTTTCAAGTCAATAGTACAGAGAATTGAAGATTCAGAACATACAGCAGAGGAATTACACAGAAAAAGCTGGGCGTTCAAAACGCCTAGTGAAGAAGGCAAACTGGCGTTTAAACGCCAGCCAGGGTGCCTGGCTGGGTGTTTAACGCCCAAAAGGGTAGTGCTTTGGGCGTTAAACGCCAGAATGTGCACCATTCTGAGCGTTTAACGCCAGGATGGCACAAGAGGGAAGATTCTGTTTTCAAATCAAATTTTTTTCAAGTTTTCAAAATTTTTCAAAATCAAATCTTTTTCAAATCATATTTTTTCAATCAAATCTTTTTCAAAATCAATTTCTTTCCATTTTCAAAAATACTTGCTATCAATTAATGATTTGATTCAACATTTCAAGTATGTTGCCTTTTCTGTTGAAAAAGGTTTAATGTTTGAATCATATCTTTCCTTGTTCATTAATTTTTAAAATCAAAATCTTTTTAAATTCTTTTTCAAATCATATCTTTTCAATCACATCTTTTTAAAACCATAACTTTTCAATCATATCTTCTTAATCATATCTTTTTCAAAATAGTTTTCAATTATATCTTTTTGATTTCTAATTTCAAAATCTTTTTCAAAAATCACTTGATTTCTTTTCCACTCTTAGTTTTCGAAAATTAATTACTATTTTTCAAAATGTTTTTTTAAAAATCTTTTACTTAATTTTCGAAAATTTCTTCCCCTCTTCTCACATCCTTCTATTTATGGACTAACACTATTCCTCAATGAACAATTCGAACTCCATCTCTCTTGATAAGTTCGAATTCTTCTACTTCTTCCTTCTATTTTTCTTTTCCTCTGACACCTCAAGGAATCTCTATACTGTGACATAGAGGATTCCATATTTTCTTGTTCTCTTATCTTTTATATGAACAGGAGCAAAGACAAAAGCATTCTTGTTGAGGCTGACCCTGAACCTGAAAGGACCTTGAAGCGAAAGCTAAGAGAAGCTAAGGCACAACTCTCTGTAGAGGACCTAACAGAAATCTTCAAAAGAGAAGAACCCATGGCAGCCGAAAACAACAACAATGCCAACAATGCAAGGAAGGTGCTGGGTGACTTTACTGCACCTACTCACGACTTCTATGGGAGAAGCATCTCTATCCCTGCCATTGGAGCAAACAACTTTGAGCTTAAGCCTCAATTAGTTTCTCTAATGCAACAGAATTGCAAGTTCCATGGACTTCCATTGGAAGATCCTCATCAGTTTTTAGCTAAGTTGCAAATCTGTGACACTGTCAAGACTAATGGGGTTGACCCTGAAGTCTACAGACTTATGCTATTCCCTTTTGCTGTAAGAGACAGAGCTAGGATATGGTTGGACTCACAACCTAAAGAAAGCCTGAACTCTTGGAAAAAGCTATTCAATGCCTTCTTGGCAAAGTTCTTTCCACATCAAAAATTGAGTAAGCTTAGAGTGGAAGTCCAAACCTTCAGACAGAAGGAAGGAGAATCCCTCTATGAAGCTTGGGAAAGATACAAACAATTAATCAGAAAGTGTCCCTCTGACATGCTTTCTGAATGGAGCATCATAGGTATTTTCTATGATGGTCTCTCTGAACTATCCAAGATGTCTTTGGATAGTTATGCTGGAGGATCTCTTCATCTGAAGAAGACGCCTACAGAAGCTCAAGAACTAATTGAAATGGTTGCAAATAACCAATTCATGTACACTTCTGAAAGGAATCCTGTGAACAATGGGACAAATCAGAAGAAAGGAGTTCTTGAGATTGATACTCTGAATGCCATATTGGCTCAGAACAAGATATTGACTCAGCAAGTCAATTTGATTTCTCAAAGTTTTTCTGGAATGCAAGCTGCACCAGGCAGTACTAAGGACGCTTCATCTGAAGAAGAAGCTTATGATCCTGAGAACCCTTCAATAGAAGAGGTGAATTACATGGGAGAACACTATGGAAACACCTATAATTCTTCATGGAGAAATCATCCAAATCTATCATGGAAGGATCAACAGAGACCTCAACAAGGTTTCAACAATAATAATGGTGGAAGAAACAGGTTTAGCAATGGCAAACCTTTTCCATCATCTTCTCAGCAACAGATAGAGAATTCTAAGCAGAACAACTCTGACTTAGCAACTGTTCATACCCTGACCGGGGTCCTCCAACTCGGCAAGTTCGCAAGAGGTCCGACCTTATCCTAAAGCTCACACCTAAAGGTCGGACCTCGGACAAAGAGCAAGGAAGGCCCATCAAAAGGAACGTAGCCCAAACCTAAAGGCCGAAAAGGCCTGGGAAAGGCGGTTCCACAAAGATAAAGATAAAACTCCCAAAGATAAGATAAGATAAGAATGTCTTATCCAGGGAAGATCACTGCCAACTACTATAAATACACTGGAGCACCCAGGTATGGCATTCATTCCAATCTCTACATATATCTGCTTGGACCCATGCTAACTTAAGCATCGGAGTGTCATTGCAGGTACAACCACCAACCATCCTGCATATCAAGCTCGGGTCACCGGACCCCCACCTCGGGCCTCTCCAGACGACCGAGCTGCACGTTTCAGGCAAACCCTCGGAACATTGGCGCCGTTGCCGGGGACCCTGGAAGTCATCCCTCTACCATGGCGGACGACCCTCTCAACGATGAGCACGCTGCATCCGAACAAGAGGACGAAATTGACACCGGAGAACGACCGGACAGCCCTCTATCACCACGTACTCCAGGAGGAAACAAACAGAATCGCCCAAAAACGTCACTCCCAAACAAGGATCCACAAAATTCCGAAAGAGCGAAGAGCTCGGAAATTCTAGAAGCAGTCCAGGCACAACAAGACCGACTAAAACAACTCGAAAAGGACATAAAGAAGCAGAAAGAAACTGAACAAGATCTGAGAAGAGAAACTCGAAAGCGCAGAGAATTAGAAGAAAAACTGCGGAAAATAGAGGACAACCTGAAAGACCGAACAGAACGCGGCACCACCACCAAGGGCAACCACGATCCCTTCACGCAAGAGATCATGAAGGAGAAGGTACCGCGAAACTTCAAACCACCCGATATGGACCTCTACGACGGTACCACCGATCCAAGTCATCACCTCAGCAACTTCAGAAGCAGAATGTACCTAGTCGACGCCTCCGACGCAATTCGGTGCAAAGCCTTCCCCACCACTCTCACCAAGTCAGCCATGAAGTGGTTCGACAACCTGCCACCAAGATCAATCACCAGCTTCGAAGACCTAACCAAAAAATTCCTAACAAGATTCTCTATTCAAAAGGACAAAACAAAACATGCCCCCAGTCTACTTGGGATCAAACAAGGTGACCAAGAAACTCTCCGAAAATACATGGAGCGATTCAACAAAGCTTGCCTGGACATACAACACTTGCCCACTGAAGCAGCCATCATGGGACTAGCAAACGGCCTAAAAGAAGGACCGTTTAGCCAATCCCTATCCAAACGATACCCGACCTCCCTATACGAGGTGCAGGAGCGAGCGGAAAAATATATCAACATGGAGGAAACCTCCCAGCTAAGAGACTCTTCTAGGAAGGAATCAACCTACCCACTCCGAGATCGGGATCGGGAACAGAAAAAGAAAGAAGAACCCAACTCGGACAAACCACGGAAGTACCACAGCTACACCCCCCTCCGAGTCTCCTTGGTAGACGTCTACAGAGAAGTATGCCACACCGAAAAGATCCCACCACCCCGACCGCTAAAACACAAGAAAGCAGGGAGAGATCGGTCCGAATACTGTGAATATCACAAGCTCTACGGTCATTCTACTAACGACTGCTACGACCTGAAAAATGTTATAGAAAAGCTAGCCAGAGAAGGAAAACTCGACAGATACATAGCAGAGAAAGAAGAAGAGACCAGGAAGAGAAGGTGGGGGGACAATGGAGATCGGGCCGAACAAACCCCACGAACACCTGAAAGACATGTTCACATGATAAATGGAGGTTTTGCAGGCGGAGGAACATCCAAATCCTCACGAAAAAGACACCTCAAAGAAGTCTATCACATCCGAGAAGACAGTCCCCTGCCCGAATTACCTACTATTTCATTCACCCGAGAAGATGCTCAAGGGATAATTCCCGGACACGACGATCCAATGGTAATCACCATTATCCTAGCAAACGCCAACTTACATCGAACCCTGATTGACCAGGGAAGCACAGCAGATATCCTGTTCAAAACGGCCTTTGACAAACTCGGGCTTGAAGAAAAAGAACTAAAGGCCTACCCCACCGACCTATTCGGACTAGGAGATACCCCGATCCATCCCTTAGGATACATCTCGCTACACACTACCTTTGGAAGAGGCGAGCAATCTAAAACATTAAGCATCGACTACATTATAGTCGACGTCACTTCAGCATACAACGCCCTCATTGGGCGACCAACCCTAAACAGACTGGCAGCTATAGTCTCGACCCCACACCTCTGTATGAAGTTCCCTACAGCAAAGGGAATCGCTACCCTAAAAGGCGACCAAAAACTAGCACGGCGATGCTACAACGAAAGCCTGAGCCTAAAAGGGAAAGAGGTCAACACGATAGAACTCGGACGAGTTCAATCCCGAGAAGATCTCCGGCCGTAGCCAGAGGGAGAAATCGAAGAAGTCCAGATTGGGAACACACCTGAAAAAATAACAAGCATAGGAGTAAACCTCGACACAGGCCTAAAAGAGGAACTCATAACCCTCTTAAGGGAGAATTCCGACCTCTTCGCCTGGAAAGCCTCCGACATGCCGGGCATAAGTCCCGACCTGATGTGCCATAAGCTATCGGTTTACCCGGGATCCCGGCCTGTCCAACAAAGACGCCGGAAGCTCGGACCCGAGCGCATGCAAGCAATAGAAGAACAAGTACAAGCACTGCTAGATGCAGGGTTCATTAGGGAAGTAAAATACCCCCTATGGCTCGCAAACGTGGTCCTGGTAAAAAAGCCCAACGGAAAATGGAGGATGTGCGTCGATTACACAGATCTCAACAAAGCCTGCCCCAAAGACCCATATCCACTACCAAACATCGACGCATTAGTAGACGCAGCCTCAGGCTATAGATATCTCTCCTTCATGGACGCATACTCGGGATACAATCAAATCCCAATGTACGGACCCGACCAAGAAAAGACTTCGTTCATAACCCCAAGGGCAAACTACTGCTACGTAGTAATGCCCTTCGGGCTAAAGAACGCAGGGGCAACCTACCAGAGGCTAATGAACAAAGTGTTCTCAGAGCACATCGGACTACAGCTGGAGGTGTACGTCGACGACATGCTGGTAAAGACACAAGAAGACAGAAACTTGCTGACCGACCTCGCCAGTGTTTTCGGCACCCTCAGAAAACACAACATGAGACTTAACCCGACAAAGTGCACCTTCGCCGCAGAAGCCGGAAAGTTTTTAGGCTTCATGCTGACTCAAAGGGGCATCGAAGCAAACCCGGACAAATGCCAAGCGATACTCAATATGAAGAGCCCGACGTGTGTCAAAGAAGTACAACAACTAAATGGAGGGCTGGCCGCCCTATCAAGATTCTTGGCGGGATCAGCGATAAAGTCACTACCTCTCTACTCACTCCTAAAGAAAGGGAAACCCTTCTCATGGACCCCGGAGTGCGAAAAGGCCTTTCAAGACTTCAAGGAATTCCTCGGGCAGCCACCAATCCTAACCCGACCTCTAAAAGGAGAAGAACTCGTACTATACCTCTCGGTTGGAAATCGAGCAGTCGCTTCAGCGTTAATACGAGAAAATGACCAAGGACAACACCCCATATACTTTGTAAGCAAGGCACTACAAGGGGCCGAATTAAACTATCAGAAAATAGAAAAATTCGCCTACGCCCTAGTGTTCACAGCTCGGAGGCTCCGTCCCTACTTTCAAGCCCACACCATCAAAGTCCGGACAAACCAACCAATGAGACACATCCTCCAAAAAACAGATCTGGCAGGACGAATACTGCAATGGGCGGTGGAACTGTCCGAGTTCGACCTCCACTATGAAACCCGGACTGCCATAAAATCCCAGTATCTAGCCGACTTCATCGCAGAATACACTGAGACCCCTGGAACCCCACTCTCGTGGAACCTGTATGTCGACGGGTCCTCAAACAAAACAGGAAGCGGAGCCGGGGTTATACTCGAAAGCGACCAAGGAACGCGGATAGAACTATCCCTAAAATTCGAGTTCCAGGCTTCGAACAACCAAGCCGAATACGAGGCCCTACTAGCAGGTCTAAAGCTAGCCGGAGAAGTCGGAGCCCAAAAAATCACGATCTTCAGCGACTCCCAGGTCATCACATCACAAGTAAATGGAAGCTACCAGGCCAAAGACCCCACTATGAAAAAATACCTGGACTAAACACAGGCACAACTGCGCCACTTTTCAGAGATACAGATTCAGCACATACCTCGGGAACAAAACGCCCGGGCAGACGCCCTCTCAAAGCTTGCCAGCACCAAGCCCGGAGGCAACAACAGAAGTCTCCTCCAGGAAACCTTACAATCTCCCTCCGTGCTAAGAGAGGAAGAAGCGCTAAATATATCCAACCAACAGCAAGGATGGATGACCCCCATACTCAACTACCTGAAGTCGGGAACTCTCCCCGCCGAAAGAAAGGAAGCTAGAAGACTCACGAAAGACGCCCAGAATTATACACTAATTCACGACATATTATACAGAAGAGGATTCTCAAACCCCCTCCTTAGGTGTGTCCCGACCTCAGAAACAAAGAGCGTCCTCGAAGAAGTCCACGGAGGCATGTGTGGGAACCACCTCGGAGCTCGAGCATTATCCAAGAAAGTAGTCCGAGCCGGATTCTACTGGCCGACCTTGCAAAGAGACGCAACGGAATTTGTGAAAATATGCCCCCCCTGCCAAAAACACGCCAATTTTCACAAAGCACCACCTGAAGACCTCATCAGCATCACCGCACCATGGCCCTTCGCAAAGTGGGGGCTTGACCTACTCGGCCCGTTTCCCCAAGGACCGGGGCAAGTCAAATACCTCATAGTAGGGGTCGACTACTTCACAAAGTGGATCGAAGCTGAACCCTTAGCCACCATCACGGCTCAGAAAAGCCGCAAATTCCTATACAGAAACATCGTCACAAGGTTCGGAGTCCCCTACTCCATCACCACAGACAATGGAACACAGTTCACAGACACAAGTTTTCAGAACTTGGCGGCCGAACTAAAAATCAAACAGCAATTCACCTCAGTCGAGCACCCACAAGCCAATGGACAAGCGGAGGCCGCAAATAAAGTCATCTTGGCTGGGTTAAAACGAAGACTCCAAGAAGCCAAAGGGGCATGGGCCGAGGAGCTCCCCCAGGTGCTATGGGCATATCGGACAACCCCACACTCTACAACGGGAGAATCACCATTCCGACTAGCTTACGGGATGGAGGCAATGATTCCTATCGAAATAAGTGAAGGGTCACCCCGAGTCATCTTCTACAACGAAGAAGGTAACCCACAGGCACAAAGGGAAGAACTCGACCTCCTCCCCGAGGTCCGAGAAAAAGCCCGGATCCGAGAGGAAGCCTTAAAACGGCGAACGGCCCTCAGATACAATCAGAAAGTAATAAAACGAAGCTTCTCAATTCACGACCTGATTCTGATCCGAAACGACATCGGAACACAAAAGTCGGGAGAAGGGAAGCTAGCTGCAAATTGGAAAGGACCCTACAAGGTAACAGAAATCTTAGGAACAGGTTATTACAAAATATCCGACCTAGAAGGCAATGAGTTGCCCAGGGCCTGGCACGCCTGTAATCTAAGACGATACTACAGCTAGAAAAACTTGACCCGGGATGTACTCTTTTTCCCTACAAGGGTTTTTTAATGAGACACCCGGACAAGAAAAGCACCCGACTTAACCAAGGGTAAACACTCTGTAAATACTCTTTTCTTTTTTAATACTAATCGAATTTTTCTCTTTTCCTTCTCCTTCTTCTTCCTCATGATGAAACAAATCCTAAAAAGTACCCCACCAAGGCGCATTAATTTATGCTCGGCAAAACGCAAAAAATCATTGCCAAGAGACCACACAAGGTCGGCAAAGATAAAGCGACGAGGTTCAGATTAATGTGAGAAGTTATAAAGCAACCCTGAAAAGGCTCAAAAAGCCAAATAAAAGAGGTTACAAAAATAACTTAAAAGGCCGACCAACACCAAGGTCGGACCCAACAAAGGGAAGTACTCAACCGCCCCCCCCCCCCCCCCCCCCCGAGGTCCGAGAAAAAGCCCGGATACGAGAAAGAAGCCATAAAGCAGCGAAAACAAAGATTTTGAAAACGCTTACTAAAAAGTTGCTATACAAAACAACTAAAAAGTACAAGCGAAGAAACGAAATCAAAGGGAAAGGATAAAACAAAGATTTCGAAAACGCTTACTAAAAAGTTGCTATACAAAAACAACTAAAAAGTACAAGCGAAGAAACGAAATCAAGGGGAAAGGATAAAACGAAGTTTCAAAAAGCGCTAGCTAAAAAGTTGTTATCCAAAAACAACTAAAAAGCATAAAGCGGAACTAAAAGTCAAAACGCGAACAAAACACCGCGTAATAAAGCTAAAAAGTTACTACAAGTAGCTAATAGCAAAAAGGTGTTCAAAGCAGTAAACAGATAGTAAAAACCATCCAAAAAAGAGCCCACAGGCCGGGCTAAAAACCAAAAACAAAGGATTACAGGGAATCAAGATCCTTTCCGGACTCCACATCGGTAGAAGGCTGCGGAGGAAGAACCATAGAAATCGGGACAGCCTTGACAGCACCGTCATCTCGGATTGAAGTCTCCACACCAGATTCCTCCCCGGCCAAAAGTGAAGTCGGGTTCGCAACCGGAACTTTGGGGTCAGACACCGGAACCTCATCCTCGTTGGGAGCAGGAACAATCTTCCCTTCCACGACAACATTATCCGTACTGAATAAACTCAGATCCAGGTCAGGAGCAAGAACCCGGACCTGAGCCTTCAAATTTTCAAACATAGCATCCATACCCTTAGCCACATGTCCTTCTAGCTCGTAAAAATCATCCTGAGCGGATTGCAACCTCTCCTTTGTCTCCACAAGCTCAGCATATGTCCGAGTATAACTCTCCTTCGCCGCCTTCACCATCTCCTCGGATGAACTCGCCGCCGCCACAGCCGCGGTAGCTTTAGCTTTCTCCTTCTCCAAAGACGCCTCCAGCTCAGCAATCCTAGCAGCCTTCAGTTCACTAATCCTCTCAAACTCGGACTGAGCCTTCTCAAGTCGGGAACTGGTCGCACCAAGGGGGGATTTCTTGAACTCTCGGGCAATAGCGGCATGAAGACTAGCCATCCGAACACAGCTCCGCGCCATATACTGAAAATGGTGCTCCATAGACACATCATCAGTAGAAATAAAAGTCTGAGGGAGAATATGCTGTTCAACCCAACCAAGAGCATCAAAATCCTTATCATTAAAACCCGCAAACTCTTGAGAGGTCTTCTGCTTCTTGGGAGGAGGACCCGAGGACGAAGGAGGAGAAGAGTGACCGGGCCCAGAAGTCGGAGGATCCTGACTTATAGGTCGAAACTGGGGAGTCGGAATAGTCTTCGACCGAGTAGTGACACCCACAGTAGTCTTCTTCGGAGAAGATCGGGCAGAAGCCTCCCCAGCCTCAATATTTCGAGCAGCCACGGACTTCTTCGTCCGACGAAGGTACTTCATGGAATCCGCCTGAGAGGACATCTCTGCAAAAAATTCAAAGAAAAAGATCACCAAAACAGAAATTCCACCAAAACAAAAACAAGCAAAACCAAAATACCAAAAGAAAAATCTCGGAGGGTCGGGAACTACCTAACTCGGAACGGAGAAGGCTTGGATCCCCCAACATTTTCTTCGTGTCCAAGTGAGGTGCCCGACCCCATAAACTGCTTACCACACCCACAAAGGCCTGCTCCACCTCATCTAGACTCTCAAGGGTATACCTAGAAGATACTACTTTCTCCTGCCAACAAAGAGGAAAAGAAGGCTCCCCACTCTCATCTAAAAAGAAAGGTCGGACGTCCCCAGTAGCCCGGACCTTAAAATAGAAGTTCTTAAAATCATGAAAGGACTCATCATACAGGGTACAAAACTTCCTTCCCTGGTTAGCCCTAAAAGAAACCCAAGATACCTTCCCTCCGCCCGACCCTGGCTTCGTCAACACAAACAAGTAGGAAAAAAGAGAAATAGAGGGAGAAATGCCCAAGAACTGACACAAAAGTTGAAACAGCTTTAAAAACGCCCAAGAATTTGGATGGAGCTGCGTAGGAGCAAGATTACAAGACCATAACACCTCGGACTCCAGATCGGAAAAGGGAAGTCGGACGCCCAGCTTAGAGAAAAAACAATCATAAGCATAAAAGAAAAGCTTCTCGGAACTATCTAGGGGCGGGAAGCATACTCTCTCCTCGGAATCCGGGGCTACTAGTTCATAATCCCTCTCAGACTCCCTATTTTCACATATGCTACAATGCCTACGAAACCTAACTAAATACTCAGAATCTACCACGGAAGGGACTTTTAGAGGAAGAGGGTCTACCCAATCAAGACCACATGGAATTTTAGTCGACATCGCTTGAAGAACCTTTCGAGACATAAAATTCTTACCTACAAAGAAGAATACAACAGCAAGCAAAAAATCACATAAAGAAAAACCATTTAGCAAGGCAAGAAGCAAAAAGACCCCTCGAAGAAAGTGGGGCAAAAACACCAGGGAACAAAGAAAAGAGCCCCCCCATATAAAAACAACAGCAATGGCGGCACCTCTTTTGGGGCAACCCAGGCATAAACGAAAAAGAAATAAAGCAAGAGCCACACAAAGGACAGAAGCATACGATCACAAGAAAAGAGAAACACAGAAACAAACCTGGAAGAAGAAGCGAAGACGAAGAGCTCCGAAGCAAGGAGAACGAAACGACGGCACAAAGGAAACCCCGGAAAGACACACAAAGAAAGATTCTGAAAAACAAAACAAAGGGAAAGAAGAAGCGGCGCTTGTAAAGCATAAAACAAAACGCAGAAAGGAGGAAAGGAGCAATAAATAAAGCCTTCACAGAGTCCGAACGGAAATCGAGGAAAAACGGTAAAATGCAATAAATGCAGGAATGGCCATTTTTGAAATTTGAAAAACAGACTACTATGCCCGAGCACGACCTCCCAAAAAGGACGAACTCGGGCAGGGGCACTGTTCATACCCTGACCGGGGTCCTCCAACTCGGCAAGTTCGCAAGAGGTCCGACCTTATCCTAAAGCTCACACCTAAAGGTCGGACCTCGGACAAAGAGCAAGGAAGGCCCATCAAAAGGAACGCAGCCCAAACCTAAAGGCCGAAAAGGCCTGGGAAAGGCGGTTCCACAAAGATAAAGATAAAACTCCCAAAGATAAGATAAGATAAGAATGTCTTATCCAGGGAAGATCACTGCCAACTACTATAAATACACTGGAGCACCCAGGTATGGCATTCATTCCAATCTCTACATATATCTGCTTGGACCCATGCTAACTTAAGCATCGGAGTGTCATTGCAGGTACAACCACCAACCATCCTGCATATCAAGCTCGGGTCACCGGACCCCCACCTCGGGCCTCTCCAGACGACCGAGCTGCACGTTTCAGGCAAACCCTCGGAACAGCAACCATGGTCTCTGATCTAATCAAAACCACTTAAAGTTTCATGACTGAAACAAGGTCCTCCATTAGGAATTTGGAGGCACAAGTGGGACAGTTGAGCAAGAAAATTACTGAACTCCCTCCTAATACTCTTTCAAGCAATACAGAAGAGAATCCAAAAGGAGAATGTAAGGCCATCAACATGGCCGAACTTGGAGATGATGAAGAGGCAGTGAACGCCACTGAGGAAGACCTCAATGGACGTCCACTGGCCTCCAATGAGTTCCCCAATGAGGAACCATGGGAATCTGAGGTTCACACTGAGACCATAGAGATTCCAATGGATTTACTTCTGCCATTCATGAGCTCTGATGAGTATTCTTCTTCTGAAGAGGATGAGTTTGTCACTGAAGAGCAAGTTGCTAAATACCTTGGAGCAATCATGAAGCTAAATGACAAGTTATTTGGTAATGAGACTTGGGAGAACGAAGCTCCTTTGCTCACCAAAGAACTGGATGACTTGTCTAGGCAGAGATTACCTCAAAAGAGACAAGATCCTGGGAAGTTTTCAATACCTTGTACCATAGGCACCATGACCTTTAAGAAGGCTCTGTGTGACTTAGGGTCAAGTGTAAACCTCATGCCTCTCTCTGTAATGGAGAAGCTAAGGATCTTTGAGGTACAAGCTGCAAGAATCTCACTAGAGATGGTAGACAATTCAAAAAAAAGCTTATGGGCTTGTAGAGGATGTTCTGGTAAAGATTGAAGACCATTACATCCCTGCTGATTTCATAGTCCTAGAAACTGAGAAGTGCATGGATGAATCCATCATCCTTGGCAGACCCTTCCTAGCCACAGCAAAGGCTGTGATTGATATGGACAGAGGAGAATTGATCATTCAAGTGAATAAAGAATCCTTTGTGTTTAAGGCTCAAGGATATCCCTCTGTCACCATGGAGAGGAAGCATGAAGAGCTTCTCTCAAAACAGAGTCAAACAGAGCCCCCAAAGTCAAACTCTAAGTTTGGTGTTGGGAGGCTACAACCAAATTCTAAGTTTGGTGTTGAACCCCCACATTCAAACTCTAAGTTTGGTGTTGGGAGGTTCCAACATTGCTCTGAGTATCTGTGAGGCTCCATGAGAGCTCTCTGTCAAGCTACTGACATTAAAGAAGCGCTTGTTGGGAGGCAACCCAATGTTATATTTATCTATTTTCCTTTGTTATTTTATGTTTTCTGTAGGTTGATGATCATGAGAAATCACAAAATCAATTGAAAAAGCAAAAACATAATGAAAAACAGAAAGAAAAACAGCACACCCTGGAGGAAGACCTTGCTGGCGTTTAAACGCTAGTAAGGGCAGCAAATGGGCGTTTAACGCCCAGTCTGGCACCATTCTGGGCGTTTAACGCCAGAAAGGGGCACCAGACTGGCGTTAAACGCCAGGAAAGGGCAAGAAGTTGGCATTAAACGCCAGAAAGGGGCACCAGCCCGGCGTTTAATGCCAGAATTGGCACAGAGAGCAATTTTGCTCGCCACTTGGTGCAGGGATGACTTTTCCTTGACACCTCAGGATCTGTGGACCCCACAGGATCCCCACCTACCCCACCACCCTCTCTCTTCTTCTTCACCCATTCACCAATCACCTCAACCACTCTTCCCCAAAAACCCCTCACCTATCAAATCCCATCCTTCTCTTTACCACTCACATCCATCCTTCATAAAACCCCACCTACCTCACCATTCAAATTTAAACCACTTTCCCTCCCAAACCCACCCTCCCATAACCGAACCCTACCCCTCTCTCCACCCCTATATAAACCCATCTTCACTCCTTCATTTTCACACACCCTAAACACTACTTCTCCCCCTTTGGCCGAACCACAAAGCCACCTACATCTCCTCTATTTCTTCTTCTACTCTCTTCTTTCCTCTTTTGCTCGAGAACGAGCAAACCTTTTAAGTTTGGTGTGGTAAAAGCATTGCTTTTTGTTTTTCCATAACCATTTATGGCATCCAAGGCCGGAGAAACCTCTAGAAAGAGGAAAGGGAAGGTAAAAGCTTTCACCTCCGAGTCATGGGAGATGGAGAGATTCATCTCAAGGGTGCATCAAGACCACTTCTATGAAGTTGTGGCCTTGAAGAAGGTGATCCCCGAGGTCCCTTTCAAACTCAAAAAGAGTGAATATCCGGAGATCCGACATGAGATCCGAAGAAGAGGTTGGGAAGTTCTTACCAACCCTATTCAACAAGTCGGAATCTTGATGGTTCAAGAGTTCTATGCCAATGCATGGATCACCAAGAACCATGATCAAAGTGTGAACCCGGACCCAAAGAATTGGCTTACAATGGTTCGGGGGAAATACTTAGATTTTAGTCCGGAAAATGTAAGGTTGGCATTCAACTTGCCCATGATGCAAGGAGATGAACACCCTTACACTAGAAGGATCAACTTTGATCAAAGGTTGGACCAAGTCCTCACAGTCATTTGTGAAGAAGGCGCCCAATGGAAGAGAGATTCAAGAGGGAAGCCGGTTCAATTGAGAAGGCATGACCTCAAGCCCGTAGCTAGGGGATGGTTGGAGTTTATCCAACGCTCAATCATTCCCACTAGCAACCGGTCTGAAGTTACTCTAGACCGGGCCATCATGATTCATAGCATCATGATTGGAGAAGAAGTAGAAGTTCATGAGGTTGTAGCCCAAGAACTTTATAAGGTGGCGGACAAGTCCTCTACCTTGGCAAGGTTAGCCTTTCCTCATCTCATTTGTCACCTCTGTTATTCAGTTGGAGTTGACATAGAGGGAGACATCCCCATTGATGAGGACAATCCCATCACTAAGAAAAGGATGGAGCAAACAAGAGATCCCACTCATCATGAAATCCCTGAGATGCCTCAAGGGATGTACTTTCCTCCACAAAACTATTGGGAGAAAATCAACACCTCCCTAGGAGAATTGAGTTCCAACATGGGACAACTAAGGGTGGAGAACCAAGAACATTCCATCCTCCTCCATGAAATTAGAGAAGATCAAAGAATCATGAGAGAGGAGCAACAAAGACAAGGAAGAGACATTGAGGAGCTCAAGCACTCCATAAGATCTTCAAGAGGAAGAACAAGCCGCCATCACTAAGGTGGACCCGTTCTTTAATTTTCTTGTTCTCTATTTTCCTGTTTTTCGAATTTTAATGCTTATGTTTATCTATCTTTGTGTCTTGTGATCATTAGTGTCTTAGTGTCTATGCCTTAAAGTTATGAATGTCCTATGAATCCATCACCTCTCTTAAATGAAAAATGTTCTTAATTGAAAAAGAGAAGAATTGCATGAATTTTAAATTTTATAACAGATTAATTATTTTGATGTGGTGGCAATACTTTTGTTTTCTGAATGTATGCTTAAACAGTGCATATGTCTTTTGAATTTGTTGTTCATGAATGGTTAGCTCTTGAAAGAATGATGAAAAAGGAGACATGTTACTGAGGATCTGAAAAATCATAAAAATGATTCTTGAAGCAAGAAAAAGCAGTGAATACAAAAAAAAAACAAGAAAAAGAAAGAAAAAGAAAGAAATAAAGTTGTGATCCAAGGCAAAAAGAGTGTGCTTAAGAACCCTGGACACCTCTAATTGGGGACTCTAGCAAAGCTGAGTCACAATCTGAAAAGGTTCACCCAATTATGTGTCTGTGGCATGTATGTATCCGGTGGTAATACTGGAAGACAAAGTGCTTTGGGCCACGGTCAAGACTCATAAAGTAGCTGTGTTCAAGAATCATCATACTTAACTAGGAGAATCAATAACACTATCTGGATTTTGAGTTCCTATAGAAGCCAATCATTCTGAATTTCAAAGGACAGAGTGAGATGCCAAAACTATTCAGAGGCAAAAAGCTAAAAGCCCCGCTCATCTTATTAATACTGATCTTCATAGATATTTTTGGAATTCATTGCATATTCTCTTCTCTTTATCTTATTTGATTTTCAGTTGCTTGGGGACAAGCAACAATTTAAGTTTGGTGTTGTGATGAGCGGATAATTTATACGCTTTTTGGCATTGTTTTTAGTATATTTTTAGTATGTTTTAGTTAGTTTTTAGTATATTTTTATTAGTTTTTAGTTAAAATTCACTTTTCTGGACTTTACTATGAGTTTTTGTGTTTTTCTGTGATTTTAGGTATTTTCTGGCTGAAATTGAGGGACCTGAGCAAAAATCTGATTCAGAGGCTGAAAAGGACTGCAGATGCTGTTGGATTCTGACCTCCCTGCACTCGAAGTAGATTTTCTGGAGCTACAGAAGCTCAATTGGCGCGCTCTCAACGGCGTTGGAAAGTAGACATCCTGGGCTTTCCAGCAATGTATAATAGTCTATACTTTGCCTGAGATTTGATGGCCCAAACTGGCGTTCCAAATCAGCTCAAAACTGCCCGGCGTTAAACGCCGGAACTAGCACAAGAATGGGAGTTAAACGCCCAAACTGGCACAAAAGCTGGCGTTTAACTCCAAGAAAAGTCTCTACACGAAAATTCTTCAATGCTCAGCCCAAGCACACACCAAGTGGGCCCTGAAGTGGATTTTTATGTCATTTACTCATTTCTGTAAACCCTAGGCTACTAGTTCTCTACAAATAGGACCTTGTACTATTGTATTTTCATCTTGGGATCTTAGATCATCTTTAGATCTTTGAATCTTTTGATCATGTTGTGGGGGCTGGCCTCACGGCCATGCCTGAACCTTGTTCTTATGTATTTTCAACGGTGGAGTTTCTACACACCATAGATTAAGGTGTGGAGCTCTGCTGTACCTCGAGTATTAATGCAATTACTATTGTTCTTCTATTCAATTCAGCTTGTTCTTATTCCAAGATATTCATTCGCACTCAAGAACTTGATGAATGTGATGATTATGTGACGCTCATCATCATTCTCACTTATGAACGCGTGCCTAACAACCACTCCCGTTCTACAAGCAAACAAGGCTTGAATGTTTATCTCTTGGATTCCTTAATCGGAATCTTCGTGGTATAAGCTAGAATTGATGGCGGCATTCAAGAGAATCCGGAAGGTCTAAACCTTGTCTGTGGTATTCTGAGTAGGATTCAATGATTGAATGACTGTGACGAGCTTCAAACTCCTGAAGGCTGGGCGTTAGTGACAGATGCAAAAGAATCAATGGATTCTATTCCAACCTGATTAAGAACCGACAGATGATTAGCTGTGCCGTGATAAGGTGCGTTGAACATTTTCACTGAGAGGACGGGATTGTAGCCACTGACAACGGTGATGCCCAACATACAGCTTGCCATGGAAAGGAGTAAGAAGGATTGGATGAAGACAGTAGGAAAGCAGAGAGACGGAAGGGACAAAGCATCTCCATTCGCTTATCTGAAATTCTCACCAATGAATTACATAAGTATCTCTATCTTTATGTTTTATTCATATATCATCCATAACCATTTGAATCTGCCTGACTGAGATTTACAAGGTGACCATAACTTGCTTCATACCAACAATCTCCGTGGGATCAACCCTTACTCGCGTAAGGTTTATTACTTGGACGACCCAGTGCACTTGCTGGTTAGTTGTGCGAAGTTGTGTTTATACCATGGTATTGAGCACCAAGTTTTTGGATTCATTACCGGGGATTATTTGAGTTGTGAAAAGTAGTGATCACAATTTCGTGCACCAGCCCCTCTAACTTAGCAAACATAGTCTCTGATCTATCTAAGGCCACTTTAAGTTTCATGAGTGAAACAAGGTCCTCCATTAGAAATTTGGAGGCACAAGTGGGTCAGATGAGTAAGAAAATCACTGAAAGTCCTCCTAGTGCTCTCCCGAGTAATACAGAAGAGAATTCAAAAAGAGAGTGCAAGGCCATTGATATAATCAAAATGGCCGAATCCAAGGAGGAAGAGGAGGACGTGAATTCCAATGAGGAAGACCTCATGGGACGTCCTCTAGACAGAAAGGAGTTACCTATTGAGGACCTAAAGGAATCTGAGGCTCATATAGAGACCATAGAGATTCCATTAAACTTCCTTTTGCCATTCATGAGCTCTAAGAACTATTCCTCCTCTGAAGAGGATGAAGATGTAACTTAAGAGCAAGTTGCTCAATATCTAGGAGCTATCATGAAGCTGAATGCTAAGTTGTTTGGTAATGAGACTTGGAAAGGTGAACATTAGTGAACTAGATACATGGGTTCAGCAAACTCTACCTCAAAAGAAACAAGATCCTGGTAAATTCTTAATATCCTGTACCATAAGCACCATGACTTTTGAGAAGGCTCTATGTGACCTGGGGTCAGGTATAAATCTTATGCCACTCTCTGTAATGGAGAAGCTGGGGATCTTTGAGGTACAAGCTGTAAGAATCTCATTAGAGATGGCAAACAAGTCAATAAAACAAGCTTATAGATTGGTAGAGGACGTGTTAGAGAAGGTTAAAGGCCTTTACATCCCTGCTGATTTCATAATCTTAGACACTGGGAAGGATGAGAATGAATCCATCATTCTTGGAAGACCCTTCCTAGCCACAGCAGGAGCTGTGATTGATGTTGACAGAGGAGAGCTAGTCCTTCAATTGAATGGGGACTACCTTGTGTTTAAAGCTCAAGGATCTTCCTTTGCAACCATGGAGAGGAAGCATGAAAAGCTTCTCTCAATACAGAGTCAAATAAAGCCCCCACAGTCAAACTCTAAGTTTGGTGTTGGGAGGTCCCAACAATGCTCTGATGATCTGTGAAGCTCCATGAGAGCTCACTGTCAAGCTATTGACATTAAAGAAGCGCTTATTGGGAGGTAACCCAATTTTTATTTATCTATACTTCTATTATTCTTTTATGTTTTATTAGGTTCATGATCATGTGGAGTCACAAAACAATTGCTAAAATTAAAAACAAAATCAAAAACAGCAAAAGAAACAGCACACCCTGGAAGAAGAGCTTACTGGCGTTTAAACGCCAATAAGGAGCATCTGGCTGGTGTTTAACGCCAAAACAGAGCATGAAGCTGGCGTTGAATGCCAGAAACAAGCAGCAGTCTGGCGTTTAAACGCCAGGATTACACCTTGAGAAGAACTGGCATTAAACGCCAAAGACAAGCATGGAAGTGGTGTTCAATGCTAGAAACATGCTGCAGATTGGCGTTGAACGCCCAAAAGAAGCATGGAAGTGGCATTTAACGCCAGAAACATGCTGCAGTCTGGTGTTAAATGCCAGGATTGCATGCAGAGGACATTTTACACGCCTAAAGGGTGCAGGGATGAGAAATCCTTGACACCTCAGGATCTGTGGACCCCACAGATCCCCACATACCTTCTCCCCTTCTCTCTCACATCTTTTCATAGCACTCTTCCCCAAACATCATTCACCAATCACCTCAATCACTCTTTCCCATCACCTCTCACCACTCACATCCATCCTCTCTTCCCCATACACCCCACCTACCTTCAAATTCAAAATCTCTTTCCCACCCAAACCCACCCTACATGACCGAACCCTAACCCCTCTCCCTCCACTATATAAACCCCTCCATCCTTCTTCATTTTCACACATCACTACCCTCTCTTCTCCCCATTGGCCGAAACCTACACCACTCTCCCTCTCCTCCATCTCTTCTTCTTCTTCATCTATTCTTTCTTCTTTTGCTCGAGGACGAGTAACATTCTAAGTTTGGTGTGGTAAAAGTATAGCTTATTTGTTTTTCCATAACCATTGATGGCACCTAAGGCTGGAGAAACCTCTAGAAAGAGGAAGGGGAAGACAAAAGCTTTCACCTTCGAGTCATGGGAGATGGAGAGTTTCATCTCAAAAGCTCATCAAGACCACTTCTATGAAGTTGTGGCCAAGAAGAAGGTGATCCCTGAGGTCCCTTTCATGCTCAAGAAAAATGAGTATCCGGAGATCCGACATGAGATCCAAAGAAGAGGTCGGGAAGTTCTTACCAACCCCATTCAACAAGTCAGAATCTTAATAGTTCAAGAGTTCTATGCCAATGCATGGATCACTAGGAACCATGATCAAAGTATGAACCTGATTCCAAAGAATTATCTTACAATGGTTTGGGGAAAATGCTTAGATTTCAGTCCAGAGAAGTAAGCTTGGCGTTCAACTTGCCTATGATACAAGAAGACGCACGCCCCTACACTAGAAGGGTCAACTTTGATCAAAGGTTGGACCAAGTCCTCATGGACATATGTGTGGAAGGAGCTCAATGGAAAAGAGACTCAAAAGGCAAGCTGGGTCAATTGAGAAGACTGGACCTTAAGCCTGTGGCTAGAGGATGGTTGGAGTTCATCCAACACTCCATCATCCCCACTAGCAACCGATCCAAAGTAACTGTGGATCGGGCCATCATGATCCATAGCATCATGATTGGAGAGGAAGTAGAAGTTCATGAAGTCATCTCTCTAGAACTCTACAAAGTAGCCAAAAAGCCCTCCACCTTGGCAAGGCTAGCTTTTCCTCATCTCATTTGCCATCTATGCTACTTAGCTGGAGTTGTCGTAGAAGGAGACATCCTCATTGAAGAGGACAAGCCCATCACTAAGAAGAGGATGGAGCAAACAAGAGAGCCCATTCATGGATCTCAAGAGATGCATGAGGAAGCTCATCATCAAGAAATTCCTGAGATGCCTCAAGGGATGCATTTTCCTCTAAATAACTATTGGGAACAACTCAACACTTCTCTAGAAGGATTGAGTCATGACATGAACCAATTAAGGGTGGAACACCAAGAACACTCCATCATTCTCAATGAGATTAGAGATGATCAAAGAGCTATGAGGGAGGAGCAACAAAGGCAATGAAGAGACATAGAGGAGCTCAAGAATACCATTGGTCCTTCAAGGAGAAGGCGCCACCATCACTAAGGTGGACTCATTCCTTAACTTCCTTGTTCTTATCTCTCTGTTTTTCGGTTTTTAAGCTTCATGTTTGTCTATGTTTGTGTCTTTATTACATGATCATTAGTGTCTAGTAACTATGTCTTAAGGCTATGAATAATTCTATGAATCTTTCACCTTTCTTAAATGAAAAATATTTTTAATACAAAAGAATAAGTACATGAATTTCGAATTTATCCTTGAAATTAGTTTAATTATATTGATGTGGTGACAATACTTTTTGCTTTCTGAATGAATGCTTGAACAGTGCATATTTTTTATCTTGTTGTTTATGAATGTTAAAATTGTTGGCTCTTGAAAGAATGATGAATAAGAGAAATATTATTGATAATCTGAAAAATCATAAAATTGATTCTTGAAGCAAGAAAAAGCAGTGAATATCAAAAGCTTGCGAAAAAAAAGTGGCGAAAAAAAATATAAAAGAAAAAGAAAAAGCAAGCAGAAAAATCCAATAGCCCTTAAAACCAAAAGGCAAGGGTAAAAAGGATCCAAGGCTTTGAGCATCAATGGATAGGAGGGCCCAAGGAAATAAATCCAGGCCTAAGCAGCTAAATCAAGCTGGCTCTAACCATGTGCTTAAGGCATGCAGGTCCAAGTGAAAAGCATGAGACTGAGTGGTTAAAGTCGTGATCCAAAGCAAAAAGAGTGTGCTTAAGAGCTCTGGGCACCTCTAACTGGGGACTTTAGCAAAGCTGAGTCACAATCTGAAAAGATTCACCCAGTCTTGTGTCTGTGGCATTTATGTATCCGGTGGTAATACTGGAAAACAAAGTGCTTAGGGCCACGGCCAAGACTCATAAAAGTAGCTGTGTTCAAGAATCAACATACTTAACTAGGAGAATCAATAACACTATCTGAACTCTGAGTTCCTATGGATGCCAATCATTCTAAACTTCAAAGGATAAAGTGAGATGCCAAAACTGTTCAGAAGCAAAAAGCTACAAGTCCCGCTCATCTAATTAAGACTAATATTCATTGATATTTTGAGATTTATAGTATATTTTCTTCTTTTTATCCTATTTGATTTTCAGTTTCTTGGGGACAACTAATAATTTAAGTTTGGTGTTGTGATGAGCGGATAATTTATACGCTTTTTAGCATTGTTTTTAGGAAGTTTTTAGTAGGATCTAGCTACTTTTAGGGATATTTTTATTAGTTTTTATGCAAAATTCACATTTCTGGACTTTACTATGAGTTTGTGCATTTTTCTGTGATTTCAGGTAATTTCTGGCTAAAATTGAGGGACCTGAGCAAAAATCTGATAGAAGGCTGACAAAGGACTGCTGATGCTGTTGGATTCTGACCTCCCTGCACTCGAAATGGATTTTCTAGAGCTACAGAACTCTAAATGCCGCGCTCTCAACTGCGTTGGAAAGTAGACATCTAGGGCTTTCGATAAATATATAATAGTCTACACTTTATTCGAGTTAAGATTATGCAAACTGGCGTTCAACCCTAGTTCCATGCTGCATTCTGGAGTAAAATGCCAGAAACACGTCACAAACCAGAGTTAAATGCCAAACAGACGTTACAACTTGGCGTTTAATCCCAAGAGAAGCCTCCTCACGTGTAAAGCTCAAGCTCATCCCAAGCACACACCAAAGTGTGCCTCGAAAGTAGATTTCTACACTAAGACTTATTTCTGTAAACCCTAGTAACTAGTTTAGTATAAATAGAACTTTTTACTATTGTAGTGAGGGTCTTTTGACCACGTCTTGGTCATTCTGGTTCCCTCTCCAGTGCCGAAGCCAATGAACACCATTATCACTTATGTATTTTCAACAGTGGAGTTTCTACACACCATAGATTAAGGTGTAGAGCTCTGCTGTACCTCGAGAATTAATGCAATTACTATTGTTCTTCTATTCAATTCAAGCTTATTCTAATTCTAAGATATTCGCTGCACTTCAACCTGATTGATGTGATGATCCGTGACACTCATCATCATCCGTCCTTATGAACGCGTGCCTGACAACCACTCCCGTTCTAACTTAGATCGAGCGCGTATCTCTTGGATTCCTTAATTAGGGTCTTCGTGGTATAAGCTAGAATTATTGGCGGCCATTCTTGAGAATCTGGAAAGTCTAAACCTTGTCTATGGTATTCCGAGTAGGATTCAAGGATTGAATGACTATGACGAGCTTCAAACTTGCGATTGTTGGGCGTTGTGACAGAAGCAAAAGAATCACTGGATTCTATTCCGACATGATCGATAACCGACAGATGATTAGTTGTGCTGTGACAGAGCATTTGCACCATTTTCACTGAGAGGATGGGAAGTAGCCATTCACAACGGTGATGCCCTACATACAACTTACCATGGAAAGGAGTAAGAATGATTGGATGAAAGCGATAGGAAAGCAGAGATTCAGAAGGAACACAGCATCTTCATGCATTTATCTGAAATTTCCACCAATGAATTACATAAGTATCTCTATCTTTATTTTATGCTTTATTTATCTTTATTTTCGAAAACCATTATAACCATTTGAATCTGCTTGACTGAGATTTATAAGATGACCATAGCTTGCTTCATACCAACAATCTCCGTAGGATCGACCCTTACTCACGTAAGGTATTACTTGGACGACCCAGTGCACTTGCTGGTTAGTTGTGCGAAGTTGTGACAAAGTGTGATTCACGTTTGAGATCTCCAAGTCTATTGGTGCCATTGTTGATGGTCACAATTTTGTGCACCAGGCCTCAATATACAATCGAAAGGTAGTATAGCGAAGTTTTGCCAACAATGACCTCATCCTAATCCAAAATGATATCGGAACAAATCGACCTGGAGAGGGAAAACTGGCGACTAACTGGAAAGGACCCTACCGAGTCACAGAGGTACTGGGAAAAGGCTACTACAGGATGTCCAAACTCAAGGGGCGAGAGCTACCAAGGTCATGGCACGCCTGCAACCTAAGAAGGTATTATAGTTAGGAGGTAATAAAAGATCTTAGGCCAAAGGTGCACTCTTTTTCCTGAAAAGGTTTTTTAACGAGGCACCAAGCCAAGATCTGCAAAACTGCCTAACTTAGAAGGGTAAAATCCCACATGTATATATTTTTCCTGTATGTCTACTTTCTATTTGAATAAAACTTTTCAGATTTTTTCTACAAAGCCTCTCTACAGGTCGGCAAGGTGAAAATCAAATTCACTGTCCGACCATGATGAAAACCAAATTCATCGTCTAAATTTGACAAAGATCGGCAAAAAAGTGAAAACCAAATTCACTGCTCGATCAAGAGAAAGCTACAGGTTGGCAAGGTGAAAATCAAATTCACCGTCCGATCACGACAAAATTGACAAAGTTATAAAAAGTAATCCATAAGTTGAGGCCTGGTCAGCCCTGACTAAAAAATGGATTACTAGAAATAACTTGGGACGGATCGACATGAAGAAGTCGGACCAATCGACCAAAGCGACAAATGTTATAAAAAAAAAGTAATCCATAGAAAGAGGCCTGACGAGGTCTGAGAAAAAATGGATTACTAAAAATAACACGAGAAGGACCGACATGAAGAAATCGGACCAAACAGATTAAAGCAACAGAGTTATAAAAAGTAAATCCATAAAAAGAGACCCGACGAGGTCCAATTAAAAATGGATTACTAGAAATAACTCAAGAAAGTTTGACAAAGAGAAGTCGACCGACAGAAGGCGTGCGCTAGAAGGGACACAACTCGACCCAAAGAAAGCCACGACCTCACCAAAATCAATTCACAAGTGTTCTATGAGAATACTAAAAAAGGATAGTCGAACAAGGCTAGCCTAAAGAGGTCACTTCGACCAAAGGAAGAAATAAACAAACACAAAGGCAATCAAAAAAGAGGTCAGACAGCAAAAGCTCCAACACTCTTAAGATTCCTGGAAGTTCCAAAAGATTGCAAACAAACACATCAAGAAGAAACAAAGTGATGAGCGGATAATTTATACGCTTTTTGGCATTGTTTTTAGTACGTTTTTAGTATGTTTTAGTTAGTTTTTAGTATATTTTTATTAGTTTTTAGTTAAAATTCACTTTTCTGGAATTTACTATGATTTTGTGTGTTTTTCTATGATTTCAGGTATTTTCTGGCTGAAATTGAGGGACCTGAGCAAAAATTTGATTCAGAGGCTGAAAAGGACTGCAGATGCTGTTGGATTCTGACCTCCCTGCACTCAAAGTGTATTTTCTGGAGCTACAGAAGCCCAATTGGAGCGCTCTCAACGGCTTTGGAAAGTATACATCCTGGGCTTTCCAGCAATGTATAATAGTATATATGATGAGCGGATAATTTATACGCTTTTTGGCATTGTTTTTAGGTAGTTTTTAGTAAGTTCAAGCTACTTTTAGGGATGTTTTCATTAGTTTTTATGTTAAATTCACATTTCTGGACTTTACTATGAGTTTGTGTGTTTTTCTGTGATTTCAGGTAATTTCTGGCTGAAATTGAGGGACTTGAGCAAAACTCTGAAAAAGGCTGACAAAAAGGACTGCTGATGCTGTTGGAATCTGACCTCCCTGCACTCAAAATGGATTTTCTGGAGCTATAGAACTCCAAATGGCGCGCTCTCAACGGCGTTGGAAAGTAGACATCCAGAGCTTTCCACCAATATATAATAGTCCATACTTTATTCGGAATTTGACGACGTAACTTGGCGTTGAACGCCAAGTACATGCTGCTATCTGGAGTTAAACGCCAGAAAAACGTCATGATCCGGAGTTGAACGCCCAAAACACGTCATAACTTGGAGTTCAACTCCAATAAAAGCCTCAGCTCGTGGATAGATCAAGTTCAGCCCAAACATACACCAAGTGGGCCCCGGAAGTGGATTTATGCATCAATTACTTACTCATGTAAACCCTAGGAGCTAGTTTATTATAAATAGAACTTTTTACTATCATAATCGCATCCTGGATTGTATTTTGAATCCTGTGATCACGTTTTGGGGGCTGGCCATTCGGCCATGCCTGAACCTTTCACTTATGTATTTTCAACGGTGGAGTTTCTGCACACCATAGATTAAGGGTGTGGAGCTCTGCTGTACCTCAAGTTTCAATACAATTACTATTACTTTCTATTCAATTCTCTTTTATTCTTATTCCAAGATATACGTTGCACTTCAACTTGATGAATGTGATGATCCGTGACACTCATCATCATTCTCACCTATGAACGCGCATGATTGACAACCACTTCCGTTCTACCTTAAGCCGGGCGCATATCTCTTAGATTCCCCAACAGAATCTTCGTGGTATAAGCTAGATAGATGGCGGCATTCATGAGGATCTGGAAAGTCTAAACCTTGTCTGTGGTATTCTGAGTAGGATTCTGGGATTGAATGACTGTGACGAGCTTCAAACTCGCGATTGCTGGGCGTGATGACAAGCGCAAAAGGATCAATGGATCCTATTCCAACATGATCGAGAACCAACAGCTGATTAGCCGTGCTGTGACAGAGCATAGGAACGTTTTCACTGAGAGGATGGGATGTAGCTACTGACAACGGTGATGCCCTACATACAGCTTGCCATGGAAAGGAGTAAGAAGGATTGGATGAATGTAATAGGAAAGTAGAGATTCAAGAGGAGCACAGCATCTCCATACACTTATCTGAAATTCCCACTATTAATTTACATAAGTATCTCTATCCTATTTTATTTTCTGTTTATTTTTATTAATCATATTTGATTTTCTAAATTCCATAATTTTATCCTCCTGACTGGGACTTACAAGATGACCATAGCTTGCTTCATACCAACAATCTCTGTGGGATCGACCCTTACTCACGTAAGGTATTACTTGGACGACCCAGTACACTTGCTGGTTAGTTGAACGGAGTTGTGTCCACACATAAGTGCCATAATAATGATTCCATACAACAACAAAGAATACTACATTGATGTGATCACAATTTCGTCCACCAAGTTTTTGGCGCCGTTGCCGGGGATTGTTCGAGTATGGACAACTGACGGTTCATCTTGTTGCTCAGATTAGGTAATTTTCTTTTCAAAAAGTTTTAAAAAATCTTTCAAAAATATTTTTTTTAATTTTATTTTCGTTTTTCTAAAGAACATTTTCGAAAAAAATTGAAGAAAATACAAAAAAAATCATAAAATCATAAAAACTAAAAATATTTTGTGTTTCTTGTTTAAGTCTTGAGTCAATTTTTAAGTTTGGTGTCAATTGCATGCTTTAAAAATTTTTCTTGCATTTTTTCGAAAATCCCATGCATTCATGGTGTTCTTCATGATCTTCAAGTTGTTCTTGACAAGTCTTCTTGTTTGATCTTGATGTTTTCTTGCTTTATGTTGTTTGTTGTTTTTCATATGCATTTTTCGTTTGTTAGAGTCCATGCATTAAAGATTTCTAAGTTTGGTGTCTTGCATGTTTTCTTTGCATTAAAAATTTTTCAAAAATATGTTCTTGATGTTCATCATGATCTTCAAAGTGTTCTTGGTGTTCATCTTGACATTCATAGTGTTCTTGCATGCATCATGTGTTTTGATCCAAAATTTTCATGTTTTGATCCAAAATTTTTCATGTTTTGGGTCATTTTTTATGTTTTTCTCCCTCATCATTAAAAATTCAAAAAAATTCAAAAAAATATCTTTTCCTTAATTTTCTTCAAATTTTCGAAATTTTGGGTTGACTTGGTCAAAAAATTTTAAAAATTAGTTGTTTCTTACAAGTCAAGTCAAATTTTCAATTTTAAAAATCTTATCTTTTCAAAATCTTTTTCAAAAATCACATCTTTTTCATTTTTTTTTATAATTTTCGAAAATTTTTTTTTTAAATATTTTTCAAAATCTTTTTCTTATCTTTTACATCATATTTTCGAAAATATAATCAATAATTAATGTTTTGATTCAAAAATTTGAAGTTTGTTACTTTCTTGCTAAGAAAGGTTCAATCTTTAAGTTCTAGAATCTTATCTTGTAGTTTCTTGTTAGTGAAGTAAATAATTTCAAATTTTTAAATTAAATCTTTTTTATCTCTTATCTTATCTTTTTCAAAAAAAAAATAAAAAAAAAATTTATCTTTTTATCTTATCTTTTTTTGATTTCAAAATATCTTATCTAAACTTCTTATCTTCTTATCTTTTCAAATTTGATTTCAAATCTTTTTCAATCAACTAACTAACTTGTTGTTTGTTTCTTATCTTTTTCAAAACCACCTAACTACTTTTCCCTCTCTAATTTTCGAAAATATCTCACCTCTTTTTCAAAAATTCTTTTTGTTTTAAATTTTAATTTTAATCTTATCTTATCTTTAATTTTCAAAAATTACTAACCCCTTTTTCAAAATTATTTTCGAAAATTCTCCCTCTCTTTTCTTATTTTATTTAATTAATTATTTACTAACACTTCTCTTCACTTCTCTTCATCTAAAAATCCGAACCATTCTCCTTTCCTTATCCCCTTTCTTTTTCTACTAACATAAAGGAATCTCTATACTGTAACATAGAAGATTCCTCTTCCTTTTCTTTTTCTCTTCTCTTTCATATGAGCAGGAATAAAGAAAAAGGCACTTTTGTTGAAGCAAGGAAGAGACATAAAGGAGCTCAAAAAGCACCATTGGACCTTCAAGAAGGCGCCACCCTCACTCAGGTGGACTCATTCCTTGTTCTTATTTTCTCTGCTTTTTCGGTTTTTATGCTTCATGTCTATCTAATGTCTGTGTCTTTATTACATGATCATTAGTAGTTAGTAACTATGTCTTAAAGCTATGAATAGATTCCATTAATCCTTCACCTCTCTTAAATGAAAAATATTTTAATTCAAAAGAACAAGAAGTACATGAATTTCGAATTTATCCTTGAATTTAATTTAATTATATTGATGTGGTGACAATACTTTTGTTTTCTGAATGAATGCTTGAACAGTGCATATGTCTTTTGATCTTGTTGTTTATGAATGTTAAAATTGTTGGCTCTTGAAAGAATGATGAACAAGGAGAAATGTTATTGATGATCTGAAAAATCATAAAATTGATTCTTGAAGCAAGAAAAAGCAGTGAAAAACAAAAGCTTGCAAAAAAAAAAATAATAAATAAATAAATAATAATAATGGCGAAAAAAATAGAAAGAAAAAGAAAAAGCAAGCAGAAAAAGCCAATAGCCCTTAAAACCAAAAGGCAAGGGTAAAAAGGATCCAAGGCTTTGAGCATCAATGGATAGGAGGGCCCAAGGAAATAAAATCCAGGCCTAAGCGGCTAAATTAAGCTGTCCCTAACCATGTGCTTGTGTCATGAAGGTCCAAGTGAAAAGCTTGAGACTGAATGGTTAAAGTCGTGATCCAAAGCAAAAAGGGTGTGCTCAAGAGCTCTGGACACCACTAACAGGGGACTCTAGCAAAGCTGAGTCACAATCTGAAAAGGTTCACCCAGTTATGTGTCTGTGGCATTTATGTATCCGGTGGTAATACTGGAAAACAAAGTGCTTAGGGCCACGGCCAAGACTCATAAGTAGCTGTGTTCAAGAATCAACATGCCTAACTAGGAAAGTCAATAACACTATCCGAAATTCTAAGTTCCTAGAGAAGCCAATCATTCTGAACTTCAAAGGAAAAAGTGAGATGCCAAAACTGTTCAGAAGCAAAAAGCTACAAGTCCCGCTCATCTAATTATAATTAATATTCATTGATATTCTGGAATTTATAGTATATTCTCTTCTTTTTATCCTATTTGATTTTCAGTTGCTTGGGGACAAGCAACAATTTAAGTTTGGTGTTGTGATGAGCGGATAATTTATACGCTTTTTGGCATTGTTTTTAGGTAGTTTTTAGTAAGTTCAAGCTACTTTTAGGGATGTTTTCATTAGTTTTTATGTTAAATTCACATTTCTGGACTTTACTATGAGTTTGTGTGTTTTTCTGTGATTTCAGATAATTTCTGGCTGAAATTGAGGGACTTGAGCAAAACTCTGAAAAAGGCTGACAAAAAGGACTGCTGATGTTGTTGGAATCTGACCTCCCTGCACTCAAAATGGATTTTCTGGAGCTATAGAACTCCAAATGGCGCGCTCTCAACGGCGTTGGAAAGTAGACATCCAGAGCTTTCCACCAATATATAATAGTCCATACTTTATTCGGAATTTGACGACGTAACTTGGCGTTGAACGCCAAGTACATGCTACTGTCTGGAGTTAAACGCCAGAAAAACGTCATGATCCGGAGTTGAACGCCCAAAACACGTCATAACTTGGAGTTCAACTCCAATAAAAGCCTCAGCTCGTGGATAGATCAAGTTCAGCCCAAACATACACCAAGTGGGCCCCGGAAGTGGATTTATGCATCAATTACTTACTCATGTAAACCCTAGGAGCTAGTTTATTATAAATAGAACTTTTTACTATCATAATCGCATCCTGGATTGTATTTTGAATCCTGTGATCACGTTTTGGAGGCTGGCCATTCGGCCATGCCTGAACCTTTCACTTATGTATTTTCAACGGTGGAGTTTCTGCACACCATAGATTAAGGGTGTGGAGCTCTGCTGTACCTCAAGTTTCAATACAATTACTATTACTTTCTATTCAATTCTCTTTTATTCTTATTCCAAGATATACGTTGCACTTCAACTTGATGAATGTGATGATCCGTGACACTCATCATCATTCTCACCTATGAACGCGCATGATTGACAACCACTTCCGTTCTACCTTAGGCCGGGCGCATATCTCTTAGATTCCCCAACAGAATCTTCGTGGTATAAGCTAGATAGATGGCGGCATTCATGAGGATCCGGAAAGTCTAAACCTTGTCTGTGGTATTCCGAGTAGGATTCTGGGATTGAATGACTGTGACGAGCTTCAAACTCGCGATTGCTGGGCGTGATGACAAGCGCAAAAGGATCAATGGATCCTATTCCAACATGATCGAGAACCAACAGCTGATTAGCCGTGCTGTGACAGAGCATAGGAACATTTTCACTGAGAGGATGGGATGTAGCCACTGACAACGGTGATGCCCTACATACAGCTTGCCATGGAAAGGAGTAAGAAGGATTGGATGAATGTAATAGGAAAGTAGAGATTCAAGAGGAGCACAGCATCTCCATACACTTATCTGAAATTCCCACTATTAATTTACATAAGTATCTCTATCCTATTTTATTTTCTGTTTATTTTTATTAATCATATTTGATTTTCTAAATTCCATAATTTTATCCTCCTGACTGGGACTTACAAGATGACCATAGCTTGCTTCATACCAACAATCTCTGTGGGATCGACCCTTACTCACGTAAGGTATTACTTGGACGACCCAGTACACTTGCTGGTTAGTTGAACGGAGTTGTGTCCACACATAAGTGCCATAATAATGATTCCATACAACAACAAAGAATACTACATTGATGTGATCACAATTTCGTCCACCAATATACTTTGCCCGAGATTTGATGGCCCAAACCGGCGTTTCAAATCAGCTCAAAACTGCCCGGCGTTAAACGCTGGAACTGGCACAAGAATGGGAGTTAAACGCCCAAACTGGCACAAAAGCTGGCGTTTAACTCCAAGAAAAATCTCTACACATGAAAGCTTCAATGCTCAGCCCAAGCACACACCAAGTGAGCCCGGAAGTGGATTTTTATGTCATTTACTCATCTTTGTAAACCCTAGGCTACTAGTTCTCTACAAATAGGACCTTTTGTTATTGTATTTTCATCTTTTGATCTTGGGATCTTTTGGATCTGGGGATCTTTGGATCATTTTAGATCTTTTGATCATCTTTGATCATCTTTAGATCATTGGGAGGCTGGCCATTCGGCCATGCCTAGACCTTGTTCTTATGTATTTTCACCGGTGGAGTTTCTACACACCATAGATTAAGGTGTGGAGCTCTGCTGTACCTCGAGTATTAATGCAATTACTATTGTTCTTCTATTCAATTCAGCTTGTTCTTGTTCTAAGATATCACTTGTTCCTCAACTTGATGAATGTGATGATCTGTGACACTCATCATCATTCTCACCTATGAACGTGTGCCTGACAACCACCTCCGTTCTACCTTAGATTGAGTGGATATCTCTTGGATCCCTTAATCGGAATCTTCGTGGTATAAGCTAGAATTGATGGCGGCATTCAAGAGAATCCGGAAGGTCTAAACCTTGTCTGTGGTATTCTGAGTAGGATTCAATGATTGAATGACTGTAACGAGCTTCAAACTCCTGAAGGCTGGGCGTTAGTAACAGACGCAAAAGAATCAATGGATTCTATATCAACCTGATTGAGAACCGACAGATGATTAGCCGTGCCGTGACAGGGTGCGTTGAACATTTTCACTGAGAGGACGGGATTGTAGCCACTGACAACGGTGATGCCCAACATACAGCTTGCCATGGAAAGGAGTAAGAAGGATTGGATGAAGACAGTAGGAAAGCAGAGAGACGGAAGGGACAAAGCATCTCCATACGCTTATCTGAAATTCTCACCTATGAATTACATAAGTATCTCTATCCTTTATTTTATGCTTTATTCATAAATCCCCCATAACCATTTGAATCTGCTTGACTGAGATTTACAAGATGACCATAGCTTGCTTCATACCAACAATCTCCGTGGGATCGACCCTTACTCGCGTAAGGTTTATTACTTGGACGACCCAGTGCACTTGCTGGTTAGTTGTGCGAAGTTGTGAAATTATGTTTAGACCATGGTATTAAGCACCAAGTTTTTGGAGCCAATACTAGGGACTGATTGAGTTGTGAAAAGAATGAATCACAATTTCGTGCACCACAAAGCTACCATAAAAACTCAGAAGGCCACCTGAGAGTAGACCTCAAGAGTTCGAAAGCATTTGTTTTTATAAATAAAGTTGCTAAGGAAAAAACAATTGAACTGTCACAGTCAAACAACTACAAGACTACGGAAAATAGAGTTCAACGACCCATAAGCCGGGCCATTACGATACAAAAGCAAATCAGAAACTACAAAGGGTGCAAAGATTCCCCAGTAGCAGCATCCTGAGGTGAAGGAGGACGAGTCGCAAGAGGGACGGCATCAACTGTTCCATCTGGTCGAGTCAGAACCTGAACATCAGGATCCGACTCGGGACGGCCGACCTCAGGTGTTGGAGTTGGAGAAGTCGAGGCAACAGAAGCTTTGGCGGATGGCGCAGGAGGAGGGTCTACATCATCATCATTTTCATCCGGGGCAGGAACGATCTTCCCATCTTCCACGATATTGTCCAAACTGAAAAAAAAGGTCGTGCTCGGGAGCAAGAACTCAGACCTGAGCCTTTAAATTCTCATAGGCAGAAGTCACACTGCCCATGAGATGGCCCTGGAGCTCGGTGTAATCAGCTTGAGCAGATTCTAACCTCTTCCTGAATTCCATCATCTCACCATAAGTCCAGACATATCTATCCTTATGCTTCTGCGCTATGTCCTCAGCCAGATTTGAAGCCACCGCAGCAGTAGCCCGAGCCTTCTCATTTTCCAAATCCTTCTCCAGCTTTGCCACCTTTACCTCAAGTTCATCCTTCAAACCTTTGATCCTATCATACTTCGACTTGGCCTCATCCATAAAGGCCTTCGTTGCATGAATTGGGATATCTTGAGCAGTTCGGAACAAGGCTGCACCTATGCGTGGCATCTTAACACTACTCCGGTTGATGAAATCTAGGTGGTGAAGAATGGACATGTCGTTCATAGGAAGTCGGCCATAAGGGGCGATTTGATTGTCAACAAACCCCACAGCATCAAAGTCAGGGGTGTCGAGGTCAAAAGGTTCAACAGTCCTCTGTCTTTTTGGAGGAGGGCCGACAGTGGGAGAAGAGGTAGCAGCAGAAGTTTGGGGAGGATCAACCAAATGAACCTGAGGAGTAGGGATCACCTTCCTCGGCCCAGAAGTGCTCGAGGTCAGCTTCTTAGGAGGGACCTGAGAAGATCCTTCCCCAGCAGCCTTGGCCGAGATGTTCTGGGCAGTTGTAGCTTTCTTTGTCTTCTTAAAGGCCTTCATGGAATCATTATTCTTAACCATCTCTGAAAAAACACAGCAAAAACCAAGATACAAAACTGGAAGAAAAGGAACAAAATCAAATAAACAAAGCAAGGTAGAAGAAAGAAGAAGTCGACCACTACCCAGCTCAGTTCGGAGAAGTGAGGGATCCCCTAAGAACTTCTTCTTGTCGAGATGAGGAGGTTGCCCCCAATTCTCCTCCAACACATTCACAAAGGCCTGGTCGACCTCATCAAGCATCTTCCACAAATATCTAGATACTAAAACATTCTTTTGCCAGCATAAGGGGAAGGCAAGTTTATTATTCGGCTCTAAGAAAAAAGGCCGAGCTCCCTCAATAGCTCAGACCTTGAAATAATAGTTCTTAAAGTCCCTAAAAGACTCATCATACATAGAACACACTTTCTTTCCTTAGGCAGACCGGAAAGAAACCCAGGAAGCTTTCTTTTTGGTAGAAATCCCAGGTTTGGTCAAAACGAAGAGGTAAAGAAAGAGATTTTGAGAAGGCTTAACATCCAATTCTTGGCATAACAACTGAAAGATCTTGATAAAACCCCAAGAGATCGGATGGAGCTGAGATGGAGCTACATTACATGACCACAGCAAATCGGTCTCGAAAGAGGTAAAAGGAAGGGTAATGTTCATTTGGCTAAAAAAGTAGTCATAAGCAAAAAAGAAGAGGCGTTCCCCCTGGGTCAGAGAAGGAAAACAAACCCTCTCATCAGGGTCAGGCGCTACCAACTCGTAGTTCTTCTCCTGATCTCTATTACTGCAAATCCTGTGATGTTTCCTAAGCTACACGCAGTATTCAGAGTTAACCACTGAGACGCACATCAAGACAAGGGAGTCCAACCAGTCAGACATGACCTCAGGGACTTTGGAGGATGTCTCAACAATATTTTTGCAAGAAGACATGGGTCAACTAGTCCTAAAGTAAGAAAAAGGAAAATGGTTACGAATCAAATAGCTCGGATGAATATGTATATAACTCGATCTAAGGCATACAGGACAGAAAATGTAGCAAAAGGAAACCCCAGGACTCAAACCAAGGTCCAGGGGCATCCTTTGGAGGTAGTAACAAAGCAAGGTTTCAGGAAAAATCTACAGCTTACGTCCCGACATCTCTGAAAACAAGAAAAAGAAGACTTCAAACAGCGACACTTCGAAAAAAGAAAAGTTAATCAGCAAATGTCATCAAAGCTACCATCTTTTTACAGTCTATCAGTAAAAAGAAATACCAACATCAAACATGCCAAGTGGAAATCATCAAAGGCGCAACCTTTTTCAGAACCAAACAAAATTATTATTCCAAAGCTTCAAAATCAAAGAATACAATCAGAAACGGTAAACAACATGCAAAAAATGCGACAAGGTTCATACAAAAGACGAAGAAACTCTCAGAGCACACATTATAGTAGCAATCAGACACAGCAAAAGTAGAAAGATCCAAACTTTTTCCAAGCAACGACGAAGCCGCGCCGGACGATCACCTTTCGAACAAAAGAGCGAAGCACTAGCAGTCAAAGAAAAGAAGTGAAAAGGGGAAAAACGAAAATAAAGCGTTGAAATTTCAAATGAAGACACAAAAAGGGAAGTAAAAAAGGAAACGGCAAAGAGTTAATGAGTATTTAACCTTCGCATGTTGGTGGACGAAATTGTGATCCATATTCTTTAAGTTGTACTCCTTGTAAAATTATGGAATTTGAAATTGGCACGAGTGAACACAACTCCGTTCAACTAACCAGCAAGTGTACTGGGCCGTCCAAGTAATAAACCTTACGTGAGTAAGGGTCGATCCCACAGAGATTGTTGGTATGAAGCAAGCTATGGTCACCTTGCAAATCTCAGTCAGGCGGATTCAAGGATAATTGGATTATTAGTTTAAATTTGATTAATGGAATAAATAGAAAATAAAAAGGGATAGAAATACTTATGTAAATCAAGAGTGGGAATTTCAGATAAGCATATGGAGATACTGTATGGCTCAAGGACGCCTGCTTTCCTACTGCTTCGACTCAATCCTTCTTACTCCTTTCCATGGCAAGCTGTGTATAGGGGTTCACCGTTCGACGATGGCTACTTTTAATCCTCTCGGGAAAATGGTCCTCTGCGGCTGTCACTCGCATGGCTAATCGTCTGGAGGCATCACCTGGCCGAAGGCTACATCCCATCCTCGCAGTGAAAACTATGCTCACGCGCTCTGTCACAGCACGGCTAATCACTGGTTGGTTCCCGCTCCTACTGGAATAGAATCCCTTGATTCTTTTGCGTCTGTCACTAATGCCCAGCACTTGCGAGTCTGAAGCACGTCACAGTCATTCATTACCGGAATCCTACTCGGAATACCACAGACAAGGTGAGACTTTCCGGATTCCCAGGATCCTACTCGGAATACCACAGACAAGGTTAGACTTTCTGGATCCTCATAAATGCCGCCATCTATCTAGCTTATACCACGAAGATTCTGTTGGGGAATCTAAGAGATACACATTCAAGCTCGGTTGCATGAAGAACGGAGGTGGTTGTCAACCACGCGCGTTCATAAGTGAGAATGATGATGAGCGTCACATAATCATCACATTCATCATGTTCTTGGGTGCGAATGAATATCTTGGAATAAGAATAAGATAGAATTGAATAAAAGAAAATAGAATTGCATTAATACTTGAGGTACAGCAGAGCTCCACACCCTTAATCTATGGTGTGCAGAAACTCCACTGTTGAAAATACATAAGTGAAAGGTTTAGGCATGGCCGAATGGCCAGCCCCCATGATCTGAGAACTAATCATCCCCAAGATGTCAAATACATTAGTTAAATGTTCTATTTATAATAAACTAGCTCCTAGGGTTTACATGAGTAAGTAATTGATGCATAAATCCACTTCCGGGGCCCACTTGGTGTATGTTTGGGCTGAGCTTGATCAATCCACGAGCTGAGGCTTCTCTTGGAGTTGAACTCCGAGTTATGACATGTTTTGGGCGTTCAACTCCGGATCATGACGTTTTTCTGGCGTTTAACTCCAGACAGCAGCATGAACTTGGCGTTCAACGCCAAGTTACGTCGTCAATTTCCGAATAAAGTATGGACTATTATATATTGCTGGAAAGCCCTGGATGTCTACGTTCCAACGCCGTTGAGAGCGCGCCAATTGGAGTTTTGTAGCTCCGGAAAATCTATTTTGAGTGCAGGGAGGTCAGATTCCAACAGCATCAGCAGTCCTTTTGTCAGCCTTTTTCAGAGTTTTGCTCAAGTCCCTCAATTTCAGCCAGAATTTTCCTGAAATCATAGAAAAACACACAAACTCATAGTAAAGTCCAGAAATGTGAATTTAACATAAAAACTAATGAAAACATCCCTAAAAGTAGCTTGAACTTACTAAAAACTACCTAAAAACAATGCCAAAAGCGTATAAATTATCCGCTCATCACAACACCAAACTTAAATTGTTGCTTGTCCCCAAGCAACTGAAAATCAAATAGGATAAAAAGAAGAGAATATACTATAAATTCCAGAATATCAATGAATATTAATTATAATTAGATGAGCGGGACTTGTAGCTTTTTGCTTCTGAACAGTTTTGGCATCTCACTTTTTCCTTTGAAGTTCAGAATGATTGGCTTCTCTAGGAACTTAGAAATTCGGATAGTGTTATTGACTTTCCTAGTTAAGCATGTTGATTCTTGAACACAGCTACTTATGAGTCTTGGCCGTGGCCCTAAGCACTTTGTTTTCCAGTATTACCACCGGATACATAAATGCCACAGACACATAACTGGGTGAACCTTTTCAGATTGTGACTCAGCTTTGCTAGAGTCCCCAGTTAGTGGTGTCCAGAGCTCTTAAGCACACTCTTTTGCTTTGGATCACGACTTTAACCACTCAGTCTCAAGCTTTTTACTTGGACCTTCATGACACAAGCACATGGTTAGGGACAGCTTGATTTAGCCGCTTAGGCCTGGATTTTATTTCCTTGGGCCCTCCTATCCATTGATGCTCAAAGCCTTGGATCCTTTTTACCCTTGCCTTTTGGTTTTAAGGGCTATTGGCTTTTTCTACTGCTCCTTCTTTTTTTTTTTTTCGCCATTCACTGCTTTTTCTTGCTTCAAGAATCAATTTCATGATTTTTCAGATCATCAATAACATTTCTCTTTGTTCATCATTCTTTCAAGAGCCAACAGTTTTAACATTCATAAACAACAAGATCAAAAATATGCACTGTTTAAGCATTCATTCAGAAAACAAAAGTATTGTCACCACATCAATATAATTAAATTAAATTCAAGGATAAATTCGAAATTTATGTACTTCTTGTTCTTTTGAATTAAAACATTTTTCATTTAAGAGAGGTGAAGGATTACTGGAATCTATTCATAGCTTTAAGACATAGTTACTAACTACTAATGATCATGTAATAAAGACACAAACATTAGATAGACATAAAGCATAAAAACCGAAAAAGCAGAGAAAATAAGAACAAGGAATGAGTCCACCTAAGTGAGGGTGGCGCCTTCTTGAAGATCCAATGGTGCTTTTTGAGCTCCTTTATGTCTTTTCCTTGCTTCTGTTGCATGATCCCTAGTGATTTTAGTGTTTTTATCCTTATTTGCTCCCAATAGTTGTGTAGAGGATAATTTATCCCCTGAGGTATCTTAGGGATCTCTTGATTTGCAGTTAAATATTCTACCACTGAGCTATAAACCCTTTAGATGAGTCTTTCCATCTCCCATGACTCGGAGGTGGAAGCTTTTTGTCTTTCCTTTTTCTTTTTTCTTTTTTTTTTCTTTTTTTTTTTGAGGTTTCTCTGAATTGTTGATTTTTAGTTTCTCTTGACTTCCTCTTCAGAGTCCTTTCAGGTTCATGATCTGCTTCAATAAGAATGTTCTTGTCCTTGTTCCTGCTCATATAGGGAAGAAGAGAACAAGAAAAGGAAGAGGAATCTTCTATGTTACAGTATAGAGATTCCTTTATGTTAGTAGAAAAAGAAAGGGGATAAGGAAAGGAGAATGGTTCGGATTTTTAGATGAAGAGAAGTGAAGAGAAGTGTTAGTAAATAATTAATTAAATAAAATAAGAAAAGAGAGGGAGAATTTTCGAAAATAATTTTGAAAAAGGGGTTAGTAATTTTTGAAAATTAAAGATAAGATAAGATTAAAATTAAAATTTAAAACAAAAAGAATTTTTGAAAAAGAGGTGAGATATTTTCAAAAATTAGAGAGGGAAAAGTAGTTAGGTGGTTTTGAAAAAGATAAGAAACAAACAACAAGTTAGTTAGTTGATTGAAAAAGATTTGAAATCAAATTTGAAAAGATAAGAAGATAAGAAGTTTAGATAAGATATTTTGAAATCAAAAAAAGATAAGATAAAAAGATAAATTTTTTTTTATTTTTTTTTTAAAAAAGATAAGATAAGAGATAAAAAAGATTTAATTTAAAAATTTGAAATTATTTACTTCACTAACAAGAAACTACAAGATAAGATTCTAGAACTTAAAGATTGAACCTTTCTTAGCAAGAAAGTAACAAACTTCAAATTTTTGAATCAAAACATTAATTATTGATTATATTTTCGAAAATATGATGTAAAAGATAAGAAAAAGATTTTGAAAAATATTTTTAAAAAAAAATTTCGAAAATTATAAAAAAAATGAAAAAGATGTGATTTTTGAAAAAGATTTTGAAAAGATAAGATTTTTAAAATTGAAAAATTGACTTGACTTGTAAGAAACAACTAATTTTTAAAATTTTTTGACTAAGTCAACTCAAATTTTCGAAAATTAGGAGATAAAAAAGGAAAAGATAATTTTTTTTATTTTTGAAATTTTTTTTTATGATGAGAGAGAAAAACACAAAAATGACCCAAAACATAAAGATTTTGGATCAAAACACAAGATGCATGCAAGAACACTATGAATGTCAAGATGAACACCAAGAACACTTTGAAGATCATGATGAACATCAAGAACATAATTTTGAAAAATTTTTGATGCAAAGAAAACATGCAAGAAACCAAACTTAGAAATCTTTAATGCATGGACTCTAACAAACGAAAAATGCATATGAAAAACAACAAACAACACAAAACAAGAAAACATCAAGATCAAACAAGAAGACTTGTCAAGAACAACTTGAAGATCATGAAGAACACCATGAATGCATGAATTTAAAAAAAAAATGCAAGAAAAATTTTTAAAGCATGCAATTAACACCAAACTTAAAAATTGACTCAAGACTCAAACAAGAAACACAAAATATTTTTGGTTTTTTATGATTTTATGATTTTTTTGTATTTTTATTATTTTTTTCGAAAATTATATTTAAAAAAAACGAAAATAATAAAAAATATTTTTGAAAGATTTTAGAAAACTTTTTGAAAAGAAAATTACCTAATCTGAGCAACAAGATGAACCGTCAGTTATCCATACTCGAACAATCCCCGGCAACGGCGCCAAAAACTTGGTGGACGAAATTGTGATCCATATTCTTTAAGTTGTACTCCTTGTAAAATTATGGAATTTGAAATTGGCACGAGTGAACACAACTTCGTTCAACTAACCAGCAAGTGTACTGGGTCGTCCAAGTAATAAACCTTACGTGAGTAAGGGTCGATCCCACAGAGATTGTTGGTATGAAGCAAGCTATGGTCACCTTGCAAATCTCAGTCAGGCGGATTCAAGGATAATTGGATTATTAGTTTAAATTTGATTAATGGAATAAATAGAAAATAAAAAGGGATAGAAATACTTATGTAAATCAAGAGTGGGAATTTCAGATAAGCATATGGAGATACTGTATGGCTCAAGGACGCCTGCTTTCCTATTGCTTCGACTCAATCCTTCTTACTCCTTTCCATGGCAAGCTGTGTATAGGGGTTCACCGTTCGACGATGGCTACTTTTAATCCTCTCGGGAAAATGGTCCTCTGCGGCTGTCACTCGCATGGCTAATCGTCTGGAGGCATCACCTGGCCGAAGGCTACATCCCATCCTCGCAGTGAAAACTATGCTCACGCGCTCTGTCACAGCACGGCTAATCACTGGTTGGTTCCCGCTCCTACTGGAATAGAATCCCTTGATTCTTTTGCGTCTGTCACTAATGCCCAGCACTTGCGAGTCTGAAGCACGTCACAGTCATTCATTACCGGAATCCTACTCGGAATACCACAGACAAGGTGAGACTTTCCGGATTCCCAGGATCCTACTCGGAATACCACAGACAAGGTTAGACTTTCCGGATCCTCATAAATGCCGCCATCTATCTAGCTTATACCACGAAGATTCTGTTGGGGAATCTAAGAGATACACATTCAAGCTCGGTTGCATGTAGAACGGAGGTGGTTGTCAATCACGCGCGTTCATAAGTGAGAATGATGATGAGCATCACATAATCATCACATTCATCATGTTCTTGGGTGCGAATGAATATCTTGGAATAAGAATAAGATAGAATTGAATAAAAGAAAATAAAATTGCATTAATACTTGAGGTACAGCAGAGCTCCACACCCTTAATCTATGGTGTGCAGAAACTCCACTGTTGAAAATACATAAGTGAAAGGTTTAGGCATGGCCGAATGGCCAGCCCCCATGATCTGAGAACTAATCATCCCCAAGATGTCAAATACATTAGTTAAATGTTCTATTTATAATAAACTAGCTCCTAGGGTTTACATGAGTAAGTAATTGATGCATAAATCCACTTCCGGGGCCCACTTGGTGTATGTTTGGGCTGAGCTTGATCAATCCACGAGCTGAGGCTTCTCTTGGAGTTGAACTCCGAGTTATGACGTGTTTTGGGCGTTCAACTCCGGATCATGACGTTTTTCTGGCGTTTAACTCCAGACAGCAGCATGAACTTGGCGTTCAACGCCAAGTTACGTCGTCAATTTCCGAATAAAGTATGAACTATTATATATTGCTGGAAAGCCCTGGATGTCTACTTTCCAACGCCATTGAGAGCGCGCCAATTGGAGTTTTGTAGCTCCGGAAAATCCATTTTGAGTGCAGGGAGGTCAGATTCCAATAGCATCAGCAGTCCTTTTGTCAGCCTTTTTCAGAGTTTTGCTCAAGTCCCTCAATTTCAGCCAGAATTTTCCTGAAATCATTGAAAAACACACAAACTCATAGTAAAGTCCAGAAATGTGAATTTAACATAAAAACTAATGAAAACATCCCTAAAAGTAGCTTGAACTTACTAAAAACTACCTAAAAACAATGCCAAAAAGCGTATAAATTATCCGCTCATCACATGTTCCCTAGGAAAACGCAAATGCACAAGTGCAATTAAGAGGAAAACGCTCCGTATTCAACAAAAAGGAATTCTACAAATGATCGATAAGAAGTGCTCGAGCACGACTTTCCCAAAAGAGGTCAAAGTCGGCCAAAAGACATGATCTCAGAAGAAAGACCAAGCTCGAGCAGGGGCACTGTTCACGCCCTGGGTCGAGCTGTACGACCCGGGCTAACTGAGGACAAGTCGAACGACCTCTTTAGGTCAGGATTACCCGACCTTTTCTTTAAACAAGGTCGGACAAAACACCAGGAGAGCCCAAAAAAGGGCCCATAACAGAGGAACACGACCCAAAGTCCAAAGGCAGCCCATGCCTAGGAAGATTAGGGCGGTTCCCTTAAAGATAAGATAACTCCACTCAGAGATAAGATAAGATAACTACCTTATCCACAGAAAGGTCACTCTACACCATTATAAATACACTGGAGCACCCAGGTATAACTCATACTCTGATTCTACTAAAAAACCTGCTCAAAGCCCATGCTAACTTAAGCATTAGAGTCTCTTACAGGTACCACCACCCTCTGGTGACGGAGGATCAGCAGCACCACCAAGTCCAACAAGTCAGACACGTCAGCTCCGACCATCACCATAGATCTCGTCCGAGATCGACCTACAATTTCAGGTAACCTTCGAAACACCAGCCAAAGCAGAAAGGGGCCAAAGAAAAAGTTACATTAGGGAGACGGGCAAATTGGGAGTTGATGCAAAAGGCTGTGTGGTGCACGAAATTGCAATCATACTTTTGCAACTCCGCACAACTAACCAGCAAGTGCACTGGGTCGTCCAAGTAATACCTTACGTGAGTAAGGGTCGATCCCACGGAGAATGCTGGCTTGAAGCAAGCTATGGTTATCCTGTAACTCTTAGTCAGGAGTTTAATAATAAAAAGAGTGTTGTTTACAAAAAGTAAAAGAACATGAAATAAATGATACTTGTTATTCAGTAATGGAGAACAGGTTGGGGTTCGGAGATGCTCTGCCCTCGGAATTTTTGCTTTCCTACTGTCTTCTTCTCCAAACACGCATCGCTCCTTCTATGGCAAGCTATGTGTTGGTGGATCACCATTGTCAATGGCTACCATCTGTCCTCTCAGTGAAAATGGTCCGGCTACAGTTCTCACCGCAGGGCTAATCATCTGTCGGTTCTCACTTGTGTCGAAATAAGATCCATTGATCCTTTTGCGCACTGTCACTGCGCCCAACAGTCGCGAGTTTGAAGCTCGTCACAGTCATCCCCTCCCAGATCCTACTCGGAATACCACAGACAAGGTTTAGACTTTCCGGATCTCAGGAATGCTGCCAATTATTTCTAACCTATACCACGAAGGTTATGATCTCACGGATTCGAATGCTCTGTTGTCAAGAGAAGCAGTCAAACTCGTGGATCAGGATCCCAGGAGATACGCACTCAAGTTGTCGCCCAATGACTACGTTGAGCTTAGATAGAACGGAAGTGGTTGTCAAGCACGCGTTCATGGATTTGAGAATGATGATGAGTGTCACGAATCATCACATTCATCATATTGAAGTACGAGTGAATATCATAGAATAGAAGCAAACGTAATTGGGTGGAAAACAATAGTAATTGCATTAATCCATTGAAACACAGCAGAGCTCCTCACCCCCACCTATGGGGTTTAGAGACTCATGCCGTCAAAGATACAATATGAAATGTAAAAATGTCATAAGTTACAAAATAAATCTCTAAAGTAGTTTTTATACTAAACTAGTAACCTAGGTTTACAGAGAATGAGTAACTAGATGCAGAGAGTGCAGAAATTCACTTCCGGTGCCCACTTGGTGAGTGTTTGGGCTGAGCTTCCTAGCTTTCACGTGCATGTGCCATTTCTTGAGTTAAACGCCAGCTTGGATGCCAGTTTGGGCGTTTAACTCCAGCTTTGGTGCCAGTTCTGGCGTTTTACACCAGATAAGGGTCTCTGATCGATGTTTAAATGCCAGTTTAGCCCATCAAATCTCGGGCAAAGTATGAACTATCATATATTACTGAAAAGCCCAAGTTGTATACGTTCTAACGCATTTGAGAGCGCACGAATTAAGTTTCTATAGCTCCAGAAATTTTACTTCAAGTGCAGGAGGGTCAGAATCCAACAGCATCTGTAGTCCTTTTTCAGCCTTTGAATGAAATTTTTGCTTAGGTCCCTCAATTTCAGCCAGAAAATATCTGAAATTATAGAAAAACACACCAACTCATAGTAAAGTCCAGAAATGTGATTTTTGCATAAAAATTAATAAAAATGCAACAAAAAGTGAATAAAACATGCTAAAAACTATATGAAAACACTACCAAAAAGCGTATAAAATATTCGCTCATCACAAAACCAAACTTAAACTGTTGCTTGTCCCCAAGCATCTAGACAAATAAAATAGGATGAAAAGAAGATCGTGGTGCACTAAAATCTCAGAGTCTTTAATGAAGCTCAAATTTAAATTACAAGAGCATGGCTTATAGCTTTTTGCTTCTGAGTAGTTTTGGCATCTCATTTTATCCCCTAAAACTCATAATGATTAGCTTCCTTCAGAACTCAGCATGCAGATAGTGTTATTAATTCTCCTAGTTTAGTATGTTGATTCTTGAACACAGCTACTTTATGAGTCTTGGTCGTGACCCTAAGCATCTTGTTTTCCAGTATTACCACCAGATACATATATGCCACAAACACCTAACTGGGTGAACCTTTTCAGATTGTGACTCAGCTTTGCTAGAGTCCCCAGTTAGAGGTGCCCAGAGTTCTTAAGCACACTCTTTTTGCTTTAGATCATGACTTTAACCACTCAGTCTCAAGCTTCTCACTTGGACCTTCATGACACAAGCACATGATTAGGGACAGCTTGATGTAACCGCTTAGGCCAGGATTTTATTCCCTTGAGCCCTCCTATCCATTAATGCTCAAAGCCTTGGATCCTTTTTACCCTTGTCTTTTGGTTTAAAGGGCTATTGGCTTTTTCTGCTTGCTTTCTTTTCTTTCTTTCTTTTTCTTTATTTTTCGCAATTTTTTTTTCGCAAGCTTTGTGTTCTTCACTGCATTTTCTTACATCAAGAATCAATTTCATGATTTTTCAGATTATCAATAACATTTCTCTGTTTACCTTCTTCTTTCAAGAGTCAAACATTACTTAAATTTTAGTATATAAAAAATTATGCACTGTTATGCCTTCATTCAGAGAGCTAGAGCAATGCCACCACATATAAATAATTTGATTTTTTCTTATTATATACTCGAGATATTTGCACCATTGCTCTTCTAAAAAAAACTACTATTTTATTCATGTTTGATGATGATAAGAAAAATAAATTATACCCAAATTGATAAAAATAATACTAATGCTCATGCAATTCTAATATAGGTCCCTAATAGCAAAAGTTATCACAGAGTTAGGACTCAACAACCTTGATTTTGGGAGATAGGTGCTCCTTCAATCTGGGGGATGCCTGGCGCTTCAAGGGATAGCCTCTGGCGCTTCAGCTCCTGTAGCTCACACCCTTGCTACTCTTGTTCCTTGAGCAATTTGTAAAGCATGCTATTCTGATTCTGCTGCTCTTCTTTGAGTTGATCCACAACTTCTTGCAGCTTGGTAACAGATGCTTCTAAGCGAACCCAATAGTCAAATTGGGGGATTTCTAGGAGAAGCTCATGCGCCCTCCTCTTGGTAGGGTTGTCTTGAGCTTGAGATCCATCCATTATCTTTTTAGTGATTGAGTGCTCAGTTGGGATGAACTCTTCCACTCCCATCTGTACCCCTGCATCCTTACATAACAGATAGATCAAGCTTGGGTAAGCCAATTTGGCCTCAGTAGATTCCTTTTGTGCAATTGTGTACATTTCACAAGGAATTAGCTGATGAACCTCCACCTCTCTTCCCAACATAATACAGTGAATCATCACTGCCCTTTTTACAGTAACTTCAGAACGGTTACTTGTAGGAAGTATAGAATGCCCAATAAAATCCAGCAAGCCCTTAGCAACTGGTTTGAGATCTCCCCTCTTTAGTTGGTTTGGGACACCTTTTGTGTTTGTTATCCACTTGGTTCCAGGGAAGCATATGTCCTCTAGAACTTGATCTAGCTTTTTATCTTTAGCCATTCTCCTATTAAAGGATTCTGGATCATCTTGTAGTTGAGGAAGTTTGAGGACTTCTCTTACTTTGTCAAGGCGAAAGTAAATAATCTTCCCCCTGACCATAGTTTGAAAGGTGTGGAAGGCAGTTCCCTCTATTCTTTGCTTATCTGTTAGCCACAGATTTGTATAGAATTCATAGACCATGTTTCTTCCCACATTCATCTCAGGATTAGCTAGGATTTCCTAGCCTCTATTTCGAATCTGCTCTTGGATCTCCGGATATTCGTCTTCTTTCATATCGAATTTAACTTCCGGGATCACTGATCTTCTGCACATGATTTTGAAGTAATGGTTTGCATGTTCTTTGGTGCAGAACCTCTCATGCATCCAAGGTTTTAGATTGTTCTCTTTCTTGTCTCTTGGAGTGGTTTGTTTTCCTTTAGGGGCCATGATCTTGGTGAGTTTTAGCTCAGTGATCACAAAAAAACACACCAAGCTTAGAGGTTTGCTTGTCCTCAAGCAAAAGAAAGGACAGAAGAGGGATAGAAGGAGAGAAGGATTCGAATGGTGAATGAATGGGGATGGCCGAATGGGATTTAAAAGGGAGGGGAGTGTGTTTCAAAATTTTTGGAAAAAGATATGATAGAAATATTTGATTGGTAAAAGATAAACATGATATGAAAAAGATAGTATTTTAAAATTTTGAAAGATATGAAAAAGAAATGAGGGATTGAAATCAGAATTTTTTTGTTGATGCATCTAAGAAATAAAAGATGAGGTGGATGAAGCAAAGTTTTGGAAAGAAATTGAAAAAAAATGTGGTTTAAACTTGTTTTGAAAAAGAATTGAAAAAGAATTTAAAAAGAATTTATAAAATCATTAATTTTTGAAAATTGAAATTGAAAGGTGAATATTTGTGACAAGTTTATGCAGAAAATTATGAACTAAAACATGAAAATTTGAAAAAAAAATTGAATTCAAAACAAAATTCCCCTCCCCCTGCTGTTTTGGCGTTAAACGTCCAGAATGGTATCCATTCTGGTGTTTAATGCCTATCTGCTGGCCAATCTGGGCGTTTAATGCCCAGCCAGGTACCCTAGCTAGCGTTAAATGCCAGATATCCTTTGTCACTGGGTGTTTTTATGAACGCCCAGGACGCTGCCCAAAATGGCGTTAAACGCCCAAAATGCCTCTTTACTTGCATTTTTACGCCAGTGAGCCTTTTTTTTCTCTGTGATTCCTCTGTTTTGTGTTCTGAACCTTTATTTTTCTGAATTCTTTACTGTCTTTAGCTGGAGTTTGCTGAGCTTTAATCCAATCTCAGCTTTGAGCATTCTTTCTCAATATTTCCTTCAAGATAATGTTTGACTCTCTGCCTATTAACAATGAACTTTTTGTCAGAGTCAATATCTTGAAGCTATACATATCCATATGGTGACACACTTGTAATCACATGTGGTTCCTGGTGCACGAAATTGTAATCCCAATATCAAAATCAAGATTTCTTATGACTTCGTACCACTAACCAGCAAGTGCACTGGGTCGTCCAAGTAATACCTTACGTGAGTAAGGGTCGATCCCACAGAGATTATTGGTTTGAAGCAAGCTATGTTTATTTTATTATTCTTAGTTAGGATATCAATTATAATTATCAGTTTGAATTATTAGAAAAAATAAAAAAGCGTGAAATAATTACTTGTTGTGCAATAATGGAGAATATGTTGGGGTTTTGGAGATGCTTTGTCTTCTGAATTCCTGTAATGTAATATTCAACTCAATGCAAAAGTGCAAAGCTCTTTCCATGGCAAGCTCTATGTAGGGTGTCACCATTGTCAATGGCTACTTCCCATCCTCTCAATGAAAATGGTCCAAATGCTCTGTCACAGCACGGCTAATCATCTGTTGGTTCTCGATCATGTCGGAATATAATCCATTGATTCTTTTGCGTTTGTCATCACGCCCAACACTCGCGAGTTTGAAGCTCGTCACAGTCATCCAATCACAGAATCCTACTCGGAATACCACAGACAAGGTTTAGACTTTCCGGATTCTCATGAATGCCGCCATCAATCTAGCTTATACCACGAAGATTCTGATTAAGGAATCTAAGAGATACTTATTCAATCTGATGTAGAACGGAGGTGGTTATCAGACACACGTTCATGGATTGAGGAAGGTGATGAGTGTCACGGATCATCACCTTCTTCATAATTAAGCGCGAATGAACATCTTAGATAGGAACACGCATGTTTGAAAGGAAAGCAGAAATAATTGCATTAATTCATCGAGATGCTGCAGAGCTCCTCACCCCCAACAATGGAGTTTAGAGACTCATTCCGTCAAAGAGTATAAAATTCAGATCTAAAAATGTCATGAGATACAAAATAAGTCTCTAAAAGTTGTTTAAATACTAAACTAGTAACCTAGGTTTACAGAAAATGAGTAAACTAAGATAATTGGTGCAGAAATCCAGTTCTGGGGCCCACTTGGTGTGTGCTGGGGCTGAGACTTAAGCTTCTCACGTGCCTGGACTGTTTCTGGAGTTGAACGCCAGGTTGTAACGTGTTTTTGGCGTTGAACTCCAACTTGTAACCTGTTTCTGGCGCTGGACGCCAGACTGTAACATAGAACTGGCGTTGAACGCCAGTTTACATCAACTATCTTCGCGTAAAGTATGGACTATTATATATTTCTGGAAAGCCCTGGATGTCTACTTTCCAACCCAATTAAGAGCGCACCAATTAGACTCCTATAGCTCCAAAAAATCCATTCCGAGTGTAGGGAGGTCAGAATCCAACAGCATCAGCAGTCCTTTTTCAGCCTAAATCAGATTTTTGCTCAGTTCCCTCAATTTCAGCCAGAAAATACCTAAAATCATAGAAAAACACAAAAACTCATAGTAAAGTTCAGAAATATGATTTTTGCTTAAAAACTAATAAAATTCTATTAAAAACTAATTAAAATATGCTAAAATCTATATGAAATTACCCCCAAAAAGCGTATAAAATATCCGCTCATCACAACACCAAACTTAACTGTTGCTTGTCCTCAAGCTACTAGATAAATAAAAGAGGATAAAAAGAAATCAAGAAGCAATAATATCTCGGAGTTTTAAGTGAAGCTCAGATTCTAATTAGATGAGCGGGGCTAGTAGCTTTTTGCTTCCAAATAGTTTTGGCATCTCACTTTATCCTTTGAAATTCAGAATGATTGGCATCCATAGAAACTCAGAATTCATATAGTATTATTGATTCTCCTAGTTTAGTATGTTGATTCTTGAACACAGCTACTTTATGAGTCTTGGCCGTGGCCCTAAGCACTTTGTTTTCCAGTATTACCACCGGATACATAAATGCCACAGACACATAACTGGGTGAACCTTTTCAGATTGTGACTTAGCTATGCTCAAGCCCCCAATTAGAGGTGTCCAGAGTTCTTAAGCACACTCTTTTGCTTTGGATCACGACTTTAACCACTCAGTCTCAAGCCTTTCACTTGGACCTGCATGCCACAAGCACATGGTTAGGGACAGCTTGATTTAGCCGCTTAGGCCTGGATTTATTTCCTTGGGCCCTCCTATCCATTGATGCTCAAAGCCTTGGATCTTTTTCATCCTTGCCTTTTGGTTTAAAGGGCTTATTGGCTTTTTCTACCTCTTTTGCTTCTTTTTTTTTTTCGCAAGCTTGTTTTTCACTGCTTTTTCTTGCTTCAAGAATTAATTTCATGATTTTTCAGATCATCAATAACGTTTCTCTTGTTCATCATTCTTTCAGAAGCCAACAATTTTAACATTCATAAAATTCAATATCAAAAATATGCACTGTTCAGGCATTCATTCAGAAGACAAAAAGTATTGCCACCACATATAAATAATTAGAATTTTCCTTATTAAGAACTCGAAAAAATATTGCCTCTTTATTCTAAAAATCTACTATTTTATTCATGTTTGATGATGATGAGAAAAATAAATTATAGCTTTAATTAGAGATAAAATCAAAATAGAGATACTAATTGCTACTACTAATATATAACTTCTAAGGTAAATTCATAATAAGAATAGTTATCACAGAGTTAAGGCAAAGATTAGGACTCAACAACCTTTATTTTGGGAAGTGGGTGTTCCTCTAGTCTGTGGGGTGCTTGATCCTTCAAGAGATAATTTCTGACGCTTCAGTTCCTTTAAGTCACATCCTTGCTCTTCCTGTTCCCTTAAGTGCCATGATCTTGATGAGTTTTAGCTCAGTGGTCATGGCAAATCACACCAAACTTAGAGGTTTGCTTGTCCTCAAGCAAAAGAAAGGAAAGGAAAGGAATAGAGGGAGAGGCAATGGCGAATGGTGGATGAGAGGGGGGAGGCTCCTCCCCACCATCCTGGCGTTAAACGCCCAAACGCTGCATGTTTTGGGCGTTTAACGCCCATGTGCAGCTTCTCCTGGGCGTTCAACGCCCAGCTGTTGCTTCTTTCTGGCGTTGAACGCCAGGAAGTCGTTTGTCACTGGGCATTTTTCTGAACGCCCAGGACACTGTAAATCTGGCGTTGAATGCCCAGAAGGTGCTTCTTTCTGGCGTTCAACGCCCAGAAGATGCTCCTTTCTGGCGTTTAACGCCCAGATGGCTATCCTTACTGGCGTTGAACGCCCAGTAGGTGCTTCTTTTGGGTGTTCAACGCCCAAAACAGCTTTTATTGGCTTTTTCGCACCAGTGAGCTTCCTTTTTTGCTGTTTTATCCTCTGACTCCTTCTGTAACTCTGTGAACTTAAGCAGTTGCTATTTTACCTTGAAGATACTTGACATATACCTGTAAAAATCAATTAATTAACAAATAAGCTTTGTAAATGGTTGGGTTGCCTCCCAGGAAGCGCTTCTTTATTGTCTTTAGCTGGACTATTACTGAGCTTTAGTTAAGTCTTAGTTTTGAGCATTCTTGCTCAAAATTGCTGTCAAGATAATGTTTGACTCTTTATCCATTAACAATGAACTTTTTGTTAGAATCATTATCCTAGAGCTCTACGTATCCATATGGTGACACACTTGTAATCACATATGGTCCTCTCCACCGGGACTTCAATTTCCCGGGGAATAATTTGAGCCTAGAATTAAATAGCAGAACTTTTTGCCCTGGCTCAAAGACTCTGGATGACAATTTCTTATCATGCCATCTTTTTGCTTTCTCTTTGTAAATTCTTGCATTCTCGAAAGCATTGAGTCTAAATTCCTCTAGCTCATTTAACTGAAGCAATCATTTTTCTCCAGCTAACTTGGCATCAGGGTTTAGGAATCTGATTGCCCAATAGGACTTATGTTCCAGTTCCACTGGCAAGTGACATGCCTTTCCATACACAAGCTGGTATGGAGAGGTCCCTATAGGGGTCTTGAATGCTGTTCTGTATGCCCACAGAGCATCATCCAAGCTTCTTGCCCAATCCCTTCTACGGTTAATCACAGTCCATTCTAGGATTCTTTTAAGTTCTCTATTAGAGACTTCAGCTTGCCCATTTGTCTGTGGATGATATGGAGTGGCCACCATGTGGCTAACTCCGTATCGAACCAAAGCAGAGTAAAGCTGTTTATTGTAGAAATGAGTGCCCCATCACTGATTAATACTCTAGGGGTACCAAATCTGCTGAAGATGTGTTTCTGGAGGAATTTCAGCACTGTCTTAGTATCATTAGTGGGTGTTGCTATAGCTTCTACCCATTTGGATACATAATCCACTGCCACCAGAATATAAGTGTTTGAGTATGATGGTGGGAATGGCCCCATGAAGTCAATACCCCATACATCAGACAACTCAATCTCCAAGATCCCTTCTTGAGGCATGGCATAACTGTGAGGCAGATTGCCAGATCTTTGGCAACTGTCACAGTTAAGTACAAACACTCGGGAGTCTTTATAGAGAGTAGGCCAGTAGAAGCCACATTGGAGGACTCTTGTGGCTGTTCGCTCACTTCCAAAATGTCCTCCATACTGTGATCCATGGCAGTGCCAGAGGATCTTCTGTGCTTCTTCTTTAGGCACACATCTACGGATTACTCCATCTGCACATCTCTTGAAGAGATATGGTTCATACCAAAGATAGTACTTTGCATCCGTGATTAATTTCTTTGCTTGCTGCCTACTGTACTCTTTGGGTATGAATCTTACTGCCTTGTAGTTTGCAATGTCTACAAACCATGGCACTTCCTGGATAGCAAAGAGTTGCTCATCTGGAAAGTTTTCAGAGATCTCAGTAAGAGGGAGGGATGCACCTTCTACTGGTTCTATTCGGGATAGGTGATCTGCTACTTGGTTCTCTGTCCCTTTTCTGTCTCTTATTTCTATATCAAACTCTTGCAGAAGCAACACCCATCTGATGAGTCTGGGTTTTGAATCCTGCTTTGTGAGTAGATATTTAAGAGCAGCATGATCAGTGTACACAATCACTTTTGATCCTACTAAATAGGATCTGAACTTGTCAATGGCGTAAACCACTACAAGTAGCTCTTTTCTGTGGTTGTGTAGTTCTTCTGTGCGTCATTTAAAACACAACTGGCATAGTAAATGACGTGCAGAAGCTTGTCATGCCTCTGTCCCAACACTGCACCAATGGCATGGTCACTGGCATCACACATCAATTCAAATGGTAATGTCCAGTTTGGTGCAGAGATGATTGGTGTTGTGACCAATTTAGCTTTCAGAGTCTCAAACGCCTGCAGACACTCCTTATCAAAGATAAATGGCGTATCAGCAGCTAGCAGATTACTTAGAGGTTTGGCAATTTTTGAAAAATTCTTTATAAACCTCCTATAAAATCCTGCATGCCCCAGAAAGCTTCTAATTGCCTTAACATTGGCAGGTGGTGGTAATTTTTCAATTACCTCTACCTTAGCTTGATCCACCTCTATTCCCTTGTTTGAAATTTTGTGCCCAAGGACAATTCCTTCAGTCACCATAAAGTGACATTTCTCCCAGTTTAAAACCAGGTTAGTCTCTTGGCACCTCTGTAGAACAAGTGCTAGATGGTCAAGACAGGAGCTGAATGAATCTCCAAATACTGAAAAGTCATCCATGAAGACTTCCAGAAAATTTTCCACTATATCAGAGAAAATTGAGAGCATGCACCTTTGAAAGGTTGCAGGTGCATTGCACAAGCCAAATGGCATCCTTCTGTATGCAAATACTCCAGATGGACATGTGAATGCTATTTTCTCTTGATCTTGGGGATCTACTGCAATTTGATTATAACCTGAATATCTATCCAAGAAGCAGTAGTATTCATGACCTGCTAGTCTTTCCAGCATCTGGTCTATGAATGGTAAAGGAAAATGATCCTTTCTGGTGGCTGTATTGAGCCTTCTATAATCAATACACATACGTCACCCTATAACTGTTCTTGTAGGAACCAGTTCATTTTTTTCATTAGGAACCACTATCATGCCACCTTTCTTAGGGATAACTTGGACAGGGCTTACCCATGGGCTATCAGAAATAGGATAAATAATCCCAGCCTCTAGTAATTTAGTGACCTCCTTCTGCACCACCTCCTTCATGGCTGGGTTCAGCCGCCTTTGTGGTTGAACCACTGGCTTAGCGTCACCTTCCAATAGGATTTTGTGCATGCATCTGGCTGGGCTAATGCCCTTAAGATCACTGATGGACCACCCAAGAGCTATCTTGTGTGTCCTTAGCACTTGAATTAGTGCTTCCTCTTCCTGTGGCTCTAAGGTAGAGCTTATGATTACAGGAAAGGTATCACCTTCTCCCAGAAATGTATATTTCAGGGATGGTGGTAATGGTTTGAGCTCAGGTTTAGGAGGTTTATCCTCTTCCTGAGGGATTTTCAGAGGTTCTATTATTCTCTCTGATTCCTCCAGATCAGGCTGAACATCTTTAAAGATATCCTCTAGCTCTGATTCGAGACTCTCAGTTATATTGACCTCTTTTACCAGAGAGTCAATAATATCAATGCTCATGCAGTCATTTGGGGTGTCTGGATGCTGCATAGCTTTGACAACATTCAACTTGAACTCATCTTCATTGACTCTTAGGGTTACTTCCCCTTTTTGTACATCAATAAGGGTTCGGCCAGTTGCTAGGAAAGGTCTTCCTAGAATGAGAGTTGCACTCTTGTGCTCCTCCATTTCCAACACCACAAAGTTAGTAGGAAAGGCAAATGGACCAACCTTGACAATCATGTCTTCAATCACGCCTGATGGGTATTTAATGGAGCCATCAGCAAGTTGGAGACATATCCGGGTTGGTTTGACTTCTTTAGTCAAACCAAGCTTTGTGATAATAGATGCAGGTATTAGGTTGATACTTGCCCCAAGATCACATAGAGCTTGCTTGGTACAAGTACCCTCTAATGTGCATGGTATCATAAAGCTTCCGGGATCCTTAAGCTTCTCAGGTAAGCTTTTCAGGATAACTGCACTGCATTCTTCAGTGAGGTAAACTTTTTCAGTTTCCCTCCAATCCTTCTTATGACTTAAGATCTCTCTCATGAACTTAGCATAAGAGGGTATTTGCTCAAGTGCCTCTGCAAACGGAATCTTTATTTCAAGAGTCCTGAGATAGTCTACAAAGCGGGCAAATTGCTTATCCTATTCTGCTTGGCGGAGTTTCTGAGGATAAGGTATTTTGGCTTTGTATTCCTCAACCTTAGTTGCTGTAGGTTTATTGTCTATAGATGTGGGTTGAGAAGCCTTTTTAGAAGGGTTATTATCAGCACTTATATGTGTCTGATCTCCCACTGGCAATTGAATGCCAGGGGTGGAAGCTGGAGTGGCGTTAGACACCAACTCCTCACCTGTTTCTGGCATTTGAACGCCAGAACTATGCTTCCTTTGGGCATTCAACGCCAATTCCTTGCTTGTTTCTGGCGTTGAACGCCAGGGCTGAGCATGGTTTGGGCATTCAGTGCCAGCATTATTCCTCTCTGGGCTCTGATTGTTCTCAGAGGGATTTTGGGTAGCCGTTTGTTCATTTCTTGGCTTCCTGCTGCCTTGAAGTGAGGTATTTAATGTTTTTCCGCTTCTTAATTGAACTGCTTGGCATTCTTCTGTTATTTATTTTGATAACTGCTGTTCTGTTTGTTTCAACTGTACTTCCATATTCATATTAGCCATTCTTGTTTCTTGTAATATTTCCTTGAATTCAGCTAACTGTTTTGTTAGAAAATCTAATTGCTGATTGAATTCAGTAGCTTGATCTGTAGGACTGAGTTCAACAGTCACTGTTTTAGCCTCTTCTTTCATGGAAAGTTCACTGCTTAGGTACAGGTGCTGATTTCTGGCAACTGTATCAATGAGCTCTTGAGCTTCTTCAATTGTCTTTCTCATGTGGATAGATCCACCAGCTGAGTGGTCTAGAGAAGTCTGAGCTCTTTCTGTAAGCCCATAATAGAAGATGTCTAACTGCACCCACTCTGAAAACATTTCAGAGGGGCATTTTCTTAGCATCTCTCTGTATCTCTCCCAGGCATCATAAAGGGATTCATTATCTCCTTGTTTGAAGCCTTGGATGCTCAGCCTTAGCTGTGTCATCCGTTTTGGAGGAAAATAGTGATTCAGGAATTTTTCTGACAGTTGTTTCCATGTCTTTATACTGTCCTTAGGTTGGTTATTTAACCACCTCTTAGCTTGGTCTTTTACAGTAAATGAAAACAGTAATAATCTGTAGACATCCTGATCTACTTCCTTATCATGTACTGTGTCAGCAATTTGTAAAAATTGTGCCAGAAACTCTGTAGGTTCTTCCTGTGGAAGACCGGAATACTGGCAACTTTGCTGCACCATGATAATGAGCTGAGGATTCAACTCAAAACTACTGACTCCGATGGAGGGTATATAGATACTACTCCCATATGAAGCAGTAGTGGGGTTAGCATATGACCCCAGAGTCCTTTTAGACTGTTCATTTCCATTTAGGTCCATGATGGAGAAAGGGAGATGACTTGGATTTATTTTATTTATTTAAAAATTTCGAAATAATAATAATAAAATAAAATAAAATAAAGACGACAATAAGAAGATAAGAAGATATGAAGATATTTTGAAATCAAATTTTTGAAAAAGATATGATATAAAAGATATGAGAAAAAGATATGATTAAAAAAAAGATTTAATCTTTAAAATTAAAATTAATTACTTGACTAACAAGAAACTAAAAGATATGATTCTAGAATTTAAAGATTGAACCTTTCTTAACAAGAAAGTAACAAACTTCAAAATTTTTGAATCAATCACATTACTTGTTAGCTAAATTTTTGAAAATTTGAAATAAAATTAAGAAAAAGATTTTGAAAAATATTTTTAAATAATTTTCGAAAATAATAAAAAGAAAAAGAAAAATTTGATTTTGAAAAAGATTTTGAAAAGATAAGATTTTTTTAAAATTGAAATCTTGACTTGACTTATAAGAAACAACTAATTTTTTTTTTGAAATTTAAAATCATAAAAGGGATAAGATTTGAAAAATTTTGAAATTGAAATCTGAATTTTTATAAAAAAATTCGAAAATATAGCTTAAAAATAGTTAGAAAAGATATTTTTTGAATTTTGAATTTTTTTTTATGAAAGAGAATAACACACAAAAGACACAAGACTCAAAATTTTTAGATCTAATGCTCCTTGTTTTCGAAAATTTTGGAGGGAAAATACCAAGGAACACCAAACTTAAAAATTTTAAGATCAAAACACAAAGAAGGCTCAAGAACACCTTGAAGATTCACAAGAACAAAAGAAAGAACACCAAACTTAAATTTTTTTTGAAAACCACAATAAAATTTTCGAAAATTATAGAAAGATTAACAAGAAAACACCAAACTTAAAGTTTGACACAAGATTAAATCAAGAAAAATTATTTTTGAAAAAGATTTTAAAAAAAAGACATCCAATTACCAAGAACATAAGCCAACGCTCTAGCCAATTGAGCTGTAAAGGTAACACTTGTTTTGAAGAGGGATAATTCCTTTTGGAAGACTAATGCTTTGGAAAAGCACAAGAAAAACAAGAAAGGACACAAAACAAGAAAAACTAACGATCAAACGAGAAAAATAAACAAGAACAACTTGAAGATCAAAGAACACAAATTTGAAAATTTAAAAGGAAAAAATATAAAATATGCAATTGACACCAAACTTAAAACAAGAAACTAAACTTACGGAAAAGAAGAAAAAAAATTAAAAATTAAAAATAAAAAATTGATAAAGAAAAATAATAATTTTGAAAAAAAATTTTGAAAAGAAAATCAAGGATTCAGATTTAATGACTCTATAGCATCAATATTCTATTCCTAATCTAAGTAACAAAATAAACCTTTAGTTGTTCAAACTCGAACAATCCCCGGCAACGGCGCCAAAAACTTGGTGCACGAAATTGTAATCCCAATATCAAAACCAAGATTTCTTATGACTTCGTACCACTAACCAGCAAGTGCACTGGGTCGTCCAAGTAATACCTTACGTGAGTAAGGGTCGATCCCACAGAGATTATTGGTTTGAAGCAAGCTATGTTTATTTTATTATTCTTAGTCAGGATATCAATTATAATTATCGGTTTGAATTATTAGAAAAAATAAAAGAGCGTGAAATAATTACTTGTTGTGCAATAATGGAGAATATGTTGGGGTTTTGGAGATGCTTTATCTTCTGAATTCCTGTAATGTAATATTCAACTCAATGCAAAAGTGCAAAGTTCCTTCCATGGCAAGCTCTATGTAGGGTGTCACCGTTGTCAAAGGCTACTTCCCATCCTCTCAGTGAAAATGGTCCAAATGCTCTGTCACATCACGGCTAATCATCTGTTGGTTCTCGATCATGTCGGAATAGAATCCATTGATTCTTTTGCGTTTGTCATCACACCCAATACTCGCGAGTTTGAAGCTCATCACAGTCATCCAATCACAGAATCCTACTCGGAATACCACAGACAAGGTTTAGACTTTCCGGATTCTCATGAATGCCGCCATCAATCTAGCTTATACCACGAAGATTCTGATTAAGAAATCTAAGAGATACTCATTCAATCTGATGTATAACGGAGGTGGTTGTCAGACACACGTTCATGGATTGAGGAAGGTGATGAGTGTCACAGATCATCACCTTCTTCATAATTAAGCGCGAATGAACATCTTAGATAGAAACACGCATGTTTGAAAGGAAAGCAGAAATAATTGCATTAATTCATCGAGACGCTGCAGAGCTCTTCACCCCCAACAATGGAGTTTAGAGACTCATGCCGTCAAAGAGTATAAAATTCAGAACTAAAAATGTCATGAGATACAAAATAAGTCTCTAAAAGTTGTTTAAATACTGAACTAGTAACCTAGGTTTACAGAAAATGAGTAAACTAAGATAATTAGTGTAGAAATCCACTTCTGGGGCCCACTTGGTGTGTGCTGGGGCTGAGACTTAAGCTTCTCACGTGCCTGGGCTGTTTCTGGAGTTGAACGCCAGGTTGTAATGTGTTTTTGGCGTTGAACTCCAACTTGTAACCTGTTTCTGGCGCTGGATGCCAGACTGCAACATGAAACTGGCGTTCAACACCAGTTTATGTCATCTATCTTCGCGCAAAGTATGGACTATTATATATTTCTAGAAAGACCAATTGAGAGCGCGCCAATTGGACTCCTGTAGCTCCAAAAAATCCATTCCGAGTGCAGGGAGGTCAGAATCCAACAGCATCAGCAGTCCTTTTTCAGCCTAAATCAGATTTTTGCTCAGCTCCCTCAATTTCAGCCAGAAAATACCTGAAATCACAGAAAAATACACAAACTCATAGTAAAGTCCAGAAATATGATTTTTGCTTAAAATCTAATAAAATTCTATTAAAAACTAATTAAAATATGCTAAAATCTATATGAAATTACGCCCAAAATGCATATAAAATATCCGCTCATCAGTCCCTTTCACTGGGATTTCAGTTTCCCAGGGAACAATATGAGCCTAGAGTTGAATAGTAGAACATTCTGTCCTGGCTCAAAGACTCTAGATGACAGCTTTCTGTCATGCCACCTTTTTGCTTTCTCCTTGTAAATTTTGGCATTTTCGAAAGCATTGAGTCTGAACTCCTCTAGCTCATTCAACTGGAGTAATCTCTTCTCTCCAGCTGCCTTACCATCAATGTTTAGGAACTTGGTTGCCCAGTAGGCCTTGTGTTCCAGTTCCACTGACAGATGACAGGCTTTTTAATACACAAGCTGGTATGGAGAGGTCCCTATAGGAGTCTTGAATGCAGTTCTATATGCCCACAGAGCATCATCCAGACTTCTTTCCCAATCCCTTCTACGGGTGTTTACAGTCCATTCCAGGATTCTTTTTAGTTCTCTATTTGAGACTTCAGCCTGCCCATTTGTCTGTGGGTGATATGGGGTTGCTACTTTGTGGTTAATTCCATATTGGACCATAACAGAGTCAAGCTGTTTATTGCAAAAATGAGTGCCCCCATCACTGATTAGTACTCTAGGGACACCAAATCTGCTGAAGATATGCTTCTGAAGGAATTTCAGCATTGTCCTAGTATTATTAGTGGGTATTGCAATTGCTTCTACCCATTTAGATACATAGTCTACTGCCACCAGAATTTAAGTGGTTGAATATGATGGTGGGAAAGGTCCCATGAAGTCAATGCCCCATACATCAAACAACTCAATCTCTAAGATCCCTTACTGAGGCATGGCATAACTGTGAGGCAGATTACCAGCTCTCTGGCAACTGTCACAGTTACATACAAACTCTCGGGAGTCTCTATAGAGAGTAGGCCAGTAGAAGCCAGACTGGAGAACCTTTGTGGCTGTTCGTTCACCTTCGAAATGTCCTCCATATTGTGATCCATGGCAATGCTATAGGATTTTCTGTGCCTCTTCTCTAGGCACACATCTACAGATTATTCTGTCTGCACATCTCTTAAAGGGATATGGTTCATCCCACAAGTAGTACTTTACATTAGAAATCAATTTTTTCGTTTGCATCTTACTGTACTCCTTGGGTACGAATATCACAACTTTATAATTTGCAATTTCTGCAAATCATGGTACTTCCTGAATGGCAAAGAGTTCCTCATCCGAAAAGGTTTCCGAGATCTCAGTAGGAGGGAGGGACACTCCTGCTACTGGTTCTATCTGGGACAGGTGATCAGCTACTTGGTTCTCTGTCCCTTTTCTGTCTCTTATTTCTATATCAAACTCTTGTAGAAGCAACACCCTCCTTATGAGTCTGGATTTTGAATCCTGCTTTGTGAGGAGATATTTAAGAGCAGCATGGTCAGTGTTACACAATCACTTTTGATCCTGTTAAATAAGATCTGAACTTGTCAATGGCATAAACCACTGCAAGCAACTCCTTTTCTGTGGTTGTATAATTCTTTTGTGCGTCATTTAAAACATGGCTAGCATAATAAATGACATGCAGAAGCTTGTCATGCCTCTGTCTCAATACTGCACCAATGGCATGGTCACTGGCATTACACATTAATTCGAATGGTAATGTCCAATTTGGTGCAGAAATGATTGGTGATGTGACCAACTTAGCTTTCAGAGTCTCAAAGGCCTACAAACACTTTGTGTCAAAGATAAATGGTGTATCAGCAACTAGCAGATTGCTTAGAGGTTTTGCAATTTTTGAAAAATCCTTTATAAACCTCCTATAGAATCCTGCATGCCCCAGAAAGCTTCTGATTACCTTAACATTAGCAGGTGGTGGCAATTTTTCAATTACCTCCACTTTAGCTTGATCCACCCCTATCCCTTTGTTCGAAATTTTGTGCCCAAGGACAATTCCTTCAGTCACCATAAAGTGACATTTTTCCCAATTTAAAACCAGGTTAGTCTCTTGGCATCTTTTCAGAACAAATGCTAGATGGTCAAGACAGGAGCTGAATGAGTCTCCAAATACTGAGAAGTCATCCATGAAGACTTCCAGAAATTTCTCTACCATATCAGAGAAGATAGAGAGCATGCACCTCTGAAAAGTTGCAGGCGCATTGCACAGACCAAATGGCATCCTTCTGTAGGCAAATACTCCAGATGGACATGCGAATGCGATTTTCTCTTGGTCCTGAGGATCCACTGCAATTTGGTTGTAACCTGAGTAGCCGTCTAAGAAGTAGTAGTATTCATGACCTGCTAGTCTCTCTAGCATTTGGTCTATGAATGGTAAAGGAAAATTATCCTTTCTGGTGGTTGTGGTGAGCCTTCTGTAGTTAATACACATATGCCACCCTTTAATTGTTCTTATAGGAACCAGTTCATTCTGTTCATTATGAACCACTATCATGCCTCCTTTTTTGGGGACAACTTTGACATGGCTCACCCAGGAGCTATCAGAAATAGGATAAATAATCCCAGCCTCCAGTAATTTAGTGACCTCTTTCTGCACCACCTCCTTCATGACTGGATTCAGCCGCCTCTGTGGTTGAACCACTAGCTTGGCATCATCCTCCAATAGGATCTTGTGCATGCATCTGGCTGGGCTAATCCCCTTAAGATCACTTATGGACCACTCAAGAGTTATCTTGTGTGTCCTTAACACCTGAATTAGTGCTTCCTCTTCCTGTGGTTTTAAGGCAGAGCTTATGATCACTGGAAAAGTGTCATCTTCTCCCAGAAATGCATATTTCAGGGATGGTGGTAGTGATCTGAGCTCGGGTTTAGGAGGCTTCTTCTCTTCATGAGGAGTTATCAGAGGTTCTTCTGTTCTTTCTGATTCCTCCAAATCAGGCTGAACATCTTTAAAGATGTCCTCTAGCTCTGATTCGAGACTCTCAGCCATATTGACCTCCTCCACCAGGGAGTCAATAATATCAATGCTCATGCAGTCTCTTGATGTGTCTGGATGCTGCATAGCTTTGACAGCATTCAACTTAAACTCATCCTCATTGACTCTCAGGGTCACTTTCCCTTTTTTGGACGTCAATGAGAGTTCGTCCAGTTGCTAGGAAAGGTCTTCCTAGAATGAGAGTTGCACTCTTATGCTCCTCCATTTCCAGCACTATAAAGTCAATGGGAAAGGCGAATGGCCCAACCTTGATAATCATGTCCTCAATTATGTCTGATGATATTTTAATAAAGCCATCAGCAAGTTGGAGACATATACGGGTTGGTTTGACTTCTTCAGTCAAACTAAGCTTTCGGATAGTGGATACAGGTATCAGGTTGATACTTGCCCCGAGATCACATAGAGCTGTCTTGGTACAAGCACCCTCTAATGTGCATGGTATCATAAAGCTTCCAGGATCTTTAAGCTTCTCTGGTAAGCTTTTTAAAATGACTGCACTGCATTCTTCGGTGAAGAAAACTTTTTTATTTTCTCTCCAATCCTTCTTATGACTTAAGATCTCTTTCATGAACTTAGCATAAGAAGGTATTTGCTCAAGTGCCTATGCAAACAAAATCTTTATCTCAAGAGTCCTGAGATAGTCTGCAAAGCGGGCAAATTATTTATCCTATTCCGCTTGGCAGAGTTTCTGTAGATAAGGCATCTTGACTTGGTATTCTTCAACCTTAGATGCTGCAGATTTATTTCCTACAGAAGTGGTTGGAGAAGTGTGCTTAGGAAGGTTGTTATCAGCACTTGCAGGTACCTGATCCCTTATTGGCGTTTGAACGCCAGAATTAGGTGCTGAATGGGCGTTCAACGCCAAATTGTCACCCTTTTTTGGCGTTTAAACGCCAGAAATGGCATCTTTATTGGCTTCTAATGCCAGGTTGCTGCCCTTTTCTGGCGTTTGAACGCCAGAGTTTGCAGCTAAATGGGCGTCTAACGCCAGTTTTTGACCCTTTTCTGGTGTTTGAACGCCAGAATCATTCCTCTCTGGGCTCTTTTGGTACTCAGAGGGATTTTGGGTAGTGAATTGGTCATCCTCTATCAGATATTCTTTTCTTGGCTTCCTGCTGCTTTGATTTGAGATGTTCAATATCTTTCCACTCCTTAAATGAATAGCTTGACATTCTTCTGTTATCTGCTTGGATAATTGTTGTTTTGTCTAATTTAATTGTTTTCCATATTCTGGTTAGCATCTTTGGTTTCGCAAAGCATCTTCTTAAATTCTGCTAGCAGTTTTGCTATAGAAAAGAGTTATTGATTGAGTTTAGCAACTTGTTCTGGAGGACTAAATTCAGTGGATACTGTTTTAGCCTCTTCTTTCATGGAGGACTCACTTCTTAAGTACAGATGCTGATTTCTAGCAATAGTATCTATGAGCTCTTGAGCCTCTTCAATTATTTTTCTCATGTGTATAGATCCACCAGCTGAGTGGTCTAGAGATATCTGGGCCTTTTCTGTAAGCCCATAGTAGAAGATGTCTAACTGCACCCATTCTGAAAACATTTTCAGAGGGGCATTTCCTTAGCATCTCTCTGTACTTCTCCCAACGTCATAAAGGGATTCATTATCCTCTTGTTTAAAGCCTTGGATGTCCAGCCTTAACTGTGTCATCCTTTTTGGAGGGAAATATTGATTCAGAAATTTTTCTGATAACTGTTTCCATGTTTTTATGCTTGCTGTAGGTTGGTTATTTAACCACCTTTTGCCTTGATCTTTTACAGAAAATGGAAACAATAATAATCTGTAGACATCCTGATCTACTTCCTTATCACGTACCATGTCAGCAATCTATAAGAACTGTGCCAGAAACTCAATAGGTTCTTCTTGTGAAAGACCGGAATATTGGCAATTTTGCTGCACCATGATAATGAGCTGGGGATTTAGCTCAAAATTACTGGTTCTGATAGGGGGTATATAGATACTACCCCCATATGAAGCAGTAGTGGGGTTACGATATGACCCCAGAGTCCTTCTGGACTGTTCAGTTCCACTTAGGTCCATGATGGAGAAAGGGAGGTGATGTGAATTGTGAATAAAATTTTATTTTATTTTATTTTAATATATTTTTTGTTTTTGGACCGAAATAAATAATAATAAAAAAATTGGAAACTAAAATAATTAATTATTTAAAAAGATTTGAAAATTTTTTATGAGGATTTTCGAAAAAAAAATGAAGAGAGAGAAGGTGGTTAGGAAGTTTTGAAAAAGATATGATTTTAGAAATTTGAAAAAGATATGATTTGAAAAAAATTTGACCAAGTCAACCCAAGGGATTCGAAAATAATGAGTAAATAAAGGAATATATATTTTTGAATTTAATGAGGAAAGAGAAAAACAGTAAAATAACACCAAACTTAGAATTTTTAGATCAAAACAAAGAAAACAAACAAGAAAAATCTGAATGTCAATATGAACACCAAGAACACTTTGAAGATCAAGATGAACACCAAGAACAAATTTTGAAAATTTTTAAGAAAACAAAAACACAGAAGACACCAAACTTAAAACATGAAACTAAACTCAAAGAAAAATAAAAAATTAATAAAGAAAAATAAGATTTTTGAAAGATTTTTGAAAAGAAAAAAAAATAGAAGATGCAACTCTAGTGACTCTAAACCAAAAAAGATAAAAAAATTTCCTAATCTAAGTAACAGGATGAACCGTCAGTTGTCCAAACTCGAATCCATGGCAACGACGCCAAAAACTTAGTGCACGAAATTGCAATCACACTTTTGCAACTCCGCACAACTAACCAGCAAGTGCACTGGGTCGTCCAAGTAATACCTTACGTGAGTAAGGGTCGATCCCACGGAGATTGCCGGCTTGAGGCAAGCTATGGTTATCCTGTAACTCTTAGTCAGGAGTTTAATAATAAAAAGAGTTTTGTTTGCAAAAGGTAAAAGAACATGGAATAAATGATACTTGTTATTCAGTAATGGAGAACAGGTTGGGATTCGGAGTTGCTCTGCCTCTAAATTTCTGCTTTCCTACTGTCTTCTTCTCTAAACATGCATGGCTCCTTCTTTGGCAAGCTATGTGTTTGTGGATCACCGTTGTCAATACCATCCGTCCTCTCAGTGAAAATGGTCCGGCTACAGTTCTCACTGCAGGGCTAATCATCTGTCAGTTTTCACTTGTGTCGGAATAAGATCCATTGATCCTTTTGCGCATTGTCACTGCGCCCAACAGTCATGAGTTTGAAGCTCATCACAGTTATCCCCTCCCAGATCCTACTCGGAATACCACAGACAAGGTTTAGACTTTTCGGGAATGCTGCCAATTGTTTCTAGCCTATACCACGAAGGTTATGATCTCACGGATTCGAATGTTCTGTTGTCAAGAGAAGCAGTCAAACTCATGGATCAGGAGCCCAAGAGATACGCACTCAAGCTGTCGCCCAATGACTATGTTGAGCTCAGATAGAACGAAAGTGGTTGTCAAGCACGCGTTCATGGATTCAAGAATGATGATGAGTGTCATGAATCATCACATTCATCATATTGAAGTACGAGTGAATATCTTAGAATAGAAGCAAACGTAATTGGGTGGAAAATAGTAATAATTGCATTAGTCCATTGAAACACAGCAGAGCTCCTCACCCCCACCTATGGGGTTTAGAGACTCATGCCATCAAAGATACAATATGAAATGTAAAAATTTCATAAGTTTCAAAATAAATCTCTAAAAGTAGTTTTTATACTAAACTAGTAACCTAGGTTTACGGAGAATGAGTAACTAGATTCAGAGAGTGCAGAAATCCACTTTCGGGGCCCACTTGGTTTTTGTTTGGGCTGAGCTTCCTAGCTTTCACGTGCATGTGCCGTTTCTAGAGTTAAACGCTAGCTTGGATGCCAGTTTGGGCGTTTAACTCCAGCTTTGGTGCCAGTTTTGGCGTTTTACACCAGAAAAGGGTCTCTGGTGGGCGTTTAAATGCCAGTTTGCCCATCAAATATCGAGAAAAGTTATAAATTATCATATATTGCTGGAAAGCCCAAGATGTCTACTTTCCAAAGCAATTGAGAGCGTGCGAATTGGGTTTCTGTAGCTCCAAAAAATTCACTTTGAGTGCAGGAGGGTTAGAATCCAACAGCATCTGCAGTCTTTTTTCAGCCTCTGAATCATATTTTTGCTCAGGTCCGTCATTTCAGTCAGAAAATACCTGAAATTACAGAAAAACACACCAACTCATAGTAAAGTCCAGAAATGTAATTTTTGCATAAAAATTAATAAAAATGCAATAAAAAGTGAATAAAACATGCTAAAAACTATATGAAAACACTACCAAAAACCGTATAAAATATCCGCTCATCATGGGGCGTTGAATGCCCAGTGAGGGGTTCTTCACTAGCATTCAGTGCCAGAGTTCCTGGATGTTTGGGCGTTGAACGCCCAGCCAGTGCTCCCTGGTTGGCATTCAACGCCAGCTTTGCTGCCAAGATGGGCGTTAAATGGACAGTGAGGGGTTCCTCACTGGCGTTTAGCGCCAGGCTTGCTGCCATTGAGGGAGTTGAATACTGGTGGGCAAAATTGTGATCATCAACAATGGCTCCAAAGACTTGGTGCTCTCAAACATAAATCACACTTTGTCACAACTCCGCACAACTAACCAGCAAGTGTACTAGGTCGTCCAAGTAATACCTTACGTGAGTAAGGGTCGATCCCACAGAGATTGTTGGTATGAAGCAAGCTATGGTCATCTTGTAAATCCCAGTCAGGCGGATTCAACTATATTAAGAGATTATTGGATTTTCGAATAATAATAATAAATTTAAACAGAAAATAAAGATAGAGTTACTCATGTAATTCAATGATGGGAATTTCAGATAAGTGTATGGAGGTGCTGTGTTCCTTCCGAATCTCTGCTTTCCTACTGCTTTTATCCAATCTTTGTCACTCCTTTCTATGGCAAGCTGTATGTAGGACATCACCGTTGTCAATGGATCCTCTCAGTGAAAATGGTCCAAATGCTTTGTCATAGCACGACTAATCATCTGTTGGTTCTCAATCATGTTGGAATAGAATCCCTTGATTCTTTTGCGTTTGTCATCACGCCCAGCTGGTGCGCGAAATTGTGAACAATACTTTTCACAACTCTCATAATCCCTGGTCATGAACTCCAAAAACGTGGTAGCTCAATACCATGGCATTACACAACTTCGCACAACTAACCAGCAAGTGCACTGGGTCGTCCAAGTAATACCTTACGTGAGTAAGGGTCGATCCCACGGAGATTGTTAGCATTGAAGCAAGCTATGGTCATCTTGTAAATCTTAGTCAGGCAAACTCAAATGTATATGATGATGAACGAAAATAACATAGAAGATAAAGATAGTGATACTTATGTATATCATTGGTGTAAGAGCTTCAGACAAGTGTATGAAGATGCCTTCCCTTCCGTCTCTCTGCTTTCCTACTGTCTTCATCCAATCCTTTCTTACTCCTTTCCATGGCAAGCTCGTGTAGGGTTTCACTGTTGTCAGCAGCTACCTCCCATCCGCGCAGTGAAAGCTAATGCACACACTCTGTCACAGTGCTGCCAATCACCGGTTTGGTTCCCTCCCCTACTGGAATAGAATCACTCTTTTGCGTCTGTCACTAACGCCCAGTAGGTTACAGGTTTGAAGCACGTCACAGTCATTCAATCATTGAATCCTACTCAGAATACCACAGACAAGGTTAGACCTTCCGGATTCTCTTGAATGCTGCCATCAGGTCCTGCCTATACCACGAAGACTCTGATCTCACGGAATGGTTGGCTCGTTTGTCAGGCGAGCACTCGGTTGTCAGGCGATCAACCATGCATCGTGCAATCAGGAATCCAAGAGATATTCACTAAGCCTCGAATGCTTGTAGAACAAGAATGGTTGTCAATCACCTTGTTCATGAGTGAGAATGGTGATGGGCGTCAATCATCACCTTCATCATGTTGAAGAACAAGTGATATCTTGGATAAAGAACAAGCGGAATTGAATGGAAGAACAATAGTAATTGCATTAATACTCGAGGTATAGCAGAGCTCCACACCTTAATCTATGGTGTGTAGAAACTCCACCGTTGAAAATACATAAGAACAAGGTCTAGGCATGGCCGAATGGCCAGCCCCCAAATGATCTAAGAACTAGATGTCCAAAGATGATCAAAGGATCAAAAACAATCCAAAGATGTAAATACAATAGTAAAAGGTCCTACTTATAGAAAACTAGTACATAGATGAGTAAATGACATAAAAATCCACTTCCGGGCCCACTTGGTGTGTGCTTGGGCTGAGCAATGAAGAAATTTCGTGTAGAGACTCTCCTTGGAGTTAAACGCCAGCTTTAGTGCCAGTTTGGGCGTTTAACTCCCAATTAGGTGCCAGTTCCGGCGTTTAACGCTGGAATTTCTTGAGGTGACTTTGAACGCCGGTTTGGGCCATCAAATCTTGGGCAAAGTATGGACTATTATATATTGCTGGAAAGCCCAGGATGTCTACTTTCCAACGCCATTGAGAGCGCGCCAATTGGGCTTCTGTAGCTCCAGAAAATCCACTTCGAGTGCAGGGAGGTCAGAATCCAACAGCATCTGCAGTCCTTTTGAGTCTCTGGATCAGATTTTTGCTCAGGTCCCTCAATTTCAGCCAGAAAATACCTGAAATCACAGAAAAACACACAAACTCATAGTAAAGTCCAGAAAAGTGAAATTTAATTAAAAACTAATAAAAATATACTAAAAACTAACTAGATCATACTAAAAATATACTAAAAACAATGCCAAAAAGTATACAAATTATCCGCTCATCACCAGCAATCGCGAGTTTGAAGCTCGTCACAGTCATTCAATTCCGGAATCCTACTCGGAATACCACAGACAAGGTTAGACTTTCCGGAATCCCATGAATGCCGCCATCAATTCTAGCTTATACCACGAAGATTCTGATTAAGGAATCCAAGAGATATGCGCCCGGTCTAAGGTCTCATCACATTCATCATGTTGAAGTGCAACGAATATCTTAGAATAAGAACAACCGGAATTGAATAGAAAATAGTAGTAATTATATTGAAACTTGAGGTGCAGTAGAGCTCCACACCCTTAATCTATGGTGTATAGAAACTCCACCGTTAAAAATGCATAAGTGATGAAGGTTCAGGCATGGCCGAATGGCCAGCCCCAAAATGTGATCAATAGTCTCCTAAGATGAATAATAAAATAAAATTGAGACCAAAGATATCTAATACAATAGTAAAAAGTCCTATTTATACTAGACTAGCTACTAGGGTTTATAGAAGTAAGTAATTGATGCAGAAATCCACTTCTGGGGCCCACTTGGTGTGTGCTTGGGTTGAGCTTGATCTTTACATGAGCTGAGGCTTATCTTGGAGTTGAACACCAAGTTGTAACGTGTTTTGGGCGTTCAACTCTGGTTCGTGACGTGTTTCTGGCGTTTGACTCCAGAATGCAGCATGGAACTGGCGTTGAGCGCCAGTTTACGTCGTCTAATTACGAATAAAGTATAGACTATTATATATTGCTGGAAAGCTCTGGATGTCTACTTTCCAACGCCGTTGAGAGCGCACCGTTTGGAGTTCTGTAGCTCTAGAAAATCCATTTCGAGTTTAGGGAGATCAGAATCCAACAGCATTAGCAGTCCTTTGTCAGCCTTCTTATCAGAGTTTTGCTCAGGTTCCTCAATTTCAGCCAGAAACTACCTGAAATCATAGAAAAATACACAAACTCATAGTAAAGTCCAGAAATGTGAATTTATCATAAAAACTAATGAAAACATCCCTAAAAGTAACTAGATCATACTAAAAACTACCTAAAAGCAATGCCAAAAAGCGTATAAATTATCTGCTCATCAAATACCCAGTGAAACCTTCTTCCCTGGCGTTCAATGCCTTCCCATTCTCCTCAAATTCGGCCTCTACCTCCATGGTTATGGCCTTGTACTCTTCTCTTGGATTCACCTCAGTGTAACTAGGAAGAGTGTTTGAAGGAGTCTCAGAGATCCTCTTGCTCAGTTGACTAACTTGTACCTTCAAGTTTTTAATGGAGGACCTTGTTTTATTCAAGAAACTATGAGTGGTCTTAGAAAGGCTGGAAACCAGAGTAACTAAGTTAGAAAGGCTCTGCTTAGATGTTTCCATATTCCCTTGAGAAGATGATAATGGTAGTCTGTTGTTAAACCTATTCTGGTTCCTTCACCTTAATTACTATTGAAACCTTGCTGAGGTTTCTGTTGATCCTTGCATGAAAGGTTAGGATGGTTCCTCCATGAAGGGTTATAGATGTTTTTATAGGGTTCTCCCATGTAATTCACCTCCTCCATGGTGGGTTGATCAGGATCATAAGCTTCTTCTTCAAGAGAAGCTTCCTGAGTACTACCACCTGCTGTTTGCATTCTAGTAAGATGCTGGGAGATCATATTGACCTATTGGGTCAAGATCCTGTTCTGAGCCAATATGGCATTCAGAATATCAACTTCATGAACTCCTTTCTTCTGAGAGATTCCATGGTTTACAAGATTTCTCTCAGAAGTGTACATGAATTGGTTGTTTGCAACCATCTCAATGAGTTCTCTTGCTTCTGGAGGCATTTTCTTCAAGTAGAGTGATCCACCTACAGAGTTGTCCAATGATATTTTAGACATCTCAGACAGACCATCAAAGAACACGCCTATGATAGACCATTCTGAGAGCATGTCAGGAGGACATCTCCTGATCAGTTGCTTGTATCTTTCCCAAGCTTCGTAGAGGGATTCAGCTTCTCTTTATTTGAACGTTTGAACTTCCACTCTAATCTTGCCCATCCTTTGAGGAGGAAAGAATTTAGCCAGCAAAGCATTAACCAGCTTTTTCCAAGTGTCTAAGCTCTCTTTTGGTTGAGAATCCAACCATAGCTTAGCTCAGTCTCTTACAGCTAAGGGAAAGAGCATAAGCTTGTGGACTTCAAGATTAACTCCATTAGTCTTTACAGTATCACAGATATGTAAGAATTTAGCTAAGACCTGATGAGAATATTCCATTAGAAGTCCATGGAATTTGCAGTTCTACTGCAGAAGAGAGACTAACTGAGGTTTGTAACAATCCCGATTTTCGAGTACGTGAGATCTTTTCTGAAAATGCAGATTTCTCCGGAAGATCAATAAGGGGAGAACTTCTGCTTTATCATCAAGTATCTCAATCCTCATTCTCATTATGTCATCTTTAAGCTAGAACCTTTTCTGAGGCAAGCTCGATAATGCAATCACGAAGAACCTAGTTTTTAAACCGTATCGGTTAGGAGTTTTGATTCTGTTTTTCGTAAATAGTCTCAGTTTGACGAACCGGACTCGATTCATGAGAGAAGGGAGATAGTAGGACAATATTATCATTATATTAGTATTAGAAGCTTCTTGAATGATATTATAAGGTTACCTGGTCAGTTTTAGTTAAAAATAGAAAATCGGTTTAACCGGGTTTACAGTTTACTGGTGCAGCTTAGCACGAGCACTCTCTGATGACTTTAGCAATGCTAAGGCCTCATCATACATGTTCTATTCTCATATTAAATATGTTACTAGTTTCATTTAAGCTAGTGGCTCAGAAAAGAATTTTTAGAGATATTTTTACAAGTGTTCCGATACATCTAGTTTTAGTAGTTATACACCTGAGATATTTTAATATTATTTTAATCCACCTCCAAGCCAACCAATCACAACTCACCCTACACCCCCAAAACCCCCAAGGCTGCCTCATTTGCTCATTGTGGCCGAAAATCATCAAGAGGAAAAGGAGAGAAAGTTCTTGGTTCATAAATCTTTAAAGCTTGATTTCTACTGAACTAAAACTCAAATCAAAACTCCGATTTCACCAAAATAATCCTCTCTTCTTCCTCTACATAACCATACAATATATCAAGGCTGGAAATAAGGTGAGATGGCTGTCTCCCTCCCTCTTCAATTCGGTTTTCAAGGAAAACCATGCAAAACATGTGTTTTCTTGATGTTCTTCTTTAGGAATCATGCTTAACTTGACTTGAGGGCCAAGAAATGTTAATTTCCAGCAAGCTTAAGGTGAGATATCCCTTCCTAACGTGCTGAGAGAGATTTGGTCAGTTGAGGGTTTTTGGATTTAAAGTTGTTCTTGATGTGATTTAGGAGGAAAAAGTGCTTAAGGACCACCTAAGGACATAACCGAATTTGGAGCAGAAAAACCAGGTAGGGTTTGACGAAATTAATCTTGATTGATAGTGTTTGAGTTGTGTGATTATGATATGGTTTGGCTGTGCTTGAAATTGATGGTTTATATGAGTGATTCTTGTTGAATTTTGGTGAAAATTTGATGAAATTTGATGATATTCAACTTTGAATTTATGTTCTTCATGGCTGCTAGAAAAATGAAACCCTAGAGCTTAAATTGGGGTCCAATTTGTGTTGAAATCATGTAAAAAATATGAGGTTTTAGTGGCTGGGAATTTATTTTGAATTATGGTAAAAATCGGTTGTTGAAAATACTGAAAAACGGGTAAAAACAGAGAAAGAATCTGAAGAATTTATGAAGAACACGAAGAAAACTTTATGTGTGATGAAGAACATGGAAGAACAGGCCTTAGATCTTAAAAAGGGCAAGGTTGTAATTATTTTGGTGTTTGAGGGGTTATTTGGTAATTTCTGAAAGTTAGGGTGGTTAAAGTAGAAATATTAAAAGTTACGGGTGGTAAAAAGTGAATTTTAAAGGTTAAAAGTTAAAGTAGGGTAGTTTTCGAAAATTTAATGATAAAATATTAAATAATAATAAAATATTAAATAATAATAGTTAATTAAAAATAATATTTAACAAAAATAATAAAATAATACAGAAAAGACAGTTTTCTGTAAAAGCTTTAGAAAGACAACTTTAAACGTAGAATCTCATAATTACCTTCATAAAACACTTAGGGAGTGGTAATAACATATTAGTGGGGCAAAGATAAAGGAAAGATAAAATGTTAAAGAAAAGATAAAAACCAAAGAAGAGTCTGTAAAGTTTTAATGACAGGAAAAATAGACAGAGATTAGTAAACAAACTAGGGCAACATAGTTAGTTCTTGAGTTGCAGCTAGGGTTAGGTATAATATGAAAAGTTAAAATGTTTCAGTATAGACTTAATAAACCTATACTTGGGATAGGCTAACTATTCATACCGAAAGTTACATAAGCTTTAAAGACATACGTTAAGTAGAGAAAAGAGTAATCAAAGCAGAGTAAAGAGATATAGAGAACAGAATAACCAGAGTAGAGTAATGAGATCAAAAGAAAAGAGTAATCAAATCAAAGTAAAAAGACAAAGAGAAAAGAGTAATCTGATAAAGAGAAATGGTTTGAGTTAAGATGTTGTAAAAGTAAAAGCTGTAAAGTTTGTATAGTATGATTAAGCAGAGAAAGAAAGAGGTACTGCATAAGAATGTGAAAGTGATGATGAATAATGAGAATGACAATGAATGATGATAATGAGAATGATTATGAATAATGAGAATGATAATGAGAATGATAATGAATGATGATAATGAATGATGATAATTAGATGGTGGTACGACCACTGAGAGCGCTTCCTTGGGATACTTAGCTATAATGCTATTCTGTAAGTCAGAGGACTCTTACAGAGGTATCGAGAAAACACAACTAGCATATACTCTTGTAAGTCAAAGGACTCTTACAGTGAGTGTGTGTGTTTGCTTCTGTAAGTCAACGGACTCTTACAGTGAGTGTGTTGGGCAGATATAAGTTAACTAGCTCCGCCATGCAAGTCAAAGGACTCTTGCAGTGGGTTGCTAGTGCCGCCCTGCAAGTCAAAGGACTCTTGCAGTGGTTTGCCTCACAAGTCAAAGGACTCTTGCGAGGGGCATTGCCAACAGGGAAGCCTTACTTGGTCAAAGGACTCTGCGTAACGTCGGGAGCGGGTATGTAACCGACAAATGAGCTCATTACCTGCACTAGGGCTAGACATGCATCATACTTGGTTGTGCATTTCCTCTGTTATGGTTGTTGAATGAATGTACGCTCTATTTGTTTGCATTCTATTCTCTGTGTTTGTGTTTTGTTTTCTTGTATTCTTTTGTTTGTGTTTTGCTTTCTGCTTTCTCTATTTTCTCTAATTATCTGTGTCTTCTATTTACTTCTTCACTGTATTCTGTTATTCGTCTGCGAAAAAACATAGAATTAATGAACTTAACTAATAACCCCGACCCTACTAAGAACTCCCCAGTTCTTACCCCTTCTCTCTCCCTTCCCCCTCAGATGGAAGCAAGAGTACCCTTCCGTAGTTCGTTGATGATCGTTCTGCAAAGAGGATTCCGCTCTAGGTAGTCTTCTGAGACTAGAGTAAACTCCGTTACCTGTTTATATGTATATACTATGAGACCAGCCAACGTCTTCACCCTGCTTATCTACAAACTTTACCCTAAGTCCTCCGTACGATGTTGTTGTTATGTGGCCACTCAATGAAGTACTTGAGAGACGCTCTTTGATGCCATATGTTCGTGCAGAGGAGTAGTAGACGACCTTCCACCTTTTGATGGCATTCGACCTAACTCGAGTTTTGAAGACCTAGAATGTACTTTCCCTCGCTTTAGTACTTTAGAGGGACTAGGTGAGTATAGAGTCTAGGCTAGCCTGGCGCCAGCTTAGGGCCTTCTTGAATAGGTCAGGACCTGGGATGTTGTATGTATATCTATGTATATAGTTATTATCTAGCTATATCTAGGGGTGCAGCATAAAGATAGAGATACTTATGTAATTCATTGGTGAGAATTTCAGATAAGCGTATGGAGATGCTTTGTCCCTTCCGTCTCTCTGCTTTCCTACTGTCTTCATCCAATCCTTCTTACTCCTTTCCATGGCAAGCTGTATGTTGGGCATCACCGTTGTCAGTGGCTACAGTCCCGTCCTCTCAGTGAAAATGTTCAACGCACCCTATCACGGCACGGCTAATCATCTGTCGGTTCTCAATCAGGTTGGAATAAAATCCATTGATTCTTTTGCGTCTGTCACTAACGCCCAGCCTTCAGGAGTTTGAAGCTCGTCACAGTCATTCAATCATTGAATCCTACTCAGAATACCACAGACAAGGTTTAGACCTTCCGGATTCTCTTGAATGCCGCCATCAATTCTAGCTTATACCACGAAGATTCTGATTAAAGAATCCAAGAGATAAACATTCAAGCCTTGTTTGCTTGTAGAACGGGAGTGGTTGTCAAGCACGCGTTCATAAGTGAGAATGATGATGAGCGTCACATAATCATCACATTCATCATGTTCTTGGGTACGAATGAATATCTTAGAATAAGAACAAGCTGAATTGAATAGAAGAACAATAGTAATTGCATTAATACTCGAGGTACAGCAGAGCTCCACACCTTAATCTATGGTGTGTAGAAACTCCACCGTTGAAAATACATAAGAACAAGGTCTAGGCATGGCCGAATGGCCAGCCTCCTAATGATCTAAGAACTAGACGTCCAAAGATGATCCTAAGATCGAAAGATCCAAAGATCCAAAAATCCAAAGATCCAAAGATGAAAATACAATAGCAAAAGGTCCTATTTGTAGAGAACTAGTAGCCTAGAGTTTACAAAAATGAGTAAATGACATAAAAATCCACTTCCGGGCCCACTTGGTGTGTGCTTGGGCTGAGCATTGAAGCTTTCATGTGTAGAGACTTTTCTTGGAGTTAAACGCCAGCTTTTATGCCAGCTTGGGAGTTTAACTCCCATTCTTGTGCCAGTTCCGGCGCTTAACGCCGGGCAGTTTTGAGCTGATTTGCCCATCAAATCTTGGGCAAAGTATGGACTATTATACATTGCTGGAAAGCCCAGGATGTCTACTTTCCAACGCTGTTGAGAGCGCGCCAATTGGGCTTCTGTAGCTCCAGAAAATCCACTTCAAGTGCAGGGAGGTCAGAATCCAATAGCATCTGCAGTCCTTTTCAGCCTCTGAATCAGATTTTTGCTCAAGTCCCTCAATTTTAGCCAGAAAATACCTGAAATCACAGAAAAACACACAAACTCATAGTAAAGTCCAGAAAAGTGAATTTTAACTAAAAACTAATAAAAATATACTAAAAACTTACTAAAACATACTAAAAACAATGCCAAAAAGCTTATAAATTATCCGCTCATCACAACACCAAACTTAAATTGTTGCTTGTCCTCAAGCAACTAAAAATCAAATAAGATAAAAAGAAGAGAATATACAATGAATTCCAAAAACATCTATGAAGATCAGTATTAATTAGATGAGCGGGGCTTTTAGCTTTTAACCTCTGAACAGTTTTGGCATCTCACTTTATCCTTTGAAATTCAGAATGATTGGCTTCTTTAGGAACTCAGAATCCAGATAGTGTTATTGATTCTCCTAGTTAAGTATGATGATTCTTGAACACAGCTACTTTATGAGTCTTGGCCGTGGCCCAAAGCACTCTGTCTTCCAGTATTACCACCGGATACATACATGCCACAGACACATAATTGGGTGAACCTTTTCAGATTGTGACTCAGCTTTGCTAGAGTCCCCAATTAGAGGTGTCCAGGGTTCTTAAGCACACTCTTTTTGCCTTGGATCACAACTTTATTTTTTTCTTTTTCTTTTTCTTTTTTTTTCGTTTTTCTCTTTTTTTTTTTGAATTCACTGCTTTTTCTTGCTTCAAGAATCATTTTTATGATTTTTCAGATCCTCAGTAACATGTCTCCTTTTTCATCATTCTTTCAAGAGCCAACCATTCATGAACAACAAATTCAAAAGACATATGCACTGTTTAAGTATACATTCAGAAAACAAAAGTATTGCCACCACATCAAAATAATTAATCTGTTATAAAATTCAAAATTCATGCAATTCTTCTCTTTTTCAATTAAGAACATTTTTCATTTAAGAAAGGTGATGGATTCATAGGACATTCATAACTTTAAGGCATAGACACTAAGACACTAATGATCATAAGACACAAACATAGATAAACATAAGCATAAATTTTCGAAAAATAGGAAAATGAAGAACAAGGAGATTAAAGAACGGGTCCACCTTAGTGATGGCAGCTTGTTCTTCCTCTTGAAGATCTTATGGAGTGCTTGAGCTCCTCAATGTCTCTTCCTTGCCTTTGTTGTTCCTCTCTCATGATTCTTTGATCTTCTCTAATTTCATGGAGGAGGATGGAATGTTCTTGGTGCTCCACCCTTAGTTGTCCCATGTTGGAACTCAATTCTCTTAGGGAGGTGTTGATTTGCTCCTAATATTTTTGTGGAGGAAAGTGCATCCCTTGAGGTATCTCAGGGATTTCATGATGAGTGGGATCTCTTATTTGCTCCATCCTTTTCTTAGTAATGGGCTTGTCCTCATCAATGAGGATGTCTCCCTCTATGTCAATTCCAACTGAATAACAGAGGTGACAAATGAGATGAGAAAAGGCTAACCTTGCCAAGGTAGAGGACTTGTCCGCCACCTTATAAAGTTCTTGGGCTATAACCTCATGAACTTCTACTTCCTCTCCAATCATGATGCTATGAATCATGATGGCCCGGTCTATAGTAACTTCAGACCGGTTGCTAGTGGGAATGATTGAGCGTTGGATAAACTCCAACCATCCCCTAGCCATGGGCTTGAGGTCATGGCTTCTCAGTTGAACCGGCTTCCCTCTTGAATCTCTCTTCCATTGAGCGCCCTCTTCACAAATGTCTATGAGAACTTGGTCCAACCTTTGATCAAAGTTGACCCTTCTAGTGTAAGGGTGTTCATCTCCTTGCATCATGGGCAAGTTGAATGCCAACCTTACATTTTCCGGACTAAAATCTAAGCATTTCCCCCGAACCATTGTAAGCCAATTCTTTGGGTTCGGGTTCACACTTTGATCATGGCTCTTGGTGATCCATGCATTGGCATAGAACTCTTGAACCATTAAGATTCTGACTTGTTGAATGGTGTTGGTAAGAACTTTCCAACCTCTTCTTTGGATCTCATGTCGGATCTCCGGATATTCACTCTTTTTGAGTTTGAAAGGGACCTCGGGGATCACCTTCTTCAAGGCCACAACTTCATAGAAGTGGTCTTGATGCACCCTTGAGATGAATCTCTCCATCTCCCATGACTCGGAGGTGGAAGCTTTTGCCTTCTCTTTCCTCTTTCTAGAGGTTTCTCCGGCCTTAGATGCCATAAATGGTTATAGAAAAACAAAAAGCAATGCTTTTACCACACCAAATTTAAAAGGTTTGCTCGTCCTCGAACAAAAGAAGAAAGAAGAGAGTAGAAGAAGAGGAAATAGAGGAGATGGAGATGGCTTTGTGGTTTGGCCAAATGGGGAGAAGTAGTGTTTAGGTTGTATGAAAATGAAGGGGTGAAGATGGGTTCATATACGGGTGGAGAGAGGGGTAGGGTTCGGTTATGAATGGGTGGGTTTGGGAGGGAAAGTGGTTTGAATTTGAATGGTGAGGTAGGTAGGGTTTTATGAAGGATGGATGTGAGTGGTGAAGAGAAAGATGGGATTTGATAGGTGAGGGATTTTTGGGGAAGAGGGATTGAGGTGATTGGTGAATGGGTGAAGAAGAGAGAGAGTGGTGGGGTAGGTGGGGATCCTATGTGGTCCACAGATCCTGAGGTATCAAGGAAAAGTCATCCCTGCACCAAGTGGCGAGCAAAAATGCTCTCTATGCCAATTCTGGCGTTAAACGCCGGGCTGGTGCACCTTTCTGGCGTTTAACGCCAGCTTCTTGCCCTTTCCTGGCATTTAACGCTAGTCTGGTGCCCCTTTCTGGCGTTAAACACCCAGAATGGTGCCAGACTGGGCGTTAAACGCCCATTTGCTGCCCTTACTGGCGTTTAAACGCCAGCAAGGTCTTCCTCCAGGGTGTGCTGTTTTTCTTTCTGTTTTTCATTCTGTTTTTGCTTTTTCAATTGATTTTGTGACTTCCCATGATCATCAACCTACAGAAAACATAAAATAACAAAGGAAAATAGATAATTATAACATTGGGTTGCCTCCCAACAAGCGCTTCTTTAATGTCAGTAGCTTGACAGAGGGCTCTCATGGAGCCTCACAGATACTCAGAGCAATGTTGGAACCTCCCAACACCAAACTTAGAGTTTGAATGTGGGGGTTCAACACCAAACTTAGAAGTTGGTTGTGGCCTCCCAACACCAAACTTAGAGTTTGACTGTGGGGGCTCTGTTTGACTCTGTTTTGAGAGAAGCTCTTCATGCTTACTCTCCATGGTGACAGAGGGATATCCTTGAGCCTTAAACACAAAGGATTCTTCATTCACTTGAATGATCAATTCTCCTCTGTCCACATCAATCACAGCCTCTGCTGTGGCTAGGAAGGGTCTGCCAAGGATGATGGATTCATCCATGCACTTCCCAGTCTCTAGGACTATGAAATTAGCAGGGATGTAATGGTCTTCAACCTTTACCAAAACATCCTCTACAAGTCCATAAGCTTGTTTTCTTGAATTGTCTGCCATCTCTAGTGAGATTCTTGCAGCTTGCACCTCAAAGATCCCTAGCTTCTCCATTACAGAGAGAGGCATAAGGTTTACACTTGACCTTAGGTCACACAAGGCCTTCTTGAAGGTCATGGTGCCTATGGCGCAAGGTATTGAGAACTTTCCAGGATCTTGTCTCTTTTGAGATAATTTCTGCCTAGACAAGACATCCAGTTCTTTGGTGAGCAAAGGAGGTTCGTTCTCCCAAGTCTCATTACCAAATAACTTGTCATTTAGCTTCATGATTGCTCCAAGGTATTTAGCAACTTGCTCTTCAGTGACATACTCGTCCTCTTCAGAGGAAGAATACTTATCAGAGCTCATGAATGGCAGAAGTAAATCCATTGGAATCTCTATGGTCTCAGTGTGAGCCTCAGATTCCCATGGTTCCTCATTCGGGAACTCATTCGAGGCCAGTGGACGTCCATTGAGGTCTTCCTCAGTGGCGTTCACTGCCTCTCCCTCCTCTCCAAATTCGGCCATGTTGATGGTCTTGCACTCTCCTTTTGGATTTTCTTCTGTATTGCTTGGAAGAGTATTAGGAGGGAGTTCAGTAATTTTCTTGCTCAGCTGTCCCACTTGTGCCTCCAAGTTTCTAATGGAGGACCTTGTTTCAGTCATGAAACTTTGAGTGGTTTTGATTAGATCAGAGACCATGTTTGCTAAGTCAGAGTGGCTCTGCTTAGAATTCTCTGTCTGTTGCTGAGAAGATGATGGAAAAGGCTTGCCATTGCTAAACCTGTTTCTTCCACCATTATTATTGTTGAAACCTTGTTGAGGTCTCTGTTGATCCTTCCATGAGAGATTTGGATGATTTCTCCATGAAGAATTATAGGTGTTTCCATAGGGTTCTCACATGTAATTCACCTCTTCCATTGAAGGGTTCTCAGGATCATAAGCTTCTTCTTCAGATGAAGCATCCTTAGTACTGCCTGGTGCAGCTTGTATTCCAGACAGACTTTGAGAAATCATATTGACTTGCTGAGTCAATATTTTATTCTGAGCCAATATGGCATTCAGAGTGTCAATCTCAAGAACTCATTTCTTCTGATTCGTCCCATTGTTCACAGGATTCCTTTCAGAAGTGTACATGAATTGGTTATTTGCAACCATTTCAATGAGCTCTTGAGCTTCTGTAGGCGTCTTCTTCAGATGAAGAGAGCTATCCAATGACATCTTGGACAGTTCAGACAGACCATCATAGAAAATACCCATGATGCTCCATTCAGAAAGCATGTCAGAGGGACACTTTCTGATCAATTGTTTGTATCTTTCCCAAGCTTCATAGAGGGATTCTCCTTCCTTCTGTTTGAAGGTTTGGACTTCCACTCTAAGCTTACTCAATTTTTGAGGTGGAAAGAACTTTACCAAGAAGGCATTGACTAGTTTTTCCCAAGAGTTCAGGCTTTCTTTAGGTTGTGAGTCCAACCATATCCTAACTCTGTCTCTTACAGCAAAAGGGAATAGCATAAGTCTGTAAACCTCAGGGTCAACCCCATTAGTCTTGACAGTGTCACAGATTTGCAAGAACTCAGCTAAAAACTGATGAGGATCTTCTAATGAAAGTCCATGGAATTTGCAATTCTGTTGCATTAGAGAAACTAATTGAGGCTTAAGCTCAAAGTTGTTTGCTCCAATGGCAGGGATAGAGATGCTTCTCCCATAGAAGTCAGGAGTAGGTGCAGTGAAGTCACCCATCACCTTCCTTGCATTGTTGGCCATGTTGTTGTTTTCGGCTGCCATGGGTTCTTCTTCTTTGAAGATTTCTGTTAGGTCCTCTGCAGAGAGTTGTGCCTTAGCTTCTCTTAGCTTTCGCTTCAAGGTCCTTTCAGGTTCAGGATCAGCCTCAACAAGAATGCTTTTGTCTTTGCTCCTACTCATATGAAAGAGAAGAGAACAAGAAAATATGGAATCCTCTATGTCACAGTATAGAGATTCCTTGAGGTGTCAGAGGAAAAGAAAAATAGAAGGAGAGGTAGAAGAATTCGAACTTATCAAAAGAGATGGAGTTCGAATTGTTCATTGAGGAGGAGTGTTAGTCCATAAATAGAAGGATGTGAGAAGAGGGAAAGAAATTTTCGAAAATAAATTAAAAAGATTTTAAAAACATTTTGAAAAATACTAATTGATTTTCGAAAACCAAGAGTGGAAAAGAAATCAAGTGATTTTTGAAAAAGATTTTGAAATTAGAAATCAAAGAGATATGATTGAAAACTATTTTGAAAAAGATGTGATTAAAGAGATATGATTGAAAAGTTATAGTTTTAAAAAGATATGGTTGAGAAGATATGATTTGAAAAATAATTTAAAAAGATTTGATTTTAAAAATTAATGACTTGGCTAACAAGAAAAGATATGATTCAAACATTAAACCTTTCTCAACAAAAAAGGCAACATACTTGATATGTTGAATCAAATCATTAATTGATAGCAAGTATTTTTGAAAATGGAAAGAAATTGATTTTGAAAAAATTTTGAAAACTTGAAAAAAATTTGAATTGAAAACAAAATCTTCCCTCTTGTGCCATCCTGGCGTTAAACGCCCAGAATGGTATCCATTCTGGCGTTTAACGCCCAAAGCACTACCCTTTTGGGCGTTAAATGCCCAACCAGGTACCCTGGCTGGCGTTTAAACACCAGTTTGCCTTCCTCACTAGGCGTTTTGAACGCCCAGCTTTTTCTGTGTAATTCCTCTGCTGTATGTTATGAATCTTCAATTCTCTGTATTATTGACTTGAAAAGACACAAATAAAAAAAAATTTTGGATTTTTAATAATGAGGAATAATCAAAATACAACTAAAATCAAATAAACAATGCATGCAAGACACCAAACTTAGAAGTTTGTATACTACTGACACTAACAAAATGAGAATGCATATGAGAAACACAAAAATACTCAAGACAAGAGAATTTAAAGATCAGAGCAAGGAAATCATCAAGAACATCTTGAAGATCACTTAAGACACATGAATGAATGCAAGAAGAACAGAAACATGCAATTGACACCAAACTTAACATGAGACTCTAGACTCAACAAGAAACATACAATATTTTTGGTTTTTATGATTTTGTAATTTTTTTTGGATTTTTCGAAAATTAAGTGGAAAAGAAAATAAAGGTATCAAAATTCTTAATGAGAATTCCAGGAATCATGCAATGTTAGTCTAAAGCTTCAGTCTAAAGAAATTAGACATGGCTAGCCAAGCTTCAGCAGGACATTGCATTCAAGAGCTAAATTGATGAAAATCAATCAGCTTTGGTGATGATAAGAACATCACCTTGAAACACTAGAATTCATTCTTAAGAACTCTGAAGAAAAATACCTAATATAAGCAACAAGATGAACCGTCAGTTGTCCAAACTCAACAATCCCCGGCAACGGCGCCAAAAACTTGGTGCACGAAATTGTGATCATCAATGGCGCCATAAACATGGTACGCTCAATTGCAATCACAACTTCGCACAACTAACCAGCAAGTGCACTGGGTCGTCCAAGTAATAAACCTTACGCGAGTAAGGGTCGATCCCACGGAGATTGTTGGTATGAAGCAAGCTATGGTCATCTTGTAAATCTCAGTCAGGCAGATTCAAATGGTTATGAATGATATATGAATAAAGCATAAAGATAGAGATACTTATGTAATTCATTGGTGAGAATTTCAGATAAGCGTGTGGAGATGCTTTGTCCCTTCCGTCTCTCTGCTTTCCTACTGTCTTCATCCAATCCTTTTTACTCCTTTCCATAGCAAGCTGTATGTTGGGCATCACCGTTGTCAATGGCTACAGTCCCGTCCTCTCAGTTAAAATGTTCAACGCACCCTGTCACGGTACGGCTAATCATCTGTCGGTTCTCAATCAGGTTGGAATAGAATCCATTGATTCTTTTGCGTCTGTCACTAACGCCCAGCCTTCAGGAGTTTGAAGCTCGTCACAGTCATTCAATCATTGAATTTTACTCAGAATACCACAGACAAGGTTTAGACCTTCCGGATTCTCTTGAATGCCGCCATCAATTCTAGCTTATACCACGAAGATTCTGATTAAGGAATCAAAGAGATAAACATTCAAGCCTTGTTTGCTTGTAGAACGGGAGTGGTTGTCAGGCACGCGTTCATAAGTGAGAATGATGATGAGCGTCACATAATCATCACATTCATCATGTTCTTGGGTACGAATGAATATCTTAGAATAAGAACAAGCTGAATTGAATAGAAGAACAATAGTAATTGCATTAATACTCGAGGTACAGCAGAGCTCCACACCTTAATCTGTGGTGTGTAGAAACTCCACCGTTGAAAATACATAAGAACAAGGTCTAGGCATGGTCGAATGGCCAGCCTCCCAATGATCTAAGAACTAGACATCCAAAGATGATCCTAAGATCGAAAGATCCAAAGATCCAAAAATCCAAAGATCCAAAGATGAAAATACAATAGCAAAAGGTCCTATTTGTAGAGAACTAGTAGCCTAAGGTTTACAAAGATGAGTAAATGACATAAAAATCCACTTCCGGGCCCACTTGGTGTGTGCTTGGGCTGAGCATTGAAGCTTTCGTGTGTAGAGACTTTTCTTGGAGTTAAACGCCAGCTTTTATGCCAATTTGGGCGTTTAACTCCCATTCTTGTGCCAGTTCCGGCGTTTAACACCGGGCAGTTTTGAGCTGATTTGGAAAGCCGGTTTGGGCCATCAAATCTTGGGCAAAGTATGAACTATTATACATTGCTGGAAAGCCCAGGATGTCTACTTTCCAACGCCGTTGAGAGCACGCCAATTGGGCTTCTGTAGCTCCAGAAAATCCACTTCGAGTGCAGAAAGGTCAGAATCCAACAGCATCTGCAGTCCTTTTCAGCCTCTGAATCAGATTTTTGCTCAAGTCCCTCAATTTCAGCCAGAAAATACCTGAAATCACAGAAAAACACACAAACTCATAGTAAAGTCCAAAAAAGTGAATTTTAACTAAAAACTAATAAAAATATACTAAAAACTATTTCATGTGTAGAGGCCTTCTTTGGAGTTGAACGTCAGTTTGTAACTTATTTCTGGCGTTTGACTTTAGCTTGCAACTTGTTTCTGGCGTTTAACACCAGAATAGGGCAGAAAGCTGGCATTGAACGCCAGTTTGCATCGTCTAAACTCGGGCAAAGTATGGACTATTACATATTGCTGGAAAGCCCTGGATGTCTACTTTCAAACTCAATTGAGAGAGCGCGCCATTTGGATTTTTGTAGCTCCAAAAATTCCATTTCGAGTGCAGGGAGGTCAGAATCCAACAACATCAGCAGTCCTTTATCAGCCTCTGAATCAGATTTTTGCTCAGGTCCCTCAATTTCAGCTAGAAAATACCTGAAATCACAGAAAAATACACAAACTCATAGCAAAGTCCAGAAATGTGATTTTTGCATAAAAACTAATAAAAATATACTAAAACGTAGCTAGATCCTACTAAAAACTATATGAAAACACCCCAAAAAGCGTATAAAATATCCGCTCATCAGCTGCATCATTGGGTTCTACCCTCTACCACAGAGACCTTAATCTCCCTGTAAATCGACTGAACTGGTGTCTCGAGAAGTCCCCAATGAAGTCGTGGATTAGCCGTCTGAGAGATGTATGATTCAAGCTGGCGATTAGTGCTTTCCACTGAAGTATTCACACGAACCCAAGTAGACACGGGTGTTTATCAGACACGTTTGTCTTAATATGATGAACAGAGCTGATTGTCACTAATCATCCTATTCACCATGTTAAAGTACGAATATACATCTTTGAATTAATCACACACGGATCGAAGAAGAAATAGTAATACTTTTATTTGTTCATAGGACTCAGCAGTGCTCCTCCGCTCAACCTAGGAGGTTTAGAAACTCATACTGATGTGAAAAATAAAGTGATAAACGAAAAAATCCTGAATGATGTTAAAGATGTCTGAATAACATACATCTAATCCCTTAGATACTAAACTAATGACTAGTAAGGGTAAAACAATCTTTTTTGTGCTAAAATCTACTTCTGGGGCCCACTTGGTGAGTGTTTAGGCTAAGCTTTGATGAGATCCACGTGCTAGGAGGTCTCTAGGGCATTGAACGCTGGCTAGGGGGTCCTCTCTGGGAGTTTGGATGTTTGGCTCTGCTCTGTGGGTGTTGGACGCCTGGAAGGGGGCACGAAGCTGGCATTGGACACCAGTTTTGGGCCTTCTAATCTAAAGAAAAGTATAAACTATTAACATTGCTGGAAAGGTATAGAAGTCAGCTTTCCATATCCATTGAGAACGCTCCATTTGGATATCTATAGCTCCAAAAAAGCTCTTTCGAGTGCAAGAAGGTCAAATCCATACAACATTTGCAGTGTTTTCTCTGTCTCTGTATCAGACTTTTACTCCAGCTCCACAATTTCAGCCAAAAATTACTTGAAATTGTACAAAAACACAAAAAATCATAGTAGAACCCAAAAATATGAATTTAACACTAAAACCTATAAAAACTTAATAAAAACTAAACAAAACATACTAAAAATTATATGAAAATGATGCCAAAAAGCGTATAAAATATCTGTTCATCAGCTGCGGTTCAAAAGCATCAACATCATCTTTTGAGGTTGGGCACGAAGTGATGCAATACCTGTGCTGAAGTGAAATCAAATCAAACTAGGACTTGAACATTCTCCTTCCCGTAAGAAAAGAAAATAATTTTTACTTAATTTCTTTAAATCTTGAAAAGTATTTACTCACTGAACTAATGTACCATTATATAATGGGTATAAATGATAGACAATAATGTGGCTTGATATATTGTTAGTAGTTCTATGGGTGTAACATGGAGATAGAAATCACTCACACTTATAGCATTGAACAATTTAGGTTTGTATTGAATTGACTTACACCAAATGCAGCAGATATGCCACCTACCCGATTCTAGTGCATATTGGAAATAGGCCCAAAATATCCCATTCCTAGTTTCTGACTCTTACGTCGTGCCACTGATTGCAGCTGGTATGCCTGTATATTGATAAATAGATAGTCACCCACCTTGAATAACATAGCATTATCGCAAGTTCTTCATCTTGCCTGCCAAAGAAGAAAGAGGCAATTGAAAAATTTACATAAGGGAAACGGGCAAAGTGGGCGTCGATGCATAAGGCTACAACACAAAAGCATAAACATCATTTGCTGAGGTTAGGCACAAAGTGATGCAATACCTTTGTTGAAGTGAAATTAAATCAAGCCAGGCTTGAACACTCTCCTTCCCTTAAGAAGAAAGAGGCAACTGAGAAAGTCACATAATGGAGATGGACAAAGTGAGTGTCGATGTAGAGCTGCGACACAAAAGCATCAACATCATCTGTTGAGTTTTGGCATGAAGTGATGCAATACCTGTGCCGAAAGTGAAATCAAATCAAGCCAAACCTTGAACAATTCCCTTCCCTTAAGAAAAAAAAGTTTTTACTTAATTTTCTTTAATCTTGTACAGTATTTACTTATTGAACTAATATACCATAATATGGTGGGTATAAACAATAGACAATAATGTGGCTTGATATGTTGTTAGTAGTTCTATAGGTATAACGTGGAGATGGAAATCACTCACCCTCATAGCAATGAACAATTTAGGTTTGTAATCAATTGACTTACGCCAAATGCAGTAGATATGCCACCTTCCCGAATCGACCGTTAGAAAAATGGGTCAAAATATGTTTTTCCCAGTTTCTGACTCTTGCATCGTGCCACTGATTGCTATTGGTATGCCTGCATATTGACGAATAGATAGTCACCCACCTTGAATAACATAGCATTATCGCAAGTTCTTCATTACGCCATCCGAAGAAAGAGGCAACTGAAAAAGTTACATTAAGGAAACGGGCTAAGTGGGTGTTGATACAGAAGGCTCTAGCACAAAAGCATTAACATCATCTTTTGAGGTTGGACATAAAGTGATGCAATACATGTGTTGAAGTGAAATCAAATCAAGCTAGGCCTTGAACACTCTCCTTCCGCCAAGAAAAAAAAAATAATTTTGACTTAATTTTTATTCTTTTAAAGTGTTTACTCATTAAACTAATGTACCATTATATGGTGGGTATAAATGATTGATAATAATATGGCTTGATATGTTGTTAGTAATTCTATGGGTGTAAAATGGAGATGGAAATTACTCACCCTCATAGGATTGAAAAATTTAGGTTTGTAATCAATTGACTTACGCTAAATGCAGCAGATATGGACCCTTCCCGATTCTAGTGCCTACTGGAAGAAGGGCCAAAATATCCCATTCCCAGTTTTTGAACTCTTGCGTCGTGCCATTGATTACTACTGGTATGTCTGCATATTGACGAATAGATAGTCACCCACCTTGAATTACATAGCATTATCGCAAGTTCTTCATCATGCAAGCCACAGAAGAAAGAGGCAAGTGAAAAAGTTACATTAGGGAGATGAGTTAAGTGGGTGTCGATTCGGAATGCTCTCATTGCCTTTAAAAAAGCATTAACATCATCTTTTGAGGTCGGGCACAAAGTGATGCAATACCTGTGCTGAAGTGAAATCAAATCAAGCCAGGCCTCGAATGCTCTCCTTGCCTTTAAAAAAATATATTTTTTACTTAATTGATTTTAATCTTGTAATGTGTTTACTCATTTAACTAATGTACCATTATATGGTGTGTATAAATGATAGACAATAATGAGGCTTGATATGTTCTTAGTAGTTCTATTTGTGTAATGAGTAGATAGGAATCATTCTCCCTCACAGCGTTGAACAATTTAGGTTTATAATCAATTAACTTACACTAAATGCAGAAGATTTACCACATTCTCGATTCTAGTGCCTATTGGAAAATGGGCTAAAATATCCCAATTCTGGTATTTGGTTCTTGTACCAGGCCACTGATTGCTGCTGCTATGCGTTCATATTGACGAATAGATAGTTACCCACCTTAAATAACATAGCATTATCGAAAGTCATTCATCTCGCCAGCCACAGGAGAAAGTGGCAATTGAAAAAGTTACCTCCAGGAGACGTGAAAAGTGGGCGTCCATAAAAGGCTGTGGCACAAAATCATCAACATGATCTGTCGAGGTTGGGCACAAAGTGATGCAACACCTGTGCTGAAGGGAAATCAAATTAAGCCAGACCTTGAACACTCCCATTCCCTTAAGAAAAAAATAATTTTCACTTAATTTATTTTAATCTTTTAATGTGTTTATTCATTGAACTAATGTGCCATTATTTGGTGGGTATAAATAATAGACAATTATGTGGCTTGAACAATTTAGGCTGCGGCACAAAAGTATCAACATCATCTTTTGAGGTTGGACATGAAGTGATGCAATACGTGTGCTAAAGTGAAATCAAATCAAGCTAAGCCTTGAACACTCTCCTTCCCTTAAGAAAAAAATAATTTTTACTTAATTTCTTTTAATCTTGTATAGTGTTTACTCATTGAACTCATGTACCATTATATTGTGGGTATAATTGATAGATAATAATATGGCTTGATATGTTGCTAGTAATTCTATGGGTGTAACGTGGAGTTGTAAATTACTCACCCTCACAGCATTGAACAATTTAGGTTTCTAATCAATTGACTTACAATAAATGCAGCAGATTTGCCCCCTTCCCTATTCTAGTGCCTGTTGGAAATATGGCCAAAATATCTCCCAAGTTTCTGACTCATGCATCATGCCATTGATTGCTACTGGTTTGCCTGTATATTAAGGAATAGATAGTAACCCACCTTGAATAACATAGCATTATCGCAAGTTCTTAGTCACGCCAGGAAAAGAAGAAAGAGGCAACTGAAAAAGTTAAATTAGGGAGACGGGTAAAGTGGGCGTTGATTCGGAAGGTGATGAGCGGATAATTTATACGCTTTTTGGCATTGTTTTTAGGTAGTTTTTAGTATGATCTAGTTACTTTTAGGGATGTTTTCATTAGTTTTTATGCTAAATTTATATTTCTGGACTTTACTATGAGTTTGTGTGTTTTTCTGTGATTTCAGGTAATTTCTGGCTGAAATTGAAGAACCTGAGCAAAACTCTGATAAAATGCTAACAAAGGACTGCTGATGTTGTTGGATTCTGACCTCCCTGCATTCGAAATAGATTTTTTGGAGCTACAAAACTCTAAATGGCGCGCTCTCAACGGCGTTGGAAAGTAGACATCCAGAGCTTTCCAGCAATATATAATAGTCCATACTTTATTCAAGATTTGATGACGTAAACTGGCGCTCAATGCCAGCTCCATGCTGCATTCTGGAGTCAAACACCAGAAACACGTCACGAACCAAAGATGAACGCCAAAAACATGTTACAACTTGGCCTTCAACTCCAAGATAAGCCTCAGCTCATGTAAAGATCAAGCTCAGCCCAAACATACACCAAGTGGGCCCCGGAAGTGGATTTATGCATCAATTACTTACTTCTATAAACCCTAGTAGCTAGTTTAGTATAAATAGAACTTTTTACTAGTGTATTAGATATCCTGGATTGTATTTTTGATCCTGTGATCACGTTTTGGGGGCTGGCCATTCAGCCATGCCTGAACCTTCATCACTTATGTATTTTCAACGGTGGAGTTTCTGCACACCATAGATTAAGGGTGTGGAGCTCTGCTGTACCTCAAGTTTCAATGCAATTACTACTATTTTCTATTCAATTTCACTTGTTCTTATTCTAAGATACTCGTTGCACTTAAACATGATGAATGTGATGATCCGTGACACTCATCATCATTCCCACCTATGAACGTGTGACTGACAACCACTTCCGTTTTACCTTAGACTGGGCGCATATCTTTTTGAATTCCTTAATTAGAATCTTCGTGGTATAAGCTAGAATTGATGGCGGCATTCATGGGAATCCGGAAAGTCTAACCTTGTCTATGGTATTCCGAGTAGGATTCCGGGATTGAATGACTGTGACGAGCTTCAAACTCGCGATTGTTGGGCGTGATGACAAACGCAAAAGAATCAAGGGATTCTATTCCAACATGATCGAGAACCGACAGATGATTAGCCGTGCCGTGACAGAGCATTTGGACCTTTTTCACTGAGAGGATGGGATGTAGCCATTGACAATGGTGATGCCCTACATACAGCTTGCCATGGAAAGGAATAAGAAGGATTGAAGGCAGACAGTAGGAAAACAGAGATCCAACAGGGACAAGCACCTCCACACACTTATCTGAAATTCCCACCATTGAATTACATGAGTAACTCTATCTTTATTTTCTGTTTTATTTATTATTCGAAAACTCCATAACATTTACTATCCACCTAACTGAGATTTACAAGATGACCATAGCTTGCTTCATGCCAACAATCTCCGTGGGATCAACCCTTACTCACGTAAGGTATTACTTGGACGACCCAATGCACTTGCTGGTTAGTTGTGCAGAGTTGTGACTAAGTGTGATTCACGTTGAGAGCGCTACCAAGTTTTGGCGCCATTGTTGATGATCACAATTTCGTCCACCAAGTTTTTGGCGCCGTTGCCGGGGATTGTTCGAGTTTGGACAACTGACAGTTCATCTTGTTGCTCAGATTAGGTAATTTTCTTTTTGTTTTATTTTCAAAAATTTTTCAAAAATCTTTCACAATATATATATATATATATTTACTTCTGTTTTCGAAAAAAAATTATTCTAAATTATTAAGAATGAATTCTAGTGTTTCATGAAGCATGTTAAAGCCTGGCTGGCTGTAAAGTCATATCCAAATCCTTTTGGATTGAGGCTTCCACTTGTCAACATAACGGGTATGTATATGGTGTTGGATGAAATATTAGCTGTTGCATGCCTGATTTATATCTTCTAAAGCTGGCTGGCTATTAAACCATGCCCAACCCTTAGATTGGAGCTTTAGACTAACATTGAAAGATTCCTGGAATTTTTCTTAGAAATTTTGAATTTCTTATTCTCTTTTTCCTATATGTTTTTTCGAAAAAAATACAAAAAAAATCATAAAATCATAAAAACCAAAAATATTTTGTGTTTCTTGTTTGAGTCTTGAGTCAATTTTTAAGTTTGGTGTCAATTGCATGTTTTTTAAAATTTATGCATTATTTTTCGAAAATTCATGCATTCATAATGTTCTTCATGATCTTCAAGTTGTTCTTGGTAAGTCTTCTTGTGTGATCTTGATGTTTTCTTATTTTGTGTCTTTTACTGTTTTTCATGTGCATTTTTACATTCATAGTGTCTAAGCATTAAAGATTTCTAAGTTTGGTGTCTTGCATATTTTCTTTGCATCAAAAAATTTTTCAAAAATATGTTGATCTTCATCATGATCTTCAAAGTGTTCTTGGTGTTCATCTTGACATTCATAGTGTTCTTGCATGCATCTTGTGTTTTGATCCAAGATTTTTATGTTTTGGGTCATTTTTATGTTTTTCTCTTTCATCATTAAAAATTCAAAAAAAATAAAAAAAAATATCTTTTCCTTATTTCTCTCAAAAATTTCAAAAATTTGGGTTGACTTAGTCAAAAAGTTTTAAAATTAGTTGTTTCTTACAAGTCAAGTCAAATTTTCAAATTTAAAAATTTTATCTTTTCAAAATCTCTTTCAAAAATCAATTCTTTTTTCATTTTTTCTATTTTCAAAAAAAATTATTTTTCAAAAATATTTTTCTTAATAGTATTTCATGATTTTCGAAAATTACACTAACAATTAATATGATTGATTCAAAAATTTGAAGTTTGTTACTTTCTTGTTAAGAAAGGTTCAATCTTTAAATTCTAGAATCTTATCTTTTAGTTTCTTGTTAGTTAAGTAATTAATTTTAAAATTTTAAAATTAAATCTTTTTCAACCATATCTTTTTAATCATATCTTTTTATCATATCTTTTTAAATCATATCTTTTTCAAAAAAATTTGATTTCAAATTATCTTATCTAACTTCTTATCTTCTTATCTTTTCAAATTTGATTTTAATATCTTTTTCAACTAACTAATTAACTTTTTGTTTGTTTCTTATCTTTTTCAAAACCACCTAACTACTTTTTCCTCTCTAATTTTCGAAAATATCTCACCCCTTTTTCATAATTCTTTTTAATTAATTAATTGTTTCAAATTTTAATTCTTCCTTTAATTTTCGAAAATCATTTAACTCCTTTTTAAAATTTAATTTCGAAAATTTCTCCCTCTCTCATCTTTTCCTATTTATTTATTCATTTACTAACACCTCTCTTCACCTCTCTTCATCTCAAATCACTACCCCTATCCTTACCCTTGTGTTTGGATTCTCCTTTCTTTATCCCCTTTCTTCTTCTACTAATAATAAGGAACCTCTTTACTGTGACATAGAGGATTTCTCTTCTTTTTCTGTTCCCTTCTCTTTCATATGAGCAGGAACAAGGAAAAAGGCATTCTTGTTGAAGCTGATCCAGAACCTGAAAAGACTCTGAAGAGGAAACTAAGAGAAGCTAAATTACAACAATCCAGAGACAACCTTGCTGAAATTTTCGAACAAGAAAAGGAGATGGCAGCCGAACCCAACAACAATAATGCAAGAAGGATGATTGGTGATTATACTACACCTACTTCCAAGTTTGATGGAAGAAGAATCTCAATTCCTGCCATTGGAGCAAACAATTTGGAGCTGAAACCTTAACTAGTTGCTCTAATGCAACAAAACTGCAAGTTTCATGGACTTCCATCAGAAGATCCATATCAGTTTTTAACTGAGTTCTTGCAGATCTGTGAGACTGTAAAGACTAATGGAGTAGATCCTGAAGTCTACAGGATCATGCTTTTCCCTTTTATTGTAAGAGACAGAGCTAGAACATGGTTGGATTCACAACCTAAGGATAGCCTGGACTCCTGGGATAAGCTGGTCACGGCCTTCTTGGCTAAATTCTTTCCTCCTCAAAAGCTGAGCAAGCTTAGATTGGATGTTCAGACATTCAAACAAAAAGATGGTGAATCCCTCTATGAAGCTTGGGAAAGATACAAGCAGATGACTAAAAGGTGTCCTTCTGACATGCTTTCAGAATAGACCATTCTGAATATATTCTATTATGGTCTGTCTGAGTTCTTTAAGATGTCACTAAACCATTCTGCAGGTGGATCCATTCACCTAAAGAAAACGCCTGCAAAAGCTCAAGAACTTATTGACATGGTTGCAAATAACCAGTTCATGTACACTTCTGAGAGGAATTCCGTGAATAATGGGTCGCCTCAGAGGAAGGGAATTCTTGAGATTGATGCTCTGAATGCCATATTGGCTCAGAACAAAATGTTGACTCAGCAAGTCAACATGATTTCCCAAAGTCTGAATGGATGGCAAAATGCATCCAACAGTACTAAAGAGGCATCTTCTGAAGAAGAAGCTTATGATCCTGATAACCCTGCAATAGCAGAGGTAAATTACTTAGGTGAACCTTATGGAAACACCTACAATTCATCATGGAGAAATCATCCAAATTTTTCATGCAAGGATTAACTAAAGCCTCAACAAGTCTTTAATAATGGTGGACGAACTAGGCTCAGCAATAGCAAGCCTTTTCCATCATCTTCTCAGCAACAGACAGAGAATCCTGAGCAAAGCACTTCTAATTTAGCTAATCTAGTCTCTGATATGTCTAAGGCCACTTTAAGTTTCATGAGTGAAACAAGATCCTCCATTAGAAATTTGGAGGCACAAGTAGGCCAGCTGAGTAAGAAAGTTACTGAAACTCCTCCCAGTACTCCCCCAAGCAATACAGAAGAGAATCCAAAGAGAGAGTGCAAGGCCATTGATATACTCAACATGGCCGAATGCAAGAAGGAGGGAGAGGATGCGAATCCCAATGAGGAAGACCTCATGGGACGTCTCCCAAACAAGAAGGAGTTTCCTATTGAGGACCCAAAGGAATCTGAGGCTCATATAGAGACCATAGAGATTTCATTAAATCTCCTTCTGCCATTCATGAGCTCTGAAGATTATTCTTCCTCTGAAGAGGATGAAGATGTAACTAGAGAGCAAGTTGCTCAATATCTAGGAGCCATCATGAAGCTGAATGCCAAATTGTTTGGTAATGAGACTTGGGAAGGTGAACCTCCTTTGCTCATTGGTGAACTAGATACATGGGTTCAGCAAACTTTACCTCAAAAGAAACAAGATCCTGGCCAATTCTTAATACCCTGTACCATAGGCACCATGACCTTTGAAAAGGCTCTGTGTGACCTGGGGTCAAGCATAAATCTTATGCCACTCTCTGTAATGGAGAAGCTGGGGATCATTGAGGTACAGCCTGCCTTATTCTCATTACAAATGGCAGATAAATCAGTAAGACAAGCTTACGGATTGGTAGAGGACGTGTTGGTAAAGGTTGAAGGCCTTTACATCCCTGCTAATTTCATAATCTTAGACACTAGGAAGGAGGAGGATGAATGCATCATCCTTGGAAGACCTTTCCTAGCCACAGCAGGAGCTGTGATAGATGTTAACAGAGGAGAATTAGTCCTTCAATTGAATGGGGACTACCTTGTGTTTAAGGCTCAAGGATCTTCTTCTTTAACAATGGAGAGGAAGCATGAAAAACTTCTCTCAGTACAGAGTCAAACAGATCCCCCACAGTCAAACTTTAAGTTTGGTGTTGGGAAGCCACAACCAAACTCTAAGTTTGGTGTTGGGACTATACAACATTGACCTGATCACCTGTGAGGCTCCATGAGAGCCCACTGTCAAGCTATTGACATTAAAGAATCGCTTATTAGGAGGCAACCCAATTTTTATTTATCTAATTTTATTTTTTCTTTTATGTTTTATTAGATTCATGATCATGTGGATTCACGAAAAAAATATTAAAATTAAAAACAGAATCAAAAACAGGAGAAGAAAAATCACACCCTGGAGGAAGGACTTACTGGCGGTTAAACGCCAGTAAGGAGCATCTGTCTGGCGTTCAACGCCAGAACAGAGCATGAATCTGGCGTGGAACGCCAGAAACAAGCAACACCCTGGCGTTCAAACGCTAGGAATGCACCCTGAGGAGAGCTAGCGCTGAAGCCAGAAACAAGCATGGAACTGGCGTTCAACGCCAGAAACATGCTACACATGGGCGTTGAACGCCCAAAACATGCATCACTTCGGCATTCAAACGCCAGAATTGCATACAAAGGCATTTTACATGCCTAATTGGTGCAAGGATGTAAATCCTTGACACCTCAGGATCTGTGGACCCCACAGGATCATTTCAGGATCTGTGGACCCCACAGCATCCCTACCTACCATATTCTCCCCTCTTCTCAACATTCATCCTCTCTTTCCAATAAACACTCTTTTCCAAAATCTTTCACCAATCACCTCAATCTCTCTTCCCAATTACCCCTTCACCACTCACATCCATCCACTCTTCCTCATAAACCCCACCTACCTTCAAAATTCAAATTTCTTTCCCACCCAAACCCACCCTAAATGGCCGAACCTACTCCCTCTCCTCTCCCTATATAAACCCCTCCATTCTCCTTAATTTTCACACAACACAACCCCCTTTTCTACACCTTGGCCGAATACACCTCCCCTATTCTCCTCCATATTTTCTCTTCTTCTTCTTCTTTTCTTTCTTCTCTTGCTCGAGGGTGAGCAATATTTTAAGTTTGGTGTGGTAAAATCATAAGCTTTTTGTTTTTCCATTACCATTGATGGCACCTAAGGCCGGAGAAACCTCTAGAAAAGGGAAAGGAAAGACAAAAGCTTCCACCTTCGAGTCATGGGAGATGGAAAGATTCATCTCTAAAGCCCATCAAGACCACTTCTATGATGTTGTGGCCAAGAAGAAGGTGATCCCTGAGGTCCCTTTCAAGCTGAAGAAAAATGAGTTTCCGAAGATCCGACATGAGATTCAAAGAAGAAGTTGGGAAGTTCTGACCAACCCCATTCAACAAGTCAGAATCTTGATGGTTCAAGAGCTCTATGCCAATGCATGGATCACTAGGAACCATGATCAAAGTATGAACCCGAATCCAAAGAACTATCTTACAATAGTTCGGGAAAAATACTTAGATTTTAGTCCGAAAAATGTAAGGTTGGCATTCAACATGCCCATGATGCAAGGAGATGCACACCCCTACACAAGAAGGGTCAACTTTGATCAAAGGTTGGACCAAGTCCTTAGGGACATATGTGTTGAAGGAGCCCAATGGAAAAGAGACTCCAAAGGCAAGCCGGTTCAACTAAGAAGACTAGACCTCAAGCCTGTGGCTAGAGGATGGTTGGAGTTCATCTAACGCTCCATCATCCCCACTAGCAACCGATCTGAAGTTACTGTGGATCGGGCCATCATGATTCATAGCATCATGAATGGAGAGGAAGTAGAAGTTCATGAAGTTATCTCCCTTGAATTCTACAAAATAGCCGATAAGCCCTCTACTTTGGCAAGGCTAGCTTTTCCTCATCTTATTTGCCATCTATGTTACTCAGCTGGAGTCATCATAGAAGGAGACATCCCCATTGAGGAGGACAAGCCCATCACTAAGAAAAGGATGGCGCAAACAAGAGAGCCCACTCATGGAACCCAAGAGACGCATGAGGAAGCTCATCACCAAGAAATCCCGGAGATGCCTCAAGGGATGCACTTTCCTCCCAACAACTATTGGGAACAACTCAACACTTCTCTTGAAGATTTGAGTTATAATATGGATCAATTAAGGGTGGAACATCAAGAGCACTCCATCATTCTCCATGAAATTAGAGAAGATCAAAGAGCAATGAGGGAGGAGCAACAAAGGCAAGGAAGAGACATAGAAGAACTCAAGGACATCATTGATTCTTCAAGAAGAAAGTGCCACTATCACTAAGGTGGATTCATTCCTTGTTCTTATTTTTCTGTTTTTTTTTCGGTTTTTATGATTATTATGTCATCTATATTTGTGTCTCTGTTACATGATCATTAGTATTTAGTAACTATGTCTTAAGGCTATAAATAATTCCATGAATCCTTCACCCCTCTTAAATGAAAAATGTTTCTAATTCAAAAGAACAAGAAGTACATGAATTTCAAAATTATCCTTGAATTTAGTTTAATTATATTGATGTGGTGACAATAATTTTTGTTTTCTGAATGAATGCTTGAACAGTGCATATTTTTCATCTTGTTGTTTATGAATGTTAAAATTGTTGGCTCTTGAAAGAATGATGAACAAAGAGAAATGCTATTGATAATCTAAAAAATCATAAAATTGATTCTTGAAGCAAGAAAAAGCAGTGAAAAAGCAAAAGATTGCGAGAAAAAAATTTAGAAAGAAAAAGAAAAAGCAAGCAGAAAAAGCCAATAGCCCTTAAAACCAAAAGGCAAGGGTAAAAAGGATCCAAGGCTTTGAGCATCAATGGATAGGAGGGCCCAAGGAAATAAAATCCAGGCCTAAGCGGCTAAATCAAGCTGTCCCTAACCATGTGCTTGTGGCATGCAGGTCCAAGTGAAAAGCTTGAGACTGAGTGGTTAAAGTCGTGATCCGAAGCAAAAAGAGTGTGCTTAAGAGCTCTGGACACCTCTAACTGGGGACTTTAGCAAAGCTGAGTCATAATCTGAAAAGGTTCACCCAGTTATGTGTCTGTGGCATTTATGTATCCGGTGGTAATACTGGAAAATAAAATGCTTAGGGCCACGGCCAAGACTCATAAAAGTAGCTGTGTTCAAGAATCAACAAACTTAACTAGGAGAATCAATAACACTATCTGAAATTCTAAGTTCCTATAGATGCCAATCATTCTAAACTTCAAAGAAAAAAGTGAGATGCCAAAACTGTTCAGAAGCAAAAAAACTACAAGTCCCGCTCATCTAATTAGAATTAATATTCATTGATATTTCGGAATTTATAGTATATTCTCTTCTTTTTATCCTAATTTATTTTCAGTTGCTTGGGGACAAGCAACAATTTAAGTTTGGTGTTGTGATGAGCGGATAATTTATACGCTTTTTGGCATTGTTTTTAGGTAGTTTTTAGTATGATCTAGTTACTTTTAGGGATGTTTTCATTAGTTTTTATGCTAAATTCACATTTCTGGACTTTACTATGAGTTTGTGTATTTTTCTGTGATTTCAGGTAATTTCTGACTGAAATTGAAGGACCTGAGCAAAACACTGATAAAAGGCTGACAAAGGACTGCTGATGCTGTTGGATTCTGACCTCTCTGCAATCGAAATGGATTTTTTGGAGCTACAGAACTTCAAATGGAGCGCTCTTAACGGCGTTGGAAAGTAGACATCCAATCTTTCCAGCAATATATAATAGTCCATACTTTATTCGAGATTTGACGATGTAAACTGGCGCTCAACGCCAGCTCCATGCTGCATTCTGGAGTCAAACACCAGAAACACGTCACGAACCAGAGTTGAACGCCAAAAATACGTTACAACTTGGCGTTCAACTCCAAGATAAGCCTCAACTCGTGTAAAGATCAAGCTCAGCCCAAACATACACCAAGTGGGTCCCAGAAGTAGATTTATGCATCAATTACTTACTTCTGTAAACCCTAATAGCTAGTTTAGTATAAATAGAACTTTTTACTAGTGTATTAGATATCCTGGATTGCATTTTTGATCCTGTGATCACGTTTTGGAGCTGGCCATTCGGCCATGCCTAAACCTTCATCACTTATGTATTTTCAACGGTGGAGTTTCTGCACACCATAGATTAAGGGTGTGGAGCTCTGCTGTACCTCAAGTTTCAATGCAATTACTACAATTTTCTATTCAATTCCGCTTGTTCTTATTCTAAGATATTCGTTGCACTTAAACATGATGAATGTGATGATCTGTGACACTCATCATCATTCTCACCTATGAACGCGTGACTGACAACCACTTTCGTTTTACCTTAGACCGGGGGCATATCTCTTGGATTCCTTAATCAGAATCTTCGTGGTATAAGCTAGAATTGATGGCGGCATTCATAGGAATCTGGAAAGTCTAACCTTGTCTGTGGTATTCCGAGTAGGATTCTGGGATTGAATGACTGTGATGAGCTTCAAACTCGCGATTGTTGGGCGTGATGACAAACGCAAAAGAATCAAGGGATTCTATTCCAACATGATCGAGAACCGATAGATGATTAGCCATGCCGTGACAGAGCATTTAGACCTTTTTCACTAAGAGGATGGGATGTAGCCATTGACAACAGTGATGCCCTACATACAGCTTGCCATGGAAAGGAATAAGAAGGATTGAAGGAAGACAGTAGGAAAGCAGAGATCCAACAGGGACAAGCACCTCCACACACTTATCTGAAATTCCCACCATTGAATTTCATGAGTAACTCTATCTTTATTTTCTGTTTTATTTATTATTCGAAAACTCCATAACATTTACTATCCGCGTAACTGAGATTTACAAGATGACCATAGCTTGCTTCATACTAACAATCTCCGTGGGATCGACCCTTACTCACGTAAGGTATTACTTGGACGACCCAGTGCACTTGCTGGTTAGTTGTGCGGAGTTGTGACTAAATGTGATTCACGTTGAGAGCGCTACTAAGTTTTCGGCGCCATTGCTGATGATCACAATTTCGTGCACCAGAAGGCTACGGTACAAAAGCATCAACATCATCTTTGAGGTTGGGCACGAAATGATGCAATACCTGTGCTTAAGTGAAATCAAATCAAGCCAGGCCTTGAACGCTCTTCTTTCCTTAAGAAAAATATAATTTTTACTTAATTTATTTTAATCTTGTAATGTGTTTACTCATTGAACTAATGTACCATTATATGGTGGGTATAAATGATAGACAATAATGTGGCTTGATATGTTATTAGTAGTTCTATGGGTCTAACGAGTAGATGGGAATCATTCTCCCTCACAGTATTGAACAATTAACGTTTGTAATCAATTGACTTACACTAAATGCTGCAGATCTGTCACATTCCCGATTCTAATACTTATTGGAAAAAATGTCAAAATATACCAATCCCAGTTTTTGTCGCTTGCACCGCGCCACTGATTGCTGCTGGTATGCGTGTATATTGGCGAATAGATAGTTACCCACCTTGAATAACATAGCATTGTCGAAAGTTTTTCATCTCGCCAGCCAAAGAAAAAAGAGGCAATTAAAAAAGTTACATCCGAGAGACGGGCGAAGTGGGTGTCTATGTGAAAGGCTGTGGCACAAAAGCATCAACATCTTTTGTTGAGGTGCGGCATAAAGTGATGCAACACCTGTGCTGAAGTGAAATCAAATCAAGCCAGACCTTGAACACTCCCATTCCCTTAAGAAAAAAATAATTTTCACTTAATTTATTTTAATCTTTTAATATGTTTACTCATTGAACTAATGTACCATTATATGGTGGGTATAAATGATAGACAATTATGTGGCTTGATATGTTCTTAGTAGTTCTATGGGTATAACGTGGAGATGGATATCACTCACCCACATAACATTAAACAATTTAGGTTTGTATTCAATTGACTTACACTAAATTCAGCCGATATGCCACCTTCCTATTTATAGTGACTATTGGAAAAAGATCCAAAATATCTCATTCCCAATTTTTGACTCTTGCGCGGTGCCACTGATTGGTGAATAGATAGTCACCCACCTTGAATAACAGGGCATGATAGCAAGTTATTTATCTCGCCAGCAAAACAAGAAAGAGGTAAATGAGAAGGTTACATTAGGGAGATGGGCAAAGTGGACATCGATGTGGATGGCTGCGACACAAAAGCATCTACATAATCTGTTGAGATTAGGCACAAAGTGATGCAATACCGGTGCTGAAAGTGGAATCAAATCAAGCCAAGCCTTGAATACTTCCCTTCCCTTAAGAAAAAAAAAAGTTTTTTACTTAATTTCTTTTAATCTTGTATAGTGTTTACTCATTGAACTAATGTACCATAATATGGTGGGTATAAATGACAGACAATAAAGTGGCTTGATATGTTGTTAGTAGTTCTATGGGAGTAAGGTGGAGATGAAAATCAATCACCCTCATATCAATGAACAATTTAGGTTTGTAATCAACTGACTTACACTAAATACAGTAGATATGACACCTTCCTGAATCGTGTGACTATTGGAAAAAGGGTCAAAATATACCATTTTCAGTTTCTGACTCTATCGTCGTGCCACTGATTGCTGTTGGTCTACCAGCATATTGACAAATAGATAGTCACCCACCTTGTATAACATAGCATTATCACAAGTTCTTCATCATGCTATCCAAAGAAGAAAGACGCAACTAAAAAAGTTACTTCAGCGAAACAGGCTAAGTGGGCGTTGATGCGGAAGGTTGTAGCACAAAAGCATCAACATCATCTTTTAAGGTTGGACACGAAGTGATGCAATACGTGTGCTAAAGTGAAATCAAATCAAGCTAGGCCTTGAACACTCTCCTTCCCTTAAGAAAAAAAAATAATTTTTACTTAATTTCTTTTAATCTTGTAAAGTGTTTACTCATCAAACTAATGTACCATTATATTATGGGTATAATTGATAGATAATAATATGGCTTGATATGTTGCTAGTAATTCTATGGGTGTAACGTGGAGTTGGAAATTACTCACCCTCATAGCATTGAACAATTTAGGTTTCTAATCAATTGACTTACAATAAATCCAGCAGATTTGCCCCTTCCTGATTCTAGTGCCTGTTGGAAAAAGGGTCAAAATATGTCATTCCCAGTTTCTGACTCTATCATCGTGCCATTGATTGCTACTGGTATGCCTGTATATTAACGAATAGATAGTAACTCAATTTGAATAACATAGCATTATCGCAAGTTCTTAATCACGCCAGGCAAAGAAGAAAGAGGCAACTGAAAAAGTTACATTAGGGAGACGGGTAAAGGGGGCGTTGATTCGGAAGGCTGCGGTACAAAAGCATCAACATCATCTTTGAGGTTGGGCACGAAATGATGCAATAACTGTGCTTAAGTGAAATCAAATCAAGCCAGGCCTTGAACGCTCTCCTTTCCTTAAGAAAAATATAATTTTTACTTAATTTATTTTAATCTTGTAATGTGTTTACTCATTGAACTAATGTACCATTATATGGTGGGTATAAATGATAGACAATAATGTAATTGCTTCTTGATTTACTTGCTCTACATGATAATTACTTGTGCTTTACTTGTAAGAATTACTTGTATTTTCTGCTGGGATTAAGGAGGCTCGGTAGGCGGTGACGATGGGATCGCATGGAGGTCAGGATGGTGAAGGCTGTAAGACGACAGTGCTAGTGTTAGTTAGAAATTTCTTAAGTTAGAATACCCTATTTATGGTTTAAGTTATTTATTTTGTTTTAAACTTGAATATCTGTATCGGTGTGAAGTTCAAGCATTGCCTTTGGCGTCTCGAAACCTTACATCTTATATACTGGGCACTATTACCATACTGAGAACGTCCGATTCTCATAACATATGTTGTTGTTTTACAGATGCAGGTCGCAACCCACCACGGTAAGTTTGCGGATATGGTGACAGAGCAGAGGATGATCTCCCATATGTCTTATTTCACTTTATTTTTAAATTATAGTATTCTCTCACCTTTTGTATTTTAGACTTGATGGCCTTAGATGCTTGATTTGAGAGATAAGTGGTATAAGCTGTTTTAAACTTCCAAAATTCTTTTGTATTTCAGATTGACTAGCCAGTCTAAACTTTGCAGACTGTGACTAGTTCTCTTTTTGGTATTTCATACTTAAATATATATATATATATATATATCTTGTTAATTTAAGTATTACCTTGTGTATCCTGGAGCTATCTACAAGGTTTTATATATATTATGTCTTGTTCTGTTCATACCTACGCCCTTAGTTACTGTGTGTGAACGCTTCGTGTTTCGCAATTCAACTTTATGTGACTTTGAGCTTTTATTCCTTCATCGAGCTTCTAGTTATATGAATTCTTGGATATATATATTATGAGCTTTAGAACTATTATGGCACTTTATTATCCTTTGCTTTACGGCTAGAGGTAAGGCTTAGGGTAATGGGGTGTTACATTTAGTGGTATCAGAACGGTTCGTCCTCGTGAACCTGAAAGATGGATCGATTGTACTTCGTTGCATGCTGTGGGTTATTTTTCCTTCATGCTATTTAGGTTATCTGTTTGATATGCATAACTAGCTTGTTTGTGAGAGTCTCTGGGGATAATTGAAGCACTAGGCTTGAGATATTGAGACTGATCACCTCAATATCAATTGTTTGGTGTAGACAGGACCCCAAATGGCAACTCGCGGACAAGGTCAATCACGTTAACGGAGAGATAGTAAGGATGATTAACCTAGCCTATGCTTTACGAGTTCAACATGTTCCGAAAAACTAGTTCGTAAAGTTACACCATATCAGTTGATGGGTGAGGTCCAGCACTGGTGGCAAGGGAAGTGCCGACTAATGCAGCTACAGAATGAAGATGATGCTTTTGCGGCTACAGAATGAAGATGATGCTTTTGCGGTTTTTAATTTGGATTTTCAATTTCTAACCGATATGGCCTTGAATCTTGTTGAAAAAGTTTTAAAGTTTAGAATGATTTTCAAATTTGGTTTGGAACTTTTGATTTAAGTGATTTGGTTTGAAACTAGGTCAGAACTCTTGGTTTAAATAATATCATTTAAAAGAAAAGTGATTTCTATGATTTTGTTAATTTGCGAATTCGGTTTGAAATTTAAGCTATGATTTAAAGATTTTAATGAATTTAAGAAAATCATGCTTTAAAGTGATTATTTATGAATAAATGCTTTTTGACTCTTTTGAAAAAGTTTTAACAATGAACTTGTTTAGATTGATCTTATTTTAAAGGTTTTGAAAAATATTATAAAAGCAGTATTTGGTTTAAACAAAAAATTTATGTTTGATGTAGTAGAGTAATTCGAGTTATTAATGGCGAATAATTAGAGTGACGCAACGAAAGGTGAGAGGGAATATCGACACGGTAGTGCTATGGTGGACGAGAGGCTTTGATGACTCGTTTGGAATGACAAAGCCGGTAGTAGAACTCTTCGAGGAGGATATATCACGCGGTCCGAATTTTTAGAAAAAATTCCTAATTAGGAGGGGAGGATATAAGAACCAGAGTTTTTTTTACGTAACACCATTTTAATAAAAATAATAATTTATTTACCTGAAATAGGTTAAAAAATATAAAAATGTTCTTTTAGAGAAATAAAGGTGAAACTTGATTTCAATGAATTTTTCTGAATTGGAAAATGTATCTTTGCAAAAAAATTTTATAAAAATGCGTACCGATGCTTAAACTGACAGTACCGACTCTAATCTGTTCGGTACCACGTATTTTGGAAAATGAGATTTTGAAAATTGAATTTTATTATTTTGAAAAGACAAAAATAATTTAGAATCGAAAACTGGGCACTAATTTTAAAGGTTTTAGCCCAAAGTTGGCCAAACGGGCTAAAAATGCTAACGGGATGGACCGGACCTAAACCGGGCCCAAGGTTCAAGATATATATACTCTACTAATGAGCTTTAAGCTCATTTTGATGGAAAAAGAGAGAGAGAGAGAGAGAGAGAGAGCTCGGATAGATGAGAGTGAGGGGGTGAAACCCCATTGTCACTATTCCTCACCATCTTCCGGGAGCCATAACTTGAGCTACAGATCTCCGATTGACGAGCCGTTTGCGACCACATGAAGCTCTTGCCGAGTTCATCATTTCTAGCTAGGCTTAATTGGCAAGAAATCAAAACTCTCACTCCAATTTCCTGCCCTAACAGTTTCACGTTTTTTATTCTAGTACTTGAGGAGATTCTTGTGTTTTGTTTGTTTAGAGGTGATTTAGCATTAGAATATTATTGGGTTTTACTCCTAATCTCATTGGATAAGGTAACATTTCATTAAACCCTGGTGTTTAGTTATTTTGTGAATCCTTGATTTGATGTTGGTTTGTTATATAATGTTAAATTGATGTTTGGTGTTTGTTGGAGTGAGCTTGATGGTTTTGGAGCTTGGAGTTTGAGCGTGGTATTTTGAGTTTGCGTGGGAATCAGCCAAGGTATAGTCTTGGTTTTCTTTACGTAATATGTAATGTTTCTGGAAACTTAGGCTAGTAGACCTTAGGATAGGATTGAATTGATGTTAATTGTAAGTTGTTACTGATTATTGTGGTTGATGATGATTGTTGAGAATTATTGTTGTTAATGATGAGTGTTGATATTGTTGTTAAATGATGTGGATTAGGAATTTTGATGATGATAAATTGATGCTTGGATTGATAAGTATTGAAGGAGTTGATAAATTGAGATATTAAGGTTTGGATGTTGTATAGTTGAATAATGATGGAATTTAGGAGCTTTAATATGATTTAGGTTGAATTTAGATATTGATGAACAATGATTCTGATGGTGTGGAATAGGATAATTGGGATGTTATTGATGGTTGAATTTGAGGAATTAATGGTATAGACTTTTGTATTGTTTTGGTAGTGTTTGGGTTGTGAGTAGTTTGGTTTTGAACTAAGAGATTTGGTGAAATTGAATTTTTAGTGTTTTTGGTAAAAATAGGTTTTAGGCCAACTTTGGCGGATCATATCTTGAGCTATAGTTTATGAAACTTATTAAATTTTATATCAAGTTAAAGATAATTCAAAGAGCTTTAACATGGTTTAGATTTCATGAAAATTAGAATTTTGGTGAAAAAGATATGATCGTTGGAAGTTGGTGTCAGAAATCTGATTTCTGTGATGTTGCAGAAATTGTGAGTTCTGGTTTGTGTGCTGTGCGTGTGCTCTGAACAGGGGCCATGTTTTTACTTGTGCATCCGCACACCCTTGTTCGCATGCACACCCTGTAATTTTTAAGAATACGTGTGTATGCACACTTTGGTGCACACGCACAACGGGGATATGCCTACTGTTGAGAGCATTCGTACACTCTGGTGCGCACACATATTCTGTAAAATTTGTAAATTATGCGTACGCACATCATCATGAGTACGCACAAGCTAGGAAAAGTCCTCTGGGCGTGCGTACGCACACTGCCCTGTTTTTCAATAAAAACCTTATTTTTAACAGTTTTACTTTCCCAGCAAGCTTGCAAACTTCCGTAATACTTGTTTAAAACCTTTTTTTTTACCAGTGTTAGGGTTTTGAATCAAGGGAGAAAACAAGAAAGGAATTAACATGGTATTTATTTTTAGTTATGAGTTTAGAGCCGGTGACAGATTTTTGGAAGGTCCGTGTAAATCCTAGCTTGAATTGGTGAATGCTGGGTTGTGAAGTATAGGGTTGAAGAGATTTTTGAGAAATAGGAATGCTTCTGATGAATTTGGGAAGTTGAAAACCGGTGATGGTTATAATGAGTTGAGAACATGGAAAGGAATCATGAAATTATTGGATTATATGGGAGTGTGCAGGGCCTATATCCATAGTGTGGTGATTTTTCTGCTACAAGAGTGTGCCCAACACTATATCTTTGGAATGATTTATGATGAGACAGTTGTTGTTTTCTTCTCTGCTGCACGAGTGTGCAGAGCCTATATCTCTAGCATAGCAGACTCCCTATTGCATGAGTGTACAGAGCCTATATCTCTAGCATAGTAGATTCCTTACTGCATGAGTGTGCAGAGCCTATATCTCTAGCATGGCAGAAAGGCTACATCCGGAGGGATGTGTCGGGTTGGTATTTATAGATCGACAGTGATATCACGAGCCAATAGGATAGTCATTCATCATATGCATTTCTACGTGGTTGCTTGTTTTGTCTACTTGCTTGCTATTCCTAATTGTATAACATGCTTAATTGCTTCTTGATTTACTTGCTATACATGATAATTACTTGTGCTTTACTTGTATGAATTACATATATTTTCTACTGGGATTGAGGAGGCTCGGTAGGCGGTGGCAATAGGATTGCATGTTGGTTAGGCTGGCGAAGGCTGTGGGACAGCGGTGCTAGTGTTAGTTAGAAATTCTTTAAGTTAGAATACCATGTTTATGGTCTAAGTTATTTATTTTGTTTTAAGATTGAATATCTGTATCGGTATGAAGTTCTAGGATTGCCTTTGGCGTCCCAGAACCTTACATCTTATATACTGAGCACTATTACCATACTGAGAACCTCCGGTTCTCATACCATATGTTATTGTTTTCAGATGCAGGTCGCAACCCACCACGGTAAGTTTGCAAATATGGTGACAGAGCAGAGGATGATCTCCTTTATGTCTTATTTCACTTTATTTTTAAATTGTAGTATTCTCTCACCTTTTGTATTTTTGGCTTCATGGCCTTAGATGCTTGATTTGAGAGATAAGTGGTATAAGCTGTTTTAAACTTCCAAAACTCTTTTGTATTTCAGATTGACTAGTCGGCCTAAACTCCGCAGGCTGTGACTAGTTCTCTTTTTGGTATTTTATATATATATATATATATATATATATATATATATATATATATATATATATATATATATATATAATGAGCTTTAGAACTGTCGTGGCACTTTGTTATTCTTTGCTTTACGGCTAGAAGTAAGGGGTAATGGGGTGTTATATAGGGTGATAAGCATGAATCAAAGCGCATTTAATAAAGGGAGATTGATAAGCAATAATGTACTAATTTGGCACAAGTTCATGCACTTTTTGTAGAATAAGAGGCATGGTGATAAAGAGCTAGCTCTAAAATTAGATATGAGTAAAGCGTATAACAGGGTGGAGTGAAGTTTTATGTGGACGATAATGTAAAAGCTATGTTTTATAAGAAATGGCTTGACTGGATGAAGGAATATGTGATGACAGTCTCGTATTTTGTTACTGTGAAAGGTCAACCACATAGCTACTTTACGCCATATAGGGGCTTACGTCAAGGTGATCTCCTTTTTCCTATCTATTCATGTTTTGTGTAGAGGGACTTTTCCATCTATTTCACAAAGGAGAATAAAAGCATGGAGTCGTGGGTTTGAGACTTAATCGTAAATGTCGTACAATCAGTTACCTTTTCTTTGTAGATGACTCGATTCTTTTTAGCAGCGCATTAGAAGAAGCCTATTAGAACCTATTAAGTGTTCTATATAACTATTTAGAGCTAAGTAGCTAGGTTGTTAATCTAGATAAGTCGTCTGCATTCTTCAGTCACAATACATCGACTGATCTAACAACTCATTTAGCTACTATCCTACAGTTCTACATATAGGTAATCAAGACAGATACATAGGCCTTTCCTCCGTGATTCAAAAGTCTAAAAAAGAGACATTTAATTACATTAAGGACAAGTTTTAAAAAAATGCAGCATTGAAAGCATTTCTTACTTTCAGCTAGTGAAAGGGAGATACTAATTAAGGCAATAGCTATGACAATTTCTATTTATACTCTTGGTTGTTTTAAGTTGCTGAACATACTTATTGAGGAGATTTATAGAATGGTAATGCAATTTTGATGGGATAAAGAGGAGCAAAAAAAAGAATTCACTGGATTAGATGAAATATAATATACAGACTTAAGAATTATAGAGGATTGAATTTCAATGCTTGGTAATCAAGATTGGAGGATACTTACTAGACCTAATTTGTTAATCCACAGAATATACAAGAGCAAATAGTTTCGGTACGCTACTTTTATGAGAGCGGAATTAAGGAATAACCCTTCTTCGAAATGGAGGAGCATATTTGAAGACAAAAAAGTTCTGAAAAAAGGGATCTATAGGAAGGTAGGATGCGGGATTCTAATCAGAATTTGAAAAGATATATGGCTTAAAAATCACCCACCATTATTGATTATTAACAGGCTTAAAGAGAATCAAAGGTGGTATGGATTTAACAACTAATCTCAAATAATAATCAATGAAACCAACATATTATAGTAGACGATTTTTTTCCAGAAACAACCAAAGCAATATTATAGATAGAAATTCATGATGTTGAAGACATACTAACCTAGCCAAGGGAGAAGACTGGTAGCTATATTGTGAGGTCGGGATATGCGCTTGTCCACCAATTTTATCATCCTCCAATCAAGATGTTGCTTGAACAGTGCCATAACCAGGGACAGATACATGGGGGGGGGGGGGGGGCAAGTAGAGGCCTGAGCCCCCTAGTTTTTTTTAAAAAAAAGTAGTAGTCACTAGTTAGAAGCCCAACCTAATAAAAATAAAACATTAAAATTTAAAAAAATTCCTAAAACTAATTCTGTTTCTTCACCTTTCCTATTCTTTTCTAATCTTTTTGTTTCCTAACACGCGGCATCCTCAGTCCTCACAGGGTCATATCACTGCCATTTCCAGTCTCTAGTGAAGTCAAGGTATTTATTTTATTTTTCAATTCTTTTATATAATTACATAAAATTATTAATTAACAAAGTACATTGTTTTATTATAGAATAATTTAATTTTATTCTTTTGTATTTACATAGACAAATTATTGACCTATTTTAAAGATTTATTCTCTCTTATTTTTTATTTTATTTTTTAATAAAATTGATAGTGATTTAGTGAAAAAATTATTATTATTGATATTTAATTAATAAAATATACTTAGACTTTATTTATTCATGTAAGTATATAATTATTTGAGTTTTTTTCAGGTAAAAAGAAATTAGAACATTTTATGATAAAAAAATAAAGTAAAATTGATGCAATTTTTAAGAGAAATGTTACTGATAATGTTGGAGTTCAAACAAGTCAATCCTCTAATCCTATTTCACAAGAAGGTCAAGTAAGTGAACTCTCTAATCTTACTCAAAATACATATCAACATGAAACTAAAGTACCAAGACTAGAAAGAGATGTTGATATCTCTTTACTAGAAAGGGATCCAGGAAAGCGACGCCCAATTTGGCAGTATGATGTCAATGAACGTGATAAGATTCGTATAGCATACATAATAGCTGGGCCATACCAACCAACAAATATTAGCTATCCAGCTTCTGGTAATAACAATCACTGTCGATATTTTCAATCTTCTTGGTTTAAGAAATTTTCAAGTTGGTTAGAATATTCACCAGAAAAAGATGCTGCTTATTGTTTGCCTTGCTACTTGTTTGGTAAACATTATGATGCTCACAATGATGGAAAAAATGCATTTTCAGAGTTAGGATTTAGTAACTGGAAGAAAGTAAATCATGGGATAAATTGTGCATTTGTATGTCACGAGGATTCTATTCCTAATTCTCCCCATAATTTATGTGTGAAATCTTGTGATGATTTAATGGCTCAATCTAAGCATATAGACAAAGTTCTTGATAGGCATAGTGATGAAACTATTACAAATAACCGTTTAAGGTTAAAGACATCTATTAATGCTATTCGATGGCTTGCATTTTAAGCATGTGCATTTAGAGGCGATGATGAAAGTCCTGGATCTTTGAATAGGGGGAATTTTATTAAGTTAATTAAGCTTTTAGCTTCCTGTAATCAGAATGTTCATAATGTTGTCCTTGAAAATGCTCCTGGAAATGCTCAATATATATCTTCCAGTGTTCAAAAAGATATATTGCATATCTTTACTAGAAAAATGCGTGTAACAATTCGAGAAAAAATTGGTGATTCTAAATTTTGTATAATTATTGATGAAGCAAGAGATGAGTCAAAGCAAGAACAAATGTCTGTGGTTTTGAGATTTGTAGACAAGCACATTTGTGTTCAAGAAAGATTTTTTGATCTTATACATGTTTCTGATACATGTTCTTTGACATTGAAAACAGAAATTTCATTAGTTCTTTCTCGTCATAATCTTGATGTCCAAAATCTTAGGGGACAAGGGTACGATGGAGCTAGTAATATGCGTGGTGAATGGAATGGATTGTAAGCTCTATTTTTGAAAGATTACCCTTTTGCTTATTACATTCATTGTCTTGCTCATTGATTTCAATTAGCACTTGTTTCTGCAGCCAAAGAAGTTTGTTATGTTCATCAATTCTTTTCAAAACTTACACTAATTGTGAATGTTGTGACTGTTTCTCCTAAACGTCATGATCAGTTAAGGGTTGCTCAAGCAAATAATATTGCAAACTTAATTGCCAATGATCAAATTGTGACAGGTAGTGGACTTAATCAAATTGGTACTTTGCAAAGAGCTGGAGATACTAGATGGGTTCTCATTTGAATTCTGTACGTAGATTGTTATGCATGTTTGATGCTACTTGTGAAGTTCTTGAAAAAAACACCGAAGAAGGTAATTTCTTCACTCGTGGTGATGCTAGTGCTGCTTATGATGCTATCATATCCTTTGAAATTGTCTTTGTTTTGCATTTGATGAGAAATATTTTGGAAGTTAGTTATGATCTTTGTCAAGCTTTGCAACGAGAAAATCAAGACATATTGAATGCTTTAACTCTGGTTTCTACTACGAAAACTTTAATCCAAAGAATGAGAGAATCAAGTTGGGAGGATTTCATAAAAGAAGTTATATTGTTTTGTGAGAAACATGAAGTTGAAGTTCCTCATATGAATGCATTGCATATTCCTAGAAGAGGCCGGATTCACAAAATTGTTTATCAAATTTCAGTAGAGCATCATTACCGTGTTAATTTATTTATGGCTGTAATTGATACACAATTGCAAGAGCTTAATGGAAGATTCAATGATAATATGGTGGAATTGCTTACTTTAAGTTCAACTTTAGATCCCAAAGATAATTATAAGTTCTTCAGTGTCAACAAAGTATGTGAATTAGTAGAACGGTTTTATCCAGGTGACTTCAGTGACCAAGAGAAATTTCACATTAGAATGCAAGCTCAACATTATGAACTTGATGTTCCTAATCATGTTGAATTAACTAACTTGTGTACAATTTCGGAGTTATGTCAAGGATTAACGAAGACAGGAAAGTCTTTAACATATCCTTTGATTGATCGCTTGATTCGCTTGGTATTAACTCTCCCTATTTCAACTGCTACAACTGAGATATCTTTTTCAGTTATGAATATTGTGAAGAATAGACTCAGAAACAAAATGGAAGATGAATTGCTTGCTAATTGTCTTTTGATTTACATTGAGAAGAAGATTGCTAAAAGATTTGACACAGATTCTATTATCGATGAATTTTATGATATGAAGAATCGACGTGTATCACTTCGTTAATAAAAGGTACACCTTTTTTTCACTTTAAACATATGTTCTCTATCAATATATTTTTTGTAATGCATCTTACATTATAATTTATTTGCATATATTTTTTTATATTATATAAATTATTGGCCCCCCATGATAACATTCCTGAATTCATCTCTGGCCATAACAAGCCTCTACGGAATTCCATTTAGGAACTGAAATGTCAACCAAAAATCAAAACCTTATTATGGGAGGTTATGCATAACGGAATCCCAGTAAAACGAAGAATGCATGAAAGAATTGAGACGATGTCACCGTTATGTATGAGATGCAATTAGGAGAATAAGACAGAGCAATACTATTTGGTTATCTGTTGTCAGTCTCTGGCGGTTTGGAAGGAAGCAAAAGTGGAGCTCTCAGTTGTGAACGACAATACAGTGATGTGAAGATGGTGGCTGAAATTACTGGAAAGGACAAAACAAAGACAGCATGGTAGACAAATGATATTGAAGACTGTTCATCTCCTTTGGAGCATATGAAAGGCAAAGAATAAATTGATTTTTGAGGAAGAGAGTTGGTCTGCTACTCGAATAGTTGAAGCCGTGATGAGCATGTTGGAGGAGAGACAGCGCCTTGAAAAATCTGAAGAATTTGTTGTATGAAGAACACCACCTACTTAATTCTTTTTAGATTCGAGTTATTCATTCTACTTTCTCTTTTTACAATTTTTTTATTATTATTTAAAAATGGCCCTCTTAATCTTATCTGAGGTCCATAGTGGACCATATTATCTATTTTTCATTGAATAAAATCATAACTTTGATAAAAAAAAAGACCATATTTATTACGTAAATAATTATAACTTAATTTAAGTAAAACTAAACTCTTAAATGGTGATTTGAAAACTAACCTACTTATTAATAGATAACGTCTATAATATCTAAAATGCTCATAATGACTAAGTTTTACATAAAAAATTTTTAAATATTCTTTTCTAAAATCATTGCTTGAACTTTAGATTACATTCACTAACTTATTAGATATTTTTTAGATAGAGTAATGCTAAAGAGTTAACCTTTTTTTATTAATATTAGTAAAAGTTTTTAAAATTATTTTATTTATTTTAAATTTTATACTCTAAATTATAAATTTTTAATTTAAAATCCTAAATTATAAATTCTAAATGGATAAAGTAGTATTTTAGTTTTTAACCATTGGGGTGAATTTTATTTTGATCTCTAATGTTTTAATCATTCTATTTTTATTCCAAAACATTTAAAATGACATAAATGTTATCCCATCATCAAATTTTTTACTAACAATTAATAAAATTGATGTACTGTTAATAATGTTTTTGTTAAAGCTAAGTTTGTTCAACCACTTCTTCTACCTTCATCCTCAAACTCTTCTTGGAGAATTTACACCGTAAAAAGGAGAGGAAGAAGAAGTAAAAAAATGGAGTTTAGACTTATTGAGAGGATAACGGTGGAAAAGAAGATTGAGCAAACGTAGCTTTAATGAAAGCATTATTAAGAGTACATCAATTTCGTTAAGTGTTGGTAAAAGATTTGATAGTGGGATAATATTCATGCCATTTTAAATGTTTTAGAATAAAAATAAAACGATTAAAACGTTAGGGACCAAAATAAAATTTATCCCACACGTTAAAAACCAAAATAATACTTTATTTATTCTAAATCCTAAATTTTTCAAAAATAAATAAATATTGACAAACTAAAAATTAATTTTTTATATTTTTCTTTCAAATCTCAAAATCTATAAATTATATATTAAAAAACTAAATTTTTAATAAATTAAAATAATGTTAGATTGATATTAAAATTGATTACTAATATAGAATATATATTAAAATATAAAATATATATTAAAATTGATTAAATTATATATATATATAAAATGAGTGATTTGAGTGTCTAATTTTAATATATAAATAATATTTTTATAAATTAAAAAATATCTTGTACAAATCGAATCATTCCATTTATGTAATGAAACAATTAAAAAAATCAATGCATGAAATCACCCTGTGATCTTCTCGTGAATTGAAAATAAATATTTTAAACCGGTCCCTCCAATTTGACAATTTGCAAAACGGTCTCATCTTTGAAAAAATTCCAAAAAAAAACCTAACTTTTTAGGGACTTTATCCATTTCGGTCCTATAAGTAAAAAATAATTTAATTATTCTATTAGTTTTATAATTTTATTAAATTTTTAATTAAATTATTATATATTTTTTATTTATAATTAGATTTTTATATTATTTTAATTTTGTAATTAAATTTTTTTAATATAAAAATATTAGAATTAACTGAATATTTTTTTATAAATTTAAAATATTTATAATTAAAAATTTAATTAAATTTTTTACTACATATATTTTGATAAAATTATTAAATTAATTTCAATATTTTCAATATAAAATAAACATAATTACAAAAATAAAAATAATATAAAAATTCAATTAAAAAATATATAAAAATTTAATTAAAAATTTAATAAAATTATAATTAAACCTAAAAAAATTTAGCCAAAGATGTCGTGTAAATTTGGATTCTGCATCAGCCTATTTGTGCAATACTAAAGTTACCGAGCGAAACTTGCAATTTTGAGATTCTCATTTGTGAAGTATCAAATATCTTCGGAAGTGTTACGGAACGAAAGGCGTCTCCGACCAAACAGAAGGTTCCGAGGGTCAAACACAGAGAGTGAGAGTAGAAGCTTTGTTTTCAATCTTTTCATACCCTTTCTCTATCTCTTACCCTCACTCTCACTCTCATACATCTCAGAGGGGAAACAGACAAAGAACATCGAAGAAGCAAATCTTTCTTCAGACGGAAGTTGCGGATCCAAAAGGTCCAACCTAACCCTTAAAAATGCTAAATGTTCTTGAATTATTAAAGAGGGTTTCTTTTTCCTAGTCTTGTTTGGTTAATTTGTATGATTTTAAAGAAGGGAGGCTGAAAATGCATGTAATGGGCACCAATTTGCAATTCTTTATTTTTAATTGTATTTGAGATTTTGAAGTAGGTTTTGGATCATACTTGGTTGATGTTTTCAGGTGCCAAAACCGAATTAATTCAATGTCTTGGCCTGCTCCAGATGACGTCTTGCTCTCTACCTCCCTTGCCACGTACCTTGACAGTATGAATCTCTATCTTTCGCTTTTTTTGGTTGTTAAATTCTTTGCTTATTTCGAACTTATGCGATTGGTGTTTAAATATCATGTCTGAATCTTTTCTTATGATAGGAACTTGCTCCCAATTTTGGGTTCTTCATTTTATTTTATTTTGTTTTTGGGTTAACTCATGGATTGCTGTTTCATTCCGGATTTGTACATCACCTGGGGATTTCAGTAGTGATATATTTTTTTTAATTTTTATCTGTGCTGAAAAAGTTGTGGTGTCCGATTTCTGGTACTTATTTTGTGAGTGTAAGATATTTACTTGTAGTGCTTCGATATGAATCCATAGAATGCTGGATGAAAAGATGTATTTTAATAAATGAAGCTTTTTGTGGAATGGGGATATATTAATATGTATGATATGATTCCTAATGCAATGAGAATTGAAAGTTGAGAACTAGTTGGCACGCTGAGGGTTAGCGGCTTAGCGCAGGTTGTTCAAGTGGGCATTTGGGTCAAAGGGCTAGGTTTAGGTCATGGTAGTGGCTACATTATGTACCCAAAGTAGAGAGGACAGCTCTCCTGCATGGCTGCATCTACGTCTTGACACTTATTAAATTCTTCTTTAATATCAGTGAACATCTAACAAATATCCGAGTAAGAGATGACATAAAGGAACCTACTTTTAGAGCTCCCAGCCAGTTGTTTTAGTGGGTGATTTTCTGTGAGTATTTCTGTGTTTTTTCATCTTTTGGGAGGTTACTATCAATTACCAGTTTAATGTATGGCAACCAGTCATGGAAGTTCTGAACTCTAAAACAATGCTATAGATTGTTGCATTTCAGGGTATAAATAACACTCTGGTTCTATCACTCGAAAATGTTCAAAATCAATCTCTGTTTCTGACTTTCTGTACTACAGTTTGCGTTCTTTATCTGGAAACTTGGTTGTCTGGTGACATTATTTTATTATATGTATTTAGATTTGCATCTTCGGTTAAAGTGCACTGAATGGTGCGATATGGCAACTCATGACAAAATTTCTTACCAATTTATGTTATTTTTCACAGAAAAACTTCTTGTTCTCTTGAGAGATGGTCGAAAACTTTTGGGGTTATTGCGCTCTTTTGATCAATTTGGTAACGTATCTGTCCTATCTGCATCTTACATGTATCAATTCTGTTATTATTATTAGGTTAAATTAAGTTTTCGGTCTCTACACTACATTGATTTTTAAATTGATTTGTTCTATTTTTCTTTTGAATTGAGTCCTTGTGCTTGTAAATGTTTCTAAATAATTATCTCCCCTTTTCGCTCTGCTGTACCACTGTTAGCATTGAATTGAGCTAACATTTGTGGCTGAGAACATGAAAGGAGGGGGAAAGAAGTAAAGTGCTGCGATGGGCGGATGAAAGTGAAATAATGAACAATACAATCTTAGGCTTTTATTGGCTGTAAATACTTTTGTTGTTATGTGTTAAGGGGAGATCTAGAAGATGAAGATAACATAGATTAGTATTCCGTATAGAGAATTCATTTGTATTTGTCATGAAATGAAGTGGGATACTGTTTTCCATGTCATACTTCAATCAAGGGTCATACCTGAAGGTAATAACAAGGGATCTATTTAGAATTGTTTATATCAAGATAACATTTAGAGAGCAAAAACTTAATTTAACCTTATTATTATTTCTAATATTGACTGACATTGTGATGATGGCTATGTACAGCTAATGTTGTTCTTGAAGGTGCATGTGAGCGATTGATTGTTGGTGATCTTTATTGTGATGTCCCTTTAGGCTTATATGTGATTCGTGGAGAAAATGTTGTCTTAATTGGAGAGCTGGTGTGTTTTTGCTCATTTTATGTTATTTGACTACTATCAGTTACTTCACAAAAGGGTCTAAATAATGTTACTATCTTTTTATCAATGGATAGGATTTGGGTAAGGAGGAGCTTCCACAACATATGACTTGTGTGTCAGAGGCTGAAATACGAAAGGTAAATCCATCAATTAGTTAATAATCAGATAATTGGACATTTATTTCTCAATCATTAGTAGAAAAATTATAATTATGAATGGCCATGGACAAATTAAATCTTGTATGCAAATGCTGCTTGGGTTGTTTTTTATGCATCCTCTTGTATCGCTTACTGATGACTTGTAGCTAACTTTTTCCGAATTTCTGGGCTGTGGTGAGGGTTCTATGGTTAATTGAACCAGATAAAGCATAGCTGGAATTTTAGAATGTCTGGGAACTACTGGTTACTCTGGAATTTTCTTTTCTTTCTTTTTATGGACTATCAAGTGGGAATTTGTAAAGTCAACCAGTGCTTTTCACATGCAAGTTGCTGGTAGCAAATGACAGTAAATTTCCCTTCTAATTTTTTTTTCCCCTTATCTTAAGTTAAGTGTAAACCAAAATATTTGAAATCTGCCAGCTGCACTCTGCAGATTCCTCATTTGTCAAAGGAGGTTTACTAACTTGATTACATAAGACCACCACATTTTACTTATTCAAATTGAAGTCTGATTCCCCTGCCCCCAATTCTCAGTAGGAAAAGAAGTTTCTAATAAATCAAATTTCAAAATGTGGGCTTACACTTCAACCCTTGAGAGAAATTTTGCTTCCCTTCCATAATCTTTTTACTCTACTAGAATTATAGATAGCTGGACCTCCCTTTCCCACTGAAACAAACATTTTATGCAAACTATTTACACAACCTTTTGCTTCTGTGGATTTACAAAGTCTTTCAGAGGATGGAATTTCCGCTAAAGTTCTTTTAGGTCTCCTCCACCTCTTGATGTGATCATTCCCAATGCTGTATAGTCTAGTTTTAACCACTCATATATTTAAGCAACCTCATTTCTACACCATTAAACTTATGTGGATGTTTACTTTTACTGTTAAGATTCTGTCTCTCAATCCAATAACCATGACTTTATTGGAATTTTTTCATCTCAGATAATGCATGAAGCACTCTTCCATTTAGCCATCTGTTTTGTCTCTTTATCATTTTGGATAATGAACCAAGATACTTAGCTCTAGTGGGATGATGTTGTCTTCAATTATATTCTAAGTTTGAGTCTATATGTCTCTTAGGCTGGGTTTATTTTTAGAGACAGGACAGAACATAACACTGAGACAGAGACAATAGGACGAAGATATATGAGTACGAAGATATACATAAAATTATCTTTTTGTGTATTATGTACACTAATGTAATGTGAGTACGTAGGAGTACAGACGGAACTTGAAAAAAATGTTTGAAGAGGAAAAAATTTTAATAAAAAAATATATAATAGTATTTATATTAAAATAAAATTTATAAATATAATTATTTTATTTTTAAATTTATTATTAATATGTAGGAATACATATCGTTAAGATTAACAAAAAATAAATCTGAGTTTGATTAATAAAAAATTTTGTTTAGGTTAACAAGCCAAATTAATTTTAAATAAAAAATCAATTTTAAAAAAGAATCCGTTTTTACATAAAAAAAATTAGTTTTTGCACATAAAAATCTATTTTTATTTAGAAAACCAATTTTTTTTATCTAAAAACTGATTTTTCTTTTTAAAAAACTGATTTTTTTTAAATTATATAAAATCAATTACAACTTATAAATTATTTTTTAGTATTTTAAAAGATCAATTTTACTTTTAATAATATTTATCTTTCAAAAGTTTTAAGACTAATTATTTTTATTACAAATCAAATAATATAATACAAGGTTAAAATGGTATTGAAGTAAAAACGATAAGAAGGAAAGAATTATCCACCCATAAAAAATTCTACAAAAAGGAGAGAGTATCTAAAAAAAAGAGATAGAAAAAGAGCAGGAAGAAGAAAGTAGCTCTCTAAGAACAACGCAATAGGAAAAATAAGAAGGGGTAATAGTGAAATAATAAAAAATATTTATGAAAAAAATGGAAAACAAAATTTATAAAAAAATCTGTGTCCACTCTTCTAAATCCCGTGTCTATCATTGTCCTTAATAAAAGAGTGGACACAAAAGTATAAAAAACTGTCTCGGAGACAATGTGTTCAGTGTCCATGTCTCTGCTTCCAAATACTTTTTAAACATGTGTTGTCCGTGTCTGTGTCCTGTCTTCGAAAACAAACGCTACCTTACTGGACTTGCATTTCATATATTCTCTCTTACTTCAACCGTCCGTCAGCGCCTCAGCAGGGTGGGGGCATGAGGGTGGCCATCCGTCTGGGGAGTGGGGGCACGCGGCGCAGGCAGCCGAGGTGGCCGTCCGTCCGTAGGAAAGTGGGTGGGTGGGCGGCAGCCGAGGGGGACTGTCTGTCCCAGGGGTGGGGGTGGTGGCGGGCGAACGAGGGGGCTGTTTGTCCGGCTCTCCAACTCCTCTTCCTCCCTTGTCTCCTTTCTCTGTCATTCTCTTTGCTGTTGAGGGCGCCATCTGTTGCTTGAGGAAGAACAGAAGGAGCCGTTGCAGTATCTCCGCTGCAACATTGCCATTGCCTTCGGATGGCCCTCCTCTCCAGGTGGTTTCCTTTTCGATTTCTTCCTTCCTTCACTTGTTGGGACTCTTCTGTTACAGAACATTAGTCTTTTCTTTTCTTTTTTCTGGTTCATTCCTCTCTTTCATTTCCTCTCTAACTCTGAAGTTCTGAACCTCTCTTCTATCATTTATTTCATTCCTTTATTTCAATTTAGGTTATTAATGGCAACAATTTCCCTGTCATCCTCCTCTTTTAACCCCCCCCCCCTTTCCTTTATCCTTTCTTCCCATTGCCTTTACTCATCCCAGAGTACATTATCTCTTTGGAGGTCCATAAGGTCCATAAATTATTAGTATTATCTTGAGGTACCAGCCTTGCAACCCTATCACGAACCCAGTCCCTCTTCATGGCACTTTTAGTGTAAAGAAGGTTTTGGCGCAGTATTGAAACCCTGGCAAAGGACCATAGAATTTTCTACAGAAAACTAGATTTATGCAAATAGTCATCCATTTTCCATATGGTTTCTGCAACATGCATAATCTCTTAGAATGTAAGGTGTAATGTTATCCAAATGTCAAAGTAAGTTAGTGTCACATTTTATAATCTATAAAGGTCTTAGGTTTTGATGTTCCCCAAACTTTAGAGATATTAATGTCACATTTGAGAAATTAAGGGAAGATGTGTGCCATACCTCATAACCTAAGTCTTCACGGGGAGGTTAGTATAATTTTTTTATAATTCATTAGAATTTTTGGATCCTCATCGAGAGAATGATGTCATTGGAAAGCTGTTTGTTTATTTTATGCCAGATTATTTGAAAATAACTAGCATTATAACTTTGATATGCTAAAGTGTAACATTCTTTGTGCCTCCAATTAGTATCTTAAGCTTTTAATCTTTGATGGACCAATTTGATTGAAAAAATCTTTCATGGACGAATTTGAAGAATACCTTATCTTATAGGGACTAATTTGACTATTAACCCAATTATTACATTGAAGGAAAAGTTTGCGTAGTGCCTATTATGAAAAATGTGGTAGAATATCATTTTAGGTGGTTTGGTAATGTGATAAAGGCCCATAAAGGCTTTGGTAAAGAGAGTAGATCAAATCAAGGGTAATTGGCAATGAATTGAGATTTCAAAAAAAATCGTGTGTGAATTAGGAGATTTAAATTTTAATGGTTTAGAAGGGAAGCTTGGAGCAACAGTTGAATTGTCTTTGTGACTTCAAGGTCACAGGTTCAAGCTGTGGAAATAGCCACTAATGTAATCATCAGGTTAGACTGCGTACATTACACCCCTTGGGTGCGGCCTTTTCCTGGACCCTGCGTTAATGCGGGATGCTTGTGCACGCCCTTTAAATTTTAATGGTTTGATTGTAAACCTAATATATGATTTGGCACTTAAATCGTCTGATGCATATAAGTCCTAGTTGTGTCACATTGTCTGGTGTTTGCTCCAATTCCTCCGGGGAAAAGGAAATTTGAGCACGATCTCCAACTGAAAGCTAAAAGGACTATGTGGCCATTGCAAAATTGTATGCTGGCAAATTTGTTCATTATTTTTTTGACATGAATTAGCTTAATTTCATTTGGCTTACACTTCCAGGCTCAAAAGGCAGAAAGGGATGCTACCGATCTAAAGGGCACCATGAGGAAAAGGATGGAGTTCCTTGATTTTGATTAAACTATCCTGCCATCTTACCAGTCAAGCTGGTCCATCTGCAAATTTTAATGCAGCTGTGGCTCGTTTTCGATCGTGGGGATGGAAGAATAATTTACGATAGGATGCGCCATTTGTCGTCGTGGAAACTGGCACGATAGGAAATTAGATTTCTTGGCAGCTAGATCTTTTTTGTAGCAGAGGCCATGAAAGTAAATTGTGACTTTCTGGCTTCTCTAAAGAGAAGCTGACAATTATCATGCCCCTTTCTGCATGTAGTTTTCATGCTAATGCATGTGGGGGTATGTGTTATTATTGTGCACTTAAAATTTTAGTTTGGTTTTAGAAAATGATTTATAGTGAAGATGTTATTAATCAGTGTTTATGATCATCATCATTTACAATGCTCTTTTCAGAACGACTAATGTCGATTGTTTTTGGTCTGTTCTCCGTTGGTGAGAATAACACTATTATCTTTTGTTGTATGTATGACAATATCAAAGTAACTATTAGACGCTGCATCTGCTATTAGTATCACAAAATTGGGCATGGAGTTAATATAAACATTATAATGAATATTGAAAAAAAATCCATGGATTTAGTATAAACAACAAAGTCTGATTTACTAGGTGAGTTGAGCTATATGAATCAAATGTCATTGAATTTTATTATATATGTTTATAATGAGATTGTTTATACATAGATCATTTTTTATAATCTCATGTATGGTTTTCTTTTATTTTGTCTCTTGTTTATCCTTCATCTCATTTACCATTTTAATGGGATGTTTTTTCGATCTTTTTTCCTAAACCACTTAAAGATGTTCAATAAAAGGCACTACTACTATTAGAAATGCAGAAGTTGTTTGGATTATAAGAGTATTTACATTAAAAAATAAAATTGAACTCATGTTTAGTGGAGACATTCCATACACTAGTAAAATAAACATTCGATATATGTATTGTTTACATTGTTTAATATTTTCATTGTTCACCTATACTTTTCCATTTAGAAAAGAGAGAGAATGTAAAGAGAAAAATGAAGGAGAAAAAATGTACTAACTTGATCATGTTGTTTCATAAAATTTTAAAGACTGAGATCCTGTGATCATTAACACAACACAACACACTTGTAATTATAAACTAGGCTTACAAAAGTGAGACACTAATATGGGTGAAAAAATTATCATTTGAATTTCACCTTGTTACACAAAATGACAAAACCACCTCTTAGTACAAAGGCCTGTAATAATTCCCTTACCTACGAAAGGCAACTTGAGCTAAAAGCTAAGCTTTATGGACATAACAAGAAGAAGCTTGTTTTTAATAATTTTTTATTATTTACACTTGAACCTCCTCTATCCTTCTAATGGCTTCCTTCATGGCAAGTCTTTTGTCAGGATTGCTCTCAGTGCAATCAGCACCAATGTGGATAAGCTGCAACATCTGAGTTTGCGATCCCATGTTCCCTTGCAACTCTGGATCGATGAGTTCTTCTTCCCTGGACTCGGAAATCGCCGTGAATACCCGTTGAACAACATCAGTGCCACCCTTTCCATTGCTATGATACTGGGAAGGGAACTTGCCGGTAATGATCTCGAGGATGAGGACACCGAGGCAGTAGACGTCGGTCTTCTGGGAGACCTTTTGGTACTGAATATAGTCAGGGGATTTGTAGGCGAACATGGCTTGAACGGCGGCCGTGGGGTTGATGAGTGGGTGGAATCCGAAGTCACCTAAGAGAGGCTCATAGTCATCACTGAGGAGGACATTGCTGGACTTGAGGTTTCCATGGGGAAGGTCATAGGTGGAAAATTGAGTGTAGAGGTATGACAACCCTCTTGCTATTCCCTTCACAATCTTTAACCTGGTCGGCCAGTTCAACTCTGCATGGGCTGTTCCTCTGTCACCTGAAATAAAAATAATCAAAATAGTTTCTACATTCCTTTAAATGTTAATAAAGAGATGCATAGCATACCATGCAAGACATAAAGCAAGCTGCCTTTGGGCATATACTCAGTAACGAAGAGCTTCTCCTCCCGACGGTAATGGTAAGCCAAAGGCCCCAATATATTCTTATGCCTCATCCTCCCAAACTGCCTCATCTCAGCGTCAAACACATCCCTTCCCATTTTGTTCATATCCCTCATCCTCTTCACCACCACCGACAGCCCGTTCGTCATCGCCGCCTTGTACGCCGATCCCAGCCCCCCATTCCCCAGCACCTCCGCCGACGCCTTCATCAAATCCTGCAGCCCAAACACCCCTCTCTCGTCGTTCACCATTACAAGGTCCCCCATTCCCCCTCCCTTCCCCCGCGCCCCTCCTTTGTTCGAATCCCCTCTCTTTGCCATCCCCACCGACCCCTCTCCCTCCGGCGCCCTGTAGCCGTTCGTACTCGTCACGTGAATGTCCACCATCGAATCCACACTGTTTATTCTCCCCATCAACCCGAACTCATCGTTCCTCCGCCGCGCCTTTACGAACACGAACACAAGCGCTGCCACTGCAGCCAAGAACAGAAACAGGATAATCTTCATGCCCCACCCTGGCCCTGACCCTTGATTCTTATCAAGCGGTGGTAACGTGTAGGATGACGAGGAAGGCAAGCCACTACTATCGCAGCTTCTCCTCAACGGCTTCCCGCAAAGCTTCTCGTTCCCGGTACCAGCAAACGCATTCTCACCGAACCTAGCCAGCGCTTCCGGTATAGGACCTTCGAGGTTGTTGTAGGACGCGTTGAACGAGGTCAAATCTTCCTTCACAGCGGGTATCCTTCCGGTGAAGTGGTTGTTCTCGATGTGAAGCTCTTTGAGAAGCGCTAGCTCCATCAAAGATTCGGGTATCTGGCCAGAGAAGTTATTCGAGTCGATCCAAACTTTCTTTAGGGAAGTCAATTTGGAGAAGAAATCGGAAGGGATGGGCCCGGAGAATTGGTTGTAGGAGAGCAAGAGGACTTTGATGGCGCCGAGCCTGCTGAAGTCAGGGATTGGGCCCGTGAAGCTGTTGTTGGTGAAGCTTAGGGTCCTGAGCCCGGGGATCTCGGCAAGAGCGTCTATGTTGATGGTACCAGACAAGCCCATGTCAGAGAGGCGAATGCCCATTACCATGCCGTCGACGCACATCAGGCCCATCCAGTTTTCGCAAGGTGACGTGTTGGGTTCCCACGTGTACAGCACTCGATCACCGTTGGTGAAGGATTGTTTAAGCTTTTGAAGGGACTCCGCGTCGCCTGAGAGAGACAGTGGGAGGCTGTAGAGAGAGACAGCAATGAACAAGAACACGTAGAAAACGTGACTGCGGCGGTTGTGGTTGTTAGAGCGAACAGCGGCCATTATTTTTTCTTATTAATTTAATTTATTGGTAATGCCGAGAGCCTTTGAGGGAATGTGTGTGTGTTTGTTAGACGTTAGAGGCTCTTGGGTTTGAGAATGGACCGCTGCTCGGAGAGGTTGAGGTTAAAGTATTTGGTTTCTTCCTGTTGTCTATGAAGATGAAGATTTTTTAGGGGTCTAATTTGTTGCCCCTTTGTTTTGTTGTTTTGTGTGTGCGCGCCATGTTGGGGGAAAGGGTGGGGTTTGGAGGGAGGGGGAGAGAGAGTGTGCGTGGGGTGGAATTGGTGATGATGGTGTTGTTGCCAGAATTACCATGTAATGTGCTAAGAATAGATGGTCAGAGGAATAATATTCGGAGATGATATAGATAGACCGGGATTGGAGGGGGTGTGCGTGCAATATTTTGTTTGTTTTGCCGTAGACCGGTGACATAATGCATTGCAGGATATATATCTCTTTGGAAATTAAGGAAAAAATTTGGACTTTTTTAGGTAGATAATAATTTTTATAAATAATATAAATAATAAATTTTAAAATTAATTTAATAAACTAAAAAAATACTATTTACACACTTAGGAAATTAAGCATCCAATTATTGTTAATTGTACATGAGTAAATCGAATCAAAAGAAATAATTATCCAATTAAAAATAATCATCATAATTATTTGCATACATATTGAATTAAACATTCGACATATTCATTATTCACATTATTGTTTAGTATTATCATTGTCTACCTATACTTTTTTAAAAAATTTTCAGTTTTAAAATCAAACAATGGCATTTCAAGTTGCTACGTAGTTGTTACATATCTAAATTTTTTTAACAACTAAATTTAATTAAATTGATACACACTCCAACTTCAAGTCATTTTATATCCTTCTTCTTCTTTGTGTTCTTCCTTTTTTTTCTTTTGCGTGTGTCTATATTTTTTCACGTTTCTTCTTCTTTGTGAGTTTTTTATCCATCGACATTCTTTTATTGTTGCAGTTTTTTTTTACTCATTTTTTTAGTAATTGATTTTTCTTCTCTTTTTTCAGCTTTATTTCTCTTAAAAGAATGAAACAAAGAAGAATGATGAGAAAACGAAATAAAAAAAAAAAGATAAAGAAGATAAAGATGAAAAAGAAGAAGAAGAAAAAGATGAAAAAGAAGAAGAAGTAGCAAATGATGAGGAGGAAGAAGAGGAAGAATTTTGAATTATGCAGAATTCATCAGAACAAATAACACCAAAATTTTTTAACAATAATATATAAATTTCTTAATTTTTACTCCAAAATTTTGTTACAAAAGTATAAACATATCTTTTTTAATGTTGTATTTTTTTCATTTTATTCTTCTTTATTTATCTTTTTTCTGTTGCTTTTATTTCTTCTTTTTAGAAGCATTGCTTCTCATATTAAATTTGAATGAACACGTTTGTAATGTATTGAAATCTTATTTAGTTGAATGAATGTAGGGTTCTTCATCTTCCTAGTGACTTTGTAGTATTATGTATTTCTTTTTCTTCTTTATTTGATTTTTTCTTGTTTTTATTCTTGTTAAGAGAGTAAAACAAAAAGAATCATGAGAAAGTAAAACAAGAAGGAAAAGATAAATAAAAAACGAAGATGATGATAATGAAGAAGGAGAAGGAGGAGTTTTGAATTATCATTAAGTAATTTTAGTGCATTCTAGATTTAAATAAGATGTACTTTTGATCTGTGCTTATTTTGGATTCAGTTCGTTTGTGTGACAACATCATTAAGTAATTTTAGTGCATTTTAGATTTAAATACAGTGCACTTGGTCTATGCTTATTTTGAACCGAATTTGTTCGTATATCGTCAGTAATTTCGGTGCATTCTTAATTTAATTTCGGTGCATTTTGGATTTAAGTAAGGTATACTTTTAGTATGACTTTATTTTGAACTGAGTTTGTTTACGTGTCACCAACATTAAGAAATTTCAGTGCATTTTGAATTTAAAGTGTTATACATATAAGAAGAAGACGACGATAATGATAATAATGATGATGGAGTAGGAGGTGATAGATGGAAGAAGAAAAGGAAGGAGGAGATTAAAGAAATTCAAATGAGAAAAGAAGGAGGAGGAAGAGGAAATGGAGGTGGTGGCACGGTGGTGGTGACAATAACAATAATAAAAGAGAAAGATGAAGAAAAATAAGGAGAAGAAGAAAATGACGACGATGACAATAATGATAACGATGATAATAATAACGTTGATGATAAAAATGGAGGAGAAGGAAAAGCAAAAGAAGGAGAAAAAATTTAAATGGAGGAAGATGAGGAGAAAGTGGATGAGGAGGAGGAGGAAGTGGCAGTGGTGATAGTGACGGCAATGATAATAATAAAAGAAAAAGAAAAAGATGCAATAGCAACATGGGAGGAGAAGAAAAAAATGAGGCAACAGCAACATATGGATACAAAACGAAGCGTGTGTGAATTTAAAATCCTTGATAACACTTTAGTTAGACTTGGTTAAATATTTTATTTGATAGTTAAGCTTTTCTCTTTTTAAGATATATTTATTAGCCAATACTATGATGTTACGTGGCTTGGGTATATAGATAACGAATGTTTTTCTTTACTTCTTTTTATCATTCAAAAACAACACATAAATTTCCATATTTTAGTCTTTTTCAATAATTTGCAATTTATTAGTGATGAATTAAAATTAAATTATTTTACTTTTTTATTAGAGACCAACTACCTTAAATAAAAAAAATAGTATTGTCCCAAATTATAGAACCAAAAGTGAAAAATATTAGTCCACTTTCATTTTACATTAAAGTGTAAGCATAATTATTAATTAGAGATAATTCTAATTTTTTTAGTTTAAATAAATAAATATATTATCCAATTCAATATATTGATCTATTTTTTTAAAATTCAATTAATGTGCTTCTACTTTTGTCACACTACCGATGAGATTGTAGTTGAGAAAGGAGCTTGGGTAAAAGTAAAGAAGTTTTTTTAGCTTTTACATGAGAGCATTGCCTTTATTTATTTGGGTTAGGTTGTGTTACACTAGCAAAGAATGGGATGGTACCTATAAATTTATAACTTTCAAACTTTTTTTGAAATTAAAAAATAAAATTGTTATATATATTTATTTTAGAATAATTATTTAAATTAATTTCTAAAATTTTTTAAGTTGGACACTTTAATCTTTTAGATTTTAAAATACATGAAACAACCCCTAAGAACATGGATTTTTTATTTAAATAAATAAAAAATGTATTAATTACCGAAATAAATAATTTTAAAAATATTTACCGTTTTGCGTTTCCCAATCATATCTCGTTTACACTGTAAACGAGATGACATTTCATGTATCTCGTTAACAGTGTAAACGAGATATGACACGTCAGCCGCATCGTGTCTATCTCATTTACAGTGTAAAAGAGATAGACCTTATCTCATTTACAGTAACGAGATAAGGCTGAGGGTCGCCTATAAGTATAAGTCGTTTACATACATTTTCTGGACCCCACTTTGACCTAGTCAAACTCTTTCTCCCCTCTTTTAATATTTTCCTTCCATATCTAAGTCCGAGACGGTGATGGCACGCCAGGCGGACAACGACGGTGACATCAATAGACTAAACGAGAATTTACATTATGTTGGGGCGGACGACTTTGAGGTTAGTTGCGTTATGTTCAGTTAATCTAAGTATATGGACATTGCTAGGGTAGTCTCGTAGTGACAAACACTGAGTAAGATGCTTTAGGGTTAGGACTGTATGATGAATTTAGAACAATATTTGCTTGTCTAAGATTGGTATTACTTAATTAGGATTTGCTTACCCACATAAGTAAGTTAGAGACAGATATAGAGTAGACACATGATAGTATGTTACTAAGTAGGAGTAGTACTTTGTTCCTTAGTAGAGTAGAAAAATGTAATATTATGTATGTATAGATTAAAAATTTATTTTTCATTCCGCAGAGCCCTCGCCTTCTATTGCCCCAGCGAGTTAGCCATACCCTTCCTCCACCCGACGCCATCGTCCCGTATCTGCTTGAGGCTGGATTCGGCGACACGGTGCCGCTCAAGGACTTCACATTTGAGAATTTCCTGATTTCGGCACTCGTGGAGCGATGACGTCCGGAGACGCACACATTTCATCTTCCGTGGGGTGATGTCACTATCACCCTGCAGGACGTGGCGTACCACCTCGGCCTACGTGTACACGGGAATCCCGTTGGGGGGGGGGGATGATGAATCCACATTTCATGGTATTTATTTGATTTAATTAGGTGGATTTCATCAACTTTTCTTGCATTTATCCATTGAAATAGCATAGTTTCATAATTTCTCCCTAAATTGTGCTTGAAAGTGAAAAATGATTTTTAACCTTTATAATTGCTAAATTTTATTCACTTTAATTTCATTTGACGCCTTGATGTGTTTGTTGAGTAATTTCAAGCTTAAAAGGCAAGTATGGATTGAAGAAGTGGAAAGAAAGCATGCAAAATGGGAGAATTCAAGAAATGAAGGATTTGTAAAGCTGCCAGCCCTGACCTCTCGGTACTAAAGTGATCATAACTTAAGCTACAGAGGTCCAAATGAAGCGGTTCCAGCGGCATTGAAAATCTAACGTCCGGGACTTCAAAATGATATATAATTTGCTATGGTAGACATAAGTTGAAGTGTGCGTACCCACACAATTTGTGCGTACGTAGAGGTCAGAAAACAGCAAGTGTGGAGACACACACATCTGTGCGTCCGCACAGGTCCTGGCACGTGAGCTCTGATGCATGAAAACTTGTCTCTCAACAAATTTTCCTTCGGAAAGTATACCGAATTGTCGTCAAGTAAAACTCACAATAGAGTGAGGTCGAATCCCACAAAGATTGATTAGTCAAGCAACTTTAGTTAGAAGAATATGCTAGTTGAGCTAAACAGAATTTAGATTGAGATACAGAAATTTAAAAAACTGGAAAGTAAATAACAGAAATTAAAGTGCAGAATCTTAAATGGGGATTTGGGGTAATGAGCATGAAATTAAATGGCAGAAAGTAAAGATAATGGGTAAGATTAGAAATGGGAAAATCGTTGGGTTCAGGAGATGTTGCATTCTCCAGATCAAGTTCATTCTCATCTCTTCCTCAATCAATGCATTCATTGATCTCCTTGGCAATCTTAAGTGATTGGATCCCAATTCCTTGGCAATCCAATCTCTCTAAGCTTGAACAATTGCCCAATTCCTTGATTTAATTGCTCATGGGAAGAGATGAAGTGTGGTCACTGATTATACCACATGCATTTCCAAATCAAAGTGTTGGGAGGATTACATGTCACTATATCCGCCCAGACCCCAATTTGGTCCAACATGAGAAAGCATTTCTAGCATGATCTTTGGTGCACGAAATTGTGATCTCTACTTTTCACAACTCAAACAATCCCCGGTAATGGCTCCAAAAACTTGGTGCTCAATACCATGGTCTAAACATAATTTCACAACTTCGCACAACTAACCAGCAAGTGCACTGGGTCGTCCAAGTAATAAACCTTACGCGAGTAAGGGTCGATCCCACGGAGATTGTTGGTATGAAGCAAGCTATGGTCATCTTGTAAATCTCAGTCAGGCAGATTCAAATGGTTATGGATGATATATGAATAAAGCATAAAACAAAGATAGAGATACTTATGTAATTCATTGGTGAGAATTTCAGATAAGTGTATGGAGATGCTCAGTCCCTTCCGTCTCTCTGCTTTTCTACTGTCTTCATCCGATCCTTCTTACTCCTTTCCATGGCAAGCTGTATGTTGGGCATCACCGTTGTCAGTGGCTACAGTCCTGTCCTCTCAGTGAAAATGTTCAACGCACCCTGTCACGGCACGGCTAATCATCTGTCGGTTCTCAATCAGGTTGGAATAGAATCCATTGATTCTTTTGCGTCTGTCACTAACACCCAGCCTTCAGGAGTTTGAAGCTCGTCACAGTCATTCAATCATTGAATCCTACTCAGAATACCACAGACAAGGTTTAGACCTTCCGGATTCTCTTGAATGCCGCCATCAATTCTAGCTTATACCACGAAGATTCCGATTAAGGGATCCAAGAGATATCCACTCAATCTAAGGTAGAACGGAGGTGGTTGTCAGGCACACGTTCATAGGTGAGAATGATGATGAGTGTCACGGATCATCACATTCATCAAGTTGAGGAACAAGTGATATCTTAGAATAAGAACAAGCTGAATTGAATAGAAGAACAATAGTAATTGCATTAATACTCGAGGTACAGCAGAGCTCCACACCTTAATCTATGGTGTGTAGAAACTCCACCGTTGAAAATACATAAGAACAAAAGTGATCATTGGCTTCGGCCCCAGAGAGGGAACCAGAAGAACCAAGATGATCTAAGAACTAGACATCCAAAGATGAAAAAACAATAACAAAAGGTCCTATTTGTAGAGAACTAGTAGCCTAGGGTTTACAGAAATGAGTAAATGACATAAAAATCCACTTTCGGGCCCACTTGGTGTGTGCTTGGGCTGAGCATTGAAGCTTTCATATGTAGAGACTTTTCTTGGAGTTAAACGCCAGCTTTTGTGCCAGTTTGGGCGTTTAACTCCCATTCTTGTGCCAGTTCCGGCGTTTAACGCCGGGCAGTTTTGAGCTGATTTGGAACGCCGGTTTGGGCCATCAAATCTTGGGCAAGGTATAGACTATTATACGTTGCTGGAAAGCCCAGGATGTCTACTTTCCAACGCCGTTGAGAGTGCGCCAATTGGGTTTCTGTAGCTATAGAAAATTCACTTCGAGTGCAGGGAGGTCAGAATCCAACAGCATCTGCAGTCCTTTTCAGCCTCTGAATCAGATTTTTGCTCAGGTCCCTCAATTTCAGCCAGAATATACCTGAAATCACAGAAAAACACATAAACTCATAGTAAAGTCCAGAAAAGTAAATTTTAACTAAAAACTAATAAAAATATACTAAAAACTAACTAAAACATACTAAAAACATACTAAAAACAATGCCAAAAAGCGTACAAATTATCCGCTCATCACAACACCAAACTTAAATTGTTATTTGTCCTCAAGCAACTGAAAATCAAATAAGATAAAAAGAAGAGAATATGCAATGAATTCCAAAAACATCTATGAAGATCAGTCTTAATTAGATGAGCGGGGCTTTTAGCTTTTTGCCTCTGAACAGTTTTGGCATCTCACTTTATCCTTTGAAATTCAGAATGATTGGCTTCTATAGGAACTCATAATCTAGATAGTGTTATTGATTCTCCTAGTTAAGTATGATGATTCTTGAACACAGCTACTTTATGAGTCTTGGCCGTGGCCCAAAGCATTCTGTCTTCCAGTATTACCACCGGATACATACATGCCACAGACACATAATTGGGTGAATCTTTTCAGATTGTGACTCAGCTTTGCTAGAGTCCCCAATTAGAGGTGTCCAGGGTTCTTAAGCACACTCTTTTTGCCTTGGATCACAACTTTATTTTTTTCTTTTTCTTTTTCTTTTTTTTTTTTTCGTTTTTCTCTTTTTTCCCCTTTTTTTTCTTTTTTTTTGTATTCACTGCTTTTTCTTGCTTCAAGAATCATTTTTATGATTTTTCAGATCCTCAGTAACATATCTCCTTTTTCATTATTCTTTCAAGAGCCAACATTCATGAACAACAAATTCAAAAGACATATGCACTGTTTAAGCATACATTCAGAAAACAAAAGTATTGCCACCACATCAAAATAATTAATCTGTTATAAAATTCAAAATTCATGCAATTCTTCTCTTTTTCAATTAAGAACATTTTTCATTCAAGAAAGGTGATGGATTCATAGGACATTCATAACTTTAAGGCATAGACACTAAGACACTAATGATCACAAGACACAAACATAGATAAACATAAGCATAAAATTCGAAAAACAAGAAAATAAAGAACAAGGAAATTAAAGAACGGGTCCACCTTAGTGATGGCGGCTTGTTCTTCCTCTTGAAGATCTTATGGAGTGCTTTAGCTCCTCAATGTCTCTTCCTTGTCTTTGTTGCTCCTCTCTCATGATTCTTTGATCTTCTCTAATTTCATGGAGGAGGATGGAATGTTCTTGGTGCTCCACCCTTAGTTGTCCCATGTTGGAACTCAATTATCCTATGGAGGTGTTGATTTGCTCCCAATAGTTTTGTGGAGGAAAGTGCATCCCTTGAGGCATCTCAGGGATTTCATGATGAGTGGGATCTCTTGTTTGCTCCATCCTTTTCTTAGTGATGGGTTTGTCCTCATCAATGGGGATGTCTCCCTCTATGTCAACTCCAATTGAATAACAGAGGTGACAAATGAGATGAGAAAAGGCTAACCTTGCCAAGGTAGAGGACTTGTCCGCCACCTTATAAAGTTCTTGGGCTATAACCTCATGAACTTCTACTTCTTCTCCAATCATGATGCTATGAATCATGATGGCCCGGTCTATAGTAACTTCAGACCGGTTGCTAGTGGGAATGATTGAGCGTTGGATAAACTCCAATCATCCCCTAGCTATGGGCTTGAGGTCATGCCTTCTCAATTGAACTGGCTTCCCTCTTGAATCTCTCTTCCATTGAGCGCCCTCTTCACAGATGTCTATGAGGACTTGGTCCAACCTTTGATCAAAGTTGACCCTTCTAGTGTAAGGGTGTTCATCTCCTTGCATCATGGACAAGTTGAATGCCAACCTTACATTTTTCGGACTAAAATCTAAGCATTTCCCCCGAACCATTGTAAGCCAATTCTTTGGGTTCGGGTTCACACTTTGATCATGGCTCTTGGTGATCCATGCATTGGCATAGAACTCTTGAACCATTAAGATTCCGACTTGTTAAATAGGGTTGGTAAGAACTTCCCAACCTATTCTTCGGATCTCATGTCGGATCTCCGGATATTCACTCTCTTTGAGTTTGAAAGGGACCTCGGGGATCACCTTCTTCAAGGCCACAAATTCATAGAAGTGGTCTTGATGCACCCTTGAGATGAATCTCTCCATCTCCCATGACTCGGAGGTGGAAGCTTTTGCCTTCCCTTTCCTCTTTCTAGAGGTTTCTCCGGCCTTAGATGCCATAAATAGTTATGGAAAAACAAAAAGCAATGCTTTTACCACACCAAACTTAAAAGGTTTGCTCGTCCTCGAGCAAAAGAAGAAAGAAGAGAGTAGAAGAAGAGGAAATAGAGGAGATAGAGATGGCTTTGTGGTTCGGCCAAAGGGGAAGAAGTAGTGTTTAGGTTGTGTGAAAATGAAGGGCTGAAGATGGGTTTATATAAGGTGGAGAGAGGGGTAGGGTTCGGTTATGAATGGGTGGGTTAGGGAGGGAAAGTGGTTTGAATTTGAATGGTGAGGTAGGTGGGGTTTTATGAAGGATAGATGTGAGTGGTGAAGAGAAAGATGGGATTTGATAGGTGAGGGGTTTTTGGGAAAGAGGGGTTGAGGTGATTGGTGAATGGGTGAAGAAGAGAGAGAGTGGTGGGGTATATGGGGATCCTGTGGGGTCCACAGATCCTGAGGTGTCAAGGAAAAGTCATCCCTGCACCAAGTGGCGAGCGAAAATGCTCTCTATGCCAATTTTGGCGTTAAACGCCGGGCTGGTGCCCCTTTCTGGCGTTTAACGCCAGCTTCTTGCCCTTTCCTGGCGTTTAACGCCAGTCTGGTGCCTCTTTCTGGCGTTAAACGCCCAGAATGGTGCCAAACTGGGCGTTAAACGCCCATTCGCTACCCTTACTGGCGTTTAAACGCCAGCAAGATCTTCCTCCAGGGTGTGCTGTTTTTCTTTCTGTTTTTCATTCTGTTTTTGCTTTTTCAACTGATTTTGTGACTTCTCATGATCATCAACCTACAGAAAACATAAAATAACAAAGGAAAAACTAGATAAATATAACATCCCAACAAGCGCTTCTTTAATGTCAGTAGCTTGACAGTGGGCTCTCATGGAGCCTGACAGATACTCAGAGCAATGTTGGAACCTCCCAACACCAAACTTAGAGTTTGAATGTGGGGGTTCAACACCAAACTTAGAAGTTAGTTGTGGCCTCCCAATACCAAACTTAGAGTTTGAATGTGGGGGCTCTGTTTGACTCTGTTTTGAGGGAAGCTTTTTATGCTTCCTCTCCATGGTGACAGAGGGATATCCTTGAGCCTTAAACACAAAGGATTCTTCATTCACTTGAATGATCAATTCTCCTCTGTCCACATCAATCACAGCCTTTGCTGTGGCTAGGAAGGGTCTGCCAAGGATGATGGATTCATCCATGCACTTTCCAGTCTCTAGGACTATGAAATCAGCAGGGATGTAATGGTCTTCAATCTTTACCAGAACATCCTCTACAAGTCTATAAGCTTATTTTCTTGAATTTTCTGCTATCTCTAGTGAGATTCTTGCAGCTTGTACCTCAAAGATCCCTAGCTTCTCCATTACAGAGAGAGGCATGAGGTTTACACATGACCCTGAGTCACACAGAGCCTTCTTGAAGGTCATGGTGCCTATGGTACAAGGTATTGAGAACTTTCCAGGGTCCTGTCTCTTTTGAGGTAATTTCTGCCCTGTCAAGTCATCCAGTTCTTTGGTGAGCAAAGGGGGTTCATCCTCCCAAGTCTCATTACCAAATAACTTGTCATTTAGCTTCATGATTGCTCCAAGGTATTTAGCAACTTGCTCTTCAGTGACATACTCATCCTCTTCAGAGGAAGAATACTCATCAGAGCTCATGAATGGCTAAAGTAAATCCAATGGAATCTCTATGGTCTCAGTGTGAGCCTCAGATTCCCATGGTTCCTCATTAGGGAACTCATTGGAGGCCAGTGGACATCCATTGAGGTCTTCCTCAGTGGCGCTCACTGCCTCTTCATCCTCTCCAAGTTCGGCCATGTTGATGGCCTTACACTCTCCTTTTGGATTTTCCTCTGTATTGCTTGGAAGAGTACTAGGAGGGAGTTCAGTAACTTTCTTACTCAGCTGTCCCACTTGTGCCTCCAAATTCCTGATGGAGGACCTTGTTTCAGTCATGAAACTTTGAGTGGTTTTGATTAGATCAGAGACCATGGTTGCTAAGTCAGAGTGGCTCTGCTTAGAATTCTCTGTCTGTTGCTGAGAAGATGATGGAAAAGGCTTGCCATTGCTAAACCTGTTTCTTCCACCATTATTGCTGTTGAAACCTTGTTGAGGTCTCTGTTGATCCTTCCATGAGAGATTTGGATGATTTCTCCATGAAGAATTATAGGTGTTTCCATAGGGTTCTCCAATGTAATTCACCTCTTCCATTGAAGGGTTCTCAGGATCATAAGCTTCTTCTCCAGATGAAGCATCCTTAGTACTGCCTGGTGCAGCTTGTATTCCAAACAGACTTTGAGAAATCATATTGACTTGCTGAGTCAATATTTTGTTCTGAGCCAATATGGCATTTAGAGTATCAATCTCAAGAACTCCTTTCTTCTGATTCGTCCCATTGTTCACAGGATTCCTTTCAGATGTGTACATGAATTGGTTATTTGCAACCATTTCGATGAGTTCTTGAGCTTCTGCAGGCGTCTTCTTCAGTGAAGAGATCCTCCAGCAGAGCTGTCCAATGACATCTTGGACAGTTCAGACAGACTATCATAGAAAATACCTATGATGCTCCATTCAGAAAGCATGTCAGAGGGACACTTTCTGATTAATTGTTTGTATCTTTCCCAAGCTTCATAGAGGGATTCTCCTTCCTTCTGTCTGAAGGTTTGGACTTTGGTGCATGAAATTATGATCTCTTCTTTTCACAACTCAAATAATCCCTAGTAATGGCCCCAAAGGCTTGGTGCTCAATACCATGGCATCACAACTTCGCACAACTAACCAGCAAGTGCACTGGGTCGTCCAATTAATAAACCTTACGCGAGTAAGGGTCGATCCCACGGAGATTGTTGGTATGAAGCAAGCTATGGTCATCTTGTAAATCTCAGTCAGGCAGACTCAAATGGTTATGAATGATTTATGAATGAAACATAAAATAGAGGATAGAGATACTTATGCAATTCATTGGTGAGAACTTCAGATAAGCGAATAGAGATGCTTTGTCCCTTCCGTCTCTCTGCTTTCCTACTGTCTTCATCCAATCCTTCTTACTCCTTTCCATGGCAAGCTGTATGTTGGGCATCACCGTTGTCAATGGCTACAGTCCCGTCCTCTCAGTGGAAATGTTCAACGCACCCTGTCACGGCACGGCTATCCAGCTGTCGGTTCTCGATCATGTCGGAATAGAATCCAGTGATTCTTTTGCGTCTGTCACTAACGCCCCACAATCGCAAGTTTGAAGCTCGTCATAGTCATTCAATCATTGAATCCTACTCAGAATACCACAGACAAGGTTTAGACCTTCCGGATTCTCTTGAATGCCGCCATCAATTCTAGCTTCCACGAAGATTCCGGTTAAAGAACCCAAGAGATATCCACCCAATCTAAGGTAGAACGGAGGTGATTGACGGTCACACGTTCATAGGTGAGAAAGATGATGAGTGTCACGGATCATCACATTCATCAAGTTGAAGAACAAGTGATATCTTGGAATAAGAACAAGCTGAATTGAATAGAAGAACAATAGTAATTGCATTAATACTCGAGGTACAGCAGAGCTCCACACCTTAATCTATGGTGTGTAGAAACTCCACTGTTGAAAATACATAAGAACAAAAGTGATCATTGGCTTCGGCCCCAGAGAGGGAACCAGAAAAACCAAGATGTCTAAATGCAATAGCAAAAGGTCTTATTTATAGGGAACTAGTAGCTTAAGAATTACAAAGATGAGTAAATGACTTAAAAATCCACTTCCGGGCCCACTTGGTGTGTTCTTGGGCTGAGCATTGAAGCATTTTCGTGTAGAGACTCTTCTTGGAGTTAAACGCCAGCTTTTGTGCCAGTTTGGGCGTTTAACTCCCATTCTTGTGCCAGTTCCGGCGTTAAACGCCGGACATTCTTGATTTGATTTTGAACGCCGGTTTGGGCCATCAAATCTTGGGCAAAGTATGGACTATTATACATTGCTGGAAAGCCCAGAATGTCTACTTTCCAACGCCGTTGAGAGCGCGCCAATTGGGCTTCTATAGCTCCAGAAAATCCACTTCGAGTGCAGGGAGGTCAGAATCCAACAGCATCTGCAGTCCTTTTCAGTCTCTGAATCAGATTTTTGCTCAGGTCCCTCAATTTCAGCCAGAAAATACCTGAAATCATAGAAAAACACACAAACTCATAGTAAAGTCCAGAAAAGTGAATTTTAACTAAAAACTAATAAAAATATACTAAAAACTAACTAAATCCTACTAGAAACATACTAAAAACAATGCCAAAAAGTGTACAAATTATCCGCTCATCAGACTTCCACTCTAAGCTTACTCAATTTTTGAGGTGGAAAGAACTTTGCCAAGAAGGCATTGACTAGCTTTTCCCAAGAGTTCAGGCTTTGTTTAGGTTGTGAGTCCAACAATATCCTAGCTCTGTCTCTTACAGCAAAAGGGAATAGCATAAGTTTGTAGACCTCAGGGTCAACCCCATTAGTCTTGACAGTGTCACAGATTTGCAAGAATTCAGCTAAAAACTGATGAGGATCTTCTAATGGAAGTCCATGGAACTTGCAATTCTGTTGCATTAGAGAAACTAATTGAGGCTTAAGCTCAAAGTTGTTTGCTCCAATGGCAGGGATAAAGATGCTTCTCCCATAGAAATCGGGAGTAGGTGCAGTGAAGTCACCCAGCACCTTCCTTGCATTGTTGGCATTGTTGTTGTTTTTGGCTGCCATGGGTTCTTCTTCTTTGAAGATTTCTGTTAGGTCCTCTACAGAGAGTTGTGCCTTAGCTTCTCTTAGCTTTCGCTTCAAGGTCCTTTCAGGTTCAGGATCAGCCTCAACAAGAATGCTTTTGTCTTTGCTCCTGCTCATATGAAAGAGAAGAGAACAAGAAAATATGGAATCCTCTATGTCACAATATAGAGATTCCTTGAGGTGTCAGAGGAAAAGAAAAATAGAAGGATAGGTAGAAGAATTCGAACTTATCAAAAGAGATGGAGTTCGAATTGTTCATTGAGGAGGAGTGTTAGTCCATAAATAGAAGGATGTGAGAAGAGGGGAAGAAATTTTCGAAAATTAAGTAAAATATTTTAAAAACATTTTGAAAGACACTAATTGATTTTCGAAAACCAAGAGTGGAAAAGAAATCAAGTGATTTTTGAAAAAGATTTTGAAATTAGAAATCAAAAAGATATGATTGAAAACTATTTTGAAAAAGATGTGATTAGAAGATATGATTGAAAAGTTATGGTTTTAAAAAGATGTGATTGAGAAGATATGATTTGAAAAAAATTTAAAAATTAATGACTTGGCTAACAAGGAAAGATATGATTCAAACATTAAACCTTTCTCAACAGAAAAGGCAACATACTTGAAATGTTGAATCAAATCATTAATTGTTAGCAAGTATCTTTGAAAATGGAAAGAAATTGATTTTGAAAACATATGATTGAAAAGATATGATTTGAAAAAGATTTGATTTTGAAAAAATTTTGAAAACTTGAAAAAAAATTTGAATTGAAAACAAAATCTTCCCTCTTGTGCCATCCTAGCGTTAAACGCCCAGAATGGTGCACATTCTGGCGTTTAACGCCCAAAGTTCTACCCTTTTGGGCGTTAAACGCCTAGCCAGGCACCCTGGCTGGCGTTTAAACGCCAGTTTTCCTTCTTCACTGGGCATTTTTGCATGTCCTTAGTCCTTTCTTGATCCTTAAAAATTCTAAGTTTGGTGTCTTCTTTGTGTTTTCCTTTAAGTTTTCGAAAATTTGTGTCTGATTTTCTAAAAATTCTAAGTTTGGTGTCATTTTGTTGTTTTTCTCTTTCCTCATTTCAAAAAAATTAAATCTTTTTCAAGATAATTTTCAATCATATCTTTTCAATTGCTAATTCCAAAATCTTTTTTTATTAACTAATTGATTTAGTTTTCAATTTGTTTTGATCTTATTTTTTTTAGTTTTCGAAATTTTATTTTATTTTATTTTAAATTTTTCGATCACCTTTAACAAAAAAAAATTTACTTTACTTGTGAATCCATATCATATTTCCTTTCTCCATCATGGACCTAAGTGGAATTGAACAGTCCAGAAGGACTCTGGGGTCATATGCTAACCCCATTACAGCTGCATATGGGAGTAGCATCTGTTTACCTCCCATTAAAGCAAGCAGCTTTGAGCTAAATCCTCAACTCATTATCATGGTGCAGCAAAATTGCCAGTATTCCGGTCTTCCACAGGAAGAACCTACTGAGTTTCTGGCACAATTCTTACAAATTACTGACACAGTACATGATAAAGAGGTGGATCAGGATGTCTACAGACTATTACTGTTTCCATTTGCTGTAAAAGATCAAGCTAAGAGGTGGTTGAATAACCAACCTACAGCAAGCATAAAGACATGGAAACAGTTATCAGACAAATTCCTGAATCAATTTTACCCTCCAAAAAGGATGACACAGCTAAGGCTGGACATCCAAGACTTTAAACAAGAGGATAATGAATCCCTTTATAATGCCTGGGAGAGGTATAGAGGTATGCTAAGCAAATGCCCCTCTGAAATGTTTTCAGAGTGGGTACAGTTAGACATCTTCTACTATGGGCTTACAGAAAAAGCTCAGATGTCTCTAGACCACTCATCTGGTGGATCTATACATATGAGGAAGACGATTGAAGAGGTTCAAGAGCTTATAGATACTGTTGCTAGAAATCAACATTTGTACTCTAGCAATGAGTTCTCTACAAAAGAAGAAGTCATGGCAGTAGCCACTGATCCTAATCCTCAAGAATAGATGGTTGAGCTTAATCAGCAATTACACCTGATGACAAAACAGTTAGCAGAATTTAAAGAGATGCTCCAAGAAACTAACATTGCTAACAAGAACATAGAATCACAGTTGAATCAGGCAAAACAGCAGTTGTCTAAACAGATAACAAAAGAATGCCAAGCAGTTCAACTGAGGAGTGGGAAGACATTGAATAACACTGCTCAAAGTAGCAAAAAGCCAATAAAGGAACAATTGACAGAGGATAACCAAACCACTGTCCAAAATCCCTCTGAGGACAGTAAGAGCCCAGAGAGGAATACTCTTGGCGTTCAAACGCTAGAAAAGGGGGGAAAGCTGGCGTTAAACGCCCATTCCCTGCCCAGTTCTGGCGTTCAAACGCCAGAAAAGGGGGAAAAGTTGGCGTTAAACGCCCATTTTTCACCCAATCCTGGCGTTCAAACGCCAATGGGGAATCAGACACTTGAGAGTGCTGATAGTAACCCCTCTAAAAAGGCTTCTCCAACCACTTCTGTAAGGAATAAACCTGCAGCAACTAAGGTTGAAGAATATAAAGCCAAGATGCCTTATCCTCAGAAACTCCGCCAAGCAGAACAGGATAAGCAATTTGCCCGCTTTGTAGACTATCTAAGGACTCTTGAAATAAAGATTCCGTTTGCAGAGGCACTTGAGCAAATACCCTCTTATGCTAAGTTCATGAAAGAGATCTTAAGTCATAAGAAGGATTGGAGAGAAACTGAAAAAGTGTTTCTCACTGAAGAATGCAGTGCAGTCATTCTGAAAAGCTTACCAGAAAAGCTTCAAGATCCAAGAAGCTTTATGATACCATGCATATTAGAAGGTGCTTGCACCAAGACAGCCCTGTGTGACCTTGGAGCAAGTATCAATCTAATACCTACATCCACTATCAGAAAGCTTGGGTTGACTGAAGAAGTCAAACCAACCCGGATATGTCTCCAACTTGCTGATGGCTCCATTAAATATCCATCAGGCATAATTGAGGACATAATTGTCAAGGTTGGGCCATTCGCCTTTCCAACTGACTTTGTAGTGCTGGAAATGGAGGAGCACAAGAGTGCAACTCTCATTCTAGGAAGACCTTTCCTAGCAACTGGACGAACTTTTATTGACGTACAAAAAGGGGAAGTAACCCTGAGAGTCAATGAGGATGAGTTCATGTTGAATGCTGTAAAAGCTATGCAGCATCCAGACACACCAAATGACTGCATGGGCGCTGACATTATTGACTCTTTGGTGGAAGAGATCAATATGACTGAAAGTCTAGAATCAGAGCTAGAGGACATCTTCAAGGATGTTCAGCCTGATCAGGAAGAACCAGAGGAAACAAAAGAATTTTTGAAAATTCCTCAGGAAGAGGATAAGCCTCCCAAACCTGAGCTCAAACCACTACCACCATCCCTGAAGTATGCATTTCTGGGAGAGGGTGACACTTTTCCAGTGATCATAAGCTCTGCTTTAAATCCACAGGAAGAGGAAGCACTGATTCAAGTGCTAAGGACACACAAGACAGCTCTTGGGTGGTCCATAAGTGATCTTAAGGGCAGTAGCCCAGCAAGATGCATGCACAAGATCCTATTAGAGGATAATGCCAAACCAGTGGTTCAACCACAAAGGCGGCTAAATCCGGCCATGAAGGAGGTGGTGCAGAAAGAGGTCACTAAATTACTAGAGGCTGGAATTATTTATCCTATTTCTGATAGCCCCTGGGTGAGCCCTGTCCAAGTTGTCCCCAAGAAGGGAGGCATGACAGTGGTTCATTGATGAGCGGATAATTTATATGCTTTTTGGCATTGTTTTTAGTATGTTTTTAGTATGTTTTAGTTAGTTTTTAGTATATTTTTATTAGTTTTTAGTTAAAATTCACTTTTTTGGACTTTACTATGAGTTTGTGTATTTTTCTGTGATTTCAGGTATTTTCTGGCTGAAATTGAGAGACTTGAGCAAAAATCTGATTCAGAGACTGAAAAGGACTGCAGATGCTGTTGGATTCTGACTTCCCTGCACTCGAAGTGGATTTTCTGGAGCTGTAGAAGCCCAATTGGCGCGCTCTCAACGGCGTTGGAAAGTAGACATTCTGGGCTTTCCAGCAATGTATAATAGTCCATACTTTGCCCGAGATTTGATGGCCTAAACCGGCGTTCCAAATCAGCTCAAAAATGCCCAGCGTTTAACGCCGGAACTGGCACAAGAATGGGAGTTAAATGCCCAAACTGGCACAAAAGCTGGCGTTTAACTCCAAGAGAAGTCTCTACACAAAAATGCTTCAATGCTCAGCCCAAGCACACACCAAGTGGGCCCGGAAGTGGATTTTTATGTCATTTACTCATTTCTGTAAACCCTAGGCTACTAGTTCTCTACAAATAGGACCTTTTACTATTGTATTTTCATCTTTTGATCACTTCAGATCTCTAGATCATCTTTGGACGCCTAGTTCTTAGATCATTGGGAGGCTGGCCATTCGGCCATGCCTAGACCTTGTTCTTATGTATTTTCAACGGAGGAGTTTCTACACACCATAGATTAAGGTGTGGAGCTCTGCTGTACCTCGAGTATTAATGCAATTACTATTGTTCTTCTATTCAATTCGGCTTATTCTTATTCCAAGATATTCATTCGTACTCAAGAACTTGATGAATGTGATGATTATGTGACGCTCATCATCATTCTCACTTATGAACGCGTGCCTGACAACCACTTCCGTTCTACAAGCAAACAAGGCTTGAATGTTTATCTCTTGGATCCCTTAATCGGAATCTTCATGGTATAAGCTAGAATTGATGGCGGCATTCAAGAGAATCCGGAAGGTCTAAACCTTGTCTGTGGTATTCTGAGTAGGATTCAATGATTGAATGACTGTGACGAGCTTCAAACTCGCGATTGTGGGGCGTTAGTGACAGACGCAAAAGAATCACTGAATTCTATTCCGACATGATCGAGAACCGACAGCTAGATAGCCATGCCGTGACAGGGTGCGTTGAACATTTCCACTGAGAGGACGGGACTGTAGCCATTGACAACGGTGATGCCCAACATACAGCTTGCCATGGAAAGGAGTAAGAAGGATTGGATGAAGACAGTAGGAAAGCAGAGAGACGGAAGGGACAAAGCATCTCCATTCGCTTATCTGAAGTTCTCACCAATGAATTGCATAAGTATCTCTATCCTCTATTTTATGTTTCATTCATAAATCATTCATAACCATTTGAATCTGCCTGACTAAGATTTGCAAGGTGACCATAGCTTGCTTCATACCAACAATCTCCGTGGGATCGACCTTTACTCGCGTAAGGTTTATTACTTGGACGACCCAGTGCACTTGCTGGTTAGTTGTGCAAAGTTGTGAAATTATGTTTATACCATGGTATTGAGCACCAAGTTTTTGGATTCATTACCGGGGATTATTTGAGTTGTGAAAAGTAGAGATCACAATTTCGTGCACCATTCATAATAAAAAAATGAACTGGTTCCTACAAGAACAGTTATAGGGTGGCGTATGTGTATTGACTACAGAAGGCTCAATACAGCCACCAGAAAGGATCATTTTTCTTTACCATTCATAGACCAAATGCTAGAAAGACTAGCTGGTCATGATTATTACTGCTTTTTGGATGGCTATTCAGGTTACAACCAAATTGCAGTAGATCCTCAAGGCCAAGAGAAAACAGCATTCACCTGTCCTTCTGGCGTGTTTGCCTACAGGAGAATGCCTTTTGGTCTGTATAATGCTCCTGCAACTTTTCAGAGATGCATGCTATCCATCTTCTCTGATATGGTGGAGAAATTCCTGGAAGTCTTCATGGATGACTTCTCAGTATATGGAGACTCATTCAGCTCTTGTCTTAACCACCTAGCACTTGTCCTGAAAAGGTGCCAAGAGACTAACCTGGTTTTAAACTGGGAGAAATGTCACTTTATGGTGACTGAAGGAAGTGTCCTTGGGCATAAAATTCAAGTAAGGGAATAGAGGTGGATAAGGCAAAGGTAGAGGTAATTGAAAAATTACCACCACCTGCCAATGTTAAGGCAATCAGAAGCTTTCTGGGGCATGCAGGATTCTACAGAAGGTTTATAAAGGATTTTTCGAAAATTGCAAAACCTCTGAGCAACCTGCTAGCTGCTGACACACCATTTGTGTTTGACATACAGTGTCTGTAGGCATTTGAGACCCTGAAAGCCAAGCTGGTCACAGCACCAGTCATCTCTGCACCAGACTGGACATTGCCATTCGAACTAATATGTGATGACAGTGACCATGCCATTGGTGCAGTGTTGGGATAGAGGCATAACAAGCTTCTGCACGTCATTTATTATGCCAGCCGTGCTCTAAATGATGCACAGAAGAATTACACAACCACAGAAAAAGAGTTACTTGCAGTGGTCTATGCCATTGACAAGTTTAGATCCTATCTAGTAGGATCAAAGGTGATTGTGTACACTAACCATGCTGCTCTTAAGTACTTACTCACAAAGCAGGATTCAAAACCCAGGCTCATAAGATGGGTGTTGCTTCTGCAAGAGTTTGATATAGAAATAAGAGACAGAAAAGGGACAGAGAACCAAGTAGCTGATCATCTGTCCCGAATAGAACCAGTAGCTGGGGCGTCCTTCCCTTCTACTGAGATCTCTGAGACCTTCCCAGATGAGCAACTTTTTGCCATTCAGGAAGCTCCATGGTTTGCAGATATTGCAAATTATAAAGCTGTGAGGTTCATACCCCAGGAGTATAGCAGTGTGCAAAGAAAGAAATTAATTTCAGATGCCAAGTACTACCTATGGGATGAGCCATATCTCTTTAAGAGATGTGCAGACGGAATGATCCACAGATGTGTGCCCAAGGAGGAAGCACAAAGGATCCTATGGCACTGCCATAGATCACAGTATGGGGGACATTTCGGAAGTGAGCGAACAGCCACTAAGGTCCTCCAATGTGGCTTCTACTGGCCTACTCTCTATAGAGATGCCCGAGAGTTTGTGCGTAACTGTGACAGTTGCCAAAGAGCTGGTAACTTACCTCACGGATACGCCATGCCTCAACAAGGGATCTTAGAGATTGAATTGTTTGATGTATGGGGTATTGACTTCATGGGTCCGTTCCCACCATCATACTCAAACGCTTACACTCTGGTGGCAGTGGACTATGTATCTAAATGGGTAGAAGCAATTGCTACACCCACTAATGATATTAAGACCGTGCTGAAATTCCTCCAGAAACACATCTTCAGCAGATTTAGTGTTCCCAGAGTCCTAATCAGTGACGGAGGCACTCATTTCTGCAACAAACAGCTGTACTCTGCTATGGTCCGATATGGAATTAGCCACAAAGTAGCAACTCCGTATCATCCACAGACAAATGGGCAAGCTGAAGTCTTTAATAGAGAGCTAAAAAGAATCCTAGAACGGACTGTAATTGCCCGTAGAAAGGATTCGGCAAAGAGCTTGGATGATGCTCTGTGGGCATACAGAACAGCATTCAAGACTCCAATAGGAACCTCTCCATACCAACTTGTGTATGGCAAGGCCTGTCATCTGCCCGTGGAACTGGAACATAAAGCCTACTGGGCAACCAGATTCCTAAACCTGGATGCTAAGTTAGCTAGTGAAAAAAGATTACTCCAGCTAAATAAGCTAGATGAATTTAGACTCAGTGCCTTTGAAAATGCAAAAATTTATAAGGAAAAGGCAAAGAAATGGCATGACAAGAAGTTGTCATCCAGAGTCTTTGAGCCAGGACAAAAAGTTCTGCTCTTCAACTCTAGGCTCAGACTGTTCCCAGGAAAACTTAAATCCCGGTGGAGGGGTCCGTATGTGATTACAGGAGTGTCACCATATAGATATGTTGAGCTTCAGGATACTGATTCTGACAAAAAGTTCATTGTTAATGGACAGAGGATCAAGCATTATCTTGAAAGCAACTTTGAGCAAGAATGCTCAAAACTGAGGCTTGAATGATTCTCAATGAAGGTCCAGCTAAAGACAATAAAGAAGCGCTTGCTGGGAGGCAACCCAGTCATTAGCAGGTTATCTGTTTTGTTTAATCAAAGTTTGATACATATTCTCAAAGGGCAATCATCAAAATTGAAGGAATTCATAGAGTTACAGAAGGATTCAGTGCAAAAAGCAGAGAAAAGGAGCTTGCTGGCGAAAAAACGCCAGTAAGGGGTATTTTGGGCGTTAAACGCCAGAATGGGCACCATTCTGGGCGTTTAACGCCAGGTGTGCAGCATCCTGGGCGTTTAGCAAAACGCCCAGTGATGAAGGGGTTTCTGGCATTTAACGCCAGCCAGGGTACCTGGCTGGGCGTTAAACGCCCAAATTGGCCAACATTTGGGCGTTAAACGCCAGAATGGATACCATTCTGGGCGTTTAACGCCAGAAAGGTGGGAGACAGAGATTTTGCTTTCCACTTCAAATTTTTTCAAACCTTCCTGTTTTGATCCATAATTTTCTACATAAATACATTTCAAACCTTCCTCATTCACCTTCAAATTTTCAAAATTAAAATCATTCTTCAAATATCTTTCAAATCCTTCCCAAATCTTCTTCAAAAAACTCAAATATCTCTCAATTTCTTTCCATATCTTCTCAAATCTCCTTCAAAATTTTTGAACTCTCTCTCCCTTCCTTATAAATATATGTTCGGCCACACCCCTTTTCCCCACCATTCGAATTTGCTCTCCTCCTCTCTCTCCTCTTTCCTTTCTTTTGCTTGAGGACAAGCAAACCTCTAAGTTTGGTGTGTTTTTCCGTGATCACTAAGTTAAGGCTCATCAAGATCATGGCCCCCAAAGGAAAACAAACCAATTCAAGAGGCAAGAAAGAGAATGCTCCAAAAGACCTTTGGAGTCAAGAGAAGTTCTTAACCAAAGAACATGCAGACCATTACCACAAAATAATGGGTCAAAGGTCAGTGATCCCAGAAGTTAAATTTGATCTGAAAGAAGATGAATATCCGGAGATCCAAGAGCAAATTCGAAACAGAGGATGGGAAGTTCTAACCAACCCTGAGACAAAGGTTGGGAGAAATATGGTTCAGGAATTCTACTCAAATCTGTGGCTGACAGATAAGCAGAGAATGACTGGAACCGCTTTTCATACCTACAGAACCATGGTCAGAGGGAGAATTATTTACTTCCATTTGGACAAAATAAGAGAGGTCTTCAAATTACCTCAACTACAAGATGATCCTGAATCCTTTAATAGGAGAATGGTGAGAGTAGATAAGGGGTTGGATTAAGTTCTAGAGGACATATGCTTCCCTGGAACCAAGTGGATGACCAATTCAAAAGGTGTCCCAAACCAACTCAAGAGGGTAGATCTCAAACCAGTTGCAAGAGGCTGGTTGGACTTCATAGGGCGTTCTATCTTGCCCATTAGTAACCGTTCTGAGGTTACTATCAAGGGAGCAGTGATGATTCATTGTATTATGCTGGGAAAAGAAGTGGAGATTCATCATCTGATTGCTTGTGAGATTTACACAATTGCAAACAAGAACTCCACACTTGAAGCCAAAACCGAACCAACTTTCTTCCTCCTTCAACAAACCGGTTCAGCCACACAGAGAGAGAAGAGATAACCATGCATTAACCAACATGCAATTACCTCTAGTCCTTTCTTGATCATCAACCTTCATCAATCCGGGCTCTCCATCCTTGGCTTGCTCTCCAAGATGGATTTCTGGCCCTTGATGCCTCATGATGATGATGACTTCATCTGCTTCAAACTCTGCCTCCAACCATCACTTCGCCACTCTAGCTACTCCCTGTGGTGGTTGGTCAGATTCGAAGACAAGCCATGCTCCAAGAATCTCCCTTAGCTGGCTGAATCTTCTTCTTCTATTTTGAGCATGAAAGGCTCAAGATAGCTTTACCAAATCTAACCACATTTGGTAAGCATCCTAGCCACAGCTCATCTTTCTTTTGGTATGTTTTCTTGCCATCATTAGCTTGATGGTCTTGATGCATGCTTCTCTTTCCTTTTCTTCGTTGAAGAACACGGCCTCCATTGTTTCCTGGACAAGGACCGAATAGAGAAGAAGAAAGAGATGAGAGAGAATGAAAGAAATCTGAAGAGAAGAAAAGTAATGCAAAGAAGTTAAACAATTAATTAGGCATAGCTTGCTTTTACTTCCCTTAGCATAGAGTGGCGTGTTTGACATAACACCCATCAATCAATTCAGCTGTATTTTCTCTCTCATGTTCCCCATGCATTAATTAACAATGTAATAGATTTTGAAATCCATCACTTTGTTAAAGCTTGGTTCCGTTGGAAGCATTATGCTTTCATTTTTCTTTTATTTCGGACCAAGCATGGAAGCTATTCTCTTTAGTATGATTTTGGGCTTGTGACAGAATGATCAAAGCTGGCCCATTTAATAAGCATTTGCTTTCCTGATAAAATTGTGTAACGGATCAAGCATGGAAAGCAAACAATAGAGCATTGGGCCTGCAACATTATTATTTATTCTGGCCCATTAATATAAAATTTCAGCCTCATGATATAATGTATGCATCAAGGCTAATTGTTGGGCTTAAGTCAGAAACTCCTTTCTCGGCCCAACATAAAATCTGCAACAAAATTATTAATCAAAAAATGTTAAATGAAAGTCAGATTAATAATTTTGCAATTATTTATTTTAATAATGTTTTAGTCATCACAAGTATTATTTTTAGAGTTTTCCAAACTCATCAATATATATATATATATATAATAAAGTTGTGATCCAAGGCAAAAAGAGTGTGCTCAAGAACCCTGGACACCTCTACAAAGCTGAGTCATAATCTGAAAAGGTTCACCCAAGTATGTGTCTGTGGCATATATGTATCTGGTGGTAATACTGGAAGACAGAGTGCTTTGGGCCACAGCCAAGACTCATAAAGTAGCTATGTTCAAGAATCATCATACTTAATTAGGAGAATCAATAACACTATCTGAGTTCTGAGTTCCTATAGATGCCAATCATTCTAAACTTCAAAGAATAAAGTGAGATGCCAAAACTGTTCAAAAGTAAAAAGCTACTAGTCCCGCTCATCTAATTGGAGCTAAGTTTCTTTGATATTTTGGAGTCTATAGTATATTCTCTTCTTTTTATTTTGATTTTCAGTTGCTTGGGGACAAGCAACAATTTAAGTTTGGTGTTGTGATGAGCGGATAATTTATACGCTTTTTGGCATTGTTTTTAGTATGTTTTTAGTATATTTTAGTTAGTTTTTATTACTTTTTTATTAGTTTTTAGTTAACATACACTTTTCTGGACTTTACTATGAGTTTGTGTGTTTTTCTGTGATTTCAGGTATTTTCTGGCTGAAATTGAGGGACCTGAGCAAAAATCTGATTCAGAGCCTGAAAAGGACTGCAGATGCTATTGGATTCTGACCTCCCTGCACTAAGTTTTTGTGGTCACACAAGGCCTTCTTGAAGATCATGGTGCCTATGGCACAAGGTATTGAGAACTTCCCAGGATCTTGTATCTTTTAAGGTAATTTCTGCCTAGACAAGTCATCCAGTTCTTTGGTGAGCAAAGGAGGTTCGTTCTCCCAAGTCTCATTACCAAATAACTTGTCATTTAGCTTCATGATTGCTCCAAGGTACTTAGCAACTTGCTCTTCAGTGATATATTGATCCTCTTCAGAGGAAGAATACTCATCAGAGCTCATGAATGGCAGAAGCAAATCCAGTGGAATCTCTATGGTCTCATTATGAGCCTCAGATTCCCATGGTTCCTCATTAGGGAACTCATTGGAGGCCAGTGGACGTCCATTGAGGTCTTCCTCAGTGGCGTTCACTGCCTCTTCCTCCTCTCCAAATTCGGCCATGTTGATGGCCTTGCATTCTCCTTTGGATTTTCTTCTGTATTGCTTGGAAGAGTACTAGGAGGGAGTTTAGTAACTTTCTTACTCAGCTGACCCACTTGTGCCTCCAAGTTTCTAATGGAGGACCTTGTTTCAGTCATGAAACTTTGAGTGGTTTTGATTAGATCAGAGACCATGTTTGCTAAGTCAGAGTGGCTCTGCTTAGAATTCTCTGTCTGTTGCTGAGAAGATGGTGGAAAAAGCTTGCCATTGCTAAACCTGTTTCTTCCACCATTATTGCTGTTAAAACCTTGTTGAGGTCTCTGTTGATCCTTCCATGAGAGATTTGGATGATTTCTCCATGAAGAATTATAGGTGTTTCCATAGGGATCTCCCATGTAATTCACCTCTTCCATTGAAGGGTTCTCAGGATCATAAGCTTCTTCTTCAGATGAAGCATCCTTAGTACTGCCTGGTGCAGCTTGTATTCAAGACAGACTTTAAGAAATCATATTGACTTGCTGAGTCAATATTTTGTTCTGAGCTAATATGGCATTCAGAGTATCAATCTCAAGAACTCCTTTCTTCTGATTCGTCCCATTGTTCACAGGATTCCTTTCAGATGTGTACATGAATTGGTTATTTGCAACCATTTCGATGAGTTCTTGAGCTTCTTCAGATGAAGAGATCCTCCAGCAGAGCTGTCCAATGACATCTTGGACAGTTCAGACAGACCATCATAGAAGATTCCTATGATGCTCCATTCAGAAAGCATGTCAGAAGGACATTTTCTGATCAATTGTTTGTATCTTTCCCAAGCTTCATAGAGGGATTCACCTTCCTTCTGTCTGAAGGTTTGGACTTCCACTCTAAGCTTACTCAATTTTTGAGGTGGAAAGAACTTTGCTAAGAAGGCATTGACTAGCTTTTCCCAAGAGTTCAGGCTTTCTTTAGGTTGTGAGTCCAACCATATCCTAGCTCTGTCTCTTACAGCAAAAGGGAATAGCATAAGTCTGTAGACCTCAGGGTCAACCCCATTAGTCTTGACAGTGTCACAGATTTGCAAGAACTCAACTAAAAACTGATGAGGATCTTCCAATGGAAGTCCATGGAACTTGCAATTCTGTTGCATTAGAGAAACTAATTGAGGCTTAAGCTCAAAGTTGTTTGCTCAAATGGCAGGGATAGAGATGCTTCTCCCATAGAAGTTGGGAGTAGGTGCAGTGAAGTCACCCAGCACCTTCCTTGCATTGTTGGCATTGTTGTTATTTTTGGCTGCCATGGGTTCTTCTTCTTTGAAGATTTCTGTTAGGTTCTCTACAGAGAGTTGTGCCTTAGCTTCTCTTAGCTTTCGCTTCAAGGTCCTTTCAGGTTTAGGATCAGCCTCAACAAGAATGCTTTTGTCTTTGCTCCTGCTCATATGAAAGAGAAGAGAACAAGAAAATATGGAATCCTCTATGTCACAGTATAGAGATTCCTTGAGGTGTTAGAGGAAAAAAAAAAGAAGGATAGGTAGAAGAATTCGAACTTATCAAAAGAGATGGAGTTTGAATTGTTCATTGAGGAGGAGTGTTAGTCCATAAATAGAAGGATGTGAGAAGAGGGGAAGAAATTTTCGAAAATTAAGTAAAATATTTTAAAAACATTTTGAAAGACACTAATTGATTTTTGAAAACCAAGAGTGGAAAAGAAATCAAGTGATTTTTTAAAAAGATTTTGAAATTAGAAATCAAAAAGATATGATTGAAAACTATTTTGAAAAAGATGTGATTGGAAGATATGATTGAAAAGTTATGGTTTTAAAAAGATGTGATTGAGAAGATATGATTTGAAAAACAATTTAAAAATATTTGATTTTAAAATTAATGACTTGGCTAACAAGGAAAGATATGATTCAAACATTAAACCTTTCTCAACAGAAAAGACAACATACTTGAAATGTTGAATCAAATCATTAATTGATAGCAAGTATTTTTAAAAATGGAAAGAAATTGATTTTGAAAAATATTTGATTGAAAAGATTTGATTTGAAAAAGATTTGATTTTGAAAAGATTTTGAAAACTTGAAAAAAATTTGAGTTAAAAATAAAATCTTCCCTCTTGTGCCATCCTGGCATTAAACGCCCAGAATGGTGCACATTCTGGCGTTTAACGCCCAAAACACTACCCTTTTGGGCGTTAAACGCCCAGCCAGGCACCTTGGCTGGCGTTTAAACGCCAGTTTGCCCTTCTTCACTGGGCGTTTTGAACGCCCAGCTTCTTCTGTGTAATTCCTCTGCTGTATGTTCTGAATCTTCAATTCTCTGTATTATTGACTTGAAAAGACACAAGTTAAAATTTTTTTTGGATTTTTAATAATGCAACTAAAATCAAATAATAATGCATGCAAGACACCAAACTTAGCAGTTTGTATACTACTGACACTAACAAAATGAGAATGCATATGAGAAACAACAAAATACTCAAGTCAAGAGAATTCAAAGATCAGAGCAATGAAATCATCAAGAACAACTTGAAGATCACTTAAGACAAATGAATGAATGCAATAAGAACAGAAACATGCAATTGACACCAAACTTAACATGAGACACTAGACTCAACAAGAAACATACAATATTTTTGGTTTTTATGGTTTTGTAAATTTTTTTTGGATTTTTCGAAAATTAAGTGGAAAAGAAAATAAAGATATCAAAATTCTTAATGAGAATTCCAGGAATCATGCAATGTTAGTCTAAAGCTTTAGTCTAAAGGAATTAGACATGGCTAGCCAAGCTTTAGCAGGACATTACATTCAAGAGCTAAATTGATGAGAATCAATCAGCTTTGGTGATGATAAGAACATCACCTTGAAACACTAGAATTCATTCTTAAGAACTCTGAAGAAAGATACCTAATCTAAGCAACAAGATGAACCGTCAGTTGTCCAAACTCAACAATCCCCGGCAACGGCGCCAAAAACTTGGTGCGCGAAATTGTGATCTCTACTTTTCACAACTCAAACAATCCCCGGTAATGGCTCCAAAAACTTGGTGCTCAATACCATGGTCTAAACATAATTTCACAACTTCGCACAACTAACCAGCAAGTGCACTGGGTCGTCCAAGTAATAAACCTTACGCGAGTAAGGGTCGATCCCACGGAGTTTGTTGGTATGAAGCAAGCTATGGTCATCTTGTAAATCTCAGTCAGGCAGATTCAAATGGTTATGGATGATATATGAATAAAGCATAAAATAAAGATAGAGATACTTATGTAATTCATTGGTGAGAATTTCAGATAAGTGTATGGAGATGCTCAGTCCCTTCCGTCTCTCTATTTTCCTACTGTCTTCATCCAATCCTTCTTACTCCTTTCCATGGCAAGCTGTATGTTGGGCATCACCGTTGTTAGTGGCTACAGTCCCGTCCTCTCAGTGAAAATGTTCAACGCACCCTGTCACGAAAGGTTCTATTTGTAGAGAACTAGTAGCCTAGGGTTTACAAAGATGAGTAAATGACATAAAAATCCACTTCCGGGCCCACTTGGTGTGTGCTTGGGCTGAGCATTGAAGCTTTCATGTGTAGAGACTTTTCTTGGAGTTAAACGCCAGCTTTTGTGTCAGTTTGGGCGTTTAACTCCCATTCTTGTGCCAGTTCCGGCGTTTAACGCCGGGCAGTTTTGAGCTGATTTGGAACGCCGGTTTGGGCCATCAAATCTTGAGCAAAGTATGGACTATTATATATTTCTGGAAAGCCCAGGATGTCTACTTTATAACACCGTTGAGAGCGCGCCAATTGGGCTTCTGTAGCTCCGGAAAATCTACTTCGAGTGTAGGGAGGTCAGAATCCAACAACATCTGCAGTCCTTTTCAGCCTCTGAATCAGATTTTTGCTCAGGTCCCTCAATTTCAGCCAGAAAATACCTGAAATCATAGAAAAACACACAAACTCATAGTAAAGTCCAGAAAAGTGAATTTTAACTAAAAACTAATAAAAATATACTAAAAACTAACTAAAACATACTAAAAACATACTAAAAACAATGCCAAAAAGCGTACAAATTATCCGCTCATCAATCTCCTCATCCCTTTTCCAAGGCTCAAAGGAGATCCAATTATGGAGAGTTTCTTTTCCAAGACAACTAACCAATTGAATTAAGATCGAAAGCTTTCTAATAAGATCAAGAGAAAAGAAAGAAGAAGAATGAAAACTATAATTGATCCATCAAATTACAACAGAGCTCCCTAACCCAATGAAAAGGGGTTTAGTTGTTCATAGCTCTAGAAATGAAAAATGGCAGAAAAGAAGAATCCATGCTAAAAGTGCAGAAAAGTAAATCTATAGAGAGTAGTTTCCAAAAGTGCTAAGCCCTCTCTAGTTCAAAACTACTCGTATATGTACTACTCCTCTTGATCTTCTAGTGAGTTCTTCAAGTCTTGGATGTGGGCTCTGGATCTTGAGTTGAAGCAGTTCTTATCTTTAGTGGGCCCAAGTTGCAGAGAAATATGAATTAGGCTTGGGTATTTAGTAAGATTTAACGTTGAGTGCCATTGTGGGTTCGAGAACGTTAGTGGCATTCACTTTTTCCACTAACGTTCCAACCTCATATATCCACGTTAAATCCAACGTTAGTGGTCTTAACGTGACCACTAACATTGCTTTCTCAAAATTTGGCCAACATTATTGGGACTCACTTTTCTCAATAACGTTGGCTTATACCCCTTCGCGAACGTTAATGGGAATGACTTTTTCCATTAACGTTGCTTAGTGCCCTTTGTTCCTACGTTAGAGTCCACGTTAGTATAGCTAACGTGACTCTTAACGTAGGTGTGATTTACCTTCGAGAGCGTTAGTGACACTTACCTTTGTCACTAACGCTCCAAATGCCAAATTCTCTACGTTGGAACTCACGTTAACTAAGTTAACGTGGCTCTTAACGTAGTAGTGATGCCATCTTCCAACGTTAGTGACAAAAGTGAGTGTCACTAACGTTGGCTCTTTGATCTCAACTCCACGTTAACTTTCACGTTAATGGTCTTAACGTGAAAGTTAACGTAGGCAATGCTAGTTGGTCCAACGTTAGTGACAAAAGTGAGTGTCACTAACGTTGGCTTTTGTTCTCCTCTTCCACGTTAGAGTTCACGTTAACTAAGTTAATGTGACTCTTAACGTGGATCAATGCCAAGTTCTCCAACGTTATTGGAGTTCACGTTTTCTCTTAACGTGGAGTTTCTCTTTTTCTTCTACGTTAACTACCACGTTAACTTAGTTAACATGGCAGGTAACGTGAGCTTTGGATGGCTTCGCAGGCGTTATTGGTGATCACTTTTCTCATTAACGTTGCAAGCTTTACCATTCCACGTTAGTGTTCACGTTAACTAGGTTAACGTGAATACTAACGTGGTTCTTCCTTGCCTCCTTTGCCCTGAAATCAAGCAATTAAAGTGCATCAAAGCTCTAGCCAAAGTCATGAGATTATGCATCATCAATTTATCATGCAATTCTAGCAAAATACTCATGAAATTATGCAAAGTTCACAAAAGTTGCTTGAATTAAGGTGTAAGTGTAATTTCATCCAAAACTTGCCTTATTCACTAAGAAAATGCATGAAACTACCCTAAAACAGTAAAGAAAAGGTCAGTGAAACTGGCCTAGATGCCCTGGCATCACAATACCAAACTTAAAGCTTGCTTGTCCCTAAGCAACTACTGAAGCATAAGAAGAATGAAATGAAAGAACAAGAAGATAAAATAGAAGTAGCATTCCTGGTTTATGGGTTTTCATGCATAGCAACTTAGGTTCTTTCCCTTTAGGTTTCAAGCCTTTATCAACTCCTTAGTCACTTTCTTGATTGCATCCTTTGAGACTTCTTTCTTAGTGATCCTTCCTTCTTTTTCAAAGTTTATTTTTTTTTTCTTTTTGCTAAGTGTTTTGTAAGAGGGCGACTCTTTATGATAAGCTTTCAGCCAACACTCCCAAACCAGTTGGTTTAAGGTGCTAGGTGTTAAGACACCCCTAAGGGCTTACTCCCTCAAGTCTCTTTCCCTCATACATACACACCACAGGCACATGGTTTGTTATTTTCCTTTCTTGAGACCTTGGTGTGCAGCACCTCTTTGGGTTACCAAGTGTCTTGTAGCAAAGGTTACTCTTGATAGTAGACTTTAAGCTGATAATCCCGGATTAGTTAATCCAAGTTACCAAGTGATAAGGCACCCCTAAGAGCTTATTCATCCAAGTATATCCCTTGTACATAAACACCACAGACACATGCCTCAATCTTGAAACCCTTGGTGCCTAGCATTGTTTCTTTTCTTATTGTGTTTCTTTTTTTTCACTTTTATTGCTCTTTCTCTTTTTTTATTGGGATCTTATTGTTTAGCTAGTCTCAAAGGGTGTGTCTCAAACATAGGACTCAGGATAGATAGTTGCTTTCTTTCCTTACTTGGTGAACTAACTTAGCTTACTAATCAACCTACAAATATTCAGAATGCAATTCACAACATAACTCCACTCTTGTTCTTTTCATAACATTTTCTTTTTGATTAACTTAAAGAGACAGGCATACAAGTAAGAAAGATGAAAGTGAACATTCAAGACATTAGGCTAGTGATGGTGTTTTTGCGGAAAACGAATTTTCCAAACACATAGATCTAACCGGCAAGTATACCGGGTCGCATCAAGTAGTAATAACTCACAAGAGTGAGGTCGATCCCACAGGGATTGATGGATCAAGCAATTTTAGTGGGTGATTAGTTTAGTCAAGCTAACATTGAGTGAATTGTGTGAAGTGTAGCCAACAGAAAGTAAATGGCAGAAATCTTAAAGATGCAGAAAGTAAATTGGCAAGTAACTTAAAGAGCAAGAAATGTAAATTGCAAGAATCTTAAATGACAAGAAATGTAAATTGCATTAAATGTAAAGGGGAATGGGTGCAGAAAATTTAAAGGAAAGCAATAAGCAACACTTAGAATAATTGCAGAATAATTAAATTGCATGAAAATTAAAAGGACTTGGGTGCTGGGAATTAAAATTCAACAAGAGAATGTAAGGAGCAATCAAGTAGAAGAGTTACTTGCAACAAATCTTAAACAGAAAGCAGAATTGCTTGAAGAAGCAAACAGAAATTAAATTCAGTTTAATTGCCAAATGAGATTGAAGATCTCAGGAAATCAAAGAGACTAGAGAACAAGTCTAGATCTCAATTCCTTCCTTGATCCAACCAAGAACAATTGCAGAAGAAAAGAAGATAAATGAATTGCAGTATTAAAAGAGAAGATGAAGCAGTATGTGAATTTCAATTATGCAGAAAAAGTGAACAAGAGATCTCAAGGTGAGAATGAAACAGAATTCCTCCAATCTCACTCAAGATTCAAAACAGAAAAAGAAAACCAAGAGAGAGAGCTCTCAAATCCTAATATTCCCTAGTGGGTCTCGCCTTTTTCTAATGGAGCTCCCCTACAAAGATGAAAATGATGCCTTTATATAGGCTTTACAAAGTGAAAAATGAAAATGAAATTAAAACAAATTAAAAATAAAAATCCTAATTTAATTGATCCATGTGCCTTTGAGTGATGATGTGGGCTTAGCTTGCTTTGGATTTGAGGAGAAATGGGTTTGGTTGGCCTTGATTCAATTTGGTGAGGAATTGAATTAAATTGAATTTTGATTGATTTTTGACCCATGACACTCCCAGGAGGCTGCCCTGCCCTTGTGGAGGGCAGGGCAGAAAATTGGTGCATGGTGGTGCGTCCGTGGTGCAAGCTGGTGCGGCCTTGGTGCGCCAGATGCTGCCCTGCCCGCGCTAAGGGCAGGGCAGGAAAAGTTGGTGCGCCAGAAATTCCTTGGTGCTGCCAGAATCAGGAATTGGTGCGCCAGAATTGAAAATTGGTGCGCCAGAATTGAGCTTGGTGCATAGGATGCTGCCCTGCCCTCGCGGAGGGCAGGGCAGAAAAATGTGGTGCTGCCAGGATTGAGTTGCGATGCACGCTGATGCTGCCAGGAGAGAATTGGTGCGCCAGATTTGTGTGTGGTGCGCCAGATTTGTGCACCAACCCAAATGCTGCCCTGCCCTCGCGGAGGGCAGGGCAGTGTTTTCACTTTGATGTCCCAAGTTCGAACCATGGCCGAAACACACGCTACTTAATTTCCTTGGCTTTCTTGGCACCAAAGTAAGGCCTAGTTTCTTGCTTTCTCATGGCCCTTAAAGATGCCTTTCGTTCCTGCCTCAATTGTGCGCCAAATATGGATTGCTATATATCGTTGGAAAGCTCTGAATGTCAGCTTTCCAACGCAACTGGAAGCACATCAATTGGACGTCTGTAGCTCAAGTTATAGCCCTTTGAAGTAGGCATAGTCATGCTGTGTGCGGCCAGATTTTAACTTAGCGAAAATTCTTGCTTCCAACCACACTTTGCATCACGATTCTGCCCTGCCCTTGGCAAGGGCAGGATTGTGTGCGTGCTGGCTGCTTCCTTTCTTGATTTGGTCATGGGCCACGCTTTTAAAAGCGTGGCCTAAGGCTCAAAAGTGTACCCCAACTTCAAAGTGTACCCCAAAGCTCTTTTTTTCTCCTTTTTTTGTGCTTCTTTGCTTCTTTTTCTTCTTATTTCCTACAAGATTTATAAAATTAAAATATCAAGAAAATATATCATTTAAGTATAAAAAACATTCAATATTTAAGCACAAATCATCAATTTCTTGTATGAACAAGCATAGAAAATGGGTATATGATGACATGTCATCAGCTAGCACCATTAACCTAAGCAATAAAACTTAAATGCATAATTGAAAGTCCTAAACTACTCATGGAAGCATATTCTATTTCATACATGATTTTCCTTATTTAAAGCTTTGAAAAAGGTAAACTAAGAAGGGACTTCACCACCTTTCACTTGTTGGCCTGCTCATGTTCTTCTACTTCCTTGCCCTCTTGAAGTTTACTTTTTCCACTTGTGCTTCCTCTCAATCGATTCATTCTGGCTATCTTCCAATCCTCCAGTGCCTTCCTTACTGATTCATGACTTTGTTCTATCATTTCGCGCTCTACTCGTGCTAACTCATCTTTTACATCTTCATATTTTGTTATCCCAGGATGCAAAACAGGCAGTTGTCCGACTAGGTACCCAAGCTTGGCTTGGGTATTCACATGATACCCAGCCTCACTCATGTAGACACCTTCCGAAAATGCTCTATATTCATCAAAAAGATCTTCTTGATCTCTTTGTTTTCGATGCATCTCATGCATGTGTGCACCTTGATGTGCTTGGATGTTGTTTAGCCTTTGGATGGCTTCTTGTTACTGATCTTGCTTTTGATTCAGGTTGTGGAAGGATTCACTCCATTGTCTTCCTTGTTCCAATTGCTGGTCCATCAATTGTTTTTGCCATTCCCCTTGCTGATCCATCCATCTAGGGAATGATCCTTCTTGGCAGTCCATTAATTGCAATTGAAACTCCCTTTGTGCCCCTTGATTTTCCATGCATTGCCTAGATAAGGTATCAATAGCCTCTTGTAATTGGTGCATGCTTAAGGTGGCTGAAGTTTGCTCCTGTGGATGTTGTTCTTCTTCGGCTTGATGAGCTGGCCTCTTTCGTACCCTTCGTGGAGGTAGTGGAGTTGTAGCAGCGTGCATCCGACGATAAGTGATTGGAAGACCAACCTTTATCCACTCGGGGTTTTTATCCTCAAATATCACCCTGGCCAGTTTGCAAAGGCGAAAGATAGTGCTGGGATAACCCAACTTTCCTCCAGAATCACTCTTCTCAGCAAGCTTCCGAATGCCTTGGGCTATGAGTTCATGAGAGCCTTGATCTCTCCTCCCTTCATAGACATTGCACCATCGTTGCTCTCTTGAGGTTTACCTCTGAGTTGTTTCCGGCTGGGAGGATGGATCTCCTTATAATTTCGAACCAACCTTTAGCCTCAGGGAGGAGATCTCCTCTTTTTATAAATTTGGTCTTCCTCTTGGGGCCTCTTTCCCAATCTGCTCCTTACACACATATATCCTGTATAATCTGGTCATAATTGGGGTTTTTGTCCATTCTCGAGTGATAGCTCTCCTCTTCAAAGGGTATGCTTCTCAATTTCAACACTCTCATGATAGTCATGGGACTAAAATCCACCATGACCCCTCTCACAAAACTTGTGTATGAGTCATCCGCCTTGTCTTGCCTAACTGCATTTGCATAGAACTCTCTTACTAGAGTTGCATTCACCCTTGTGATTGGATCGGTGAGGAGCTCCCATCGGCGTTGTTCTACCTTCTTTGTGATTTCTGGACACTCGACTTTTGTGACTTGAAAGCCTAGTTCGTAAATGATTTCTTTCTCAGTCATCCACCCATACTGGAATGCATGATAAAAGGTTCTAAATCGCCCTTCATCAAAAGGAGGATGCTCTATGGGTTCCTTCTCCTTTTGTCTCTTGGAGCTTGATGATGCCATGCAAGATTGTTGATGTGTTGGTTATTCTCAAGATGGCTAGGAGGCTGTATGTGAAGCCTTGGTGGAGGGTGATGTGTGTATGACCGAAGGAAGGAAGTAGGAAAGGGTTTATATAGAAAGATGGCAATTGATTGAAGGGTGTGGATTGATGGTGTTGTTTGATAATGGACAGTTGGGGTTTTAGGATTGAATGAGCAGAAGGATCACCTCCTTTATGGGGGTCTTGGTTCGGTCCTCAAGATTGTCCACTCCTAATGTTGCATGGCAACACTTCCAAGGACATTCCCCATGAAGACAAGTGTGAAATTCCCTTGGTGTAGTGGCCGAATCTCCCTTCCTCAATTGTCCTATCAAGTACCATCAATGTCCTTTTTGATTCCCTATACACGAAAATAAAATGCGATGGGTTATTTGAAATTTTTGGTGGGAAAAAAAGTGTGAACTAACAAAATATTTATTTTTCTTTTGTTTTTACATGACTAAATGCTTTCCATGAATGCAAATCAATCAACCATTAAGCTTCCCATGCATGCATGTTGGTACACCAAACTTGTTTGTGATCACATGGTGCAACAAGTTTGGGGAATAAATCTTCCTCATAGGGTGTGTTCAAACCTCACTTGGTGTGCTTTGAACACCAAACTTATCATGTACTATACGTTGCATGTAAAGGAGCTTTATATTAGTTGTTAAAATTGATTTGAAATTCCATGGAAATTGCCTTATTACTATTATTAGAGATTTAAGAAAGGAGGTATAGAACATGGGTTGCCTCCCATGAAGCGCTTCTTTAGCGTCATTAGCTTGACGGTTGACCCTTGTCAGGGTGGTTGGTGGTGCTTGAAATCCTCTCCTCTTGCAGTGAACCTATGTCCATTGGCTTTGTTGATAAGCTCCATATGCTCTAAGGACAAGATTTTGTTGATAGTGTACACAGGAGGCAGCTGAGATGAAATAGTGGGGGAGGTGAGGTGATATAGATGGAAAGTATGTAGAGATCACTTCATCACCTGGCGAGAAATTTTCTGTAGGAATTTTCTTATTTCTCCATCACCTTGGAACTTTCTTCTTTGTATCTCTTGATGCTTGCTTGTTCTCTATAGCTCCTTTCCCTAAGGGATCCTTGTTATTGCCAATGCATGAATTTGGTGGTTCTGGTTCCCTTTGGATTACCTTTGAATGTGGTTCTTCCTGAATATGTGGCTTCCCATCCAATGTGGTTTCCAATTGTGTTGTTTGTGCTTCCTTGTTTATTTCTTGCATCAGTGCTTCATTCTGCTCTTCTCTTAATTCTTTGTTCTCTTGACTTGATTCTTGTGAGAGGTTGAAAACATTGAAAGTGAGCTGCTCATCATGTATTCTTAGCACTAGCTCTCCTCGCTCTACATCTATGAGTGCTCTAGCTGTGGCTAGGAATGGTCTTCCCAGAATGATGGGGTAAATAGGATTCTCATCCATTTCCAAAACAACAAAATCTATGGAAAGATAGTAGCTCCAACCTTCACCAGCACATTTTCAACCACTCCTATTGCTTGTTTTTGAGTTTTGTCAGCCAATCTGATAATTACATTAGTATGAGTTAGTTCATTGATTTGGAGCTTCTTCATGAGGGAGAGAAGCATTAAGTTAATACTTGCTCCCAAGTCACAAAGCCCTTTGTCAATCATTGTTTCTCCTATGGCACAAGGAATGTGAAAAATCTCTGGATCCTTCTTCTTTGTGGGTGGCCCTGGTTGAATGAGAGCACTGCAATCCCTGTTCATCTTTATTGTTTGTCCACCCTTCAATGGACTTTTTCTGGCTAGTAGCTCCTTTATATACTTGATGTAGAAATGCATTTGCTGGAGGGCTTTAATAAATGGTATATTTACATTAAGAGATGCAAACATATCAAGGAACCTTAAGTACATTCTCCCTGCTACACCACCTTTAAGCCTGTGAGGAAAAAGTGCATATGGGTTCAACACCTCCTTCTTTTTTAGCTCTTCCTTGGATGTAGGTTGAGCTGTATGGCTTCCTTCCTCCTGGCTTTCCTTTTGATTATTTTGGAGGTGCTCTACTCCATTCATACTCCCCTCATCACTTGTGGTTATCATTTTGCATTCTTCTCATCTCACTTTCTTTGTTTCTCCTCTTGGATTCTTCTCTGTATCACTAGGAAATCCATTAGTGGGTTTGGGAATTTGTTGAGATAGATACCCTACTTGAGACTCCAATCTCTTGATGTTTTCTCCTTGGTTCTTGATATTGGCTCGCACTTCTTCCTTAAACACTTTGTTGTCTTGGACTTCTCTGCATAAGTTTTCATGTAGAGCCTCAATCTTTGAGAGTCTATCCTCGGTTATTGATGGTGGGTTGAGATTAGGTGGTTGAGAAGATTGGTTAGATGGATGTTGGTAATATCTCTGTGAGGTGTTTTGATGAGTTGCATTGTTGTTGGAGTTGAGATTGTGGTGTCTCTGATCTTGCCCTTGGTCTTGTTGATTTTTCCATCCAAAGTTGGGGTGATTTTTCCATCCAGAGTTGTAAGTTTTGGAGTATGGATCATGGACTTGTCTAGGTGAATTTCCAACATAGTTGGCTTGCTCCCAATCACCTTCTTCTCCTATGTTTACTCCTTCTTGAGCTGATGATGAGGTGATGGCTGTTGTAACTTGGTTCTCCTCCACCTTCTTGGTAAGATCTGCTAGCTGCTTGGTGATCATCTTGTTTTGAGCTAACAATGCATCCATGTGGTTCAGCTCCATTACTCCTCTGGTGTTACTTCTTTCAGAGGCATAGAAGTAGTCATTTTCAGCAACTGTTTCAATGACATCTATGGCTTCTTCAATGGTTTTCTTCTTATTTAGAGAGCCTCCTGATGAATGATCCACAACCTTCTTTGACTCATATGAAAGACCTTCATAGAAGATGTGAAGTTGAACCCACTCATTAAACATCTCTGGTGGGCATCTCCTTGTTAGGTCTTTGAATCTCTCCCATGCTTCATAAAGTGTCTCACCATCTTGTTGTCTAAAAGTTTGCACCTCAGCTCTCAGCCTATTAATCCTTTGAGGAGGGTAAAATCTTGCCAAAAACTTGTTCACCACTTCTTCCCAATTAGTTAAGCTCTCCTTTGGGAAGGATTCAAGCCATTTGGATGCCTTGTCCCTGAGTGAAAAAGGGAACAAGAGCAACCTATAGACATCTGGATGGACTCCATTGGACTTCACAGTGTCACAAATCCTCAGGAAGGTGGTTAAACATTGATTAGGATCTTCTTGAGCACCTCCTCCAAATGAGCAATTATTTTGCACAAGAGTGATGAGCTGGGGTTTTAGCTCGAAATTGTTGGTATGTATGGTGGGCTTCTGAATGCTGCTTCCATAGTTTCCTGGATTAGGATTGATATAGGATCCTAAAACTCTTCTTTCTTGCCTAACACGGTTTGCATGTCCTTTGAAGAACTGAAGATTGATGGTTTAGAAGTTATAGTAAACTCTCGTTGTAAGTATAGTTACTAAACCAAGCAATCAACCTTTATTACAAACGTTTTGGTTGTCACAAGTAACAAACCCCTAAATAAATTGATAACCGAAGTATTTAAATCTCGGGTCGTCTTCTCAAGGAATTGCAGGGAGGTATGTTCTTATTATTGGTTATGAGTTTGTAAATTGGGGGTTTTAAGAATGAGGGGCAATTATGATAAATGATGAATAAAATAAATAAATGACAGTAAAATAAACTCTTGGCAAGGTATGAGAAATTAGAAGTCCTATCCTAGTTATCCTTATCAATTGTGATGAGAATTAGATTTTTCTCCCACTTTGTTAACCTCTAACTATGAAGGTAAGTTAAGTGGATGAATTAATTCGAATCTTCAAATTCCAGTCTTTCCTTGGGAAAAGTTAGAATTATTAGATCTCAAATTAATTCTTGAAGAATTCCAATTTTTAGTCAACAATGAGTTTGATAACTCAAGAGTTACCAATTAATCAACCAAAGCCAAAAGGGAATAAAATCTACTTGAATGAAAATAATTTGGATAGAGCGCAAGCATCAATAACATAAATTAGAGAAAACAATCATAAATCTGAAATACCTCAATTGCATTAATAAAATAAAATCAATCCAAATATGAAGAGTCATAAGCCAAATAAGCAACATCAATAATCAACAATTAAGAGAAGTCGAAATAAAAAGATATTGAACCTGATAAAAAGATGAGATAAAATATTCCTAAGTTCTAAAAATCCTAATCCTAATCCTAAGAGAGAGGAGAGAACCTCTCTCTCTAAAAACTACATCTAAAACCTAAAATTGTGAATTATGAAAGCATGTTGTGTCTCTGCAAATTCCCTGACTTTAATCTGTGTTTCTGGGCCGAAAACTGGGTTGAAATGCAGCCCAGAATTTTTGCCAGCGACTTTTGTAATTCTGCAGATCGCGTACGTCACGTGTTTGCGTTGTCCACGCGTTCGCGTCACTTAGCATTTCTCGTACCACGCGTGCGCGTCGTCCACGCTTTCGCGTTATTCGTGCAGCTTCCAATCCGCGCGGTCGCGTCAGGCACGCGAACGCGTCACTCTGATTTCTTCCATTTCGCGCGGTCGCGTGAGCCATGCAACCGCGTGACTTCTCGCTGGTCATCTCCTCAATTCCTTGTGTTCATTCCATTTTTGCACGCTTCCTCTTTATTCTCTAAGCCATTCCTGCCCTATGAAGCCTGAAACACTTAACACACAGATCAAGGCATCGAATGGTAATAAGAGAGGATTAAGATTAGCTAAATTAAGACTAAAGAAGCATGTTTTCAATCATAGAACTAAACTAGGAAGGAATTGTAAAATCATGCAAATCTTATGAATAAGTGGGTGAAAAGCTTGATAAAACCACTCAATTAAATACAATATAAACCATAAAATAGTGGTTTATCAACCTCTCCACACTTAAACATTAGCATGTCCTCATGCTAAACTCAGGGAGACCAAATAAATGAGTAGGGAAAGGCAAGACTCATGCAATGCAACCTATGAATGTGAATGCAACTACATGCAAAATGTTTCTACCTACTTGGTAAAAAAGTAAATAAATCCTTCAAGAATAAATATGAACTGAGTTTCACTAATTCAAATCATACAATGAAAATTAGTAAGCTTGTAAGAAGATAGCTCATAAAAGCAGGGAACATAGAATCAAGCATTGAACCCTCACTGGTAGTGTATATCACTCTAATCTCTCAAGTGTATAGGGTACTTCACTCTAATCTTCTCTAATCATACTTTCTAAACTTGTTCTTCAGCTAACCAATCAACAAATATTTAGTATACTAATGCAAACATCATGAGGTCTTTTCAAGGTTGTAATGGGGCTTGATGACAAGTCATCATATACCCATTTTCTATGCTTTTTCATACAAGAAATTGATAAATTGTGCTTAAATATTGAATGCTTTTATACTTAATTGGTATATTTCCTTGATCTTTTAATTTTATAAATCTTGTAGGAAATAAGAAGAGAAAGAAGCAAAGAAGCACAAAAAAAGGAGAAAAAAAGAGCTTTGGGACACATTTTGAAGTTGGAGCACACTTTGGAGGCTTAGGCCACGCTTTTAAAAGCGTGGCCCATGACCAAATTAAAGAGGAAAACAACCAGCACGCACACTGCCCTGCCCTTGCCAAGGGCAGGGCAGAATCATGATGAAACAAAGTGAGGTTGGAGCAAATTTTCGCTAAGTTAAAATCTGGCCGCTCACAACATGACCATGCCTACTTCAAAGGGCTATAACTTGAGCTACAGACGTCCGATTGATGTGCTTCCAGTTGCGTTGGAAAGCTGACATTCAGAGCTTTCCAACGATATATAGCAATCCATATTTGGCGTACAATTGAGGCAGAAACGAGAGGCATCTTTAAGGGCAAAAAACAAGCGAAAATAAACCAAAATGCTTCCATCAAGGCTCGAAGCTGGAGCCTCACTCCAAAACAAAGTGGCGCTCAATTTTCTGCCCTGCCCTCTTGGAGAGCAGGGCAATGTCGTGCTCTTCATGGAAAATCAAGAAAAAAATTGCTCCTCAAGTGCTTTCACCAAGTTTCGAACCAAGCACCTAAGGGGAGTGAGGAGCGCATCATGATACGGTCCAAGGAAGTGAGTGCGCAAGACACACATGCAAGGCAACATTGCCCTGCCCTCCACAAGGGCAGGGCAGCATCTTCACACACCAAGCTCGCACGCACAAGCATCCTGCAGCGCACCACGCCCGCACCAAGGCCGCACACACCAAATCCTGCCCTGCCCTCCACAAGGGCAGGGCAGCCTCCTGGGAGCAAATAATCATGGGCCAAAAGTTCAATTTCATATAAATTCAATTCCTCACCAAATTGAATCAAGGCCATCCAAGACCCATTCTCCCTCAAATCCAAAGCAAGCAAAAGCCCACTCAACATGACTCAAAGGCACAAGAACAAGCTAGAACTAGGATTTTCATTTAATTTGTTTTTCATTTCAATTTCATTTTATTTTGTAAAGCCTATATAAGGCATCATTTCCATCTTTGTAAGAGGAGAGCTCGATTAGAAATAGAAAAGAGGCTAGCACACTAGGGAGTATTAGGATTTGAGCTCTCTTTCGTAGTTTTGATTGCTGTTTTGGAATTTTGGATTGGGAAGGAAGGAATTCTGTTTCATTCCTGATTTGAGATTCATCCTGTTCTCTTACTGCATAACTTAATTTTCATTTGCTGTTTTAAATCTTCTTCTTCTGCAATCTGTTCTTTTAATTTTCTGCAACCTCTCTCTTGTTGGATCAAGGAAGGACTTGAGATCTAGACTTGTTTTCTAGTCTCTTCCACTCCTGAGATCTTCAACATCCTTTTAATTGCTGCAAATTAAGCATTGCTTTTCTGTTTTTAAATTCTTCAAGGCATTTTACTCTTTTGCTTATGATCTACTGTAATTCAATTCATCTTTAGTTCTTCTGTTATTTGCAATTTACTTTCTCTTGTTTAATTTCTGAAATTCCAGCACCCCAACCCCTTTACTATTCATGTAATTTACTTTTCTTGCAATTTAAGTTTCAGCTATTTTACTTTCTTGTTATTTAAGTTACTTTCAATTTTACTTTCTGCACTTTAATTTTCCTTGCTATTTACTTTCTGTTGGCTACACTTCATCCAAATTCACTTAAATGTTAGCTTGACTAAACTAATCACCCACTAAAATTGCTTGATCCATCAATCCCTGTGGGATCGACCTCACTCTAAGTGAGTTATTACTACTTGATGCGACCCGGTACACTTGCCGGTTGGATTTGTGTGTTGGAAATTCATTTTTCCACAAAAACACCATCAAGTTTTTGGCGCCGTTGCCGGGGATTGATTAGATCAACAATGATTAAGTGGGTGAGAAGTCTAGATCAAGCATTTTTTTTGTTTTTGTTCTCTGTTTTAAAGTGAAACCAAGGTGTTTGAGTTTTTGCCTCACTAAGAAATTCTCATCTCTGATATGAGTAATTTCAATTTTCCTTGGTGTTGTGTTTTCCAAAATTTAAATGGAGTTCAACTCATCTTATGATCGAACAAATTTTATGGGATATTACCCACCATCACCAATCTCTAATGGTGGTTGGGAATATCACCAAGAAGATACAAATTCTGAGCACTCCAATCCTTGGAGATTTGCTTCAGAACCCCAAGATGAGCAAGAAAATTTTGAGGGATACCAACCACCACCACAAAATGATTCATATCATTATCCTCATGGTGGATGGGAGTATCAACAAGGAATGAAGGAGTATGAACAATCAAGTGAAATGAACTATTTCCCAGAGCCACAAAGTGACTCATACTATTATGGCACGTACACAAAAGATGGCTGGGAAGGGAAATGCAATGATTCACATTCTAATTATTTAAGAACATTATCACTTGATTGTGCTGCCAGAGCATACTTGGAAGAGTGTTCATCATTTGATTATGCCTCAACACAAAATTCCCTCCAAGATCCATACAACTCATCTCACCAACCACAAAATTACTCTCAACCTTTATCCTTTGAGCTAGTGGCTGAGGATCCCCTTCAAAAGTCCAGAGAATTATTGGAAAGACAAGAACAAATTATGGAAGAACAAAAACAACGCTGGACAGAACAAGAATTCCTCCTCAAGAAAACAGAAGGGCATGTAGAGCAAAGGAAGATTCATTCAGGATCACCAAGTTTTAAGGATGAGGAACAATCTGTGAGTGAAGAAGAGGAAGAAGAGGTTCCTATATCAATTGAAATTTCAATGGAGGAAGAGCAAGATGAGGAGGCTACTGTATCAAGTGAACTTTCAATGAAGAACGAGGTGGTTGAAAATGAAATTGCACTTGAGATGACAAAGGAACATGAAAACTCACAAATCTCACAAACTTCCCTGGACCAAAATGCCTCAACACTTGAATCCATGATTGAAAGGTATGAAGAGGAGATGAAGAAAGCTTGGGAAGATCAACAAACCTCCTCCATAAAAGAGCTATTAAAGCAAATGTTGAGTGCAAGAGAGGAAGTGGAAGAGCAAGAAAGTGAGGAAGACACTCAAGAGAAGTCAAACTCAAATGAAGCAGACAGGCATATGAAGGACAAGCTCATGGAACCACCAATTCAAAAGGCTCTGGATGAAGATCAAACTCCAAAAATCACACAGCAACCATGTCTTAACATCCAAGAAGTGAAGGCAACTAACAAAAGCACCAATCCTGTCCCTAAAAGCAAGCTCAACCAAGCCAATTTCAAAAGAAAGCTTGCTGAGAGGAAACCAAGAAAGGGGACAATAGCTGAAACTTCTACTCCCTTGAAGTCATTCCTCTTAACCAATTGGAAGAAGAGGAAGAAAGTGAATAACAACATGTCAAGCTAATGACACTAAAAGAGCACTTGTTGGGAGGTAACCCAACCGTAGGTAACATTTCTTCTCTGCTTTGTCTTCGTTCTTTACTTTGTTTAAATTCAATAAATGGGCATATGGTTACATTCTAAGTTTGGTGTTGTCTTGCAATAACTTGTTTTTAATCTTTTTGGATGATTGCATCAAATCAAAAATGGAAGTGACACACTAAGATTCTAAGTTTGGTGTGCCACTTAATTCTCTATGCAATTCATTAAGCAACACCACTTGTCTGCATAATCATAAGGCCTTTGCAGTGTTATTTTTCTTTTGGTTTGACATTTTATTATTCTGTTTACTTTAGTTATTTCTTTTTAATACTTCCACTTATTTTGCTTCTTAACTATTTTTGTTAATATATCACCAAGAGATCCTTATTCATGACATATTCTTGGCTTGGTGATTGTATTTAACATATAACAGTTTCTTTTGTTTAGTTTTAATTCAAATAAATTGACATATGGTTGTATTCTAAGTTTGGTGTTGCTATGCAACAAAATTTGATTCCAATCCTTACAAGATACTTGCATCAATTCCAAGTGAAAGTGTCACACTAAGTTTGGTGTGCCACTTATATTTTTTTTATGCAATGTATCATGCACACCATCTTATGTTTGCAATCATAGTGTTTTTGTTTCTCCGTGCCTTGATTGTTATCTTTAATTTTGCTTGCTTAAAACACATGTGCTACTAACATTTCATTGTGTAAGACATTCATGATCCATCTTAGCCCCATAGCCATTGTTCTAATTGTTGCTTGAGGATGAACAAGCATTCTGAGTTTGGTATGGGAAGGAGGAAAATGGGAGAAAAATGACAACAATAGAGAAGATGAACTACAAGGTTGTAAAGTTCCTTTTCCTCTCATTTGTTTCATAAACTGCATGATTGTCTTTACCTTCTCTGTATACATGTGTGTATGAATAAGCATAGCTTGAATTTTGATTTATAATATGTTGTTGTGGCATTATAACTACCAACTTGAGCTTTGTGAATTCAAAAGCAATAAAGCATCATGATCATAAACAAACAAGGCATTAAAGAAGATTTTAGCATGTGCATACAAGTATTGGAAAGCTAGTATGATTAATTGTTGCTCAATTGCATTGGATTTTATTTAATTGAAGTTTTTCATCTAGTACATTTTGTGAAATCTTTTGAAATCATGAAAACCTTGAAGAAGCAAATACAATTAAAGCAAGAAAAGAAAAAGGGAAAGAATGAGAAAGCTGAAGGCTCTGAGTACCAATGGTAATTTATTTGCTAAGTGCTTGTGGTGTTTATGTATCAAGCCAAATGCTTGAAAACAAAACACTTAGAAGTCAAGGCTAGGCTCAAGTGCAAAAGCACTCCCTCAAAGCTCAAGGTTCTGAGCATCAATGATTAGAGAGTCAAGAAAAGAAAAAAATGATGAGCTTAATGAAGTCCTCTAATTAAATGCTTGTGGTGCTTATGTATCAAGTGGTAATACTTGAAAACAAAGCATTTAGAAGTCGTAGCTTTGTTATCAACTCATGGGGCAAAGCACCCAAAAGGAGAAGCTAAAAAAAAAATAAAAATAAAAAAAATATTCAAAAGCTTGTTTCAAGGAAGAATTATAAGAAAAAGATTTCATAAATTGAGCTAGATAGAAGCATCAATCATTTACATTTCTTTTGTGATTGAAGCATGCTTAGAAAACTAGCTTACCATGAACATTGAGTTGCTATTCTTCTTACCTTGGGTTGTCAATCTTTATTGCATGATTCTTTTCTTGCTTGGGGACAAGCAAGGTTTAAGTTTGGTGTTGTGATGACAAGTCATTATATACCCATTTTCTATGCTTTTTCATACAAGAAATTGATAAATTGTGCTTAAATATTGAATGCTTTTATACTTAATTGGTATATTTCCTTGATCTTTTAATTTTATAAATCTTGTAGGAAATAAGAAGAAAAAGAAGCAAAGAAGCACAAAAAAAGGAGAAAAAAAGAGCTTTGGGACACACTTTGAAGTTGGAGCACACTTTGGAGGCTTAGGCCACGCTTTTAAAAGCGTGGCCCATGACCAAATTAAAGAGGAAAACAACCAGCACGCACACTGCCCTGCCCTTGCCAAGGGCAGGGCAGAATCATGATGAAACAAAGTGAGGTTGGAGCAAATTTTCGCTAAGTTAAAATCTGGCCGCTCACAGCATGACCATGCCTACTTCAAAGGGCTATAAGTTGAGCTACAGACGTCCAATTGATGTGCTTCCAGTTGCGTTGGAAAGCTGACATTCAGAGCTTTCCAACGATATATAGCAATCCATATTTGGCGTACAATTGAGGCAGAAACGAGAGGCATCTTTAAGGGCCAAAAACAAGCGAAAATAAACCAAAATGCTTCCATCAAGGCTCGAAGCTGGAGCCTCACTCCAAAACAAAGTGGCGCTCAATTTTCTGCCCTGCCCTCTTGGAGAGCAGGGCAATGTCGTGCTCTTCATGGAAAATCAAGAAAAAAATTGCTCCTCAAGTGCTTTCACCAAGTTTCGAACCAAGCACCTAAGGGGAGTGAGGAGCGCATCATGATACGGTCCAAGGAAGTGAGTGCGCAAGACACACATGCAAGGCAACATTGCCCTGCCCTCCACAAGGGCAGGGCAGCATCTTCACACACCAAGCTCGCACGCACAAGCATCCTGCAGCGCACCACGCCCGCACCAAGGCCGCACACACCAAATCTTGCCCTGCCCTCCACAAGGGCAGGGCAGCCTCCTGGGAGCAAATAATCATGGGCCAAAAGTTCAATTTCATATAAATTCAATTCCTCACCAAATTGAATCAAGGCCATCCAAGACCCATTCTCCCTCAAATCCAAAGCAAGCAAAAGCCCACTCAACATGACTCAAAGGCACAAGAACAAGCTAGAACTAGGATTTTCATTTAATTTGTTTTTCATTTCAATTTCATTTTATTTTGTAAAGCCTATATAAGGCATCATTTCCATCTTTGTAAGAGGAGAGCTCGATTAGAAATAGAAAAGAGGCTAGCACACTAGGGAGTATTAGGATTTGAGCTCTCTTTCGTAGTTTTGATTGCTGTTTTGGAATTTTGGATTGGGAAGGAAGGAATTCTGTTTCATTCCTGATTTGAGATTCATCCTGTTCTCTTACTGTATAACTTAATTTTCATTTGCTGTTTTAAATCTTCTTCTTCTGCAATCTGTTCTTTTAATTTTCTGCAACCTCTCTCTTGTTGGATCAAGGAAGGACTTGAGATCTAGACTTGTTTTCTAGTCTCTTCCACTCCTGAGATCTTCAACATCCTTTTAGTTGCTGCAAATTAAGCATTGCTTTTCTGTTTTTAAATTCTTCAAGGCATTTTACTCTTTTGCTTAAGATCTACTGCAATTCAATTCATCTTTAGTTCTTCTATTATTTGCAATTTACTTTCTCTTGTTTAATTTCTGAAATTCCAGCACCCCAGCCCCTTTACTATTCATGTAATTTACTTTTCTTGCAATTTAAGTTTCAGCTATTTTACTTTCTTGTTATTTAAGTTACTTGCAATTTTACTTTCTGCACTTTAATTTTCCTTGCTATTTACTTTCTGTTGGCTACACTTCATCCAAATTCACTTAAATGTTAGCTTGACTAAACTAATCACCCACTAAAATTGCTTGATCCATCAATCCCTGTGGGATCGACCTCACTCTAAGTGAGTTATTACTACTTGATGCGACCCGGTACACTTGCCGGTTGGATTTGTGTGTTGGAAATTCATTTTTCCACAAAAACACCATCAGGGCTGAGGTAAAGGTGGGGATGTATATATAAGGCTAAGTGAGCTAACAGAGTGAATCCTTGATTAGTCTAAGATCTCACCTAACATATACATACTTTATTAAATTTAAAATTCTTTACCTAGCTACCCAAAATTTTCCCACTTTTGTATTACATGCTTATGTATCAAACTTATTTTTTAAATTTTGTTCTATGTGCATTGCTTTATTTTGCATTTGGGGAATTCTTTTGTATCCCCTTTATTTAAATACTAAATTTTTTTAATCTATTTATTATTTTTTGTTTTTTATGCAATATGCAGAATGCAATGCTTAATATGAATGCTATGCAAGTATGCATGATTCCAGGTTCAATCAAAACTCAAAAACAAACAAAACAGACTAGAATTAAAACTGAAAGAGGAACGATAATGCCATGGTAGGTTGTCTCCCACCTAGCACTTTCAGTTAAAGTCCTTAAGTTGGACATTTGATGAGCTTCCTGCTTTGGTGGCTTGTGCTTGAATTCGTCCGGAAATCTCCACCAGTGTTTGGAATGCTAGCATCCTCCGGGGTCCCAAATAAGGCACTTAAAACCGTTGAGCAGTTTCAAACAGGTTTCCAGGCTCCCGGCGTGTTGAATGTCAGAATAGACTCCAGGATCCCAAACTTTTCTTCTACACCCGTCTTTGTCTTGATCTACATCTTTCCAGCCGGGTGGTGAGTAGTCTGAATTCTCACTACAGTGACCAAACAGCTTTCGAGATCCTTTCAATTGAGCTTGACACCAATCCTTGCACCTCAGATTGAAGTGCAAAGCCTCATTGAATCTCGCATACCAGCTCTGAGTGCGAGTCATTTCCCTTTTGCTCTTAAAGCCGTAAAGAGCTCTAAGCTGGCCATCTGTTTCAAGTAAACCATATTCAAGTGAAAAAGTAAAGATAAAAGCTAAGGATTTTACCCACTTGAAGTCTGTGTTGGGTGGTAATGGCCTTGGGATAGGTGTTTCTAGTGGCTCTGCAAGCTCTACTCCCTTGTGGTCTTCTGTGAATTCCTCCACTTCTTTGCAAATTGCTTCAACTTCCACCATGTCTTGATCAAAGTCATTGATATCTTCCTCATCACTTGAGTCATAAACAGGAGGTTGAGAAAAGTCGACCTCTGCATCATCTTCATATTCACTTGGGGAAGATTCTTCCATCTCAAAGAATTTACTTGCGGATGCAAGTTCGTTACTAAGAGAACTCGACTCGTGATCATCGTCATCAAGGAAACTTGCTTCTTGGGTTATTCCGTCCAGTTCTTCATAAGATATCTGCATTAGAGGCTGTGCAACATCCTCTTTAGCATCAATTGTAACATCCTTGACAAAATTCTCCACAACTCTGGATTCAGGTGGTGGTTCGGCATCTCCTAAATCTTCAACCAACTCTTCTTCTTCTACAATGACAGCGTCCTCTACTTGTTCCAGTACGAAGTTGTGCTATATGCTGTCCATTGGAGCTTCTTGTGTCTTCTTCGTGCTGCATTCTTCATTAGATTCTCCACGTGAAGCCATGGGAGTCTGTTGAGGGGCTGAACGTCTGGAAGATAATTGATTCATTGCTTGCTCCAGTTGATGAAAGGTTGCATTAAATTGTTTTACTAATTCTTCGAGGCGAACCTGTGATTCTGGGCTTGATGGATATGGACATGGTGTATAGGGGAGTGGTGGTTCTTGGGAGTAATTGAATTGGCGTTGGGGTAGATAAGGATCATGTGGTAGTAAATGGTGAAAAGAAGCGTGTGAGTGTGGTGGTTTGAAGTTACGTCGAGAGGATGGTCTCTGAGCACAGGGTGGGGCTTGTTGGTAGCTACAAGGCAGTCCACCGAATCTATCAGTTGGGTATGCATTGTAGAATGGTCTTTGTCCATGATATCTAGGATGAAGTTGTTGCCTAAAGGGTTGATTAGATCCTTGTGGCTCCATCCATCTTTGATTGCTTAGACCTTGATGCATAGTCCTGTTATAGCTTCCATTCCTTGCAACAAAATTAGAACCAAACTCAAAGCGAGAGGGGTAAGAATTCATAATAGATATCAAAAATAAGAGGGAAGAGAGAAAATAAATAAACAAGTAAAAGAAAAATATTTACAAAAACCAATAATAAGGCACACGTTTGCAATTCCCCAGCAACGGCGCCATTTTGAAGAACTGAAGATTGATGGTTTAGAAGTTATAGTAAACTCTCGTTCTAAGTATAGTTACTAAACCAAGCAATCAACCTTTCTTACAAACATTTTGATTGTCACAAGTAACAAACCCCTAAATAAATTGATAACCGAAGTATTTAAACCTCGGGTCGTCTTCTCAAGGAATTACAGGGAGGTATGTTCTTATTATTGGTTATGAGTTTGTAAATTGGGGGTTTTAAGAATGAGGGGCAATTATGATAAATGACGAATAAAATAAATAAATGACTGTAAAATAGACTCTTAGCAAGGTATGAGAAATTAGAAGTCCTATCCTAGTTATCCTTATCAATTGTGATGAGAATTGGATTTTTCTCCCACTTTGTTAACCTCTAACTATGAAGGTAAGTTAAGTGGATGAATTAATTCGAATCTTCAAATTCCAGTCTTTCCTTGGGAAAAGTTAGAATTATTGGATCTCGAATTAATTCTTGAAGAATTCCAATTTTCAGTCAACAATGAGTTTGATAACTCAAGAGTTACCAATTAATCAACCAAAGCCAAAAGGGAATAAAATCTACTTGAATGAAAATAATTTGGATAAAGCACAAGCATCAATAACATAAATTAGAGAAAACAATCATAAATCTGAAATACCTCAATTGCATTAATAAAATAAAATCAATCCAAAAATGAAGAGTCATAAGCCAAATAAGCAACATCAATAATCAACAATTAAGAGAAGTCGAAATAAAAAGATATTGAACCTGATAAAAAGATGAGATAAAAATATTCCTAAGTTCTAAAAATCCTAATCCTAATCCTAAGAGAGAGGAGAGAATCTCTCTCTCTAAAAACTACATCTAAAACCTAAAATTGTGAATTATGAAAGCATGTTGAGTCTCTGCAAGTTCCTTGACTTTAATCAGTGTGTCTGGGCCGAAAACTGGGTTGAAATGCGGCCCAGAATCTCTGCCAGCGACTTTTGTAATTCTGCAGATCGCGCACGTCACGCGTCTGCGTCGTCCACGCGTTCGCGTCACTTAGCAGTTCTCGTACCACGCGTGCGCGTCGTCCACGCTTTCGCGTCATTCGTGCAGCTTCCAATCCACGCGGTCGAGTCAGGCACGCGAATGCGTCACTCTGATTTCTTCCATTTCGCGCGGTCGCGTGAGCCAGGCGACCGCGTGACTTCTCGCTGGTCATCTCCTCAATTCCTTGTGTTCCTTCCATTTTTGCACGCTTCCTCTTTATTCTCTAAGCCATTCCTGCCCTATGAAGCCTGAAACACTTAACACACAGATCAAGGCATCGAATGGTAATAAGAGAGGATTAAGATTAGCTAAATTAAGACCAAAGAAGCATGTTTTCAATAATAGAACTAAACTAGGAAGGAATTGTAAAATCATGCAAATCTTATGAATAAGTGGGTGAAAAGCTTGATAAAACCACTCAATTAAATACAATATAAACCATAAAATAGTGGTTTATCAACCTTCTCTGGCATGATTATGAGCTTCTTCTTCATGATTGTTCTCCAAATTCTCTTCCATGTTGGGTTCAAAATACTCTTCCTCTTCTTCCTTAGCACCAATAATCCTTTTCCCTCTTGCTTCCCTTCTTAGTCTCCAAAGGGTTCTTTCAGGTTCTGAATCAAAGGATGTTGAAACTCCTTCTCTTCTCCCTATCATATAACAAACATATTGCACAACAGGAGATAAAATGAAGAAACTATTCTTGTTAGAGTAATTGTTAGTGTGAGTGATGCAAATTATCAAACAATTAGTGGGTTAGTGAGCAGAATTGTAATCAACAAAGAAAGAAAGAGCGAAAAATTAAAAGGGGTGCAATGGGTGAGGAAAAATTTAAAACAAACTAAAAGTAATTGACTGAATCAAATAAACACAAAGAAAAATGCTCAATCTAGTGATCTTCAAACTTAATTATTGTTGATTCAAAATCAATCCCCGGCAATGGCGCCATAAACTTGATGCATGAAAACTTGTCTCTCAACAAATTTCCCTTCGGCAAGTATACCGAATGGTCGTCAAGTTAAACTCACAATAGAGTGAGGTCGAATCCGACAAGGATTGATTGGTCAAGCAACTTTAGTTAGAAGAATATGCTAGTTGAGCTAAACAGAATTTAGATTGAGATACAGAAATTTAAACAACTGAAAAGTAAATAACAGAAATTAAAGTGCAGAATCTTAAATGGGGATTTGGGGTAATGAGCATGAAATTAAATGGCAGAAAGTAAAGAGAATGGGTAAGATCAGAAATGGGGAAATCATTGGGTTCAGGAGATGTTGCATTCTCCGGATCAAGTTCATTCTCATCTCTTCCTCAATCAATGCATTCATTGATCTCCTTGGCAGTCTTAAGTGATTGGATCCCAATTCCTTGGCAATCCAATCTCTCTAAGCTTGAACAATTGCCCAATTCCTTGATTTAATTGCTCATGGAAAGAGATGAAGTGTGGTCACTGATTATACCACATGCATTTCCAAATCAAAGTGTTGGGAGAATTACATGTCACTATATCTGCCCAGACCCCAATTTGGTCCAACATGAGAAAGCATTTCTAGCATGATCTCCTCATCCCTTTTCCAAGGCTCAAAGGAAATCCAATTATGGAGAGTTTCTTTTCCAAGACAACTAACCAATTGAATTAAGATCGAAAGCTTTCTAGTAAGATCAAGAGAAAAGAAAGAAGAAGAATGAAAACTATAATTGATCCATCAAATTACAACAAAGCTCCCTAACCCAATGAAAAGGGGTTTAGTTGTTCATAGCTCTAGAAATGAAAAATGGCAGAAAAGAAGAATCCATGCTAAAAGTGCAGAAAAGTAAATCTATAGAGAGTAGTTTCCAAAAGTGCTAAGCTCTCTCTAGTTCAAAACTACTCCTATATATACTACTCCTCTTGATCTTCTAGTGAGTTCTTCAAGTCTTGGATGTGGGCTCTGGATCTTGAGTTGAAGCAGTTCTTATCTTTAGTGGGCCCAACTAGCAGAGAAATATGAATCAGGCTTGGGTATTTAGTAAGATTTAACGTTGAGTGCCATTGTGGGTTCGAAAACGTTAGTGGCATTCACTTTTTCCAATAACGTTCCAACCTCATATATCCACGTTAAATCCAACGTTAGTGGTCTTAACGTGACCACTAACGTTGCTTTCTCAAAATTTGGCCAACGTTATTGGGACTCACTTTTCCCAATAACGTTGGCTTATACCCCTTCGCAAACGTTAATGGGAATCACTTTTCCCATTAACGTTGCTTAGTGCCCTTTGTTCCTACGTTAGAGTCCACGTTAGTATAGCTAACGTGACTCTTAACGTAGGTGTGATTTACCTTCGAGAGCGTTAGTGACACTCACCTTTGTCACTAATGCTCCAAATGCCAAATTCTCTATGTTGGAACTCACGTTAACTAAGTTAACGTGGCTCTTAACATAGTAGTGATGCCATCTTCCAACGTTAGTGACAAAAGTGAGTGTCAGTAACGTTGGCTCTTTGATCTCAACTCCACGTTAACTTTCACGTTAATGGTCTTAACGTGAAAGTTAACGTAGGCAATGCTAGTTGGTCCAACGTTAGTGACAAAAGTGAGTGTCACTAATGTTGGCTTTTGTTCTCCTCTTCCACGTTAGAGTTCACGTTAACTAAGTTAATGTGACTCTTAACGTGGATCAATGCCAAGTTCTCCAACGTTATTGGAGTTCACGTTTTCTCTTAACGTGGAGTTTCTCTTTTTCTTCTACGTTAACTACCACGTTAACTTAGTTAACGTGGCAAGTAACGTGAGCTTTGGATGGCTTCGCAGGCATTATTGGTGATCACTTTTCTCATTAATGTTGTAAGCTTTACCATTCCACGTTAGTGTTCACGTTAACTAGGTTAACGTGAATACTAACGTGGTTCTTCCTTGCCTCCTTTGCCCTGAAATCAAGCAATTAAAGTGCATCAAAGCTCTAACCAAAGTCATGAGATTATGCATCATCAATTTATCATGCAATTCTAGCAAAATACTCATGAAATTATGCAAAGTTCACAAAAGTTGCTTGAATTAAGGTGTAAGTGTAATTTCATCCAAAACTTGCCTTATTCACTAAGAAAATGCATGAAACTACCCTAAAACAGTAAAGAAAAGGTCAGTGAAACTGGCCTAGATGCCCTGGCATCAAGCTCATTAACTGCAAACCACTGGGGATGATTTCTGGGCCCCTAAAACCATATCCAACTCATTTCTGAAGCTATTTCAAGCCAAATTGAAGAAGAATGAAGTGGGGAGCACTTATGTTTAAATTTTTACATGTTTTAGTTAGTTTTCTAGAGAGAGAAGCTCCCCATTCTCTCTAGAAATTAGGGTTCTTAGTTTATTTTCTTTGTAATTTTCCTTTTTAATTCTTGTTTTAATCTAGTTTCTTCTATCTTTCTTTATTCTCTTGTCTTAATTTCCTTGTTTATCTTGTTAATTTCTCATTTTAGTTGTCTTTTATGTTTATGCACACTCTTGTCACTTTAATTTACATTTAATGCAATTTTATGTTTCATGTCATTTATTGCTTTGTTGAGTTGCTATCTTTATTTTCCTTGCTTGGTAGTTGTAGCATTTATTATTTCTTGTCATTTTATCATGCTTTATTTTCATACCCACCAAGTGTTTGACAAAATGCTTGGTTGGGTTTTAGCCTAGTTTTCTATACTCTTTGGGTAGGAACTTGTGTGATTTGGGTGAACTTGAGTGATGGATGTCCATTCCACATTGTGTGAGGGTTGTTAATTAATTTGGTTTTCCTTGACGCTAATCTTTCACTAAGCTAATTAGTGAGTTGATTAGGACTTAGGGATTGAGATTAATATGCCTAGTTGACTTATCCTCGATGTAGGGTTGACTAATTGGGATTAATTCACACACAATTACCATGTTTGTGGTCCACAACTAGGATAGGAATCCTTAACTACCTACTTCTTGCCAGGAGCCTTTTTTAGCTTTCAATTTCCATTTTCACTGCCTTCATTTAATTCCTTGCATGTTAAGTTACCTTCTTTCATTCTAATTTCTTGCCAATTGCTATCGTCAAACCCCCTTGCTTCCCTCATAGCCAACAATTGAGCGTTTCATTGGAAGAAAAATAAATTAATAATTAGAAAAACTCTGGGCAAGGTATGAGAACTGAAAATTCCATCCTAGTTATCCTTATCAGGTGTGATGAGAATTGTTTATTGCTCCCACTTAGTTAACCCTGACTAAATAAAGGAAAGTCAAGTGGACTAATTAACTTGATTCCTCAAGTCCTAGTCAACTCCTATAGAAAGACTAGCTTAAGAGGGATCCAAATCAATCAGCAAGAATTCCAATTTTCAATCAACAGCTGAGTTTGACAACTCAAGTATTACCAATTACTTAACCAAACCCAAAAGGAAAAAATCCAAATTATTTATATAATAAATAGAAGAAAGCATTTATAAATCTAAAATACCTCAAGTTATATTAAATAGAAAATCAAATTAAACATAGGAATCCATAAATCAAAGTAATAAAATAAATAAAAGTAGAAATTAAATTAAAGGAACATTGAACCTGGAATGAGGAAACAATCCTAAAATTAAGAGAAATCATAATCCTAAAACCTAAGAGAGAGGAGAGAGAGTCTCTCTCTAGAAAACTACATCTAAAATCTCAAATTGTGAATTATGAATGTAAGTTAATGATTGAATGGATGTATTTTCCCACTTTATAGCCTCTAATCTGTGTTTTCTGGGTCAAAAACTGGGTCAGAGACAGCCCAGAAATCGTCCCCAGCAATTTCTGGTTAGTACAGGTCGCTGCAAAGTCACGTGGAAGCGTCGTCCATGCGTTAGCGTGGGTTGGGTTTTTGCTAGGTCACACGTTCGCATCGCCTGGCTTCGGAACAGCTATGGCAAATTAATATTGTTGCAAAGTCCCAGATGTTAGCTTTCCAGTGCAATTGGAATCGCGTCATTTGGACCTCTGTAGCTCAAGTTATGGTTGATTTAGTACCAGGAGGTCAAGCTAGACAACTTTAGTAGTTTCTTCAGTTTCTTGTATTCCTTCCACTTTTGCATGCTTCCTTTTCATCTTCTAAGCCATTCCTGCCCTGTAATCCCTGAAATCACTTAACACACATATCACGGCATCGAATGGTATAAAGGGGAATTAATTTTTGGTAATTTAAAGGCTTGGGAAACAAGTTTCCAATTATAGAACAAAATCTAGAAAGGATTTGTAAAACCATGCAAATAGTATGAATAAGTGGGTAAAGAGCTGATAAAAACCACTCAATTGAGCACAAGATAAACCATGAAATAGTGGTTTATCAACCTCCCCACACTTAAACATTAGCATGTCCTCATGCTAAGCTCAAGAGAAGCTATAAGAGAGTGAAGAGGAATGGTAAAACTTATGAAATGCAACCTATCTATATGAATGCAACTACATGCAAAATGCTTTTATCTACTTGGTTAAAGGTAAACAAATCTTTTAAGAATAAATATGAACTGGATTTCACTAATTCAAATCACAAAATAAAGTACAAGTAAACTTGCAAAAGAAAATAGCTCATGAAAGCATGGAACAAGGAATCGAGCATCGAACCCTCACTGGAAGTGTATACACTCTAATCGCTTAGGTGTTTGAGGTTCAATTCTCTCAATTCTCTACTAATCTTGCTTTTTAAAGCTTGCTCTTCATCTAGAAATCAACAAAAACTTAATGCACGAATATACAAATCAAGAGGTCTTTTAAGGGTTGTAATGGGGTCAAGGTCAAGGTAGGATTGTATTTGGTCAAGTGGACTAAAATCTGAATCCTTAATTAACCTAAACTTCCCACCTAATTTAGGACAATCCATGTAATTACAATGCAAAATTTAACTGTCCATTAACGATGTTTACCACACATTCATGCATCCCAAATTTAAGTACAACTCATATGCATTGATATTATTACTTAATTTGGGGCATTTTGTCCCCTTTTATTATTTGCTCTTTTTCTTTTCTTTTTTCTCTCCTTTTTTTTATTTTTCTTTTTATTTTTCTTTTCTTTTATTTTTCTCAATGCATACGATTAAGATATTGAATGCAAGAATATATGCTCAATTATTGTTTTGCACATTTTCACAAGAAGACATAACACCCAATTCTCAAACCAAATGTTTTCAATCCCAATTTCCCCACACTTAAATCATGAACACTTTCACTAGTCTAAGCTAACCAAGTATTCAAATTAAGGACATTATTTTTTTTCGCTTAGAGTTAATGATGTGCTGAAATAAAGAACAAATGGAGTAAAATAGGCTCAAATTGGTTTGCAAAGGATAATTAAAGGTAAGGCCATATGGGTATGTAAGCTTAGTGAAATAAAGCCTCAATCATATAAAAGCATGCATACATCAAATAATAGAAATATATAATTAAGCAAGACAAAGATCACAATTATAGAGAGAAAAACACACATAAAAAAATATTGGTTAATAAAATGCAACCAATCAAATAGGCTTAAAATCTCACTGGTTTTGTGTTTTCGAACTCTAAACCACGTTCCAAAATAATATTTCTTCAAACAAGTTTCTCAAAAATTTTAATTCAAATTAGTGAAATGCTATAAAAGGTTTCTTGAAAAAGAAAATATTACTTCAACCAAGTAGTGGTAAAATATGCACACAATGTAACAAATATGCAATCAAAGATGCAAATGCAACAACTAACTACAAAGAAGAGTAAGAATTGGTGTTGAAAAGGAAGTAGCTAACCACCGGAAGTCGGTATCGACCTCCCCACACTTAAAGATTGCACCGTCCTCAGTGCATGCAGAGACTTGCAAGTGGATGGGTGTGGTGGTTCCTTAGCTGGTGCTCTTTTTATTCCTCTCCTTGGCAGTGGGTTGGGAGCAGCTTTCTCCTTACCCTTCTTGGTGGCCATCCTAAAATGGGGAAAAGAAGAAAGGTGTATGAGTTCAAAGGGATAGAGCAAGGAAGGAGACAGTACGAGTGATAATCTTGACAAGGTAAAGGTAATGAGCTAAATACATGGTCACGACTACATGCAATTAGTTCATCAATGGTAATATAGCAAGTGCAGATTATGACAATTAGATGCAAGATGTTCATTGGCATGCCGGTAAAGGCATGAGTAGCGTAGATAAAGCATCAATAACTAAAATGTATTATCACTCGTAACAAACTGATAATCACGTTTGTATTGACAATTATTTTCAATTAATAAAAAGGATTGTAAGGGTGTAGCGAAAGACAGGCATTAGAGTAGAGGAATGGAACAATTAAAAATGCAAAATGCCATACGGGCTTTTTCACAAACACTTAGTATGCATGTTTAATATGATAAAGAAAGAATTAAAACTGAAATCATGCAAGCCATCCAAAAATAATTAATAATAATTGTCAAATAATTCCTTAATAATCCTCAAGTAATTATAGGAAAATAATCACCCAATTTAGATTTCTAACACCAATTAGAATAATGCAAAAAGAAATAAATAAAAAAGAAGAAGAAAAAGAAAATAGAAAGAAAGAACCTTGGGAAGAAGGTGAGAAAGAGAGGTAATGGAGAATGGGAGGTGAAGAAAATATGATAAGAAGAAGAAAAGAGTGAAGAAAGAAAAGAAAGAAGAGAGAAGAAAATTAGGATTTGGAAAGATAAGATAAGAAAACAGGGTTGCACAGGGTTCTGGGTGTGTTGCGCGCACGATGCGTACGCGTGGGTTGCGCACTGAGGGAGGGTGACGCGTAGGCGTCGGTCACTAATAAACCCCAATTTGACGGTTTATCTTGTATTGAATTTAGAGTATTTTGTAGACCTTTTCTCACATTTACCCAATGAATTAGCATGGTTTTGTATATTCTCCTTTAATTGTGCTTAAGAGTGAAAACATGCTTTTTAGGTCTTAAAATAAATAAATTTAATTCACTTTGATTCCATTAGATGCCTTGATATGTTTGTTAAGTGATTTAAGGTTTAGGAGGCAAAGATTGAATCGAGGGAATGAAGAAAGAAAGCATGAAAAGCTGGAGAACTCATGAAGAAATGAAAGAACCGGAAAGCTGTCAAGCCGACCTCTTTGCACTTAAACGACCATAACTTGAGCTACAGATGTCCAAATGATGCGGTTTCAGTTGGGTTGGAAAGCTAACATCCGGGGCTTCGAAACGATATAAGATTTGCTATGGTTGAACCGCGCATGATGATGCATACGCGCATAGTACGCGCACGCACCGTTGCTGCCACCTGGTTCACTTAAAGCAAAACGTGGCCAGCGAATTCTAAAGCCTTGTGGGCTCAATCCAACTCATTTCTGATGCTATTTAACCCAAGGAGTGAAGAGGGAAACACATGTTAGTTACCATTAGTTTAGTTTAGCTTAGTTTAGTAGTTAGAGTTAGTTTCTAGAGAGAGAAGCTCTCACTTCTCTCTAGGATTAGGATTAGGATTAGTTCTTAGATCTAGGTTTTAATCTTTGCTTTCTTCTACTTATACCTTTCAATTCTTTGTTGTTACATTCATCCTCCTCTATTCTTTTGTTGTAATTTCCTTTATGTTGTTCTTATACTTTGTTGTAGATCTACTTTTGTTCCTCCTATTCTCTTTCAATTCAATTAGAGGTAATTCATAATAATTGTGTTCATTTGATTTGTTGTTGTTTAATTCCTAGCAATTCAGTAGTGTAGATTTACCTTTCTTGCAATTTTACTATGCTTTCCTTTTATGCCTTCCAAGTGTTTGATGAAATGCTTGGTTGGATTCTAGAGTAGAGTTTTATGTTCTTGGCTTGGAAAGGTAACTTAGGAACTCTTGAGTTACTAATGTCCAAGTAATTGATGATTGGGATCCATTGACTCTAGTTCTCACTAATTTAATTAGTGAAGATTTAGGACTTATGGACTAGGATTGATAAAGCTCATTTGATTTTCCTTTACTACTAGTTGGAGGATGATTTAATGAGATTAATCCTTTCCAATTCTCATATTGTGGTTAGTGATTAGGATAGAGATCCTTGACCACCAACCCTTGCCAAGACCTTTTTAGCCATTAGTTTACTTTCTTGCCATTTATCTTTCATGCCTCTTATCAAAACCCCAAAATTAACTCATAACCAATAACAAGACACTTTATTGTAATTCCTAGGGAGAATGACCCGAGGTCCAATACTTCGGTTTATAAATTTTAGGGGTTTGTACTAGTGACAAACAACTTTTTGTATGAAAGGATTATTGTTTGGTTTAGAAACTATACTTTACAATGAGATTTCATTAGTGAAATTCTAAACCGTCAAAAATCCAATCATCAAAATGGCGCCGTTGCCGGGGAATTGCAATGGTGTTATGTTATTGGTTATTGTACATATGTGAATATTGTGAATAGGTTTATCTTTTGTTTGTTTCTTAATTTTTGTTAGTTTTATTTTGTTCTCTCACTATGAATTCTCACTTTGGCTTTGAGTTTGGTTCTAATTATGTTGTAGGAAATATGCACTTCAATGATAACATGTACCAAGGATGGAACCAACAAAGATGGGAGGAGCCTCAAGGAATTGATCACTCCTATTGGCAACAACCTCCGGATACTTATAGGTATAATTTCCATCCTAATGCATGTCAATTTAACGGCTATGATGATTCTTTTTGTGACACTCAACAACCACCATCATATGCCTATGAATCTCATCCTCAACATGAACCTCAACCATTCTCACAAGCCTTTCATTACCAAACACCGCCCTATGATCCATATCCATCATATGACCAAACCCCCATACCATACTCTTATGACCATTATGAGCAAGAACCCTTAGAACCACCACAACCCTATCAAGATTACTCCCAAGAGCCACCTCAATACACACCATCTCCACAATTTTACCAAGAGGAACCACTTTCCTACCATGAACCCTCTCTCCAAAATAATGAACCTTCCTATTCACCCCAAGCCCCAATAGCCGATCCTCTCACTTTGTTACTCCAAGGACAAGAAGCCATGAAGCGGGATACACTTGAGTTTGTGACCAATTTGACCAAGGTGGTGCACACTTTAGCCCACCAATGCTTGAATACTTAAGGTACTTCCGTGACCACATGTGAAAAGTCAAAAGAAGAGCAAAGCATGAAGGAGAAATTGGAAAATTCGGTGGAAAAGAAGGGAGAATCAAGTTTTGTGTTGGAACAATTGGAGGAGCCTATGATCATTGAAGAAAAGGAAAAGGTGGTTGAAGATTTAGGAGATGTTGAAAGTCCAAGGGAATGTAGCATCATGGAGCACTCTCCCAAGAAGCTTGATATTGATGTTGAGGAGGGTGCGCAACCTCCAAGGCATATCATCGTTGGAGACTTGGAAGAGGCTTATCAAGAGATGGATTCAATCATGGATGAATTTCTCTCTACAATGGAATCCTCTCCCATTGGACATGGAGTTGAAATTATAGAAGAGTGTGCACAACCTCCCATACCCTTGGTGTATATTGAAATTGAAGAATATGAAGAGGTTGATCAAGAGACGGATTCATTCATTAATGAATTCCTATCCAAAATTGAATCACCTCCCATTGGGCAAGATGAAGTTCTTGAAGATAACACCAAGCCAAGTGAAAAAGGGGAAAAGGTTGAAATTGAAAAAGCTTGCGAAGAGGTGGAAACAACCAAAGAAGAGCCTAAAGAAGTAGACCTTACATTGTCTAAGTGTGGGGAGGTCTCCCTCCCCAAGTCACCGTCCAATACAACATTCAAGTGGGTAAAACTCTTATCCCTAAGCTTTACTTTCTCACTTGAATATGGTTTAATTGAAAATGATGGTCAACTTAGAGCTCTTTGTGGAGTTAAAAGTATAAGAGAGTTGTGTAGTGGTTGGAAACATCATTCTCAGCTCATGACGGTTGTAAGCTCAAAATTCAAGAGCAATGGTTGGTGTAGAACCAAATTGCATGGGTCTAGGAAGTTGTTTGGAAGCTTCTTTGAGAATTCTAAGGTCATGCCACCCACATGGACTAATAATGATCAACTTAAAGATGGGTGTAGAAACAAGATATGGGATCCCGGTATACATGAGGATCAACTTTGGGAGCCCCAAGCTTGTGAAGAACTCCATCAACACTTGGTGCAACAAATAAGAAGTCTTGGGGCACAATGGAGAACCAAGCATTGGTGGGAGTTCCAAGATGAGTACAAGCACAAGCCACCTTGAGAGGAGCTCCCCATAAGTCCAACTTAAGGACAATAAACAAAAGTGCTAGGTGGGAGACACCCCACCATGGTAACATCTTTTCATTTTCTTTCTTTGAAAAAATTGGTAGAATTAGTTTAATTTCATGTTTTTACTGGTTTGTTAAGTTTAGTTAGAAGTATAATATGATAAATAAGGTTTTAGGTGTTTTGGTAGCTATTTGGAGGATTGAAAGGCTTGGATTGGTGCAAGAACTTAGAAAAAAAATTTTGAAAAACAGAACACCATCCACGCGTGCGTGCACATAACGCGTATGCGCACCTGAGCATTTTTCGACCATCCACGCGGACGCGCACTGGATGCAAAAAATTTGACCCCAGCCAAAAACCCGAGAGTTAGGCCTGCACTGTGCGAACATTGGGCCTAAGGCACAAGTCTATGCACGCGTGCGCGCACTTGGCGCGTACGCGCACACGATCTTAAGTTCACAATGCACGCGCACGCACGCTGTGCGCGCGCACGTCGATTGCACGATCCACACTCCTGCTCCTTTTACCAGAGAGTTGTGCCACTTTTGGGCCAACATTATGCCTCTCGCTTAACTCGACACACGCGTGCGCGCACTTGGCGCGTACGTGATGAGCGGATAATTTATACGCTTTTTGGCATTGTTTTTAGTATGTTTTTAGTATGATTTAGTTAGTTTTTAGTATATTTTTATTAGTTTTTAGTTAAAATTCACTTTTCTGGACTTTACTATGAGTTTGTGTGTTTTTCTGTGATTTCAGGTATTTTCTGGCTGAAATTGAGGGATCTGAGCAAAAATCTGATTTAGAGACTGAAAAGGACTGCAGATGCTGTTGGATTCTGACCTCCCTGCACTCGAAGTGGATTTTCTGGAGCTACAGAAGCCCAATTGTCGCGCTCTTAACGTCATTGGAAAGTAGACATCCTGGGCTTTCCAGCAATATATGATAGTTCATACTTTGCCCAAGATTTGATGGCCCAAACCGGCGTGGCAAATCACCCTCAGGAATTCCAGCGTTAAACGCTGGAACTGGCATAAAACTTGGAGTTAAACGCCCAAACTGGCATGAAAGCTGGCGTTTAACTCCAGAAAAGGTCTCTACACGAAAATGCTTCGTTGCTCAGCCCAAGCACACACCAAGTGGGCCCGGAAGTGGATTTTTCTGTCATTTACTCATTACTGTAAAACCTTAGGTTACTAGTTTACTATTAATAGGATCTTTTGACATTGTATCTGTACCTCATGACATTTTTACACGTTTCATTGTATACTTTCCACGGCATGAGTCTCTAAACCCCATGGTTGGGGGTGAGGAGCTCTGCTGTGTCTTGATGGATTAATGCAATTACTACTGTTTCTTATTCAATCATGCTTGCTTCCATTCTAAGATATCACTTGCTCTTAACCCGGATGAATGTGATGATCCGTGACACTCATCATCATTCTCAACTATGAACGTGTGCCTGACAACCACCTCCGTTCTATTTTAGATTAAGTAGATATCTCTTGGATTCTTTAATCGGAATCTTCGTGGTATAAGCTAGAACTGATGGCGGCATTCAAGAGAATCCGGAAGGTCTAAACCTTGTCTGTGGTATTCTGAGTAGGATTCAATGACTGAATGACTGTGACGTGCTTCAAACTCCTAGCAGGCGGGGCGTTAGTGACAGACGCAAAAGAATCACTGGATTCTATTCCGGCCTGACCGAGAACCGACAGATGATTAGCCATGCTGTGACAGAGCATAGGAACATTTTCACTGAGAGGATGGGAGGTAGCCACTGACAACGGTGAAACCCTACATACAGCTTGCCATGGAAGGAGCCTTGCGTGTTTGAAGAAGTAGACAGTAGGAAAGCAGAGATTCAGAAGATGGAGCATCTCCAAAACCTCAACCTATTCTCCATTACTGAAAAACAAGTAACCATTTCATGTTCTTTTGCTTTTTACAATCAATCCTGATAATTTCTGATATCCTGACTAAGATTTACAAGATAACCATAGCTTGCTTCAAGCCGACAATCTCCGTGGGATCGACCCTTGCTCACGCAAGGTATTACTTGGACGACCCAGTGCACTTGCTGGTTAGTTGTGCGGGATTGCAAAAGTGTGATTGCAATTTCGTGCACCAAGTTTTTGGCGCCGTTGCCGGGGATTGTTCGAGTTTGGACAACTGACGGCTTATCTTGTTGCTTAGATTAGGACTGTTTTATTTTTGTTGGTTTAGAGTCTTTTAGTTGAGTCTAGTTTCATATTCTAAGTTTGGTGTCAATTGCATGCTTTTGTTTTTCTTTTAAAATTTTCGATTTTGCATGTTCTTAGTCCCTTTTTGATTCATAAAAATTCTAAGTTTGGTGTCCTCTTTGTGTTTTTCCTTTAAAATTTTCGAAAATTAGTGTTTGATTTTCTAAAAATTTTAAGTTTGGTGTCTTTTTGTGGTTTTTCTCTTTCCTCTTTTCAAAAATCAAATCTTTTTCATAAAACTTTTCAATCATATCTTTCTAATTGCTTTTTTTTTCAAAATCTTTTTAATTAACTAATTGATTCAGTTCTCAATTTGCTTTGATTTTGTTTTCTTTTTGATTTTCGAATTTTTTTCTTAATTTCCTTTTATTTTATTTTAATTTTTTTCGTTTAATTCAAAAAAAAAAAAACAAAATTTATCTATTTGCAATCATTATCATTTCCCTTTTGTCCATTATGGACCTAAGAGGGATTGATCAGTCCAAAAGGACTCTGGGGTCATATGCTAACCCCATTACAGCTGCATATGGGAGTAGCATCTGTACACCTCCTATCAAAGCAAGCAGCTTTGAGCTAAATCCTCAACTCATTATCATAGTGCAGTAAAATTGCCAGTATTCCGGTCTTCCACAGGAAGAACCTACTGAGTTTCTGGCACAGTTCTTACAAATTGCTGACACAGCACATGATAAAGAGGTAGATCAGGATGTCTACAGACTATTACTGTTTCCATTTGCTGTAAAAGATCAAGCTAAAAGGTGGTTGAATAACCAACCTACAGCAAGCATAAAGACATGGAAACAGTTGTCAGACAAATTCCTGAATCATTTTTACCCTCCAAAGAGGATGACACAGCTAAGGCTGGACATCCAAGGCTTTAAACAAGAGGATAATGAATCCCTTTATAATGCCTGGGAGAGGTATAGAGGTATGCTTAGAAAATGCCCCTCTGAAATGTTTTCAGAGTGGGTACAGTTAGACATCTTCTACTATGGGCTCACAGAAAAAGCTCAGATGTCTTTAGACCACTCAGCTGGTGGATCTATACATATGAGGAAGACAATTGAAGAAGCTCAAGAGCTTATAGACACTGTTGCTAGAAACCAATACTTATATTCTAGCAATGAGTTCGTTCCAAAAGAGGAAGTCATGGCATTAGTCACTGATCCTAATCCTCAAGAACAGATGAATAAGCTTAATCAACAATTGCTCCTGATGACAGAACAGTTAGCAGAATTTAAAGAAATGCTCCATGATACTAAGGTTGCTAACAAGAACATAGAACTGCAGTTGAATCAAGCAAAACAGCAAATATCTAAACAGATAACAGAAGAATGTCAAGCAATTCAACTGAGGAGTGGGAGAACACTGAATACCACTGCTCAAAAGAGCAAAAAGCCAAACAAGGAACAATTGACAGAGGATAACCAAACCAATGTTCAAAATCCCTCTGAGGACAGTAAGAGCCCAGAGAGGAATGTTATTGGCGTTCAAACGCTAGAAAGGGAAGGAAAGCTGGCGTTAAACGCCCATTCCTTGCCCAGTTCTGGCGTTCAAACGCCAGAAAAGGGGGAAAAGTTGGCGTTAAACGCCCATTTTCCACCCAATCCTGGCGTTCAGACACCAAGGGGAGATCAGACACCTGAGAGTGCTGACAGTAATCCCTCTAACAAGGCTTCTTCAACCACTTCTGTAAGAAATAAACCTGCAGCATCTAAGGTTGAAGAATATCAAGCCAATATGCCTTATCCTCAGAAACTCCGCAAAGCGGAACAGGATAAGCAATTTGCCCGCTTTGCAGACTATCTAAGGACTCTTGAAATAAAGATTCCGTTTGCAGAGGCACTTGAGCAAATACCTTCCTATGCTAAGTTCATGAAAGAGATCTTAAGTCATAAGAAGGATTGGAGAGAAACTGAAAAAGTGTTTCTCACTGAAGAATGCAGTGCAGTCATTCTGAAAAGCTTACCAGAAAAGCTTCAAGATCCTGGAAGCTTTATGATACCATGCACATTAGAGGGCGCTTGCACCAAGACAGCCCTATGTGATCTTGGAGCAAGCATCAATCTAATACCTGCATCCACTATCAGAAAGCTTGGGTTGACTGGAGAAGTCAACCAACCAGGATATGCCTCCAACTTGCTGATGGCTCCATTAAACACCCATCAGGCATAATAGAGGACATGATTGTCAAGGTTGGGCCCTTTGCCTTTCCAACTGACTTTGTGGTGCTGGAAATGGAGGAGCACAAGAGTGCAACTCTCATTCTAGGAAGACCTTTCCTAGCAACTGGACGAACTCTCATTGATGTACAAAGAGGGGAAGTAACCCTGAGAGTCAATGAGGATGAGTTCAAGTTGAATGCTGTAAAAGCTATGCAGCATCCAGACACACCAAATGACTGCATGGGCGCTGACATTATTGACTCTCTGGTAGAAGAGATCAATATGGCTGAAAGCCTAGAATCAGAGCTTGAAGACATCTTCAAGGATGTTCAACCTGATCAAGAAGAACCACAGGAAACAAAGGAATTTTCGAAAATTCCTCAGGAGGAGGATAAGCCTCCCAAACCTGAACTCAAACCACTACCACCATCCCTGAAATATGCATTTCTGGGAGGGGGTGAAACTTTTCCAGTGATTATAAGCTCTGCTTTAAATCCACAAGAAGAGGAAGCACTGATTCATGTGCTAAGGACACACAAGACAGCTCTTGGGTGGTCCATAAGTGATCTCAAGGGTATTAGCCCAACTAGATGCATGCACAAGATCCTGTTGGAGGATAATGCCAAACCAGTGGTCCAACCACAAAGGAGGCTAAATCCAGCCATGAAGGAGGTAGTGCAGAAAGAGGTCACTAAATTACTAGAGGCTGGGATTATTTATCCTATTTCTGATAGCCCCTGGGTGAGCCCTGTCCAAGTTGTCCCCAAAAAGGGAGGCATGACAGTGGTTCATAATGAAAAAAATGAACTGGTTCCTACAAGAACAGTTACAGGGTGGCGTATGTGTATTGACTACAGAAGGCTCAATACAGCCACCAGAAAGGATCATTTCCCTTTACCATTCATAGACCAAATGCTAGAAAGACTAGCTGGTCATGATTATTACTGCTTTTTGGATGGCTATTCAGGCTACAACCAAATTGCAGTAGATCCTCAGGACCAAGAGAAAACGGCATTTACCTGCCCTTCTGGCGTGTTTGCCTACAGAAGGATGCCTTTTGGTCTGTGTAATGCTCCTGCAACCTTTCAGAGATGCATGTTATCCATCTTCTCTGATATGGTGGAGAAATTCCTGGAAGTCTTCATGGATGACTTCTCAGTATATGGAGACTCATTCAGCTCCTGTCTTAACCACCTATCACTTGTCCTGAAAAGGTGCCAAGAGACTAACCTGGTTTTAAACTGGGAGAAATGTCACTTTATGGTGACTGAAGGAATTGTCCTTGGGCACAAAATTTCAAGCAGGGGAATAGAGGTGGATAAGGCAAAGGTAGAGGTAATTGAAAAATTACCACCACCTGCCAATGTTAAGGCAATCAGAAGCTTTCTGGGGCATGCAGGATTTTACAGAAGGTTCATAAAGGATTTTTCGAAAATTGCAAAACCTTTGAGTAACCTGCTAGCTGCTGACACACCATTTGTGTTTGACACACAGTGTCAGCAGGCGTTTGAGACCCTGAAAGCTAAGCTGGTCACAGCACCAGTCATCTCTGCACCAGATTGGACATTACCATTTGAATTAATGTGTGATGCTAGTGATCATGCCATTGGTGCAGTGTTGGGACAGAGGCATAACAAACTTCTGCACGTCATTTATTATGCTAGCCGTGTTCTAAATGATGCACAGAAGAATTACACAACCACAGAAAAAGAATTACTTGCAGTGGTTTATGCCATTGACAAGTTTAGATCTTACCTAGTAGGATCCAAGGTGATTGTGTACACTGACCATGCTGCTCTTAAATACTTACTCACAAAGCAGGATTCAAAACCCAGGCTAATAAGATGGGTGTTGCTTCTGCAAGAGTTTGATATAGAAATAAGAGACAGAAAAGGGACAGAGAACCAAGTAGCTGATCATCTGTCCCGAATAGAACCAGTAGCTGGGGCGTCCCTCCCTTCTACTGAGATCTCCGAGACTTTCCCAGATGAGCAACTCTTTGCCATTCAGGAAGCTCCTTGGTTTGCAGATATTGCAAATTATAAAGCTGTGAGGTTCATACCCAAAGAGTACAGCAGTGTGCAAAGAAAGAAATTAATTTCAGATGCCAAGTACTACCTCTGGGATGAACCATATCTCTTTAAGAGATGCTGACGGAGTGATCCGCAGATGTGTACCCAGAGAAGAAGCACAAAGGATCCTATGGCATTGCCATGGATCACAGTATGGAGGACATTTTGGAAGTGAGCGAACAGCCACTAAAGTCCTCCAGTGTGGCTTCTACTGGCCTACTCTCTATAAAGATTCCCGAGAGTTTGTGCGTAACTGTGACAGTTGCCAAAGAGCTGGTAACCTGCCTCACGGATATGCCATGCCTCAACAAGGGATATTAGAGATAGAATTGTTTGATGTATGGGGAATTGACTTCATGGGGCCATTCCCACCATCATACTCAAACACTTACATTCTGGTGGCGGTGGACTATGTATCTAAGTGGGTAGAAGCAATTGCTACACCCACTAATGATACCAAGACCGTGCTAAAATTCCTCCAGAAACACATCTTCAGTAGATTTGGTGTTCCCAGAGTACTAATCAGTGATGGGGGCTCTCATTTCTGCAATAGACAGCTATACTCTGCTATGGTTAGATATGGAATCAGCCATAAAGTGGCAACTCCATATCATCCACAGACAAATGGGCAAGCTGAAGTCTCTAACAGAGAGCTAAAAAGAATCCTAGAACGGACTGTGATAGCCCGAAGAAAGGATTGGGCAAAGAGCTTGGATGATGCTCTGTGGGCATACAGAACAGCATTCAAGACTCCTATAGGAACCTCTCCATACCAACTGGTGTATGGGAAGGCCTGTCATCTGCCCGTGGAACTGGAACATAAAGCCTACTGGGCAACCAGATTCCTAAACATGGATGCTCAGTTAGCTGGTGAAAAAAGATTGATCTAGTTAAATGAGCTAGAGGAGTTCAGACTCAATGCCTTTGAAAATGCAAAAATTTATAAGGAAAAGGCAAAGAAGTGGCATGACAAGAAGTTGTCCACCAGAGTCTTTGAGCCAGGACAAAAAGTTCTGCTCTTCAACTCCAGGCTCAAATTGTTTCCAGGAAAACTCAAATCCCGATGGAGGGGTCCGTATGTGATCACAGGAGTGTCACCATATGGATATGTTGAGCTTCAGGATATTGATTCTGACAAAAAGTTCATTGTTAATGGACAGAGAATCAAGCATTATCTTGAAAGCAATTTTGAGCAGGAATGCTCAAAATTGAGACTTGAGTGAGTCTCAGTAAAGGTCCAGCTAAAGACAGTAAAGAAGCGCTTGCTGGCAGGCAACCCAGTCATTAGGAGGCTATATGATTTGTTTTTACAGAGGCAAGTATCAAAAATGAAGGAATTCACAGAGTTACAGAAGGATTCAGCTCAAAAAGCAGAGAAAAAGAGCTTACTGGCGAAAAAACGCCAGTAAGGGGCATTTTGGGCGTTAAACGCCATAATGGGTACCATTCTGGGCGTTTAACGCCAGGAATGGTGCCCATTCTGGCGTTTAACGCCAGGTGTGCAGAATCCTGGGCGTTTAGAAAAACGCCCAGTGATAAAGGCTTTCTGGCGTTTAACGCCAGCCAGGGCACCTGGCTGGGCGTTAAACGCCCAAAAGGGGCATCAAATGGGCGTTAAACGCCAGAATGGGTGCCATTCTGGGCGTTTAACGCCAGAAAGGTGGGGGGACCACAATTTCGTTTTCAACTCAAATTTTTTCAAACTTTCCTTTTATTACCCATACTCTTCTACATAAATACACTTCAACCTTTCATCATTCACTCTCAAATCTTCACAAATCAAAACCATTCTTCAAATCTATCTCAAATTAATCCCAAATCTTCTTCAAAAACTCACCCTTTTTTTTCAAATTCTCTCCATATCTTCTCAAATCTCTTCTTATTTTTTTCAAAATCTCCTTCCTCCCCCCCTTATAAGAACACGTTTGGCCCCTCATTGCCCACACCATTCGAATTTGCTCCTCTCTCTCTCTTCTTTCCTTTCTTTTGCTTGGGGACAAGCAAACCTCTAAGTTTGGTGTGCTTTTCCGTGATCACTAAGCCAAGATTCATCAATATCATGGCTCCTAAGGGAAAACAAACCAATTTAAGAGGCAAGAAAGAGAATAATCCAAAGAATCTTTGGAATCAAGAGAAGTTCTTAACCAAAGAACATGAAGACCATTATCACAAAATAATGGGTCTGAGGTCAGTGATCCCGGAAGTAAAATTTGATCTGAAAGAAGATGAATATCCGGGGATCCAAGAGCAAATTCGAAACAGAGGATGGGAAGTTCTAACCAATCCTGAAATAAAGGTTGGAAGGAATTTGGTTCAGGAATTTTACTCAAATCTGTGGCTAACAGATAAGCAGAGAATGACTGGAACTGCTTACCATACCTACAGAACCATGGTCAGAGGGAAAGTTATGTACTTCCATCTGGACAAAATAAGAGAAATCTTCAAATTGCCTCAATTGCAAGATGATCCTGACTCCTTTAATAGGAGAATGGTGAGAGCAGATAAAGGGTTGGATCAAGTTCTAGAGGACATCTGCCTCCCTGGAACTAAGTGGATAACCAATTCAAAGGGTGTCTCAAACCAACTCAAGAGGGGAGACCTCAAACCAATTGCAAGAGGTTGGCTAGATTTTATTGGGCGTTCCATATTGCCCACTAGCAACCGTTCTGAGGTCACTATCAAGAGAGCAGTGATGATTCATTGCATTATGCTTGGAAAAGAAGTGGAGGTTCATCATGTGATTGCTTGTGAGATCTACACAATTGCAAATAAGAATTCCACTGAAGCCAAACTGGCTTACCCAAGCTTGATCTCCTTGCTCTGTAAAGAGGCTGGGGTAAAAATGGGAGTAGATGAATTCATACCCATTGAACACCCAATCACCAAGAAGTCAATGGAAGGACAAGTGCAAGACAACTCTATCAAAAGGAGGGCGCAGGAGTTCCTCCCTGAATTTCCTGAAATTGGCTACTGGGCCAGCCTAGAAGCATCTATCACCAAGTTGCAAGAGACTATGGAGCAACTTAAGGAAGAACAGCAGAATCAGAACTGCATGCTCTGCAAATTGCTGAAGGAACAAGAGAAGCAGGGGCGTGAACTCCAAGAGATGAAACGCCAAAAGCTCTCCTCTCAAGCTGAGGGAGCATCCACTTCTCAAAATCAAGGTTGTTGAGTCCTAACTCTGTGAAAACCTCTATCATTAGGAGCCTATGTTTTGCGTTTTTTTTGTTTTGTTTCCTATTTCTAGTTTCATCTTATATTTATTTTCTGAGTCTTGTTCTTAATTCATAATTAATAAAATTTGAAGTTTATGCCTTAAAGCTATGAATGTCCTATGAATCCATCACCTCTCTTAAATGAAAAATGCTTTAATCACAAAAGAACAAGAAGTACAGGATTTCGAAATTTATCCTTGAAACTAGCTTAATTGGTTTGATGTGGTGACAATACTTTCTGTTTTCTGAATGTATGCTTGAACAGTGCATATGTCTTTTGAATTTGTTATTCATGAATGTTAAAATTGTTGGCTCTTGAAAGAATGATGAAAAAAAGAGACATGTTATTGAGGATCTGAAAAATCATAAAAATGATTCTTGGAACAAGAAAAAGCAGTGAATACAAAAAAAAAAAAGAGAAAAAGAAAAAGAAAGAAAAAGAAAGAAATAAAAGTTGTGATCCAAGGCAAAAAGAGTGTGCTTAAGAACCCTGGACACCTCTAATTGGGGACTCTAGCAAAGCTGAGTCACAATCTGAAAAGGTTCACCCAATTATGTGTCTGTGGCATGTATGTATCCGGTGGTAATACTGGAAGACAGAGTGCTTTGGGCCACAGCCAAGACTCATAAAGTAGCTGTGTTCAAGAATCATCATACTTAACTAGGAGAATCAATAACACTATCTGGATTCTGAGTTCCTAAAGAAGCCAATCATTCTGAATTTCAGAGGATAGAGTGAGATGCCAAAACTGTTCGGAGGCAAAAAGCTACTAGTCCCGCTCATCTAATTTGGAGCTAAGTTTCATTGATAATTTGGGGTCTATAGTATATTCTCTTCTTTTTATCTTATTTAATTTTCAGTTTCTTGAGGACAAGCAACAATTTAAGTTTGGTGTTGTGATGAGCGGATAATTTATACGCTTTTTGGCATTGTTTTTAGTATGTTTTTAGTATGATTTAGTTAGTTTTTAGTATATTTTTATTAGTTTTTAGTTAAAATTCACTTTTCTGGACTTTACTATGAGTTTGTGTGTTTTTCTGTGATTTCAGGTATTTTCTGGCTGAAATTGAGGGATCTGAGCAAAAATCTGATTTAGAGACTGAAAAGGACTGCAGATGCTGTTGGATTCTGACCTCCCTTCACTCGAAGTGGATTTTCTGGAGCTACAAAAGCCCAATTGGCGCGCTCTCAACGGCATTGGAAAGTAGACATCCTGGGCTTTCCAGCAATATATGATAGTTCATACTTTGCCTAAGATTTGATGGCCCAAACCGGCGTGGCAAATCACCCTCAGGAATTCCAGCGTTAAACGCTGGAACTGGCATGAAACTTGGAGTTAAACGCCCAAACTGGCATGAAAGCTGGCGTTTAACTCCAGAAAAGGTCTCTACACGAAAATGCTTCATTGCTCAGCCCAAGCACACACCAAGTGGGCCCGAAAGTGGATTTTTCTGTCATTTACTCATTACTGTAAAACCTTAGGTTACTAGTTTACTATTAATAGGATCTTTTGACATTGTATCTGTACCTCATGACATTTTTACACGTTTCATTGTATACTTTCCACGGCATGAGTCTCTAAACCCCATGGTTGGGGGTGAGGAGCTCTGCTGTGTCTTGATGGATTAATGCAATTACTACTGTTTCTTATTCAATCATGCTTGCTTCCATTCTAAGATATCACTTGCTCTTAACCCGGATGAATGTGATGATCCGTGACACTCATCATCATTCTCAACTATGAACGTGTGCCTGACAACCACCTCCGTTCTATTTTAGATTAAGTAGATATCTCTTGGATTCTTTAATCGGAATCTTCGTGGTATAAGCTAGAACTGATGGCGGCATTCAAGAGAATCCGGAAGGTCTAAACCTTGTCTGTGGTATTCTGAGTAGGATTCAATGACTGAATGACTGTGACGTGCTTCAAACTCCTAGCAGGCGGGGCGTTAGTGACAGACGCAAAAGAATCACTGGATTCTATTCCGGCCTGACCGAGAACCGACAGATGATTAGCCATGCTGTGACAGAGCATAGGAACATTTTCACTGAGAGGATGGGAGGTAGCCACTGACAACGGTGAAACCCTACATACAGCTTGCCATGGAAGGAGCCTTGCGTGTTTGAAGAAGTAGACAGTAGGAAAGCAGAGATTCAGAAGATGGAGCATCTCCAAAACCTCAACCTATTCTCCATTACTGAAAAACAAGTAACCATTTCATGTTCTTTTGCTTTTTACAATCAATCCTGATAATTTCTGATATCCTGACTAAGATTTACAAGATAACCATAGCTTGCTTCAAGCCGACAATCTCCGTGGGATCGACCCTTGCTCACGCAAGGTATTACTTGGACGACCCAGTGCACTTGCTGGTTAGTTGTGCGGGATTGCAAAAGTGTGATTGCAATTTCGTGCACCAGTACGCGCCCTTCGGCCAATATACCCATTGATGCGTAAACGTGCATGACGCGCACGCGTCGGTAAAAAAAATGTTTCTTTTGTTCATTACATTCGCATACTTCTACTCTTTCCATTTTCATTTTGTTTCTATAGCATGTTTTCAGTTTTTTTTTCTAAGTGTCATTTCAATAATGGTGTTGAATTCTTATACTCAATTAATGAGACTCTCTTGCTTTATCTTGGTGCTTTGTGACCTGTTTAACATTAATTGAAATGTTTGTTCCACACACAAGGTAGTGCTTTAGTCCTTCCTAACTCATTATCCTTTGTTTTTGTGCTTCATCATCATTGAGTTAGGTTGGGACCAAATGCCCTCATGATTATCGCTAATCTTATTTGTGTCAATTCTTATTTGATCTTGATGCTCAATATGTTTTTCATGCTTTAACTTTACTCTTGCATCAAGTGTTAGTTAAAGTGGGATAGGAAGATGAACAGAGATAAGTTTTACCCACTCAAGTGAAGGAGTAGACGGCAACCTAGGTGGAGAGGTCTCTAATGACCTTGACAAGGCATTTCCAACTCCCGACCAACCTTCCTGAAGGACTTCCAGTCCCACATTATTCTCGAATTCAATCGAAGAAAGATCTTTATATTCAGTGGGTTCATCACTAGGAAGACTTGATTCATGATCCTCATCACCAAGGAAACTTACTTCTTGATCTATCCCATCCAAGTCTTCATAGGGAACATGCCATGGAGGGTGTGCACTAGCCTCCTTGACATCAATCTCAATCTTCTTGGAGGAATACTCTACAATTCTGGATTTCCATGGAGGTTCAGCGTCTCCTAAGTCTTCAACCACTTCTTCCTCTTCAACTATTATGGCTTCCTCCACTTGTTCCAATACAAAGCCATGTTCCTCATTGTCCACCAGAGTTTCTAGTGTCTCCTTCATGCTACACTCTTCTATTAATTCTCCACATATAGCCATGGGAGTATTTTGAGTGCTCAGCAGTTGGAAAGCTAATTGATTTACTACCTTGGTTAAGGCAATCACGAATTCTAGTACATCTCTTTTCATCTTTGCTTGCCCTTAAAGAAGACCACGAAGGATGTCATCCATTGGAGATTGGATTGGATATGAGGGTTCATTACTTGGGAGGAAGGGTTCATGATAAGAGGGTGGTTCCTCATGATAAGGATGTGGTGGTTCATAACTCTCCATCTTTTCCACTTGTTGCACCACACACTTCAGTTCCTTGTTCTCAAATTGAGATTCTTTAGCCATGAGAGCTTCGGGTTCCATTTGGCTTACCTCTCGGTCTAATTGATGAAGGGTTGCTTGAAATTGATCCACTGTTTCCTTGAGACGATCCCTTGACTCTTGTTCTGCTTGGATATCATAAGTAGGACCATAAGGCTCTTGGATTGATGGATATGGATGTGGTGTATATGGAAGTGGTGGTTCTTGGGAGTAATTGGGTTGGAATTGGGGTGGATCTATGTATGCCTCATATGGCTCATAGGGTGGTTGATATGGTGGATAAGGGTTAGGATCAGATGAGGGTGTTTGGTAGTAGGGGGCTTGTGAGTATGGTGGTTCAAAGGTGTGTTGGGGAGGTTATTCATAAGCATATGGTGGGGCTTGCTGGTAATTACAAAGGGTTCCACCATATTCATCATCTTGGTACGCTCCCTGGAATGGCTCTTGACCATAGTAATTTGGTGGAGGTTGGTTGTCACGAAGAGTTCCACCATAACTATTGTCTTGGCATGCATTGTAGAATGGTCGTTGTCCATGGTATCTTGGAAGGTGTTGTTGCCGAAAGGGTTGATCAGATCCTCGTGGCTCCGTCCATCTCTGATTGTTTTGACCTTGATGCATGTTCCTGTTATAGCTTCCATTCCTTTCAACAACATTAGAACCAAACTCAAAGCAACGGGGGTGAGAACTCATAGTAGCTAATAAAAATTAAAAAAATAAAAAAAAATAAACAAGCAAAATAAAATATTTACAATAACCAATAATAAGGCACACGTTTGCAATTCCCCGGTAACTGTGCCATTTTTGACGAACGGATTTTCTGTCGGTAAAGAATTTCACAAAAATAATCGCGTTGTAAGTATAGCTTCTAAACCAACAAAAATCCTTTCGTACAAAAGCTTGGTTGTCACAAGTAACAAAACCCAATAAAATTTATAACCGAAGTATTTAAACCTTGGGTCGTCTCTCAAGGAATTACAGGGAAGTATGATTTATTATTGGTTATGAAAAAAGGTATATTTTTGGGTTTTTGAAATAGGGAACAGGTAATTTAAATGGCAAGAAAAATAAATTAATAATTAGAAAAACTCTGGGCAAGGTATGAGAACTGGAAATCCCATCCTAGTTATCCTTATCAGGTGTGATGAGAATTGTTTATTGCTCCCACTTAGTTAACCCTTACTAAATAAAGGAAAGTCAAGTGGACTAATTAACTTGATTCCTCAAGTCCTAGTCAACTCCTATGGAAAGACTAGCTTTAGAGGGATCCAAATCAATCAGCAAGAATTCTAATTTTCAATCAACAGCTGAGTTTGACAACTCAAGTGTTACCAATTACTTAACCAAATCCAAAAGGGAAAAATCCAAATTATTTATATAATAAATAGAAGAAAGCATTTATAAATCTGAAATACCTCAAGTTATATTAAATAGAAAATCAAATTAAACATAGGAATCCATAACTCAAAGTAATAGAATAAATAAAAGTAGAAATTAAATTAAAGGAATATTGAACCTAGAATGAGGAAACAATCCTAAAATTAAGAGAAATCCTAATCCTAAAACCTAAGAGAGAGGAGAGAGAGCCTCTCTCTCTAGAAAACTACATCTAAAACCTCAAATTGTGAATTATGAATGTAAGTTAATGATTGAATGGATGTATTCCCCCACTTTATAGTCTCTAATCTGTGTTTTCTGGGTCAAAAATTGGATCAGAAATAGCCCAAAAATCGCCCCCAGCGATTTCTGGTTCGTACAGGTCGCTGCAAAGTCACGCGGAAGCGTTGTCCACGCGTTAGCATGGGTTGGGTTTTTACTAGGTCACGCGTCCGCGTGATCCATGCGTTTGCTTCGCATGGATTCTAGGCAGCTATGACAAATTATATATCGTTACGAAGCCCCAGACGTTAGCTTTCCAACGCAACTAGAACCGCGTTATTTGGACCTCTGTAGCTCAAGTTATGGTCGATTTAGTACCAGGAGGTCAGGCTGGACAGCTTTAGCAGTTTCTTCAGTTTCTTGTATTCCTTCCACTTTCGCATGCTTCCTTTCCATCCTCTAAGACATTCCTTCCCTGTAATCCCTGAAATCACTTAACAAACATATCATGGCATCGAATGGTATAAAGGAGAATTAATTTTTGGTAATTTAAAGGCTTGGGGAGCAAGTTTCCAATTAAAGAACAAAATCTGAGAAGGATTTGTAAAATCATGCAAATAGTATGAATAAGTGGGTAAAGAGTTGACAAAAACCACTCAATTGAGCATAAGATAAACCATGAAATAGTGGTTTATCATGGACATAAGTTGAAGTGTGCGTACGCACAGGTCAGAAAATAGCAAGTGTGCGGACGTACACACCTGTGCGTCCGCACAGGTCCTGACATGTGAGCTCATTAACTGCAAACCGCTGGGGGCGATTTCTGGGCCCCTGACAAACCCCAATTTAACGGTTTGTTTTGTATTGAATTTAGAGTATTTTGATAACCTTTTGTCACATTTAGCCTAGGAATTAGCATGGTTTTGTTATCTCTCCCTTACTTGTGCTTAAGTGTAAAAACATGCTTTTTAAGCCTTATTTTGATGAATTCTAGTTCTTCTTTGATTCCATAAGATGCCTTGATGTGTTTGTTAGTAATCTCAGGATGAAATAGGCTAAGCATGGATCAGAAGAAGCAAGGAAGGAAGCATGCAAGTGGAGAGAAGCACAAAAAGCCAAAGAATTGATCTCGGCCAAGCACACGTACGCGCACAAGGCGCTCGCGCGCATATCGCAGAATTAGCCAGAGACGCGCACGCGTACCGTGCGCGCACGTGTCATAGTCCGCACGTGATTCTTTTATTGCAGCACGTGCCTGGCGATTTTGGGAAGGTTTCAGCAACCAACCTTGGCGCCAAAATGCATATAAGAGCCAAGGATTGAAGGGGATTGACACACATTCACATCCATAGACTAATTTGGAGATTATTAGAGAGATAGTCTTAGTTAGTTACATTTGTAGAGAGAGAAACTTCAACTTCTCTCTAGGATTCATCTTCATTTTCTCAATTCTCAACCATTCCTTGGTGAGATCTATTGCCACTCTCAATTTACTTTGTTCATGATTGTAGATCATCTTCTCCAATCTCAATTAGTGTTTGTAATTGTTCAATTCTTGTAGATCTTAGAATTAGCTTTGTTGTTTTGGATTCTATTGATTCATTGAAGATCTCATTTTCATTGTTGTTCATTGTTGATTGTTGTTAATTTCTTGTGTTGAATTGCTTTAATTCTAAATCTCTTCTTGATTTTACTATGTCTTTCATTCTTGCTCTCCAAGTGTTTGAGAAAATGCCAACTTTAGATATGGAGTAGCATTCCCTCACTTGGCCTAGTGGTTGAGTCATTGGAGACACTTGAATAATGGATGTCAATTGTTGATTAAGGATTGGGGATTGCTAATTGACTTAGAGTGCACTAAAGCTAGACTTCCTAAGGGTAAGGCTAGGGCTTGTGACTTGAGTTAATTACTTTTACTTGACTTTCCTCTATAATTAGGGGTTAACTAAGTAAAGCAACACTCCTTTGTCATCACAATTGAAGTAAGCTATAGTGATGGGACTTCCAATGTTCAACCTTGGCCAAGGCTTTTAATATTGATTGATTGTTGTTTTCTTTTCTTAGCACTCTTATGCCACACTCTTCAAGCCACAAAAGACCACTTAACCAATAACATGCATCCTTGTAGCATTCCTAGGGAAGAACGACTCGGGACTAATACTCTCGATTATAGATTGTAGATTTGTTTGATGATGGATTTTGCGTCGGTTTAGACTATACTACGATTGATTACTTGATAATTTCTATACCGGCAAAAATCTATTCGTCAGCCCCCAAAACCCAATCCAGCTCATTTATGAAGCTATTTCAAGCCAAATTGAAGAGGAATGAAGGGGGGAGCACTTAGCTTTAGATTTTTACATGTTTTAGTTAGTTTTCTAGAGAGAGAAGCTCCCCCTTCTCTCTAAAAATTAGGGTTCTTAGTTTATTTTCTTTGTAATTTTCCTTTTTAATTCTTGTTTTAATCTAGTTTCTTGTACCTTTCTTTATTCTCTTGTCTTAATTTCCTTATTTGTCTTGTTATTTTCTCATTTTAGTTGTCTTTTATGTTTATGCACACTCTTGATCTAAGGAAGGTCCTCTCAAGTTCAGAATCAAAGGAAGTTGAAGCCCCGCTTCTCCTACCTGTCATACAACTAATCAAGGCAAAAGAAAGCTGATGAGCGGATAATTTATACGCTTTTTTGCATTGTTTTCAGTATGTTTTTAGTATGCTTTAGTTAGTTTTTATTATATTTTTATTAGTTTTTAGTTAAAATTCATTTTTCTGGACTTTACTATGAGTTTGTGTGTTTTTCTGTGATTTTAGGTATTTTCTGGCTGAAATTGAGGGACCTGAGCAAAAATCTGATTCAGAGGCTGAAAAGGACTGCAGATGCTGTTGAATTCTGACCTCCCTACACTCGAAGTATATTTTCTTGAGCTACACAAGCTCAATTGGCGCGCTCTCAGTTGCGTTTGAAAGTAGACATCCTGGGCTTTCTAGCAATATATAATAGTCCATACTTTGCCTGAGATTTGATGGCCCAAACTGGTGTTTCAAATCTGCTCAAGACTGCCCGGCGTTAAACGCCGGAACTGGCAGAAGAATGGGAGTTAAACGCCCAAACTGGCACAAAAGCTGGCGTTTAACTCCAAGAAAAGTCTCTACACATAGAAGCTTCAATGCTCAGTCCAAGCACACACCAAGTGGGCCCGGAAGTGGATTTTTATGTAATTTACTCATCTTTGTAAACATTAAGCTACTAGTTCTCTACAAATAGGACCTTTTGCTATTGTATTTTCATCTTTAGATCTTTGAATCTTTTGATCATGTTTTGGGGGGCTGGCCTCACGGCCATGCCTAGACCTTGTTCTTATGTATTTTCAACGGTGGAGTTTCTACACACCATAGATTAAGGTGTGGAGCTCTGCTGTACCTCGAGTATTAATGCAATTACTATTGTTCTTCTATTCAATTCAGCTTATTCTTGTTTTAAGATATCACTTGTTCCTCAACTTGATGAATGTGATGATCCGTGACACTCATCATCATTCTCACCTATGAACGTGTTCCTGACAACCACCTCCGTTCTACCTTAGATTGAGTGGATATTTCTTGGATTCCTTAATCAGAATCTTCGTGGTATAAGCTAGAATTGATGGCGGCATTCAAGAGAATCCGGAAGGTCTAAACCTTGTCTGTGGTATTCTGAGTAGGATTCAAGGATTGAATGATTGTGACGAGCTTCAAACTCGCGATTGTGGGGCGTTAGTGACAGACGCAAAAGAATCACTAGATTCTATTCCGACATGATCGAGAACCGACAGCTGAATAGACGTGCTGTGACAGAGCGCGTTGAACATTTTCACTGAGAGGATGGGACTGTAGCCACTGACAACGGTGATGCCCAACATACAGCTTGCCATGAAAAGGAGTAAGAAGGATTGGATGAAGACAGTAGGAAAGCAGAGAGACGGAAGGGACAAAGCATCTCCATACGCTTATTTGAAATTCTCACCAATGAATTACATAAGTATCTCTATCTTTATTTTATGCTTTATTAATAAATCATCCATAACCATTTGAATTCGCCTGACTGAGATTTACAAGATGACCATAGCTTTCTTCATACCAACAATCTCCGTGGGATCGACCCTTACTCGCGTAAGGTTCATTACTTGGACGACCTAGTACACTTGCTGGTTAGTTGTGCGAAGTTGTGATAAAGAATTGAGATTGTAATTGAGCGTACCATGTTGATGGCGCCATTGATGATCACAATTTCGTGCACCAAGTTTTTGGCGCCGTTGCCGGGGATTGTTTGAGTTTGGACAACTGACGGTTCATCTTGTTGCTTAGCTTAGGTATTTTTCTTCAGAGTTCTTAAAGAATGAATTCTAGTGTTTCAAGGTGATGTTCTTATCATCACCAAAGTTGATTAATTCTCATCAATTTAGCTCTTGAATGCAATGTCCTGCTGAAGCTTGGCTAGCCATGTCTAATTTCTTTAGACTGAAGCTTTAGACTAACATTGCATGATTCCTGGAATTCTCATTAAGAATTTTGATATCCTTATTTTCTTTTTCACTCAATTTTTGAAAAAACCAAAAAAATTACAAAATCATAAAAACCAAAAATATTTTGTGTTTCTTGTTGAGTCTAGTGTCTCATTTTAAGTTTGGTGTCAATTGCATGTTTCTTTTCTTCTTGCATTTTTCGAATTCATTCATGTGTCTTAATTGATCTTCAAGTTGTTCTTGATGATTTCCTTGTTCTGATCTTTAAATTCTCTTGTCTTGAGTGTTTTGTTGTTTCTCATATGCATTCTCATTTTGTTAGTGTCAATAGTATACAAACTTCTAAGTTTGGTGTCTTGCATGCATTGTTTATTTGATTTTAGTTGCATTTTGATTATTCCTCATCATTAAAAATTCAAAAAAAATTTTTCTTTGTGTCTTTTCAAGTCAATAATACAGAGAATTGAAGATTCAGAACATACAGCAGAGGAATTACACAGAAAAAGACTGGGCGTTCAAAACATCCAGTGAGGAAGGAAAACTGGCGTTTAAACGCCAGCCAAGGTGCCTGGCTGGGCGTTTAACGCCTAAAAGGGGTGAGTTTTGGGCGTTAAACGCCAGAATGTATACCATTCTGGGCGTTTAACGCCAGGATGGAACAAGAGGGAAGATTCTGTTTTTAATTCAAATTTTTTTTTTCAAAATCAAATCTTTTTCAAATCATATCTTTTCAATCATATATTTTCAAAATCAATTTCTTTCCATTTTCAAAAATACTTGCTAACAATTAATGATTTGATTCAACATTTCAATTATGTTACCTTTTCTGTTGAGAAAGGTTTAATGTCTGAATCATATCTTTCTTGTTAGCCAAGTCATTAATTTTCAAAATCAAATCTTTTTAAATTGTTTTTCAAATCATATCTTCTCAATCATATCTTTTTAAAACTATATCTTTTCAATCATATCTTTTTAATCACATCTTTTTCAAAATAGTTTTCAATCATATCTTTTTGATTTCTAATTTCAAAATCTTTTTCAAAATCACTTTATTTCTTTCCCACTCTCAGTTTTCGAAAATCATCAATCAATTTTTCAAAATGTTTTTAAAATGTTTTTAATTTATTTTCGAAAATTTCTTCCCCTCTTCTCACATCCTTCTATTTATGGACTAACACTCCTTCTCAATGCACAATTCGAACTCCATCTTTCTTGATAAGTTCGAATTCTTCTACCTCTTCCTTCTAATTTTCTTTTCCTCTGACACCTCAAGGAATCTCTATACTGTGACATAGAGGATTTCATATTTTCTTGTTCTCTTCTCTTTCATATGAGCAGGAGCAAAGATAAAAGCATTCTTGTTGAGGCTGACCCTGAACCTGAAAGGACCTTGAAGTGAAAGCTAAGAGAAGCTAAAGCACTATTCTCTATAGAGGACCTAACAGAAATCTTCAAACAAGAAGAAGACATGACGGCCGAAAACAACAACAATGCCAACAATGCAAGGAAGGTGCTGGGTGACTTTACTGCACCTACTCCCGACTTCTATGGGAGAAGCATCTCTATCCCTGCAATTAGAGCAAACAACTTTGAGCTTAAGCCTCAATTAGTTTCTCTAATGCAACAGAATTGCAAGTTCCATGGACTTCCATTGGAAGATCTTCATCAGTTTTTAGCTTAGTTCTTGCAAATCTGTGACACTGTCAAGACTAATGGTGTTGACCCTGAGGTCTACAGACTTATGCTATTCCTTTTTGCTGTAAGAGACAGAGCTAGGATATGGTTGGACTCACAACCTAAAGAAAGCCTGAACTCTTGGGAAACGCTAGTCAATGCCTTCTTGGCAAAGTTCTTTCCACCTCAAAAATTGAGTAAGCTTAGAGTGGAAGTCCAAACCTTCAGACAGAAGGAAGGTGAATCCCTCTATGAAGCTTGAGAAAGATACAAACAATTAATCAGAAAGTATCCCTCTGACATGCTTTCTGAATGGAGCATCATAGGTATCTTCTATGATGGTCTGTTTGAACTGTCTAAGATGTCATTGGACAGCTCTGCTGGAGGATCTCTTCATCTGATGAAGACGCCTGCAGAAGCTCAAGAACTCATTGAAATGGTTGCAAATAACCAATTCATGTACACTTCTGAAAGGAATCCTGTGAACAATGGGACGAATCAGAAGAAAGGAGTTCTTGAGATTGATACTCTGAATGCAATATTGGCTCAGAACAAAATATTGACTCAGCAAGTCAATATGATTTCTCAAAGTCTGTCTGGAATGCAAGCTGCACCAGGCAGTACTAAGGACGCTTCATCTGAAGAAGAAGCTTATGATCCTGAGAACCCTTCAATGGAAGAGGTGAATTACATGGGAGAACCCTATGGAAACACCTATAATCCTTCATGAAAAAATCATCCAAATCTCTCATGGAAGGATCAACAGAGACCTCAACAAGGTTTCAACAACAATAATGGTGGAAGAAACAGGTTTAGCAATGGCAAGCCTTTTCCATCATCTTTTCAGCAACAGACAGAGAATTCTAAGCAGAGCCACTCTGATTTAGCAACCATGGTCTCTGATCTAATCAAAACCACTCAAAGTTTCATGACTGAAATAAGGTCCTCCATTAGGAATTTGGAGGCACAAGTGGGACAGCTGAGCAAGAAAATTACTGAACTCCCTCCTAGTACTCTTCCAAGCAATACAGAAGAGAATCCAAAAGGAGAATGCAAGGCCATTAACATGACCCACATGGCCGAACTTGGAGAGGAGGAAGAGGCAGTGATCGCCACTGAGGAAGACCTCAATGGACGTCCACTGGCCTCCAATGAGTTCCCTAATGAGGAACCATGGGAATCTGAGGCTCACACTGAGACCATAGAGATTCCATTGGATTTACTTCTGCCATTCATGAGCTCTGATGAGTATTCTTCCTCTAAAGAGGATGAAGATGTTACTGAAGAGCAAGTTGCTAAGTACCTTGGAGCAATCATGAAGCTAAATGACAAGTTATTTGGTAATGAGACTTGGGAGAACGACCCTCCTTTGCTCACCAAAGAACTGGATGACTTGACTAGGCAGAGATTACCTCAAAAGAGACAGGACCCTGGGAAGTTCTCAATACCTTGTACAATAGGCACCATGACCTTTAAGAAGGCTCTGTGTGACTTAGGGTCAAGTATAAACCTCATGCCTCTCTCTGTAATGGAGAAGCTAGGGATCTTTGAGGTGCAAGCTGCAAGAATCTCACTAAAGATGGCAGACAATTCAAGAAAACAAGCTTATGGACTGGTAGAGGATGTTCTGGTAAAGGTTGAAGACCATTACATCCCTGCTGATTTCATAGTCCTAGAGACTGGGAAGTGCATGGATGAATCCATCATCCTTGGCAGACCCTTCCTAGCCACAGCAAAGGCTGTGATTGATGTTGACAGAGGAGACTTGATCATTCAAGTGAATGAAGAATCCTTTGTGTTTAAGGCTCAAGGATATCCCTCTGTTACCATGGAGAAGAAGCATGAAGAGCTTCTCTCAAAACAGAGTCAAACAGAGCCCCCACAGTCAAACTCTAAGTTTGGTGTTGGGAGGCCACAACCAACTTCTAAGTTTGATGTTGAACCCCCACATTCAAACTCTAAGTTTAGTGTTGGGAGGTTCCAACATTGCTCTGAGTATCTGTAAGGCTCCATGGGAGACCACTGTCAAGCTACTAACATTAAAGAAGCGCTTGTTGGGAGGCAACCCAATGTTATATTTATCTATTTTCCTTTGTTATTTTATATTTTCTGTAGGTTGATGATCATGTGAAGTCACAAAAATAATTGAAAAAGCAAAAACAGAATGAAAAATAGAAAGAAAAATAGCACACCCTGGAGGAAAACCTTGCTGGCATTTAAACGCCAGTAAGGGCAGCAAATGGGCGTTTAACGCCCAGTCTGGCACCATTCTGGGCGTTTAAACACCAGAAAGGGGCACCAGACTGGCGGTTAACGCTAGGAATGGGCACCAAGCTGGCATTAAACGCCAGAAATGGGCACCAGCTCGGCGTTTAACGCCAGGATTGGCAGAAGGAGCATTTTTGCTCGCCACTTGGTGCAGGGATGAATTATCCTTGATACCTCAGGATCTGTGGTCCCCACAGGATCCCCACCTACCCCACCACTCTCTCTCTTCTCTTCACCCATTCACCAATCACCTCAACACCTCTTCCCCAAAAACCCCTCACCTATCAAATCCTACTATTCTCTTCACCATTCACATCCAACCTTCATAAAACCCCACCTACCTTACCATTCAAATTCAAACCACTTTCCCTCCCAAACCCACCCATACATGACCGAACCCTACCCCTCTCTCCACCCCTATATAAACCCATCTTCCCCACCTTATTTTCACACAACCTAAACACTACTTCTCCCACTTGGCCGAAAAACAAAGCCCCCTCCATCTCCTCTATTTCTTCTTCTTCTACTCTCTTCTTTCTTCTTTTGCTCGAGGACGAGCAAACCTTCTAAGTTTGGTGTGGTAAAAGCATTGCTTTTTTGTTTTTCCATAAGCATTTATGGCATCTAAGGCCGGAGAAATCTCTAGAAAGAGGAAAGGGAAGGCAAAAGCTTCCACCTCTGAGTCATGGGAGATGGAGAGATTCATCTCAAAGGTGCATCAAGACCACTTCTATGAAGTTGTGGCCAAGAAGAAGGTGATCCCCGAGGTCCCTTTCAAACTCAGAAAGGGTCAACTTTGATCAAAGGTTGGACCAAGTCCTCATGGATATCACTAAGAAGAAGATGGAGCAAACAAGAGATCCCACTCATGGACATGAGGAAATTCCTCACCATGAAATCCCTGAGATGCCTCAAGGGATGCACTTTCCTCCACAAAACTATTGGGAGCAAATCAACACCTCCCTAGGAGAATTGAGTTCCAACATGGGACAACTAAGGGTGGAGCACCAAGAACATTCCATTCTCCTCCATGAAATTAGAGAAGATCAAAGAATCATGAGAGAGGAGCAACAAAGGCAAGGAAGAGACATTGAGGAGCTCAAGCATTCCATAAGATCTTCAAGAGGAAGAACAAGCCGCCATCACTAAGGTGGACCCGTTCTTTAATCTCCTTGTTCGTTATTTTTCTGGTTTTTCGAATTTTTTATGCTTATGTCTATCTATGTTTGTGTCTTATGATCATTAGTATCTTAGTGTCTATGCCTTAAAGTTATGAATGTCCTATGAATCCATCACCTTTCTTAAATGAAAAATGTGCTTAATTGAAAAAGAGAAGAATTGCATGAATTTCAGATTTTATAACAGATTAATTATTTTGATGTGGTGGCAATACTTTTGACTTCTGAATGTATGCTTGAACAGTGCATATGTCTTTTGAATTTGTTGTTCATGAATGTTGGCTCTTGAAAGAATGATGAAAAAGGAGACATGTTACTGAGGATCTGAAAAATCATAAAAATGATTCTTGAAGCAAGAAAAAGCAGTGAATACAAAAAAAAAAAGAAAAAAAGAAGAAAGAAAAAAACAATGAAGTCGTGATCCAAGGCAAAAAGAGTGTGCTTAAGAACCCTGGACACCTCTAATTGGGGACTCTAGCAAAGCTGAGTCACAATCTGAAAAGGTTACCCAATTATGTGTCTGTGGCATGTATGTATCCGGTGGTAATACTAGAAGACAGAGTGCCTTGGGCCACGGCCAAGACTCATAAAGTAGCTGTGTTCAAGAATCATCATACTTAACTAAGAGAATCAATAACACTATCTGGATTCTAAGTTCCCATAGAAGCCAATCATTCTGAATTTCAAAGGATAGAGTGAGGTGCCAAAACTGTTCAGAGGCAAAAAGCTAAAAGTCCCGCTCATCTAATTAATACTGATCTTCATAGATGTTTTTGGAATTCATTGCATATTCTCTTCTTTTATCTTATTTGATTTTCAGTTGCTTGGGGACAAGCAACAATTTAAGTTTGGTGTTGTAATGAGCGGATAATTTATACGCTTTTTGGCATTATTTTCAGTATGTTTTTCGTATACTTTAGTTAGTTTTTATTATATTTTTATTAGTTTTTAGTTAAAATTCACTTTTCTGGACTTTACTATCAGTTTTTGTGTTTTTCTGTGATTTCAGGTATTTTCTGGCTGAAATTGAGGGACCTGAGCAAAAATCTGATTCAGAGGCTGAAAAGGACTGCAGATGCTGTTGGATTCTGACCTCCCTGCACTCGAAGTGGATTTTCTGGAGCTACAGAAGCTCAATTGGCGTGCTTTCAATTGCGTTGGAAAGTAGACATTCTGGGCTTTCCAGCAATATATAATAGTCCATACTTTGCCCTAGATTTAATGGCTCAAACCGGCGTTCCAAATCAGCTCAAGACTGCCCGGCGTTAAACGCCGGAACTGGCACAAGAATGGGAGTTAAACGCCCAAACTGGCACAAAAGCTGGCGTTTAACTCCAAGAAAAGTCTCTACACATAGAAGCTTCAATGCTCAGCCCAAGTACACACCAAGTGGGCCCAGAAGTGGATTTTTATGTAATTTACTCATCTTTGTAAACCCTAAGCTACTAGTTCTCTACAAATAGGACCTTTTGCTATTGTATTTTCATCTTTAGATCTTTGAATCTTTTGATCATGTTTTGGGGGGCTGGCCTCACGGCCATGCCTAGACCTTGTTCTTATGTATTTTCAACGGTGGAGTTTCTACACACCATAGATTAAGGTGTGGAGCTCTGCTGTACCTCGAGTATTAATGCAATTACTATTGTTCTTCTATTCAATTCAGCTTATTCTTGTTCTAAGATATCACTTGTTCCTCAACTTGATGAATGTGATGATCCATGACACTCATCATCATTCTCACCTATGAACGTGTGCCTGACAACCACCTCCGTTCTACCTTAGATTGAGTGGATATCTCTTGGATTCCTTAATCAGAATCTTTGTGGTATAAGCTAGAATTGATGGCGGCATTCAAGAGAATCCGGAAGGTTTAAACCTTGTCTGTGGTATTCTGAGTAGGATTCAAGGATTGAATGACTGTGACGAGCTTCAAACTCGCGATTGTGGGGGCGTTAGTGACAGACGCAAAAGAATCATTGGATTCTATTCCGACATGATCGAGAACCGACAGTTGAATAGCCGTGCTGTGACAGAGCACGTTGAACATTTTCACTGAGAGGACGGGACTGTAGCCACTGACAACGGTGATGCCCAACATACAACTTGCCATGGAAAGGAGTAAGAAGGATTGGATGAAGACAGTAGGAAAGCAGAGAGACGGAAGGGACAAAGCATCTCCATACGCTTATCTGAAATTCTCACCAATGAATTACATAAGTATCTCTATCTTTATTTTATGCTTTATTCATAAATCATCCATAACCGTTTGAATTCGCCTAACTGAGATTTACAAGATGACCATAGCTTGCTTCATACCAACAATCTCCGTGGGATCGACCCTTACTCGCGTAAAGTTCATTACTTGGACGACCCAGTACACTTGCTGGTTAGTTGTGCGAAGTTGTGATAAAGAGTTGAGATTGCAATTGAGCGTACCATGTTGATGGCACCATTGATTATCACAATTTCGTGCACCAAAAGCAAAAAAGAAAAATGGATGAAGAAATTACTTTTGTTAGAGTAGTTGTTAGTGTGAGTGGTGCAATTGATCGAACAGTTAGAAGAGTGGAAATATGGATACTGAATAAAATAATAGAGCTCAAAATAAAATAAAAAAAATAAAAAGTGCTAAATAAAAGAAATTAAAATAACAAGGAATTTAAATTGCTTAATCTAGCTCTCTAATCAATTTAATCACTATCAAATTTAAGCCAATCCCCGGCAATAGCACCATAAAACTTGATGAGTTCGGAATTCACTACCCATTCAAAAATTAGTGAATTAGTTCTTTTGGCAAGCGCACCAAAATTATCGCCAAGTAATAACCCACGGTGGAGTGGGATCGTAATAAAGTGCAGAATTAGTCAAGCGGATCAATAAGATTGTGAAGTGCAGAATTGTAAATGACATTAAGGTAAATGACTAGAATATAAAGAAAAGTAATAAAGTGAAGAAACGGAAATTGTAGAATGTAAAGTGCTGAATCATAAATGACTTGAATGTAAATGGGAGTAAGGAATTGCTGAATGTAAAAATTAAGCAGTAAAGAAATGGATAGATAAGAATGGAGAAGTTCATTGAGATTGGGAGATATTGTCTATTTGGATCAAATCTAGCTTATATCCTCTTCAATCATGCAACTCATTGACCTCTTGGCAATCTTGATTGATTGAGCCCCAATCCCTTGGTGACTCAATCTCTCAGATCTTGATCAATAGCCAATTCCTTGGTCTAATTACTCATGAAGAGAGATATGCTTGGTCCTTGATTATACCACACACCCTTATAGGTCCAGGTAGAGGGAGGATTATATATCACGTATCCAAACACCAAAACCCAGATTCTACTCAAGTGTGAGAAGGGATTTCAAGCATGGTTTCATGTTTTCTTTCCCAAGGTTCCCATGAAACCCAATTGCATTCAATCTCTTTCCCAAGATAATTGAACACTAAGCATTAAGAACGAAACTCCTTCTAGCAAATCAAAGAAAAGATGAAGAGATGAAGAATTTCACTATTATCAATCCATCAAGTACAATAGAGCTCCCTCTCTCAATGAGAGGGAAGTTAGCTACTCATAGCTTAAAAAGTACTCAAAAGTGAAGTGTAAAATTGGATCTAAAACTGACTGCTTAACCCCATCTTTAGTACTCTTTGGGGGTATTTATACTACTCCTAGTAAAATAAAAGAATTACAAAAGTGAAAAGGGAAAATTACATTTTGGAGGGAAAAGAAAACACTCAATAAGCGTGACTTCCCAGCTGGCGTGTGGCTGGCGCTTCACTGGCGTGTCACGTGCCCTTTATTTCTAGCTTGGCGTGCCACGCCCAATCTTCAAGTGGCACGCTCGTCCCTTTGTCAACCTTGGTGTGCCACGCCTTCGAGCTCAAGTGGCACTCCATAATGGAGTTCTTGTGTTGGCGTGCCACGCCTTCGAACTCAAGTGGCACGCCCTTTGCCTTTTTTCACTTTTCTTTACCTCTGGAAACTTGAACTAGCATGGCACACCCAGGGTCTGGCGTGCCACGCCCTTGCTGTGTGCTTGGCTAAGCTCCTCTGGAAAGTTGCACTAGCGTGGCACGCCTAGGGTCTGGCGTGCCACGCCCCTTTGTGAGTGAGTGGTTCCTCTGTTTGGCGTGCCACGTCACGAACTTAAGTGGCACGCCCCAATGCTTCTTTGCCCTCTGAATGACACTGGCATGCCACGACTGGTTGCTCAAGTGGCACGCCTAAGTAAAGAATGGTGAATGGCGTGCCATGCCTTCGATACCTAGTGGCACGCCCCATGTAATTGGCCTCCTTCATCCTCTCTGGAAAATTGTACTAGCGTGCCACGCCCAAAATCTTGCCTTGATTCCAATGGTTGGCGTGCCACGCTTCAGCTTCAAGTGGCACGCCACGGTGAGATGCTTGGGTTGGCGTGCCACGCCTTCGATACTAAGTGGCACGCCTAAGTGAGATTGAGAGGTTGGCGTGCCACGCCTTCGACTTCAAGTGGCACGCCCAGTCTTTAGTTGCCTTCAGCTCTTTCTCTGGATTATTGTACCAGCGTGCCACGCCATGCTACTCAAGTGGCACGCCTATGCATTTGTGCACTCTTCAAGCTTGGCGTGCCACGCCTGGGTTCTCAAGTGGCACGCCCAAGTGACTTCTTGGAGCTGGCATGCCACGCCTTCGACACCAAATGGCATGCCATAGTGGAGATTCTTCTTGAGATGGTGAGTTGGCGTGCCACACCCCTTTGCTCAAGTGGCACACCCATAGTAGTTGATGGGTCAGGCGTGCCACGCCCAACCTGGCGTGCCACGCCCCTTTTGTGTCCTCCATTTTGCTCTTTGGAATTTTGTACTAGCGTGCCACGCCCAGTCCCTGGCGTGCCACGCCCATACATTTGTACTTGGACTTCTTCTATGGACTTTAGTACTGGCGTGCCACGCCTAGCTCCTGGCGTGCCACGCCAGTGCATTTTTGTGGCGCTTGCTCCAAGTGGCACGCTAGTTTCACACGCCCATCTTCTTGTTTGTCTTCTTCCCATTTTTGATGCCCTTTTGCACCTGAAATTCAGCACAACTCATCTCAAAGTAGTGTACCATAATATTCATCAAATAATGCATGAATTATACTGATCAAATGAGTTTTATGCTCTTTTATGGTCTTCTTTATGCAAGAAATAAGGGTAGATGATGCAAGTCTTCGAATGATTGCAATACAACTAAGAGTAAAACTAAGTGTCCAACACATGTATGAATGTTTTAATTGTCATGGAAAGCTCTTGGATCCTTGAGGGTTCCTTCAGGTATAGGCTTCAGGGGTCCTTTCTATTGATTGTTACCTTGAAGTACTAAGGGTTCTTTTGCTTTCTTGACCACGACTCTAAGTGTTTTGTCTCAAGATAACCCTTTAATTAGACTTTCAATTAGCACTCCCAAACCAGTTGGTTTTAGGGTACTGGGTGTTGAGACACCCCTAAGAATTTACTTGCCCAGGTCTCTTCTTGACACATCTTCACCACAAGCATCTACTAAGATCATTAATTCTTTTTGAGATTTTTAATGTTTCTTTTTTTATCCCAGTAGTTGATGCTCAGAGCCTTGGGCCTTTATTGCTTACTACCTCTTGGTTCTATGGATATTCAAGGAACACCCCTTAGTCTTCCTTTGTTATACCTTTTAGGACTAGTTGCTAGTTCATCCAAGGTTTTACACTCCGTTTCTTGTTTCTTAGTTTGTTTGATGATCCCTCTTGGCCTTGGTCTCTCTTATTGTTTTTGCACAACTCACAGTAACTCTTGTGGAGATAAGCTCTACTTTTATTTAAGTTGAAATGAAGACTTGAAATACATGACATTTTCTTTCTTGTAAAAAAACTCATAAAGACTTCAAACAGGAATCAAAACTAAGCATAAAATATAAACTATCGTAACATGATTATTTAAGAAGTAAATAAAGCAAAGGCTTAAACAGAATTCAGAAATTGGAAAGTGTCAACCATGGGACTCAACAACCTTGAGCAGCTTCATCTTTAGTTCATTGGCCCCTTCCCTTTGTCCTTCTTCTTGGAAGGGGATGGGCCACCTTCATCTGGCTTGGAGGAACCTTCTTTTGCTTTGGTATCCTTGGGCTTGGGCTTCCAAAATCCTAACCTTCTCATGTAGGATTTCACATTCTCCTTGTGTTGGTATGTTATTTCTTCTTGCCTTGAGCTGAGTTCCTCCAATTTCTGCATATAGGTGGGGTAATTGGGGTTCATGTTAGCCACTGCATTACACAGGTAGCTAAACTTTGTTTGTGCATAGCCATCATATTCCCCTCTGGCTATAGTCCTTGCTTCATAAAGGTGTCTGAATTCAGCAAGGCTCCCCATTTGTTGTAATTGTCGTTCCAGGATCATTCCTAGGCTGCCTTGTATCTCTCCCCAGTTGATCTGATCTTGCTGCTCCTTGAGGTTCTCAAAGCCCCCATGGAGTTGCTGAATGTTCTGGTTGACTTGGCTCCATTGTTGTTGCTGAGTCTCCTTGAATTGATTGACATCTTCCCTCAAGTGGTGTAGGTCTCCCTTCATTTGGTGTACATCTCCTTGCAATTGCTCCCAGTTGAATCCCTCTGGAAATTGTTGATATTGGTAGTGTGGTGGTGGTTGAAGTGCCAGGAAGTGAGGTTGCTATTCTGCCTCTTCCTCTTCTTGTTGTTGTTGTGGTTCATGAGCATGAGCTCTTCGTTCTCTAGCCCTGTTGAGTGGGTGGACAACCACCACTTTGGCCATCTTTTTGGCAGTTATGAACTTGTCTTGCTTCACAAGCACTTCATCAATGATCTTTTCAACTCCAGCCTCATCACATAGCCTCTGTATAATGCTGGGGAATTCCAACCTTGTGTTGTCACTGGTGCTTTTCAGCACTTTGTTGATGTTGTTGGCGATCATCTCCCCCAAGTTGATGTTTTCTCCTCTCATGATGCTGTAGATGAGCACAGCTCTCTCCTTGGTCACCTCTGAAGTATTGGATGTGGGGATTAGGGACCTCCTCACAAATTCTAGCCACCCTCTAGCTTAGGGGCTCAAATCTCTTCTCCACAATTGGTTGGGTATCCCATCCTTGTCATTTATCCAACGCACGTTCATCACACAAATTTTATTCAGGATCTCCTTAAACCCAGGGTCTTGCTGCTTCATTCTCTCTTCATAGCTCCGAGTGGAGTTTGTCCTATTCACCATTAGCATTCTTTCTATGCTAGAGGGGTTGTAGTCAATGGACTTCCCCCTTACATAGCTAATGTAGCCATATTGTTGCCCTGATTGAGGTACTGCGTTGGCATAGAATTTTCTCACCAAGCTTTCTACCACTTTTCTCGGTGGGTTGCATAGAATTGACCACCCCCTATTGGCAATCTCAATGTTGATTTTTAATATGCTCATTCCTCCCTAATTGAAATCCAACTTCTGGAATGATTTCCCTCTCACTCACCCAACCATAAAATTGATTTTGGTTGAATGCGGAGAGGAACTTGTAGTCATTAAAAGAGCTTAAGGATCCAGAGGTTGGTTCCTTGATTTTTCTTTTCTTTGAGGCTGAGCTTTTTGGTGGTGCCATTAGGTTGGGAGAGTGTGCTTGAGGTTGTAAAAAAAATGGGGGTTGAAAGAAAGAGAAGGCAAAACAAGGTTTTGCTCCAACACCAAACTTAGAACTTGATTATTCCAATCAAGAAAAAAAAAGAAAATAAGGGAGAAGAGATAGTAGAATATGAAAAGAGAAGCGAAGGTGAGGGGTGTGGGGGTTGTTGAAGTGGGAGAGGAGATGGGGGGTGAAGCTTTTATAATGGGTGAATGGTGTGGTTCGAAGGGTGGGAAATAAAAAGGGTTAAATGTTTTCCCACTTTGGGAAGTGGCGCCTAGCGTGGGAAGAGGCGCCAACTCTTTTCTCACAGTGTCTTCTGCGTGTGTTGAGTTCCAAGGTGCAAGTACACTTTGACTTCTTTGCTTTATGAGTTGTTTACCATGTGGGCTCTATCTTCTCTCCTGAAATTGAAACTGAACCCATTAGTAATGACAAAAGAACCCCTTCACATTCCTTCTCATCAAGAATGAATTGGATTGCAACTGATGGGTGTCCCTTGGGACACCAAACTTAATTCTTTGGCATCTTAATAAATTGGTTTCATCATTGTGTATTTAATGTGTTTATAAGAGTGGAGTAACATCGAACTTTTCATTTTCTTTTGATTCCAATTCCTCTGAACTCATTAAACCACGTTCATGTTTTTACCCAAAGCTTTAAGTGCTTTCAAATTGGGTGACTTGGGCTGCTATGTGATCCTTGGTGGTGGCTACACCAAACTTAATCTCTGGGCTTACTCTTCAAAATCAAACTATTAATTATTTGTAAGCCTAGATTAAGTGGTCAGAGGCCACACCAAACTTAGCACTTTAGCTTGTTCTCAACCCATTCACTCATCATTAGTTATGCATTCATCAAGTTGTAATTCCCAAATAGAAAGAAATAAGAGAGTGTAAAGAAAATCTAGCTATCAAAGCTAATATCAAACTTCCTAATCTACAATTGTAAACTGATCCTAATTACTGAAAATTAAATTATCTAAAGCAACAGAATTTAAACTACTTCTAAGAAAAGCAATTAAATAAAAAAGGATAAAGTGTTGGGGTGCCTCCCAACTAGCGCTTCTTTATTGTCATTAGCTTGACATTCCTTCATCTTTAGCTGAGCTTGTAGCTCACTCTCTGCTCCTCCAAGGAGCCTCCCAAGTAGTGTTTGAGTCTATGGCCATTGAAAGAAAAGGTTCTTTGAGTCTTGTCCTCCATGAGCTCCACATGACCATAGGGAAATACTTTGAGTATGGTGAAAGGTCTTGACCATTGAGACTTAAGTTTTCCAGGGAAGAACTTGAGTCTTGAGTTGTAGAGTAACACCTTCTGTCCTTCAGTGAACTCCCTTCTTGCTATCTTTTGGTCATGCCACCTTTTTGTGTTCTCTTTGTAGATTTTTACATTCTCATATGCTTGATTTCTAAATTCTTCCAGCTCATTGAGTTGCATTAATCTCTTTTCTCCAACAGCTTGCTCATCAAAATTCAGTAGTTTTAGAGCCCAGAATACTCTGTGCTCCAATTCAACTGGCAAGTGGCAAGCCTTGCCAAATACCAGTTGGTGTGGTGACATCCCAATGGGGGTCTTGAAGGCTGTCTTGTAGGCCCATAGAGCATTGTCTAGCTTCTTAGACCAGTCCTTTACTGAGCTTCCAACAGTTTTTTCAAGGATTTGTTTTAGCTTTCTGTTGGAGATCTCATCTTGCCCGTTGGTCTGTGGGTGGTATGGAGTTGCCACTTTGTGCTTTACTCCATATCTGAGAAGCAGTGTCTCGAGTTATTTGTTGCAGAAGTGTGTCCCTCCATCACTAATGAGAGCTCTGGGAACTCCAAATCTGCTGAAGATATTCCTTCTCAAGAAGCTTATCACAACCTTGTTGTCATTTGTTGCAGTGGCTATGGCTTCTACCCACCTTGAGACATAATCAACAGCCACTAATATGTAGCTATTTGAGAAGGAGGTTGGGAAGGGTCCCATGAAATCAATTCCCCATACATCAAATAGTTCCCGCTCTAGTATGTATTGCTGTGTCATCTCATTCCTCTTGGTTAGATTACCAGCTCTTTGACATTCATCACACCTTGACACCATTTCCTTGGCATCCTTAAATATTGTTGGCCAGTAAAATCCGGATTGAAGCACTTTTGCTGCTGTCCTTTCTCCACTGAAGTGACCTCCATATGCTGACCCATGGCACTGCCATAACACTTCTTGCCCTTCTTCATGGGATATACACCTTCTTAGGACTCCATCAGCACACTTTTTGAATTAATAGGGGTCATTCCAGATGTAGTGTTTGGCATCCTTGATCAGCTTCCTCCTCATGTGCTTATTGATGTTAGTTGGTAGCTCCCCAATAGCCTTGAAGTTAGCTATGTCTGCAAACCAAGGGGATACTCGAATCATCATCAATTGTTCATCAGGAAAGCTTTCATTTACTGCTACTTACTGCATTTCTTCTTCTTGTGGGATCCTTGAGAGGTGGTCAGCTACCTTGTTCTCTGTTCCGCTCCTATCTTTAATCTCAATATCAAATTCTTGGAGCAGCAGGATCCACCTTATTAGTCTGGGCTTAGATTCTTGTTTGGTAAGCAAGTATTTGAGTGCTGCAAGATCAGTGAACACAATTACTTTTGAGCCAATGAGATATGATCTAAACTTATCAAAAGCAAAAACTATGGCTAAAAGTTCTTTCTCTGTGGTGGTATAGTTCCTTTGATTCTCATTAAGGACCTTGCTAGCATAGTAAATGACATGTACTAGCTTGTCTTTCCTTTGTCCTAGAACAGCACCAACAGCAAAATCAGATGCATCACACATTAGTTCAAAGGGAAGATCCCAGCTTGGTGGTGCTATAATAGGTGCAGAGGAGAGTTTCTTTTTGAGTTCATCAAAGGCTACCATGCACTCTCTATCAAAAATAAATGGAGTATTTGAGACAAGTAGATTGCTAAGGGGTTTTGCAATCTTTGAAAAATCTTTAATAAACCTCCTATAGAACCCAGTGTGTCCTAAAAAGCTTCTGATTGCTTTGACATTTCAAGGTGGAGGTAATTTTTCAATTACTTCCACTTTTGCCTTGTCTACTTCTATGCCATCTTTTGAAATCTTGTGACCAAGAACCACCCCTTCAGTCACCATAAAATGGCACTTCTCCCAGTTTAAAACCAGGTTGGTTTCTTGACACCTTTTTAGCACAACAGCGAGATGGTATAGGCAATCAGAATATGAGTTCCCAAACACAGAGAAGTCGTCCATAAATACTTCTATGAACTTCTCAATCATATCTGAAAAAATGGAGAGCATGCACCTTTGGAATGTTGCAGGTGCATTGCACAATCCAAAGGGCATTCTCCTATAAGCAAAGACACCATATGGACAAGTAAATGAAGTTTTTTCCTGATCCTTGGGATCGAATTTGATTGTAGCCCGAATATACATCCAAGAAATAATAATACTCATGTCCTGCCAATTTTTCAAGCATCTGGTCCATGAAGGGTGGGGGAAAGTGATCCTTTCGGGTGGCTTCATTAAGTTTCCGGTAGTCGATGCACATACACCATCCGGTCACTGTCCTTGTGGGTATCAATTCATTCTTCTCATTTGCCACAACAGTGATCCCTCTCTTCTTAGGGACTACTTGCACCGGGCTTACCCAAGGGCTGTCTAAGATGGGGTAGATCACCCCTGCTTGCCACAATTTCAACACTTCTTTCTGAAACACTTCAGTCATAGTTGGGTTCAGCCTCCTTTGTTGTTGTCTTGAGGGTTTGACATCCTCTTCAAGTAAGATTCTATGCATATACATTGAAGGACTGATCCCCTTTAAATCTGTAAGTGTCCAGCCTATGGCGTCCTTGTGTTATCTCAACACTTGGATAAGTTCCTCTTCTTATTTCTTACTCAGACTTGAATTTATGATTACTGGGTGAGTGTTGTTAGCACCCAGATATGCATATTTCAAGCTGGGTGGTAGGGCTTTCAGCTCTAGTTTTGGTGACTCTGCATCTTTGTTGTCTGTGGTAGTTGGCATGATTGAGTTCCTCATGGTTGCTTGTGGTAGTTCTCCATCTGGTGCTTGTTCCAGCTCAATGCTTTCTCCACATTGTTCTTTTTCCATGACTTCTTGAACTATCTGTTTCGTGGTGTCTACCAGCATGCATTCTCCTATGGATTCTTTGGGGTAACTCATTGCTTTAAAGACGTTGAAGACCATTTTCTCTTCATACAATCTCAAGACTAGTTCCTTTTTCTGCACATCAATGATGGCTCCAGTGGTAGCTAGAAATGGTCTTCCTAGGATAATTGATGTGTTGGCCTCTTCTTCCATGTCCAACACAATAAAATCAATAGGAAAAATAAATTCTCCTACTTTCACTAGCAAGTCTTCCACTACCCATGTGGAAACTTAAATGTTCTGTCAGCCAATTGGAGTGCCATTCTTGTTGGCTTGGCTTCCTCAATCTTCATCCTTCTCATCATGGTTAGGGACATAAGATTTATGCTAGCTCCCAAATCACACAAAGCTTTCTCAATAGTGATGTCCCCTATGATGCAGGGGATTTGAAAACTCCCTGGGTCTTTCAGCTTTTGAGGCAGCTTCTTCTGTATGATGGCGCTGCATTCCTCAGTCAATACTGTGGTTTCTTTTGCCTCCCAGTTCCTTTTTTTGGCTATAAGCTCCTTTAAGAACTTGGCATAGTGTGGCATTTGTTCTAATACCTCAGCAAACGGTATGTTAATTTGGAGCCTCTTGAAGATCTCTAGGAACTTAGAGAACTGGCCATCCTTCCCATCTTTTCTCAGTCTTTGTGGGTATGGTGCCTTTGGCACATAGGGCTTCAAGACTGGTTTTGGTGGAGGTGAAGCTGGGATCTCCCCTTCATCCTCGTTCCCAGGCTTTGATGCAACCTCTTCATGATTATCTTTGCTTGGGGTTCCTTCCTCTACAACCTTCCCACTTCTTAGAGTTATGGCTTTGCATTCCCCTCTTGGGTTAGCCATGGTATCACTGGGAAAGGTGTGTGTGGGAAGTGGGATTTGCTTGGACAAAATTCCCACTTGTGCTTCCAACTTTGAGATTGCTGTGCCTTGATTTTTCAGATTTGACCTGTATTCCTCTTGATTAGCATCTATCCTTCTGTCAGTTTGTGCTTGTCTGTCCATGAGGGTGGAGACTGCTCCTGAAATCTGGGATGACAGTTGTGCCATTACAGCCTTCATCTTCTTAAAGTTACTCTTGATTTCGCATGGTTGCATAATTGAGGATGGTTCATCTTGATTGAGGTTGTTGTGTGTGGGTTGGTTGTTATGGTATGATGTGTTTTGTGAGTTATGGTAGGGTCTATGGTTCCCTGTTTGATGGTTGGGGTTGTGGTTGGGATGCTGATTTGATGAATAAGGCTTGTTGTGGTCCTGGTTGTGGTTTTGTTGATTTCCCCACCCAAAGTTTGGGTGGTTCTTCCAACCTGGGTTGTACGTCTTAGAGTGTGGGTCATATGGTGTTCTGGATGAATTATGCACATAATTAGCTTGTTCCCAATCACCTTCAGATTCTGGTGCATTCCCTTCTTGTTGAGGAGTTTGGTCTTGAATGACTGAGGCTTAGTTGGCCTCCATCCTCTTGGTTAAGGCTGTTATTTGTGCTGCAATTGCCTTGTTCTGAGCTAACAAAGTATCTACAGAGTTGAGTTCCAGCACTCCCTTCTTCTGAGTCCTTTCTGAAGCATAGAAATACTCATTTTCAGCTACAGTCTCAATGACATCTATGGCCTCTTCAATGGTTATCTTTTTGTTGAGTGAGCCTCCTGAAGAATGATCCACTGCCTTCTTTGCTTCATAGGATAGTCCCTCATAAAAGATATGTAGTTGTACCCACTCATTGAGCATTTTCGGAGGGCATCTTCTTGTCAGATCTTTAAATCTCTCGCAGGCCTCATAGAGTGTTTCTCCATCTTGTTGTCTGAAAGTTTGCACCTCAGTTCTCAGCCTGTTGATTCTTTGTGGAGAGTAAAATCTAGCAAGGAATCTGTTCACGACCTCCTCCCATATAGTTAGGCTATCTTTGGGAAATGATTCCAACCACTTTGCTGCCTTATCTCTGAGTGAGAAAGGGAACAAGAGTAGTTTGTAGATGTCAGGGTGTACCCCGTTGGACTTTTACAATATCACATATCCTCAAGAATGTGCTGAGATGTTGATTAGGATCTTCTTGGACACTTCCTCCATATGAGCAATTATTCTGAACAAGTGTGATGAGCTGAGGAAATTACTGGCATGAATTGTTGGCTTTAGGATGCTGCTGCCACAATTTCCTGGGTTTGGGTTGATGTAGGAGCCTAAGACTCTCCTTTCTTGCCCATCATGATTGACTGAGCCTTCTCTGGCATGGTTATGAACTTCTCTCTCATGGTGATTCTCCATATTCTCCTCTGATGGTGTTTTTGTGGAAAAATGAATTTCCAACACACAAATCCAACCGGCAAGTGTACCGGGTCGCATCAAGTAGTAATAACTCACAAGAGTGAGGTCGATCCCACAGGGATTGATGGATCAAGCAATTTTAGTGGGTGATTAGTTTAGTCAAGCTAACATTGAAATGAATTTGGATGAAGTGTAACCAACAGAAAGTAAATAGCAAGGAAAATTAAAGTGCAGAAAGTAAAATTGCAGGAAACTTAAATAACAAGAAAGTAAAATTGCAAGAATCTTAAATGACAAGAAATGTAAATTGCATGAAAAGTAAAGAGGGTTGGGTGCTGGAAATTAAAGAGAGCAGTAAAGCAAAGCGTAGAACAATTGCAGGGAGATTAAATTGCTTAAAATTAAATTGGAAGCAATAGGAACAGAAAGGTAAAAATGCAGATGAAGTAACAGCAGAAAAATAAATCAGCAAGAAAGCTCAATTCAAATATGAAATCTAAAATGACAAGTGAGGATCTCAGGAAATCAATGAGACTAGAAAACAAGTCTAGATCTCAATTCCTTCCTTGATCCAACCAAGAACAATTGCAGAAGGAAAGTAGATGAAAGCAGTAAAGAGAATTTAGATTCAATTCAAAATTCCTTGAATTATGCAGAAGAACAAAGCAGAGATGTTGCGGATGGAGAATGAAAACAGAATTCCTTTCAATCTCAATCCAAAATTCAAACAGAAAGGGAAATTCAGAGAGAGAACTCTCAATTCCTAAATTTAAGACAGAAGAAAAATAAAGGAAAGAGCTCCCCTAGTGAGACGGAATTCATGCCTTTATATAGGCTTTACAAAGTGAAAAATTAAAACAAATTACAATTAAAATGAAAATCCTAATCTAATTGATCCATGTGCCTTTGAGTGATGATGTGCGCTTTGCTTGCTTTGGATTTGAGGAGAAATGGGTTTGGTTGGCCTTGATTCAATTTGGAGAAGAATTGAATTTAAATGGAATTTTGGTTGAATTTTTGGCCCATTAAAAGTTACTCCCAGGAGGCTGCCCTGCCCTTGTAGAGGGCAGGGCAGAAAAATGAAGCTTGGTGCTTGGATTGGTGCGCCAAAGTTGTTGATGCGCGCGCTTGGTGCGTTATGAGGCTGCCCTGCCCGCGCCAAGGGCGGGGCAGAGAATGTTGATGCGCCAGATTTGAGAGTTGGTGCGCGCATGGTGCTGCCAAGGAAAGAAATTGGTGTGCCAACCGAATGCTTGGTGCGCCAAGTTTTGTGCGTGATGCACCACACACAATGCTGCCCTGCCCGCGCCAAGGGCAGGGCAGAGTTTCCAAAGCTTGTCCCGTGTGTTTCCCTCTTCGAGCCTTGGTGGAAGCATTTTGGTTTATTTTCGCTTGTTTTTGGCCCTTAAAGATGCCTTTCGTTCCTGCCTCAATTGGACGCCAAATATGATTTCTATATATCGTTGGAAAGCTCTGAATGTCAGCTTTCCAACGCAACTGGAAGCACATCAATCGGACGTCTGTAGCTCAAGTTATAGCCCTTTGAAGTAGGCATGGTCATGCTGTGTGCGGCCAGATTTTAACTTAGCGAAAATTTTGCTTTCAATCCTCAATATACATCACAATTCTGCCCTGCCCTTGGCAAGGGCAGGATCGTGTGCGTGCTGGCTGCTTCCTCTTTGATTTTGTCATGGGCCACGCTTTTAAAAGCGTGGCCTAAGGCTCCAAAGTGTTCCCAACTTCAAAATGTACCCCAAAGCTCTTTTTTTCCTCTTTTTTTTTGTGCTTCTTTGCTTCTTTTTCTTCTTATTTCCTACAAGATTTATAAAATTAAAATATCAAGAAAATATATCATTTAAGTACAAAAAGCATTCAATATTTAAGCACAAATCATCAATTTCTTGTATGAAAAAGCATAGAAAATGGGTATATGATGACTTGTCATCATCCTCCATGTTTGTTTCAAAATACTCTTCCTCTTTCTCAGCACCAACGACTCTCTTTTCTCATGCTTCCCTCCTCAATCTAAGGAAGGTCCTCTCAGGTTCAGAATCAAAGGAAGTTGAAGCCCCGCTTCTCCTACCTGTCATACAACCAATCAAGGCAAAAGAAAGCAAAAAAGAAAATGGATGAAGAAATTACTTTTGTTAGAGTAGTTGTTAGTGTGAGAGGTGCAATTGATCGAAGAGTTAGAAGAGTGGAAATATGGATACTGAATAAAATAATAGAGCTCAAAATAAAATAAACAAATAAAAAGTGCTAAATAAAAGAAATTAAAATAACATGAAATTTAAATTGCTTAATCTAGCTCTCTAATTAATTTAATCACTGTCAAATTTAAGCCAATCCCTGGCAACGGCGCCATAAAACATGATGAGTTCAGAATTCACTACCCATTCGAAAATTAGTGAATTAGTTCTTTTGGCAAGCACACCAAAATTATCGCCAAGTAATAACCTACAGTGGAGTGGGATTGTATCCACAGAGATTGGCAAATTCAATCAATTTTCATTGATTGATGAATTAGTCAAATGGATCAATAAGATTATGAAGTGCATAATTGTAAATGACATAAAGGTAAATGACTAGAATATAAAGAAAAGCAATAAAAAGCAGAAACAGAAATTGCAGAATGTAAAGTGCTGAATCATAAATGACTTGAATGTAAATGGGAGTGGGGAATTGCTGAATGTAAAAATTAAGCAGTAACGAAATAGATAGATAAGAATGGGGAAGTTCATTGAGATTGGGAGATGTTGTCTCTTTGGATCAAATCTAGCTTATATCCTCTTCAATCATGCAACTCATTGACCTCTTGGCAATCAGGATTGATTGAGCCTCAATCCCTTGATGACTCAATCTCTCAGATCTTGATCAATAGCCAATTTCTTGGTCTAATTGCTCATGAAGAGAGATATGCTTGGTCCCTGATTATACCACACACCCTTATAGGTCCAGGTAAAGGGAGGATTATATGTCACGTATCCAAACACCAAAACCCAGATTCTACTCAAGTGTGAGAAGGGATTTCAAGTATGGTTTCATGTTTCCTTTCCCAAGGTTCTCATGAAACCCAATTGCATTCAATCTTTTTCCCAAGATAATTGAACACTAAGCATTAAGAATGAAACTCCTTCTAGCAAATCAAAGAGAAGATGAAGAGAAGAAGAATTTCACTATTATCAATCCATCAAGTACAACAGAGCTCCCTCTCTCAATGAGAGGGAAGTTAGCTATTCATAGCTCAAAAAGTACTCAAAAGTGAAGTGTAAAAGTGGATCTAAAACTGACTGCTTAACCCCATCTTCAGTACTCTTTGGGGGTATTTATACTACTCCTAGTAAAATAAAAGAATTACAAAAGTGAAAAGGGAAAATTACATTTTGGAGGGAAAAGAAAACACTCAATAAGCGTGACTTCCCAGCTGGCGTGTGGCTGGCACTTCACTGGCGTGTCACGTGCCCTTCATTTCTAGCTTGGTGTGCCACGCCCAATCCTTCAAGTGGCACGCTCGTCCCTTTATCAACCTTGGCATGCCACGCCTTCGAGCTCAAGTGGCACGCCATAGTGGAGTTCTTGTGTTGGCGTACCACACCTTCGAACTCAAGTAGCACGCCCTTTGCCTTTTTCCACTTTTCTTTGCCTCTGGAAACTTGAACTAGCGTGGCACGCCCAGGGTCTGGCATGCCACGCCCTTCCTGTGTGCTTGGCTAAGCTCCTCTGGAAAGTTGCACTAGCGTGGCACGCCCAGGGTCTGGCGTGCCACGCCCCTTTGTGAGTGAGTGGTTCCTCTGTTTTGCGTGCCATGCCACGAACTCAAGTGGCACGCCCCAATGCTTCTTTGCCCTCTGAATGACACTGGCGTGACACACCTGGTTGCTCAAGTGGCACGCCTAAGTGAAGAATGGTGAATGGCATGCCACGCCTTCGATACCAAGTGGCACGCCCCATGTAATTGGCCTCCTTCATCCTTTCTGGAAACTTGTACCCGCGTGCCACGCCCATAATCTTGCCTTGATTCCAGTGGTTCGCATGCCACGCCTCAGCTTCAAGTGGCACGCCATAGTGAGATGCTTGGGTTGGCGTGCCACGCCTTCGATACCAAGTGGCACGCCTAAGTGAGATTTAGAGGTTGGCGTGCCACGCCTTCGACTTCAAGTGGCACGCCTAGTCTTTAGTTGCCTTCAGCTCCTTCTCTGTATTATTGTACCAGTGTGCCACGCCATGCTGCTCAAGTGGCACGCCTATGCATTTGTGCACTCTTCAAGCTTGGCGTGCCACGCCTGGGTTATCAAGTGGCTCGCCCAAGTGACTTCTTGGTGCTGGCGTGCCATGCCTTCGACACCAAGTGGCACGCCATAGTGGAGGTTTTTCTTGAGATGGTGAGTTGGCGTGCCACGCCTCTTTGCTCAAGTGGCACGCCCATAGTAGTTGATGGGTCAGGCGTGCCACGCCCAACCTGGCGTGCCACGCCCCTTTTGTGTCCTCCATTTTGCTCTTTGGAATTTTGTACTAGCGTGCCACGCCCAGTCCCTGGCATGCCACGCCCATACATTTGTGCTTGGACTTCTTCTCTGGACTTTAGTACTGGCGTGCCACGCCTAGCTCCTGGCTTGCCACACCAGTACATTTTTGTGGCGCTTGCTCCAAGTGGCACGCCAGTTTCACACGCCCAACTTCTTGTTTGTCTTCTTCCCATTTTTGATGCCCTTTTGCACCTGAAATTTAGCACAACTCATCTCAAAGTAGTGTACCATAATATTAATCAAATAATGCATGAATTGTACTGATCAAATGAGTTTTATGCTCTTTTATGGTCTTCTTTATGCAAGAAGGAAGGGTAGATGATGTAAGTCATCAGATGTCCAATCCACATTGTGTGAGAGTTGTTAATTAATTTAGTTTCCCTTGACACTAATCTTTCACTAAGCTAATTAGTGAGTTGATTAAGACTTAGGGATTGAGATTAATTATGCCTAGTTGATTTATCCTCGATGTAGGGTTGACTAATTGGGATTAATTCACACACAATTACCATGTTTGTGGTCCACAACTAGGATAGAAATCCTTAACTACCTACTTCTTGCCAAGAGCCCTTTTTAGCTTTCAATTTCCATTTTCATTTCCTTCATTTAATTCCTTGCATGTTAAGTTACCTTCTTGTATTCTAATTTCTTGCCAATTGCTATCATCAGATCCCCTGCTTCCCTCATAGCCAACAATTGAGCATTTCATTGCAATCCCTAGGGAGAACGACCCTGGAGTTAAATACTCTCAGTTTTATTTTGGTTTGCATTGTGACTATTTATTTGATTGATGGTCAAATTGTTGGGTTAGGACTATTCTTACAACGCCAATTCTATTTTGATGGAAAATTCCTAACCTATGCAATTTGGTCATTGTCAGGGGGTGCCTTCATGACTTTGGTCGGTGGTACGGCATTGAAACGTAGACGATGGTGGAGCAGTTGCTTGGTGCCAGGCTACTGGTGGCGGCATGGCAAGCGGAGCAGAGGAAGGGGTCGTTCACATTGATATTGGTCTGGTTGCATCGTGTACAACAGATGCCCCCCACCGATGATCCTGAGACCCTCCAAAAGTATGTGCGATGCTACATTATGTTACTGATCGGAGGGTATCTACTGATAGACAAGTCCAACAACCTGATGCACAGAGCGTGGCATTCATCCGGATTCGATGGGCATCAGTCTCAGCCAGCGTGGGATACATCACCACTCGGTTGGCATAAGGGAGGTCCATCCGGGACCTAGTATGAGGATGATGTCTTCCTTGATGAGATTCTGCTTGATGACTCTTTCCTACACACGGTGCAGGAACCCGTCATGGACAAGTTAGTCGAGACATTTCACACGGGCAGAGAGGTTGGCATTGCGGAGGACAATCAGCCATCAGCTCCTGCCATGACCTCCTCCTGGATGCCTCATATATCACCCTCATCTGGTGGGTCGTACGGGACGGGCCTTCGGCCAAGCAGCCAGTACGCGATTCCCCCTCCCACGACTATGGCAGATACCTGACCCAGTCCCAGCCTCAACTGACCCCACTCGTAGCTCCTCACCCGCAGACTCAGCTTTATCTACACTAGTTTGCCACCGGTTCATCATCTGGAGGGATGCAGACGTATCGTCCTCACACGCAGCAGGAGCCGGCAGCCATGGGCCTAGATCCACGATCGGCCCGACCTCAGCGACAGGCTCAGCCTCTTCCATGTGGCCCTGGACACAAGCGTCACTACGAGGATCCACACTGGAGATAGTGATTGCAGTGTTCTCTATATTGTAGTTGATTTTTAATTATGTTTGTAGCTAACATTAATTTAGGTGTATGGTATGTACATTCGGATTTAACTTGGATTTAATGTTAGTGGTACTTTATTTGTGTGTATTGTTATTTAGATTCGTCTAGTATGACCGTATTGCCTACACATGCCACACCGCTTTTTATGCCACTCGGTCTCGTCCATGTCATTTTGGAATCTGGTGGATACGAGCCTCCCAGATGCTTTCCGATGCATTGCTGGTTAGGACACAGCCTAGTCCCATGCCACTCCACCCACATCGACTCATCTGGGATAGGGGAAACTCCATCTCGTACACCTTGAAAACAGCTTCCTGTCTGTACACAGGATGCACATACGGGGCCCATTCAATGCTAGTAGTAGCACACCTAGCTAGTGCGTGATAATAAGGATAGTGGAGTAATTGGAATAACCTGCAGTCACACGTGCCATCTGATAGCTGAACACGGAAGGAACGACCCCCATCCCCCAAAAGGCTCAAGCTCCTCGACAACAAACACCGATGCCCACCTGTCGCAGCAGCGAGCTGTGACTGCGCCTCTCTACCCTTCATGACGAATAACTTCTGTAATCTCTCGTATGTTATGCACACAATGGCAGATATTGGCAAGTACCAGGTGCCCTTCAACACTGCATTTATGCACTCGGATAGATTTGTCGTCATATGCCCAAACTGACACCCGCCGTCGCAATGTTGTAGCCAAATATCCTTCCTGAATCGACTAGCCCAATCAACCATGTTAGGCGAGACTCCTCTCAACGCATCCATGTACCACTCGTAACCGGCCTTGCTTGGACTATAAGCAGCATTAATGAGGTACCTCTTGCCCTCGGCTGACTTGAACCTTGTCATGAAGTTCGTAGCCATGTGTCTTATGCAGTAAGCATGGTAGGCTCTAGGGGGAGACCAACCGCTGTCATCGGCGCTAAGCGCTGCCTTGATAGCATGAGATCTGTCGGAGATAACCAGCAGGCCATCTTGTGGGGTGATATGGCGTCTCAGATTAGTTAGGAAGAATGACCATGACTCGGTGCTCTCGGACTCCACAATGGCAAAAGCAATAGGCAAGATGTTGCTATTCCCATCTTGTGCCACCACAATAAGATACCTGCCATACAGATGAGTACCATCTACAGAGACAAAGGGCTTGTAATGCTTGAAGGCTTCTACACATGACGAAAAAGACCAAAATACCTTGTCGAACATACTGCAGTCACGTACAAGGAGGTGCCCATTGTAGAATGGTTTGACGCGTAGGTCATAAAGGGTACCAGGAAAATAGCTCTGCAGTGCCTGAAGCAGCTTGGGAACCTTATTGTACGACTCTTCCCAATCCCCATATATTTGTGCAATTGCCTTCTGCTTAGCCAAATACAACTTTCTGTAGGACGGTTTGAAGTGATAGCTCACTTGGACTGCACCTTGCAAAACCGAAATGCTGACAGAGGGGGTTGGATTGAATCAATGACAAGATGACCCAGCATATTAGACTACTCTCTAGCTAACGATAGTCTTGAGACATGGTGGGTGCTAGACAGCTATGCACTCTGCCAACCCCCCGAACCTCCCTAAACACAACAACACAGGATTTCTTTAGGCACTTTGTACACCTACTAAGTATATCATAATGAAGTATTGAAATGCTCACATAAACTTAATATTACCAGTATTCGAGGTTCTGTCGAAGAGCTACACGGAGGATTCATTGACACCCATTATCAGCTTGACGACACTGCACATGGTACTTGTTCATACCCTGGGTCGAGCTGTCCGACTCGGGATGTTCGACAGACAAAGTGACCGACCTCTTCAGGACGGGACAACCCGACCTCTTTCCAAAGAGCTCGGCCAAGTCACCAGAAAAGCCCAAAGAAGGGCCCAAATAGAGGAACACCCCTCAAATCCTAAGGCAGCCCAAGCCTACAGAGGGAAGGGCGGTTCCCATGAAAGATAAGCTGACCTCACCTAGAAGATAAGATAAGATAAGATAACTAAATTATCTTATCTAAAAAGGTCACTCTACACCATTATAAATACACTGGAGCACCCAAGTATAACTCATACTCTGATTCTACTCAATATCTGTTTAATACCCTTGCTAACTTAAGCATCGAAGTCCCTTGCAGGTACCCCCCACCCTCCGGGGACGAAGGATCAGCATCATCACCAAGCCCAACGAGTTGGACACAGCGACTCCGACCACGATCATCAGATCGGACTCCGCAGCTCCGACCAGCATAGAAGATCTCGTCCGAGATCGACCTCTAGTTTCAGGTAACCCTCGGGACAGTACTTTAACCAGTCTGATTATATCACTCAGTACTCCGCACTCCTCCGAATACTATAGTTCTTCACACCTTGAATCACTGCCTCTTGGGTTCTAAACTTGTGTCCGACCCGAAACTCTACACTGCCGTCTAGGTTGTAATCCTCTTCACCCATGTCAAGAAATGGAGTTCTCTCGTGCATGGCGTCCAAATCCAGACTGTGATAGTGATAAGGAACTGCCGAAAGCGCCGGTATCGGAAGAGGAGAAAGATAGGACATGGCGGGGGACAGTCAAAACGGGTGTTTCCGGAACACACTCATTCTCATCCTCACCATCGAATAATTCGCTCTCACCACTGTTCACCACGTAATTCTCATCCGACTCCTCCTCACCCTCCTCCACCTCATCCACTGGAATGGCAACATGAATGGGCAGTGGTGCGAGAGGTTGGTCGTCCTGCACATAGGTCGAGTGTACAGAAGGACCACTGCCACTGTGCCCCACCTTTGCAGACGGCTCCATTACTTGCTCCACCATGATCCTCCCATGTATATTGAACATCACTCGCACATGCTCATCCTCTTGAAGTTGGAATAGTCTAAATCAAAAGACTCCATTGCCCATGGGGGTCAGTAACCCATATGCCAACCTTCTGATTTCTCTCGCCACTATACCTTCGAGCTTGCTCAGTATCAAACTCTTCAAATTCGACAACATATTCAAACGTTGTGCAAAATAATATCGGATCCTCGCACTCAAATGTCACCCTGTTGTCGCCGTTAAACATATGGCAATTGAGATACACAAGCACAACTATGTAAGGATTATTACTAGTCATGCCTTGTATTTGTGAGAAATATGATACGAAAAGTTTGTGAAGAATACCAAGGGTTACATATCCTTTTATAGCTGGTGGGACACAACTCATTGTATCTCGTTTATAGTGTAAACGAGATGAGTATTCCATGTATCTCGTTTACACCGTTAACGAGATACATATTCATCTCGTTTATAGTGTAAACGAGATAGATTATGTGTCATATCTCGTTTACACTATAAACGAGATACATGGAATGTCATCTCGTTTACATTGTAAACGAGATATGACTGGGAAACGCAAAACGGTAAATATTTTTAAAATTATTTATTTCGATAATTAATGCATTTTTTTATTTATTTAAATAAAAAATCCCTAAGAATATTCACCAAATAGTTCATCAAAATTAAACACATAATTAAACAAAAAATAAAAGATATATACTAAGTAAGGTTTGAATATGTAGAGTTTTTACCGCTCACTTCTAAAACCATCGCTCTCTAGTCTAAGCAGGAATAATTTTGTAGCTCGGCCACGGGTGGTTATATATCATCTTGATGATATTAGTACACTTCTGTATACATGTATTATTATTTGGTGCAAACTTATCAATGAAAAACTTAAGATTAACAGAGTTATATGACGTAAGCAACAACATCCATCAACAATCAAGAATGCTCAAACACTTTCAATAGTTCAAACCTACTAATCTAAATCGAACTTATTTTAACAACCTAAATCCACTAAAACTAGAAAATTGAGTGTAACTAAAGTAAATTAACTAACTAAAATAGTATATATATTAAAAACTTAAAATAGTACTCACACTGTCAAACTATCAGGCAAAATCGTTATTCGTACGATGAGAGGTGGTGGAGGAGCATCTGGCTGGGATCCGTCAGAAGATTCCAAGACTACAGTGTCTATCGTTGGAGGCATCATTGTCGACAAAGTGGGCTGCTGAGTGGACGGAGGTGGTGGAGGAGTCCACTTTGGAGAAGCAGCTAGACGACTTCCTAGTTGCAGAGGTGGTGCAGTAGAAAGAGCCACGTAGTTGGGATTAGGGACCATGATGAATGGTTGATCTTATGCACCCATTCATGTGACATCCCAGGGGTAGTTGGAGTAGAGGACGAGGACTGAGAAGTCCCAATAGTACCAGTAGACACCCTCCCTCTACCACGACCACAAGATCGTTTCGTGACAAATCTACATGTCGTCATGTCTGCAAAGAGCATACCAATTAAATTCAAATTTGCATCCATTAAATTTCACTAAAACTTTTCAAAACATAATTCTTTACTTAGAATTAATCAAAGGGTGTGAGTGTATTTTCATCCAAAACTTGCCTTATTCTCTAAGAAAATGCATGAAACTACCTTAAAACAGTAAAGAAAAGGTTAGTGAAACTGGCCTAGATGCCCTGGCATCACAACACCAAACTTAAAGCTTGCTTGTCCCTAAGCAAGTACTGGAACATAGGAATAATGAATGAAAGAACAAGATGAACAATAATAAAGTAAAATTCCTGGTTTATGGGGTTTCATGCATAGCAACTTAGGTTCATTCCTTTACCAAGTTTCAGGCCTTTATCATGCTCTTGAACACTTGCTTACTTACATCCCTTAAGACTTCCTAGTTGTTGATCCTTCCTTCTTTTGTTTTCTCAAGATTTATTGCATTCTTCTTTTGGCTAAGTGCTCTGTAAGAGGGCGACTCTTTATGATAAGCTTTCAGTCAACACTCCCAAACCAGTTGGTTCAAGGTGCTAGGTGTTAAGACACCCCTAAGGACTTACTCCTTCAAGTCTCTTTCCCTCATACATACACACCACAGGCACATGATTTGTTATTTTTCTTTCTTGAGACCTTGGTGTCCAGCACCTCTTTGGGTTACTAAGTGTTCTTAGCAAGGGTCCCTCTTGATAGTAGGCTTTCAGCTGATAATCCCGGATTAGTTAATCTAAGTTACCAAGTGATGAGGTACCCCTAAGAGCTTATTCATCCAAGCATATCCCTTGCACATGAACACCACAGACACATGCCTCAATCTTAAAACCCTTGGTGCCTAGCATTATTTCTTATTGTGTTTCTTTCCTTTTCACTTTTATTGCTCTTTCTCTTTTCTTATTGGGATCTTATTATTTAGTTAGTCTCATAGGATGTGTTTCAAGGATAGGATTCAAGATAGATAGTTGCTTTCTTTCCTTGTTGGTGAACCAACTTAGCTAACTAATCACCCTACCACAAACATTCAGGATTCACTACACAAAATAACTCCACTCTTGTTCTTATCATAACATTTTTTTTATTAACTTGAAGGACAGGCATACAAGTAAGAAAGGTGGAAGTGCAGGAAGGACAATAGACTAGCACACTTGGATGTGAATAAAGAGGAACAAGTAGAATATGAAGATTTCTTTCAATCAATTTTCAATTAAAGTTCTGCATTTCGAGACAGTTTGATACAACCTCATGATGTCTTCCTTGGTATTCTCATCCTAGCATTTGCATCCTTGTCTGTTTCCTTGGATGATGAGGTATGATCATTCCCTCAGATTAATTAAATTCCTGTAACATTATTGGAAGTTTCTTGTTCCCCAAGCACTTGGAAAAGAGTTAGCATGCATGTGTGCTTGTACATTTTTGAACTTAATTTGGTCTGTGAATACCAAACTTAGTTCTTTGCTTAATTCAGCAAATTGAATACATGCAGAAACCTTGTGTGCTTTTTATTAAGAAACGACTATAGGTTAGAAAGACAACTATGCATTAGAGGTTAGACCTCTGTCAAATGAGTTCTCTGGTTGCTAGAGCAATGCTTTATCACTGAAGGGTTGCAATGCACTCTTCAGCTGGAGTTTTTGGTGGAACACCAAACTTAGAGTCCTATATTCACCCTTGAATTGTTTTGGTGTGTGACACTAAACTTAGCTCCTCGCACTACAGAAAATTCAACTTGAAGTTTTTATTGAGAAACTTATGACAAGAGAATTACCTCAGGTTGGGTTGCCTCCCAACAAAGTGCTTCTTTAGCGTCATTAGCTTAACATTTGGCCCTTGTCAAGGTGGTTGGTAGTGCTTAAAATCTTCCCCCCTTGCAGTGAACATGTTTCCATTGGCTTTGTTGAGAAGTTTCACATGTTCCAGAGATAAGATTTTGTTGATGGTGTATACTGGAGGCAGCTGGGATGAAATAGTGGGGAGGTGAGGTGGTATAGATGGAAAGTATGTAGAGACCACTTCATCTCCTGAAGAGAAACCTTCTGTAGGGATTTTCTTATTTTTCCATCCCCTTGGGACCTTTTTTCTTGTGTCCTTTGATGTCGCTTTGCTACTTGTGGTTTTCCCTTTGAGGGAAGTTTTGCTGCTTGTCTCATATGACCCTGGTGGGTCTGGTTCCCTTTGGAATGCACTTGGTTGATGTTCTTTCTGATCACATTGGTTGTTAACCACAGGAGCTCTTAGGGGTAGTGCTTGAGCTCCCTTGTTTGACTCTTCCTTCAGCTCTTTGTTATCATGATATGCTTCTTGTGAGAGTTTGAAAACATTGAAGGTGAGCTGCTCATCATGTATTCTCAATACTAGCTCTCCTCGCTCCACATCTATAAGTGCTCTGGCTGTGGCTAAGAATGGCCTTCCCAGAATGATGGGTGATGAGCGGATAATTTGTACGCTTTTTTGCATTGTTTTTAGTATGTTTTTAGTATGATCTAGTTAGTTTTTAGTATATTTTTATTAGTTTTTAGTTAAAATTCACTTTTCTGGACTTTACTATGAGTTTGTGTGTTTTTCTGTGATTTCAGGTATTTTCTGGCTGAAATTGAGGGACCTGAGCAAAAATCTGATTCAGAGACTGAAAAGGACTGCAGATGCTGTTGGATTCTGACCTCCCTGCACTCGAAGTGGATTTTCTGGAGCTACAGAAGCCCAATTGGCGCGCTCTCAACGGCGTTGGAAAGTAGACATCCTGGGCTTTCCAGCCATATATGATAGTTCATACTTTTCCCAAGATTTGATGGCCCAAACCGGCGTTCAAAGTCACCTTCATATTTCCCAGTGTTAAACGCCAGAACTGGCACCTAAATGGGAGTTAAACGCCCAAACTGGCATAAAAGCTGGCGTTTAACTCCAAGAAGAGTCTCTACACGAAAAATGCTTCATTGCTCAGCCCAAGCACACACCAAGTGGGCCCGGAAGTGGATTTTTATGTCTTTTACTCATCTTTGTAATTCTTAAGCTACTAGTTCCCTATAAGTAGGACCTTTTACTATTGTATTTTCATCTTCTGATCTTTGGAATCTTTTGTTCTTTAGATCTTTTGATCACTTTGGGAGGCTGGCCTCACGGCCATGCCTAGACCTTATTCTTATGTATTTTCAACGGTGGAGTTTCTACACACCATAGATTAAGGTGTGGAGCTCTGCTGTACCTCGAGTATTAATGCAATTACTATTGTTCTTCTATTCAATTCTGCTTGTTCTTATTCCAAGATATTCATTGGCACTCAAGAACTTGATGAATGTGATGATTATGTGACGCTCATCATCATTCTCACTTATGAACAAAGTGACTGACAACCACTTTTGTTCTACAAGCAAGCAAGGCTCTAATGTTTATCTCTTGGGTTCTTTAACTGGAATCTTCGTGGTATAGGCAAGAACTGATGGCAGCATTCAAGAGAATCCGGAAGGTCTAACCTTGTCTGTGGCATTCTGAGTAGGATTCAATGATTGAATGACTGTGACGTGCTTCAAACTCCTAGCAGGAGGGGCGTTAGTGACAGACGCAAAAGAATCAATGGATTCTATTCCGGCCTGACCGAGAACTGACAGATGGATAGCCGTGCCGTGACAGGGTGCGTTGAACATTTCCACTGAGAGGATGGGAGGTAGCCACTGACAACGGTGAAACCCTTGCATAAGCTTGCCATGGAAAGGAGTAAGAAGGATTGGATGAAGATAGTAGGAAAGCAGAGAGACGGAAGGGAAGGCATCTTCATACGCTTATCTGAAGCTCTCACCAATGATATACATAAGTATCTCTATCTTTATCTTTATGTTTTATTCATCATCTATACCCATTTGAGTCTGCCTGACTGAGATTTACAAGGTGACCATAGCTTGCTTCATACCAACAATCTCCGTGGGATCGACCCTTACTCACGTAAGGTATTACTTGGACGACCCAGTGCACTTGCTGGTTAGTTGTGCAAAGTTGTGTAGTGATCACAATTTCGCGCACCAAGTTTTTGGCGATGTTGCCGGGGATTGTTTTGAGTATGGACAACTGACGGTTCATCTTGTTGCTTAGATTAGGTATTTTTCTTCAGAGTTCTTGAGAATAAATTCTAGTGTTTCATGATGATCTGTTGAAGTCTGGCTGGCTGAGAAGCCATGTCTAATCTTATTGGACCGAGGTTTCAACTTATCATCACAAGAGCTTGTTGATTTCTTTCAATCTTGCTATTGGAGCAATGATCTGCTAAGGTTTGGCTGGCCATTGGCCATGTCTAGTGTTTTGGACCGAAGCTTTCTTTGAAAGCTTGGCTGGCTGTGAAGCCATGTCTAATTCCTGGACCGGAGTCTTAGACTAACATTGCAATGATTCCTGGAATCCAAATTGAGAATTCTGAAACTTTTTCTAGTTTCATATAATTTTCGAAAAACCACAAAAAAATTTTATAAAAATCATAAAAACCAAAAAGATTTTATGTTTCTTGTTTGAGTCTAGTGTCTAATTTTAAGTTTGGTGTCTTGCATGCATTGTTTATTTGATCTTGGTTCTATTTTCAAGTCAATAGTACAGGGGACTGAAGATTCAGAACATGCAGCAGAGGAATTACACAGAAAAATGCTGGGCGTTCAAAACACCCAGTGAAGAAGGACAGACTGGCGTTTAAACGCCAGCCAGGGTGCCTGGTTGGGCGTTTAACGCCCAAAAAGGTAGTGCATTGGGCGTTAAACGCCAGAATGTGCACCATTCTGGGCGTTTAACGCCAGGATGGCACAAGGGGGAGGATTTTGTTTTCAAAATCAATTTTTTTCAAGTTTTCAAAGTTTTTCAAAATCAAATCTTTTTCAAATCATATCTTTTCAATCAAATGTTTTCAAAATCAATTTCTTTCCTTTTTCAAAGATACTAACAATTAATGATTTGATTGAACATTTTAAATATGTTGCCTTTTCTGTTGAGAGAGGTTTAATGTTTGAATCATATCTTTTCTTGTTAGGCAAGTCATTAATTTTTAAAATCAAATCTTTTTTTAAAATTGTTTTCAAATCATATCTTTTCAATCATATCTTTTTAAAAGCATAATTTTTTTTTATCATATCTTTTTAATCACATCTTTTTCAAAACAGTTTTTAATCATATCTTTTTAATTTCTAATTTCAAAAATCTTTTTCAAAAATTACTTGATTCCTTTTCCACTCTGGATTTTCGAAAATCAATTAGAGTTTTTCAAAAATGTTTTCAAAGTATTTCACTTGATTTTCGAAAATTTCTTCCTCTCTTCCCACATCCTTCTATTTATGGAGTACTACTCCTTCTCAATGCACAATTTGAACTCTATCTAATTAAGTTCGAATTCTCATACCTCTTCTTTCTATTTTTCTGTTCCTCTGACACCTCAAGGAATCTCTATACTGTGACATAGAGGATTCCATATTTTCTTGTTCTCTTCTCTTTCATATGAGCAGGAACAAAGACAAAGGCATTCTTGTTGAAGCTGAACCTGAACCTGAAAGGACCTTGAAGCGAAAGCTAAGAGAAGCTAAGGCACAATTCTCTGTAGAGGACCTAACCGAATTCTTCAAAGAAGAAGAACACATGGCAGCCGAAAACAACAACAATGCAAGGAAGGTGCTGGGTGACTTTACTGCACCTACTCCCGACTTCTATGGGAGAAGCATCTCTATCCCTGCCATTGGAGCAAACAACTTTGAGCTTAAGCCTCAATTAGTTTCTCTAATGCAACAGAATTGCAAGTTCCATGGACTTCCATTGGAAGATCCTAATCAGTTTTTAGCTGAATTCTTGCAAATCTGTGACACTGTCAAGACTAATGGGGTTGACCCTGAGGTCTACAGACTTATGCTATTCTCTTTTGCTGTAAGAGACAGAGCTAGGACATGGTTGGACTCACAACCTAAAGAAAGCCTGGACTCATGGAAAAAGCTAGTCAATGCCTTCTTGGCAAAGTTCTTTCCACCTCAAAAATTGAGAAAGCTTAGAGTGGAAGTCCAAACCTTCAGACAGAAGGAAGGAGAATCCCTCTATGAAGCTTGGGAAAGATACAAACAATTGATCAGAAAATGTCCATCTGACATGCTTTCTGAATGGAGCATCATAGGTATTTTCTATGATGATCTCTCTGAACTATCCAAGATGTCTTTGGATAGCTCTGCTAGAGGATCTCTTCATCTGAAGAAGACGCCTACAGAGGCTCGAGAGCTAATTGAAATGGTTGCAAATAACCAATTCATGTACACTTCTGAAAGGAATCCTGTGAACAATGGGACAAATCAGAAGAAAGGAATTCTTGAGATTGATGCTCTGAATGCCATTCTGGCTCAGAACAAGATATTGACTCAACAAGTCAATTTGATTTCTCAAAGTCTGTCTGGAATGCAAAATGCACCAAGCAGTACTAAGGATGCTTCATCTGAAGAAGAAGCCTATGATCCTGAGAACCCTTCAATGGAAGAGGTGAATTACCTAGGAGAACCCTATGGAAACACCTATAATTCTTCATGGAGAAATCATCCAAATTTCTCATGGAAGAATCAAGAGAGACCTCAACAAGGTTTCAACAACAATAATGGTGGAAGAAACAGGTTTAGCAATGGCAAGCCTTTTCCATCATCTTCTCAGCAACAGACAGAGAATTCTAAGCAGAACCCCTCTGACTTAGCAACCATGGTCTCTGATCTAATCAAAACCACTTAAAGTTTCATGACTGAAACAAGGTCCTCCATTAGAAATTTGGAGGCACAAGTGGGACAGCTGAGCAAGAAAGTTACTGAACTCCCTCCAAGTACTCTTCCAAGCAATACAGAAGAAAATCCAAAAGGAGAGTGCAAGGCCATCAACATGGCCAAATTTGGAGAGGAGGGAGAGGAAGTGAACGCCAATGAGGAAGACCTCAATGAGCGTGCACTGACCTCCAATGAGTTCCCCAATGAGGAACCATGGGAATTTGAGGCTCAAAATGAGACCATAGAGGTTCCATTGGACTTACTTCTGCCTTTCATGAGCTCTGATGAGTATTCTTCCTCTGAAGAGGATGAGTATGTCACTGAAGAGCAAGTTGCTAAATATCTTGGAGCAATCATGAAGCTAAATGACAAGTTATTTGGAAATGAGACTTGGGAGGATAAACCCCCTTTGCTCACCAAAGAACTGGATAACTTGTCTAGGCAGAAATTACCTCAAAAGAGACAAGATCCTGGGAAGTTTTCAATACCTTGTACCATAGGCACCATGACCTTCAAGAAGGCTCTGTGTGACTTAGGGTCAAGTGTAAACCTCATGCCTCTCTCTGTAATGGAGAAGCTAGGGATCTTTGAGGTACAAGCTGCAAGAATCTCACTAGAGATGGCAGACAATTCAAAGAAACAAGCTTATGGACTTGTAGAGGATGTTCTGGTGAAGATTAAAGACCATTACATCCCTGCTGATTTCATAGTCCTAGAGACTGGGAAGTGCATGGATGAATCTATCATCCTTGGCAGACCCTTCCTAGCCACAGCAAAGGCTGTGATTGATGTTGATAGAGGTGAACTGATCATTCAAGTGAATGAAGAATCCTCTGTTTTTTAAGGCTCAAGGATATCCCTCTGTCACCATGGAGAGGAAGCATGAAGAGCTTCTCTCAAATCAGAGTCAAGCAGAGCCCCCACAGTCAAACTCTAAGTTTGGTGTTGGGAGGCCACAACCAAACTCTAAGTTTGGTGTTGAACCCCCACATTCAAACTCTAAGTTTGGTGTTGGGAGGTTCCAACATTGCTCTGAATATCTGTGAGGCTCCATGAGAGCCCTCTGTCAAGCTACTGACATTAAAGAAGCGCTTGTTGGGAGGCAACCCAATGTTATATTTTATCTATTTTCTTTTGTTATTTTATGTTTTTTGTAGGTTGATGATCATAAGAAGTCACAAAATCAATTGAAAAAGCAAAAACAGAATGAAAAACAGGAAGAAAAACAGCACACCCTGGAGGAAGAACTTACTGGCGTTTAAACGCCAGTAAGACTAGCAGGTGGGCGTTTAACGCCCAGTCTGGCACCATTCTGGGCGTTTAACGCCAGAAAGGGGCACCAGACTGGCGTTAAACGCCAGAAAAGGGCAAGAACCTGGCGTTAAACGCCAGAAAGGGGCACCAGCCCGGCGTTTAACGCCAGAATTGGCTCAAAACGTGATTTTGCATGCCATTTGGTGCAGGGATGACTTTTCCTTGACACCTCAGGATCTATGGACCCCACAGGATCCCCACCATCCCCACCACTCTCTCTCTTCTTCACCCATTCACCAATCACCTTAACACCTCTTCCCCAAAAACCCTTCACCTATCAAATCCCATCTTTCTCTTCACCACTCACATCCATCCTTCATATAACCCCACCTACCTCACCATTCAAATTCAACCCACTTTCCCACCCAAACCCACCCTCACTTGACCGAACCCTACCCCTCCCCCACTCCTATATAAACCCTTCTTCACCCCTACATTTTCACACAACCTAAACACCACTTCTCACCCTCTTTGGCCGAACACAAAGCCACTCCCTTCTTCCTCATTTCTTCTTCTTCTACTCTCTACTTTCTTCTTTTGCTCGAGGACGAGCAAACCTTTTAAGTTTGGTGTGGTAAAAGCGTTGCTTTTTCGTTTTTCCATAACCATTTATGGCATCCAAGGCCGGAGAAACCTCTAGAAAGAGGAAAAGGAAGGCAAAAGCTTCCACCTCCGAGTCATGGGAGATAGAGAGATTCATCTCAAGGGTGCATCAAGACCACTTCTATGAAGTTATGGCCTTAAAGAAGGTGATCCCCGAGGTCCCTTTTTCAATCAAAAAGAGTGAATATCCGGAGATCCAACATGAGATCCGAAGAAGAGGTTGGGAAGTTCTTACCAACCCCATCCAACAAGTCGGAATCTTAATGGTTCAAGAGTTCTATGCCAATGCATGGATCACCAAGAACCATGATCAAAGTGTGAACCCGGATCCAAAGAATTGGCTTACTATGGTTCGGGGGAAATACTTGGATTTTAGTCCGGAAAATGTGAGGTTGGCATTCAACTTGCCTATGATGCAAGGAGATGAACATCCTTACACAAGAAGGGTCAACTTTGATCAAAGGTTGGACCAAGTCCTCACTGACATTTGTGAAGAGGGCACCCAATGGAAGAGAGATTCAAGAGGGAAGCCGGTTCAATTGAGAAGGCATGACCTCAAGCCCGTGGCTAGAGGATGGTTGGAGTTTATCCAACGCTCAATCATTCCCACTAGCAACCGGTCCGAAGTTACTCTAGACCGGGCCATCATGATCCATAGCATCATGATTGGAGAAGAAGTAGAAGTTCATGAGGTTATAGCCCAAGAACTCTATAAGGTGGCGGACAAGTCCTCTACCTTAGCAAGGTTAGCCTTTCCTCATCTCATTTGTCACCTCTGTTATTCAGTTGGAGTTGACATAGAGGGAGACATCCCCATTGATGAGGACAAGCCCATTACTAAGAAAAGGATGGAGCAAACAAGAGACCCCTCTCATCATGAGATCCCTGAGATGCCTCAAGGGATGCACTTTCCTCCACAAGACTATTGGGAGCAAATTAACACCTCCCTAGGAGAATTGAGTTCCAACATGGGACAACTAAGGGTGGAGCACCAAGAACATTCCATCCTCCTCCATGAAATTAGAGAAGATCAAAGAATCATGAGAGAGGAGCAACAAAGACAAGGAAGAGACATTGAGGAGCTCAAGCACTCTATAAGACCTTCAAGAGGAAGAACAAGCCGCCATCACTAAGATGGACCCGTTCTTTAATCTCCTTGTTCTTTATTTTCTTGTTTTTTTTCTAAAATTTATGCTTTATGTTTGTCCATGTTTGTGTCTTATGATCATTAGTGTCTTAGTGTCTATGCCTTAAAGTTATGAATGTCCTATGAATCCATCACCTTTCTTAAAATGTTCTTAATTGAAAAAGAAAAGAATTGCATGAATTTTGAATTTTATAACAGATTAATTATTTTGATGTGGTGGCAACATTTTTGTTTTCTGAATGTATGCTTAAACAGTGCATATGTCTTTTGAGTTTTGTGGTTCATGAATGTTGGCTCTTGAAAGAATGATGAAAAAGGAGACATGTTACTGAGGATCTGAAAAATCATAAAAGTGATTCTTGAAGCAAGAAAAAGCAGTGAATACAAAAAAAAAAGAAAAAAGAAGGAGAAAAACGAAAAAAAAAACGAAAAAGAAAGAAAAAGAAAGAAATAAAGCTGTGATCCAAGGCAAAAAGAGTGTGCTTAAGAACCCTGGACACCTCTAATTGGGGACTCTAGCAAAGCTGAGTCACAATCTGAAAAGGTTCACCCAATTATGTGTCTGTGGCATGTATGTATCCGGTGGTAATACTGGAAGACAGAGTGCTTTGGGCCACGGCCAAGACTCAATAAGTAGCTGTGTTCAAGAATCATCATACTTAACTAGGAGAATCAATGACACTATCTGGATTCTGAGTTCCTAAAGAAGCCAATCATTCTGAATTTCAAAGGATAGAGTGAGATGCCAAAACTGTTCAGAGGCAAAAAGCTAAAAGCCCCGCTCATCTAATTAATACTGATCTTCATAGATGTTTTTGGAATTCATTGCATATTCTCTTCTTTTATCTTATTTGATTTTCAGTTGCTTGGGGACAAGCAACAATTTAAGTTTGGTGTTGTGATGAGCGGATAATTTGTACGCTTTTTGGCATTGTTTTTAGTATGTTTTTAGTATGATCTAGTTAGTTTTAAGTATATTTTTATTAGTTTTTAGTTAAAATTCACTTTTCTGGACTTTACTATGAGTTTGTGTGTTTTTCTGTGATTTCAGGTATTTTCTGGCTGAAATTGAGGGACCTGAGCAAAAATCTGATTCAGAGACTGAAAAGGACTGCAGATGCTGTTGGATTCTGACCTCCCTGCACTCGAAGTGGATTTTATGGAGCTACAGAAGCCCAATTGGCGCGCTCTCAACAGCGTTGGAAAGTAGACATCCTGGGCTTTCCAGCAATATATGATAGTTCATACTTTGCCCAAGATTTGATGGCCCAAACCGGCGTTCAAAGTCACCTTCAGATTTCCCAGCGTTAAACGCCGGAACTAGCACCTAAATGGGAGTTAAACGCCCAAACTGGCATAAAAGCTGGCGTTTAACTCCAAGAAGAGTCTCTACACGAAAAATGCTTCATTGCTCAGCCCAAGCACACACCAAGTGGGCCCGGAAGTGGATTTTTATGTCTTTTACTCATCTTTGTAATTCTTAAGCTACTAGTTTCCTATAAGTAGGACCTTTTACTATTGTATTTTCATCTTCTGATCTTTGGAATCTTTTGTTCTTTAGATCTTTTGATCACTTTGGGAGGCTGGCCTCACGGCCATGCCTAGACCTTATTCTTATGTATTTTCAACGGTGGAGTTTCTACACACCATAGATTAAGGTGTGGAGCTCTGCTGTACCTCGAGTATTAATGCAATTACTATTGTTCTTCTATTCAATTATGCTTGTTCTTATTTCAAGATATTCATTGGCACTCAAGAACTTGATGAATGTGATGATTATGTGACGCTCATCATCATTCTCACTTATGAACAAAGTGACTGACAACCACTTTTGTTCTACAAGCAAGCAAGGCTCTAATGTTTATCTCTTGGGTTCTTTAACTAGAATCTTCGTGGTATAGGCAAGAACTGATGGCGGCATTCAAGAGAATCCGGAAGGTCTAACCTTGTCTGTGGTATTCTGAGTAGGATTCAATGATTGAGTGACTGTGACGTGCTTCAAACTCCTAGCAGGCGGGGCGTTAGTGACAGACGCAAAAGAATCAATGGATTCTATTCCGGCCTGACCGAGAACCGACAGATGGATAGCCGTGCCGTGACAGGGTGCGTTGAACATTTCCACTGAGAGGATGGGAGGTAGCCACTGACAACGGTGAAACCCTTGCATAAGCTTGCCATGGAAAGGAGTAAGAAGGATTGGATGAAGATAGTAGGAAAGCAGAGAGACGGAAGAGAAGGCATCTTCATACGCTTATCTGAAGCTCTCACCAATGATATACATAAGTATCTCTATCTTTATCTTTATGTTTTATTCATCATCTATACCCATTTGAGTCTGCCTGACTGAGATTTACAAGGTGACCATAGCTTGCTTCATACCAACAATCTCCGTGGGATCGACCCTTACTCACGTAAGGTATTACTTGGACGACCCAGTGTACTTTCTGGTTAGTTGTGCAAAGTTGTGTAGTGATCACAATTTCGCGCACCAATGGGGTGAATAGAATTCTCATCCATTTCCAAGATGACAAAGTCTGTGGGGAGGAAGTAGTTTCCAACCTTCACTAACACATTCTCAACCACTCCTATTGCCTATTTTTGAGTTTTGTCAGCTAATTTGATGATTACATCTGTGGTTGTTAGCTCATTGATTTGAAGCTTTTTCATGAGAGATAGAGGCATTAGGTTGATACTTGCTCCCAAGTCACAGAGTCCCTTATCAATCATTGTTTCTCCTATAGCACAGGGAATGTAGAAACTTCCTGGATCCTTCTTCTTTGTGGGTGGCTCTGTTTGAATGAGAGCACTGCAATCCCTGTTCATCTTTATTGTTTGTCCACCCTTCAATGAACTCTTTTTGGCTAGTAGCTCCTTTATATACTTGATGTAGGAAGGCATTTGCTGGAGGGCCTTAATGAATGGTATATTTACATCAAGAGATGCAAACATGTCGAGGAACCTTGAATACATTCTCCCTACTACACTACCCTTAAGCCTTTGGGGGAAGAGTGCATATGGGTTCAGTATCTCCCTCTCCTTCAGCTCTTCCTTGGATGTGAGTTGAGGTGCAGAGTTTCTTTCTTCATATTTTCCTTTGTACTGTCTTGGAGGTGTTCTACTTCCTCCATACTCCTCTCATCACTTGTGGTGATCATCTTACATTCTTCCCACCTTACTTTCTTTGTTTCTCCTCTTGGGTTCTTCTCTGTGTCACTTGGAAAACCATCAGTCGGTTTGGGAATTTGTTGAGCTAGATGCCCTACTTGAGACTCTAGTCTCTTGATGTTTTCCCCTTGGTTTTTGATATTGGCTCGCACTTCCTCCTTAAACACCTTATTTTCTTGGATTTCTCTACATATGTCTTCAAGTAGAGTCTCAATCTTTGAAAGTCTATCCTCGGTTAGTGATGGTGGGTTGGGATTAGGTGGTTTTTGATAGGACCTCTGTGAGGGATGTTGGTGAGTTGTATTGTTGTTGGGGTTGTGGTTGTGACATCTCTGGTCTTGGCCTTGGTCTTGTTGATTTTCCCACCCAAAGTTGGAGTGATTTCTCCATCCAGAGTTATAAATTTTGGAGTATGGATCATGGATTTGTCTAGGTGAGTTTCTAACATAGTTGATTTGTTCCCAGTCACCTTCTTCTCCTATATTCACTCCTTCTTGAGCTGGTGATGAAGTGATGACTACTGCAACTTGGTTTTCCTCCACCTTCTTGGTAAGATCTGCTAGCTGCTTGGTGATCATCTTATTTTGAGCTAGCAATGCATCCATGTGGTTCATCTCCATTACTCCTCGAGTATTACTTCTTTCAGAGGCATAGAAGTAGTCATTCTCAGCTACTGTTTCGATAACATCTATGGCTTCTTCAATGGTTTTTTTTTCTTGTTTAGAGATCCCCCTGATGAATGGTCTACAGCCTTCTTTGACTCATAAGAAAGACCTTCATAAAAAATGTGAAGTTGAACCCATTCATTGAACATATCTGGTGGGCATCTTCTTGTTAAGTCCTTGAACCTCTCCCATGCCTCATAGAGAGTCTCACCATCTTGTTGCCTGAAGGTTTGCACCTCAGCTCTCAGCCTGTTAATTCTTTGAGGAGGGTAGAATCTTGCTAAAAACTTGTTCACCACATCTTCCCAATTTGTTAAGCTCTCCTTTGGGAAGGATTCAAGCCACTTGGATGCTTTGTCCCTGAGTGAAAAAGGGAACAAAAGCAGCCTACAGACATCTGGGTGGACTCCATTAGACTTCACAATGTCACAAATTCTCAGGAAGGTGGTTAGATATTGATTGGGGTCTTCTTGAGCACTTCCTCCAAATGAGCAATTGTTCTGAACAAAGGTGATTAGCTGGTGTTTTAATTCAAAGTTGTTGGCATGTATGGTGGGCTTTTGGATGCTACTTCCACAGTTTCCTGGATTTGGATTGATGTAGGAGCCTAGAACTCTCCTTTCTTGCCCAGCATGGTTTGCAGGGCCTTTTCTAGCATGGTTGTGAGCTTCTCCTTCATGATTATTTTCCAAGTTCTCCTCCATGTTAGTTTTAAAATACTCTTCCTCTTCCTCGGCACCAACAACCCCTTTCCCTCTTGCTTCCCTCCTTAGTCTCCGGAGGGTTCTTTCAGGTTCTAAATCGAAGGAAGTTGAAGCTTCCCCTCTTCTCTCTGTCATACAACTAACAAAACACATAGCAAGAGATGAAATGAAGAGATTATTCTTGTTAGAGTGATTGTTAGTGTGAGTGGTGCAAATTATCAAATAGTTAGTGGGTTAGTGGGCAGAATTGTAAATAATAATAAAGAAAGAAAGAAAACAGAGGGGGTATAGAGTGTGAGGAAGAAACGAAACAAACTGAAGGTAAACAACTGAATAAAGTAAACAAACAAAAGAAAAAATGCTCAATCTAGTGAACTTCCAACTTAATCATTGTTGATACAAAATCAATCCTTGGCAACAGCGCCATAAACTTGATGCACGAAAACTTGTCTCTCAACAAATTTCCCTTCGGCAAGTATACCGAATTATCGTCAAGTAAAAACTCACAATAAAGTGAGGTCAAATCCCACAAGGATTGATTGGTCAAGCAACTTTAGTTGGAAGAGTATGCTAGTTGAGCTAAACAGAATGTAGTTTGAGAATTGCAGAAAATTAAATGGCGGGAAAGTAAATAGTAGAAAATAAAGTGCAGAATCTTAGATGGGATTTGGGGAAATGAGCATGTAAATAAATGGCAGAAAGTAAAGAGAATGGGTAAGATCAGAAATGGGAAATTCATTGGGCTCAGGAGATGTTGTATTCTCCGGATCAAATTCATTTTCATCCCTTCCTCAATCAAAGCATCTAGTGATCTCCTTGGCAATCTTAACTGATTGGGTTCCAATTCCTTGATTTAATTTCTCATGGGAAGAGATGAAGTGTGGTCACTGATTATACCACATGTATTTCCAAATCAAAGTGTTGGGAGGATTACATGTCACTATATCCGCCCAGACCTCAATTTGGTCCAAAATGAGAAAGCAATTCTAGTATGATCTCCTCATCCCTTTTCCAAGGCTGATAGGAGATCCAATTATGGAGAGTTTCTTTTCCAAGACAACTAACCAATTGAATTAAGATCGAAAGCTTTCTAGTAAATCAAAAGAGAACATAGAAGAAGAGAATGAAAACTATAATTGATCCATCAAATTACAACAGAGCTCCCTAACCCAATGAAAGGGGTTTAGTTGTTCATAGCTCTAGAAATGGAAAATGGCAGAAAAGAATACATCCTTAGCTAAAAGTGCAGAAAAGTAAATATACAGAGGGTAGTTCTCCAAAGTGCCAAGCTTCTCTATAGTTCATAACTACCCCTATATATACTACTTCTTTTGATCTTCTAGTGAGTTCTTCAAGTCTTGGATGTGGGCCTTAGATCTTGAGTTGAAGCAGTTACAATCTTTAGTGGGCTCAGCTTGCAGAAAAGTATGAATTAGGCATGGGCGTTAGTGAAGTTAACGTTAAGTGACATTGTGGGTTCGAGAACGTTAGTGGCAATCACCATTTTCACTAACGTTCCAACCCCATATAACCCACATTAACTCCAACGTTAGTAGCACTAACGTGACCACTAACATTGCCTTATAAACCTTCGCAAGCATTATTGGGACTCACCTTTCCCAATAATGTTGCCTTCTGCCCTTTGTCCCTACGTTAAAGTTCACGTTAGTGTAACTAACGTGGCTTTTAACGTGGGTATACCTCATCTTCGAGAGCGTTAGTGGCACTCACCTTTGTCATTAACGCTCCAAGTGCCCCTACTCTCCACATTAGAGCTCACGTTAACTTAACTAACGTGGTAGTGAATGCCATCTCCAACGTTAGTGACAAAGGTGAGTGTCACTAACGTTGGCTCATCAATCTTAGCTCCACGTTAACTTTCAAATTAGTGGTCTTAACGTGACCACTAACGTGGGCAATGCTAGTTTGATCCATCGTTAGTGACAAAGGTGAGTGTCACTAACGTTGGCATTGTTCCTTTCTTCCATGTTAGAGTTCACGTTAACTAAGTTAACGTGACTCTTAAAGTGGTTCATTGCCACATTTTGGAGCGTTAGTGGTGTTCACATTTACCACTAACGTTGGAGCTTTCTTTGTCTCCACGTTAACTACCACATTAACCCAGTTAACGCGGCAATTAACGTGGGCTTATGATGGCTTCGCAGGCGTTATTGGTGATCACTTTTCTCATTAACGTTGCAAGCTCTTTCCCATTCCACGTTAGTGGTCACGTTAACTAGGTTAACGTGGCTACTAATGTGGTTCTTCCTTGCTTCTTTTGTCCTAAAATCAAGCAAATAAAGTGCATCAAAGCTCTAGTCAAAGTTATGCGATTATGCATCATCAATTTGTCATTCAATTCTTGAAAAATCCTCATGAAATCATGTGAAATTCATAATAGTTGCTTGAATCAAGGTGTGAGTGTATTTTCATCCAAAACTTGCCTTATTCTCTAAGAAAATGCATGAAACTACCTTAAAACAGTAAAGAAAAGGTCAGTGAAACTGGCCTAGATTCCCTGGCATCATATATATATATATATATAAGCGAACCAGAGGACGATCAGAAGGGGCCATTAGAGGGGGTTGCCATAGATAATAGAAAGATGAGAGGGCTAGAGAGAGTGTGGGAGACGACAGGGTGAGGAGAGAGAAATTGTATTCGAAATGAGGGAGAAGAGGGTACGCGGTTCGAATTTAGGGCCCAAGTACCGTGAGATTTACCAGCGGATTAATCCGCCGGTAAAGCTTTGCGGGTGTTCCAAAACGCAACGTTTCACTAATCAAATTTACCGTCAGATTTATCTGCTTGTAAATCCAACGGTAATGCTCACGCTAATTAATTTTTTTCTCTAAATATTACCGGCGAATTAACCATCAAAAAAATAAAATAAAATACGACGGTAGTTTTTTTACCCGACAAATTTATTGCCAACTCTGTCGGTAAATACATTGGTAAACCTGACGTTAACATCTATCATTAAATCCGATGGTATTCAGCGTTTTTCTTGTAGTGTACTACAGTAAGCAATTATGCCAAGAAAAATATTTTTATTTAAGAATATTTTTTTAAATTTATTTGGTGTTAATATCGTAAGAGTGTAGGTATATAAATAATGACTTTTCTGATGCAATAACCTCTTAGATTTAGTTGTTATTATTATGGTTTCAACATCATGTTGATATAAGTGTTATAGATCAATGATTAAATAATATTACTTTTTATGATATTTTGTGTTAGTTAATAAAATTATCTATTAATATCTATTTTATCTTTTAATATCTATTTTATTCTTTATTGTTCTTTATTTATTATATATTTTTTAATAATTTTTATTATCCTTATTAATAAAAATATTATAAGAAGTCGACTTTTGAAAAGGATTAAAAATATTTGAAGGGATTATTTTTAAATTTTTAAAATTTTTTTTGGGATTATTTTGAGATTTTTGAACTCTTTGGGAACTGTTTTATACTTTATCCTGGGAACTGATTTGTCCAGACTGCACACGTGGACAATTAACGTCCACGTATGCGAGTTAATATTCTATATCAGTAGTCACTGTTAGTGATTAACGGAAAGTAATTGTTGTTTAATGGAAGTAAATGTTAGACAGCATTTTGTATATTTTAAAATTTGAGAGAGTAAAGTGTTCAATTTTAAAAATCTCAGTGATTGATTGGTTAATTACTCTTTATTTTATAATTTGTAATTAAAAATTTTTGGGCTATAAGATATTTTTGTTGTTTTAATCTGAGCCACTAACAAACTTGATTGCATGTCCTTGATAGTAATATACGTCTGATGGAGACTAGTTTCTTCAAATTATCTAACTACTTGGTCATTGTGAAACATGTCAATCCCATAGAAATAAAATAAGAGGCACAACCAAAGTCGTAATCATAGAATTTAGGGCATCCACAAGTTTTGTCAGCACACTATAGAAATCTGAGGGTCAACAAATAGCAACGACATATAAACTACAACAAAAAAGAAAAAAATTCAACCAACATTTATATGTCACAAAAATTGCTAAGAACTGGTAAGTGGTGCGGTATTTTACAACCACACTACTAACCGGCAAGTGCACTGGGTCATACCAAGTAATACCTTACATGAGTAAGGGTCGATCCCACGAGAATTGATGGATTAAGCAACAATAATATTTGATAGGCTTAGTTAGGAAAGCAGAAATTGGTTTTGAGATGTTTAAAAGGTTTAAGTTCGAATTCAAAATCTCAAAAGTATAGACAATTAAATAAATTGGGAATAAAATATTGAGAAAATAGTTAAGGTTTCAGAGTTATCTATTTTTCTGGATTAACTTTCCTTACTAACTATTTTAATTATGTAGGATTTAATTTATGGCAAACTATTTGTGACTAGACCCTAATTCCTTAGACCTTCCTAGTCTCCTCTAAAATTCATTAATTGCCAATTCCTTGGTCAATTAATTCCAATTAAAGAGTACATGATCAAATTCCAGTTTGCATGCCACAAAAACTCTAATTACCCAAAGAATAAAAGGATTATATGTCACGTATCCCGTTAAATCCAGATAATTAGAATTTAGGAGAATATGTTTTCAAGCTGTTGTTCAAGTATAGAGCTTTTCCAAGTTATACAAGAACTCAAATAGAAAGAGGGTCATACTTCCGTTCCACCCAAATTCATAAGATAAAGAACGAAAACAATTCTTAAATATAAATCCAAAACATAAATTAAAATAGAAAAAGTAATAAAATCAATCCATACAAGTAGACAGAGCTCCTAACCTTAACAGTGGAGGTTTAGTTGCTCATGGAATGTAGAATGTAAATTTGTATAGAATTCCCTAATGGAATCCCTCTAATGTAATGTACCTAATAAAAGAGAAGTCTCCCCTTTTATAACTAATCCTAATTAATTTAAAATATAATTATCTAAAAATAAAAATAATATCTTTTCCTAAAAGATAAGATTTGAATTTAAATTTGAATTAATTAACAGATTTTCAGTTGATGGGTGGGGACCACTTGCTTTGTCCATTCTGCAGCTTCTAATCTGTGTTTTCTGGACAGGAAAGTGGGTCAAAACAGCCCAGAAATTACCCCAGCATTTTTTGTATTATTGCAGATCACGTATGTGACGCATCCGCGTCATCCACGCACTCGCGTCATTTGTGCAGATTCCAGTCCACGCGTTCGCGTCAGGCACGCAATCGCGTCATTGTGATTTCTCCATTCCGCACGGTCGCGTGAGCCATGCGTCCGCGTCGGTCTTCGCTGGTCATCTATTTGGTTTCTTCTTTTTCTCTACAAAAACTTCATCAAATCCCTCCGAATGCTACCTAAAATAAATAAAATTGCACAAAACTCAAAATAGCATCCATAGTGGCTAAAATATAATTAATTCTTAATTAAACTCAACAAATTATATGCAAATTCACTAGGAAAAGATAGACAAAATGCTCACACATCAGTAAGAACCAGATATGCACTATGTTATTTCCCTTGTTTGAAAAGACAACATCAAGCAAATATAGAATCAGCATTTGGCATACTACATATATAAGTATGGTCAGATGTATTCACTAGCATTTTTTGACTCTATTCCACAATCATCTAAGCTTGATGCTAAAGTTGTTAATACCAATGTAATTTGATAAGACATCTCCAAAAAAACTCATAGCACCATTCTGATATGTCTTTTTGGTGATATTGTTCCCAATATCTCAAGCAACCACTAACATGTTTTTCATCAATAGATAACCTAAGCTACAAGCAAGTGAAATGTATGTATTTGTATTTGTCATCTTTTGACAAAAGTTCTTATTAATGGATTGTCATAGTGGAAGAATCGATTAATCGTTAATTAATTAATTATTAATTATTAATTAATTAATTTATATAATAAGTAACTAGTGTTTGTGATTCATTGTTTGACAAATGTAACATCCTAACTTTTATAGCACGTCATGATCGTACCAAAAGTAAGGCATTACGGATCTGATTTCCTTTATTATAAATTTACTATTGAGCCTTTACGTCGATATCGTGTTTCCATTTTTAAGAAAATTTTAGAAAATAGATTTTAGTACTTAAAATCACATAACAAAAGGCCTTCGAATAACAATAATCACATAATTACTAATAATAATAGAGGTTATACGATTAAATTCAATGTAAAACTCAAATACAATACCTATCCCTCTGGATAAAATAAAAAAAAAAACCCTAAAGCAACAAGGACGAGGGAACTCTATAAAAACAACAGGAATCACAAGTAAATCTACGAATCGTCTGCAACTTCTTACTGAATCTCCGAACCTGTGTCACTGAAAGGGTGGAAGATTTAGGGTGAGAACAAAACCACACGTTCTCAGTAGGGAATAGGAATGCCGTAAAAGTAATGGAATAAAATGCAAATAATTAACTTTACTCAATAAAAATATATTTTTATCAAACCCTTTGAAAATACTCTTGGTTCTACTTTAGATAATTAATTACCTCCTTTTAAAATCTCTTAACTCAAAATAAAACTTAAATATAAAATTAGTCACACTTTCTGTTTCTCAACCACATATTAATCCTCAGTCAAATGTCAACTCGTAATCACTTTAATACACTCACAAATAAGTAGTGCAAGCAAGAGATTCAATTCAATGTACAAGCAAGTCACAACAAGACAAACAATACAATCACAAAGTAATAAGACAAGCAAGCGTAATCAAATGCAAATGTGCAAACAACATGATTCATGTCTATCCCTAACGCAGGCCATGAGCTCATGTGTCGGTTGCCTACCCGCTCCCGACATTACCCGGGCACAAGTCCCAGATATGGCTTTCCAGATGCATCAGTGTGCTTATAAGTCGTACGGCTAGGCCGCATCAGTGTGACTTTTCAAATCAATAAGCGTACATCTGAAAAACAGTTCTCAGTGTGTGGGCGTCCCCACTTTACATTTGGCACTAAGGCCCAAACAATATCACATCTGCTCTCCTGTGGCAGACACTTCATTAATTAATATATTCTTTAAATCCTTGTTCTTTGTTCTCCTGTGGCAGAGATTCCTTTTCTTAATAAACCGAGCTCAAATCTTTACTTAAAACAAAATCTCTCCTTCAAAGATTGGGTTTAAAACATTATATTTTTCTTAATAAATCAAACTTTAAAATATCTTTTAAAATAACTTTTCAAATAAAACCTCAGATTTTATAAAATTTCGGCGGCATTTTCTCTAAAATTCGGCCTAAACCACCCTTACGGGTTCCTATTCCTCAACAATTCATCAGTCTTTTTCTCAACAATTCTCAAATCAGCGAAATTCTATATATGGACAATGTTGTTTTACTCTAAATAGAATCATAAAAGGATATGTGATGAATCGGTATTTGACGATAAATTTTAGATTGATTTGAGTGGATTTCATCATATAAACCCACATTTATTCATGTAAATAACAAACTTTTGTGATTTCTGTCTAAATTATGTCTAATTGCAAAAACATGCTATTTTGTGCCTAATTTAATCAATTTTATTCCACTTTTATTCCATTCGATGCCTTGTTGTGTTTGATGAGTGATTTCAGGTGTAATAGGTAGGAATGGCTTGACAAGAGTGGAAGAGAAGCATGCAATTAGGAGAAAACATGAAGAAAACAAAGGAGAAAAGCATTTCAGAGTGTGCCTACACACACTTTCTGTGCCTACGTACAAGGGTCAAAATCAGCAAGTGTGCCCATGCACAACTTCTGTGCGTACGCACAGGAGAAAATTCTTCAAGTGTGCGTACGCACACACTTGTGCGTATACACAGGTACCAGCGCGTGACTTCATTAAAATGTCACGTGGCTCGCGATTTCAGGGACTTTTTGGCCCATTTCTGATGGCTTTGAAGCTTATAAGGAGGGGCAAACAACACCATACAAGACCATACACTAGAAGACATCAGACAACACACTTAGGATAGTTTTAGGCTAGTTTCAGGTTAGATTTTCTCTCAAGTTTCTTAGGATTTTTAATTAGGGTTTTGTAGAATTTTATAGTTCAAGTTTTGATCTTTGATTCTAGCCATTTCCATTGTAAGAATTTTTTTAATTTTCTCTTTTATTACACTACTTGTTCTACACTTTCTTATCTTTCATTTTTCTTTGTCAATATATACATAGTTTTGCAATTTTTGATTTCTAGTGATGATTTTGATGATTGTTGGTTATTATATATTTGTTTGAGTTATTAGTGTTGATTTTGATAATTTGTGGTTCATAGTTTTATCAATTTCCCAAATTTTGCCATGTTTTATGATTATGTCCACTTTGTGTTTGATGAAATGGCAATTTTGATTATGGGGTAAATTTTCACCCTTTGGCTTGGGAAAATGAGTATATGGATTACTAGAGTCATAATGTCCGACATTTAGTGATAATTCTTGGGTTGTTAGTTGTTATTGTTTCCACTAACGCTAGCTTCTTGCTAAGGTAATGAGTAAGTCAGTTGGGATTTGTGGATTAATAACAATTATGCTCACTTGACCTACTCTTCGATGTTAAAGGGTTGACGTAGTGAGATTAATCCGTTATAATTATCATAGTTGTGGTTATGGTAAGGAAGGAATTCCAAAACTCATCCCAAGGCAAGGCTTCATTTATGTTTTGAACCACATTTCCATCAATTTTGAGTCTTACTTGTTCATATTACATACATAGTTCTTTTATTCCTTTATTAGTTTATTAATTGCAATTTTGAGTGTTCTTTTATCTCTTTATTGCTTGCTTCTTTATTGAAAATCCCCTTGATTCTTACAACCAAATTTATGCACTTGTTGGCATTAGTTCCTAGGGAAGACGACCCGAGGTTTAATTACTCTCGGTTATTTTTAATTAGAAATTTAAACTTTGATGGTCAGAGTTGGTTGCCCGTTTGGTCTATACTTGCAACAGAAGTTATCTTAAGTGGAAAAATCCAAACCGGTACAAATCCTATTCATCAATATGCTACTTTTCATAGAATAATATATTCTTTTAATAACATTACAAGAATTTGACAAATTAGCGATGAATTTTTGCGAGAAATATTTTTTGTTACTAATCCGTCATTAACTTGCGAGGAATTAATGACGCACTAACGACAAAATAAATGAGCGGTCACAAAATATCCAAACTTGAGAAAAGCGACTGATTAGCGAGAGATTCACGAGTAACTTTATTTCTCGCAAATTGACTTTTGTAGATAAAAAAAGAGTGGAGAAAATTTTTTCGCTAATTTTTTACAAATTAATTAGCGAGTGACAATGTTCAAGCGAATCAATTACTTAGGGGTTCAATCGACTAAAAATAAAGTAGCGAGGGATATTATTGTCACTATTTCATCGCAAATGTTTGATATACAATTAGCAAGAAACAATTTGCACACTAGTTCGTCGCTAAATAAACTTTGTGCGAAAAAGGCTAATTAGCAAGGAACAATGTTCCTAGCTAATCTATCACAAAGACTCGAAAGACATTTTATGATAGACAATTTCCTAACTAATTTGTCACCATTTTTTTTATTTTTAGCGAGAAATTCGTTTCTCGCTAATTTGTTGCATAATATTGTAAATTTCAAAATTTGGGTAGCGACAGAAAACAGTCGTCGCTAACTCGTCGCAACGGATAAATCATTCAGCTAGGGAAGTGTTCCTTGCTAATTAGTCGCTAAAGTGAAAATACGGAAATTGAGCACCTAGGACCTAAGTAGCGACTAATTTGCAACTGTTTAACAATTGACACACTTCGTTTGCTGATTTCAAGTCACTGATTAGCGGGAGAAATACATTTGTCGCCAAGTTGTTGCAAGTTTAATTTAGCGAGCGGGTTGGCAACTGCAATCTTGTCGCAAAGCAAAAGTTATATCCTACCTATTTTGTAGCAAATTACTTGCTAACCTCGTTTGAAATCAATCGCAGAGTTATAACAAATCTAAAGCTAATAGAAAAACTTTTAGAAATAACTAGTTGCAATTGAATCACTAATCAAAAGCTTATTTAGTGAGGAATTAGCAACCGTTTAACAACGATAGACTTTTCTCGCTTATTTCATGTTGCTACTAATTTGTCAGAAAAAAACATTAGTCCTTTTTCTGTCCTTATTTCATGTTGCTACTAATCACTAACCTCTATATAATTCCATGGAAAATTCATGAAAAGTTTGAAGCAAATTTTCCAAGCATGCTAATGTAATTTGTCACAATTTTGTCACTAACCTAAAGTTATTTTAAATGAGAAAATAATTAATGTCCCAAAGTCGTGACTAATAATTAGCTAGCTAATTTTTAATAACTAATAATTTACAATATTTTAGCAAGAAGTCAATTCTAAAAAATTTTACAAAAAACTCAAATCAAAAGCTTTTTCTAAAAAAACACGTTTTTTCCTATTATATCACAAATTTGTCATTATTTTTAATGAACAGTTTGTTGTTAATTTGAATCGATGTTTAAAATTAATATATTTTAAAGACAAGTTTAAAAGTTTAACATTTTTAGAAAATGAGAGCATAATGTTGATATTTTCAATCACAAAATATATTAGAAAAATATATAATAAATAAGATAATTAAATTATTATATATGAGGATTTATTTTTATATGGTCGTATAAATTTTATTATTAATTAGAACCATTTTGGAATTCATTCAAGTGATGCTGTCCAGGACCAAAGGCTACGCTTTTCAGCTTCCATTTTTATCAGAATAGGTTACGCTTTTCAACGCTACTACATCACCTGTAAAGCGTAGCCACATTGTATTCCATGGCTACTTTTTATAAGTGTAGCCTTAGGTCCCTCATTTTTTTTTTTGGTATACTATAGCTACTGTATATAAGTGTAGCCTTAGGTCTCGTTTTTTTCTGTGTGTGTGTGTATATATATATATATATATATATATATATATATATATATATATATATATATATATAACATAATAGTTAATATGATTACATGTATAATAATTCTGTATTTTTATTTAAATGAGTTGAATATTATAAAATAAAAATAAATACATAATTATACTAAATAATTTCTTTAAATAATAAAAATTATCTCTAACCAAAATATATTTATAATAATGATTCAAAAGTATTAGAATGAAGTTAATTGTAAAAATTCATACATCTCACACTAAAGTAAGCATAGCCTATCAAAATAACCATAATATCACTTAGAATTTACTACTAATACTCTACAAAAAAAGCATATCCTAGATACATAAGTATCTTCTAATAAAAGTCATTAGTCAACCATACATGTAAAGATTCTAAACAGTACTCTATCTTAGCCAATAAACCATAATAATAATCAGCTTAATCTTCATTGCTTAATCTTCATTATTACCCTGCATAATTATATAGAAAAGTAGTTAGAAAAATATTCATAATGACATTCATAATTATAAAAATTAAATGAAATTTTTGTTATATCAAGATTTTAGTATACAAAAATTATAAAAGTGTTTTTCAATGCAGCAAGAATGTTTGAGAAACAAAAAGTAAGAATTTAAAGTTTCTGACTAACATGCATGGTGAGATTAGAAAACAGTAAAGTTATGCTGTTCAAATCAAAAGCAACATTTCACAAGACTTTTCCACTTGAGCTTGCAATTAAGGGAACACGTAGACATAGTAAACCAAGAAAGCATATACAAAAAAATAACATGTTCACGGCAAAAGAGGTGAATTCAAGGAATTATGCATTATCTTGTTTCATTCAAACCATGAAAATCTGCAAGTGTTTCTTTCTTCCATTTCCTTTAACAAAATCCTGATATATCCCTATAGCACTGTTCATGCACTACTTAACCAGACTCTCACACTTAAATTAGATATAGGGATAAATTCATATGTACCAAGTGCACAAAATCAGAAATACAACAACCAGAATTGCACAAACAAATTTCAGCCATAGCAATACAACCTTTGGTGTTCATAAAGCCAACAAACATATGATTTCCAGCCATATCAGTTAATGTAAATGCAAGCAAAAAACTATGGAACAAGGAACAGATAAGAACATACCACATCTAAGTTCGAAAAATGAGTCGATCCATGGCCGCTATTCGCATCAATTGGAGACTGTTGGGCATCTTGTAATAAAGCTTCTTGTTCTTCTGGCCTCATTCTAGGTTCCGATCACTGTAGTATTAACTTGACCATATTTCGCAACCCATGAATCTCTTTCTCTTGTTTTTGCTGTTTGGCCTCCATGTGTCCAAGTTTATTCTTTAGACCAGACACTTCCTCTTTGTGCTGATACTTGATTTCATTAATTTCAGCATATTTTTTTAAATCACTTTTTGTCACAGATCTTCCATACAACCTTACCCGACCTGGTTGTTCTTTCCCGAATAAGGCCTCAAATGCTTCTTCTTCTATTTCACCAGCAGATTGGCGGTGTTGGAAGTATTCCTGCATAGAAGAAACATTTAAAATTGAATTAGTTACCATATCCTAAATTTGAAATGTAATTATGAATGATTCAATGAACTCTTACAACAGCAGTCTGTGTTTCCTCATCCACTTCTTTCCTCTTCTGACTTGTTTGGGTAGCAATGAACATCTCAAACCTTTTTGTTTCCTCATTTGTTTCCTTTGTCACTCGCTGTAAAACAAGATCTTACTTTGGTTTCTTCCTTAAATTTATGCAAATATAAATCCTAAAAAATATAAATCTGCTCTTTCATATTAAAGAATTTTACCATAGCCACTCGTACTCTTCCGAAATTGATTGGCCCCATGCGATGTGGAAACTTCTGTTTTTCTTTGTGTTGCTTGTTTCTTTGACTTATTGACTAGAAGTGAATAAAAAGTTAGCATACAATTACTAACACGTGCAGTATAATGAGTTGGGCAAATCTACTAGCAAGGCTGCATTATTAAGCTAAAACACTAGAAAATATGTCACATTCACTCGTTAAATATTATCCCTGCCTTTAAAAGTTAGATTAAAAAAACTAGTGCAGCCAAGACGATAACAAAGAATATCATATAAGATTCCTGTGAAACCAGTGACCAATATGATTTTGGAATTTTAGGTCAAGTCTAGAGAAAGTTTCTAATCACGCGGTCTTGATCGCACATCTCTCCCTGTTCTTCTGGTTTGTAGATGCCTTGTTGATCACGGTTTAATATGATTAAAGTCCAACCAAAAGTGGCTATGTGGAGTTTGCATTTATTAAGAAGCAGATGCATGAGGATGAAAGACAGTAACTAATAATAAATGCACTCAATTTTTAAATATGAGCCACATGGCACAAGTACAAGATGTTACCACAACTACTAATAATATGAGATCAATGATTCATACAACTAGTTTCCCTGTTCAGTTTCAATTTTGAACTAGTACAACAATATAGGTAATATTTATTTCAATTTACCAGATTTTCTTTTTAAAGAATGAAAGAATATCTGCACATAATTGAAGGTGTTAGTTGTCTATTATAATTCCTAGCTATAGTTATAACAATATAATCTAGATTAACGGTAGTATTGAAATTATAATTGCAGATGATAACTGTGCAAATCAAAATTGTGTCAAAAAGTAGTTAGAAGTTCTTAACTAATTCTAGCAACTTCTGTAGTATTGTGGTTCTCTAGTTGCGTAAATAATGCATCTTAGTCTAGTGTGTATTGTGATTAAGTTCTCTTCTCTATTCTAGTGTTAATTGATTAGGATTTTTTGTTCTCTCTGTCACTGCTACTACTACATTCTCTTTCTGATTCTTTAAGTTCATCTATGTTCATTTTTGCTGAATAAGAATAATAATAATTCCTTAATCCATGAATAAGAAATGCAAATGAACTTCAACAGATTAGCAACAAGAGATGAACAATTAGAAGATTTAAGAGAAAACAAAAAAAGCAAAGCCACAAAACACAATAGTCAAAAGCACAGAAAACAAAAACCGATAAAAAAATAAAGCATGGATAAAATTCATATTTGTAACTATCGTAGTCCATTTAGTAAAACAGACAACAACCGTTTTGGCAGCTATGAAATGCTAAACAGCAAAGAAACCAAAGAGAAGAAAGGTGAAGGAGCTGAACCATAGAAACAAAGTGTACACATGAAAATTCAACATAATCTCTGACTTCTTCACAATTGTGTAGTACATACACATGGGCTTGAGCACTTGATATGTCATCTAGATTAATTGGTTCTCCATTTCCTACGCCTAACGAACGACCTTTGTTAGAAAACAAATTTGACGGCACAACTTTGTCTTCCTTAGGATCATCATCATTCCGAGGCCGCTTATTAAGTCCTTTTTGCACACCTCCATGCAAGTATCTTGAGTAGAAAGTTAAGCACTCTTCAGCTAGATATGCCTCTGCGATAGAACCTTCGGGGTGACTTTTGTTGCGAACATATGACTTTAATGTACACATGTACCTTTCTATAGGATACATCTAACAAAACTACACCGGACCACCCAATCTCACCTCATTTGCTAAATGAATGAGAAGATGAACCATTATGTCAAAAAAAACTAGGGGGAAAGATCCTCTCAAGGTGGCATAATGTTTCCACAATCTCTAACTCCAGTAGATGTATCTCTTCCAGCGTGATGAACTTTTTGCATAAGCGACGAAAAAAGGAACTTAGTTGAATCAACAGAATGGCCACATGATCAGGAAGGATGCTTTTAATCGGTATTGGTAGTAAATAGTAAAGCATAAAGTAAGCATCGTGGGTCTTATACCCAGAAACTTTTCTTTCTCCTAGATGTACACAGCGTGATATATTCGAAGCACTACAATCAGGTAGCTTTGTTGTCTTCAAAGCACCACAAAAAACTGACTTATCTGCAGCAGTCATAGAAAAGCATGCTTTTGCAAACCTTGTTCTCTTGCCATTATTCACCTCATTTGGTTGAAGATTTTTTCAGATACCCAAATCTTTTAAGTCATATCAAGCATTCAAATGGTCTTTTGTCTTGCCTGGGATATCCAAGAGAGTTCCAATTACACTGTCAAGTATGTTCTTCTCTATGTGCATGACATCTAAGTTGTGACGCAGTGGGTACTTGTGCCAGTAAGGAGATTCAAAGAAAATTGATCCTTTTTTCCAATTCCATGGGAAACTATTTGATGTACTTTACTTCTTCCCAAAGACATTCTCAACATTTTGTAGCATCTCAAAAATTTCAGTTCCTTCTATAACAGGTGGAGGGGGTCTTAATTCCTGCTTCCCATTAAAAGACCTTGTATTGGTTCTCCATGGATGATCCATGGATAAAAAGACACGATGGTCCATATAAACTGTCTTCCGACTATGTTTTAGTTGTAAGCTACAGGTATTTTTGTTGCAACAAGGGCAAGCCAATTTTCCCTTTGTACTCTGATAGGCAAAATTGTGATCTCTAATAATGGCATTCATGTTCGTTCTCTCCCTGGTAATGGCACCAAAAACTTGATGCGTGATGCCATGGTCCAAACATAACTTCACAACTTCGCACAACTAAGCAGCAAGTGCACTGGGTCGTCCAAGTAATAAACCTTACGTGAGTAAGGGTCGATCCCACAGAGATTGTTGGTATGAAGCAAGCTATGGTCATCTTGTAAATCTCAGTTAGGCAGATAATAAATGGTTATGGAGTTTTCGAAAATTAATAATAAATGAACAGAAAATAAAGATAGAAATACTTATGTAAATTATTGGTGAGAATTTCAGATAAGTGTATGGAGATGCTTTGTCCCTGTTGGATCTCTGCTTTCCCACTGCCTTCTTTCAATCTTCTTACTCCTTTCCATGGCAAGCTGTATGTAGGGCATCACCATTGTCAATGGCTACATCCCATCCTCTCAATGAAAATGGTCCAAATGCTCTGTCACAGCACAGCTAATCATCTATCGGTTCTCGATCATGTCAGAATAGAATCCATTGATTCTTTTGCGTTTGTCATCACGCCCAACAATCGCGAGTTTGAAGCTCGTCATAATCATTCAATCCCTGAATCCTACTCGGAATACCACAGACAAGGTTTAGGCTTTCCGGATACTCATGAATGCCACCATCAATTCTAGCTTATACCACGAAGATTCTGATTAAGGAATCCAAGAGATATGCGTTCGGTCTAAGGTAGAACGGAGATGGTTGTCAGTCACGCGTTCATATGTGAGATTGATGATGAGTGTCACAGATCATCACATTCATCATGTGAAGTGCAACAAATATCTTAGAACAGGAATAAACCGAATTGAATAAAAAATAGTAGTAATTGCATTAAAACTCGAGGTACAGCAGAGCTCCACACCCTTAATCTATGGTGTGTAGAAACTCCACCGTTGAAAATATATAAGTGATGGTCCAGGCATGGCCGAATGGCCAGCCCCCATGAATGTGATCAATAGTCTCCTAAGATGAATAATAGATTAAAACTGAGACCAAAGATAAAATATGGTCAAAAGACATCTAATACAATAATAAAATGTCCTATTTATACTATACTAGCTACTAGGGTTTACAGAAGTAAGTAATTGATGCAGAAATCCACTTCCGGAGCCCACTTGGTGTGTGCTTGGGCTGAGCTTGAGCTTTACACATGCAGAGGCTTCTTTTGGAGTTGAACGACAAGTTGTAACGTGTTTTTGGCGTTCAACTCTGGTTCGTGACGTGTTTCTGGCGTTTGACTCCAGAATGCAACATGGAACTGGCGTTGAGCGCCAGTTTATGTCATCTAATCTCAAATAAAGTATGAACTATTATATATTGCTGGAAATCCCTAGATGTCTACTTTCCAACGCCGTTAAGATCGCGCAATTTGGAGTTTTGTAGCTCCAGAAAATCCATTTCGAGTGCAGGAAGGTCAGAATCCAACAACATCAGCAGTCCTTTGTCAGCCTTTTATCAGAGTTTTGCTCAGGTCCCTCAATTTCAGCCAGAAAATACCTGAAACCATAGAAAAATATACAAACTCATAGTAAAGTCCAGAAATGTGAATTTAGCATAAAAACTAATGAAAACATCCCTAAAAGTAACTATATCCTACTAAAAACTACCTAAAACAATGCCAAAAAGCGTATAAATTATCCGCTCATCATACTCCACCCAGACAACATAGCATAAGTAGGAAAATCGTTGATTGTCCACAAAAGAGCTGTCCACTTTTGAAAGGTCTCATTCTTTGACGCATCATAAGTTTCAACCCCTATTTCCCACAAAAACTTCAAGTCTTCTATCAATAGTTGTAGATACACATCAATGTCTTTATTAGGTGATTGTGGCCCAGGAATAAGCAAAAAAAGCATAAAATATTTGGGTTTCATGCACATCCACGGAGGCAAGTCGTATACCATCAACATCACGGGCCACGTGCTCCATGAAATGTTCATGCTACAAAACATATTGAACCCATCACTTGACAAGCCTAGTCTAATATTGCGTGATTCTTTTGCAAATTCTTCATCCATTTCATCAAAGTTCTTCCATGCCAAGCCATTAGCAGAATTGATAAACTACTATTTTATGGTTTATCTTGTGCTCAATTGAGTGGATTTTATCAATCTTTCATACACTTATTCATAATAATTACATGAGTTTACGTTTTCCTTCCGGATTTTGTGCTATGATTGAAAACATGCTTCTTTGGCCTTATATTCGCTAATATTAATCCTCTCTTATTAACATTAGATGTTGTGATATGTGTGTTATGTGATTTTAGGGATTACAGGGCATGAATGGCTCAGAGGATGGAAAGGAAGCATGCAAAAATGGAAGGAATACAAGAAGTTGAAGAAATTGCTAAGCTGTCCAACCTGACCTCTTTGCACTCAAACAGTCATAACATGAGCTACAAAGATCCAAATGAGATGGTTCTAGTTGTGTTGCAAAGCTAACATCCGAGACTTCGCAACGATATATAATTTATCATAGCTGCCCCAACGTTGGGTGATGCGAACGTGTGGATGACGCGCCCGCGTCGCATCTGCAAAATCTCAATCTACGCAAATGCGTGGATGACGCCTCCGCGTCACTTTGCCGCGACTTGAACGAACCAGATTTCACAATCAGCGATTTCTGTGCTGTTTCTGACCCAGTTCTCGGCCCAGAAAACACATATTAGAGGCTATAAAGTGGGGGAATCCATTAATTCATCAATATACATTCATAATTCACTTTTCACAATTTAGATGTAGTTTTTAGAGAGAGAGGGGCTCTCTCCTCTCTCTTAGGTTTTAGGATTAGGATTTCTTTTAGTCATTAAGATTGTTTCTTCGTACCAGGTTCAATAATTTATGTTTTTCCTCTATTTTTGTTTACTCTGAAGCTTTTATTTGTATTTGATTTATGTTGCCCAAATTGGCTTATGAGCTTTTCCATGTTAGAATTGACATCTTCATTCAATATAATTTGAGGTATTCTAGATATTTATGATTTTAATTTAGCTTTCTACATTCTTGGCTTTGGTTGATTAATTGGTGACTCTTGAGTTGTCAAACTCATCGTGATTGAGAATTGTCATCTTTGCTGATTAATTTAGATTCCTATAACTCTAGTCTTTCCTTGAGGAGTTGACTAGGACTTTAGGTGTTAAATTAATTTGTCCACTTAACTTACCTTCATAGTTAGAGGTTGACTTAGTGGGAGCAAAAGTATAATTCTCATCACCATTGATAAGGATAACTAGGATAGGACTTCTAGTTTTCATACCTTGCCAAGAGATTTCTTCATTATTAATTCATTAGTTTCTGCAACCCATTTCTCTTGTTCAAAACCTTTTCAAACCCAAACACTATTTTCCATAACCAATAATAAATCATACTTCCCTGCAATTCCTTGAGAAGACGACCCGAGGTTTGAATACTTCGGTTAATTATTTTTATTGGGTTTGTTACTTGTGACAACCAAAACGTTTGTAAGAAAGGTTGATTGCTTGGTTTAGAAACTATACTTACAACGAAAATTTATTATAACTTCTAAACCATCAATCTTCCGTTCTTCAAAATGGCACCAGTGGGCGTCCATTGAGGTCTTCCTCATTGGCAATCACTGCCTCTTCCTCCTCTCCAAATTCGGCCATGTTGATGGCCTTGCACTCTCCTTTTGGATTCTTTTCTGTATTGCTTGGAAGAGTACTAGGAGGGAGTTCAGTAACTTTCTTACTCAGCTGACCCACTTGTGCCTCCAAGTTTTTAATGGAGGACATTGTTTCAGTCATAAAACTTTGGGTGGTTTTGATTAGATCAGAGACAATGGTTGCTAAGTCAGAGTGGCTCTGCTTAGAATTCTCTATCTGTTGCTGAGAAGATGATGGAAAAGGCTTGCCATTGCCAAACCTGTTTCTTTTACCATTATTGTTGTTGAAACCTTGTTGAGGTCTCTGTTGATCCTTCCATGAGAGATTTGGATGATTTCTCTATGAAGGATTATAGGTGTTTCCATAGGGTTCTCCCATGTAATTCACCTCTTCCATTGATGGGTTCTTAGGATCATAAGCTTCTTCTTCAGATGAAGCGTCCTTAGTACTGCCTGGTGCAGCTTGCATTCCAGACAGACTTTGAGAAATAATATTGACTTGCTGAGTCAATATTTTATTCTGAGCCAATATGGCATTCAGAGTATCAATCTCAAGAACTCCTTTCTTCTGATTCGTCCCATTGTTCACAGGATTCCTTTCAGAAGTGTACATGAATTGGTTATTTGTAACCATTTCAATAAGTTCTTGAGCTTCTGTAGGCGTCTTCTTCAGATGAAGAGATCCTCCAGCAGAGCTGTCCAATGACATCTTGGACAGTTTAGACAGACCATCATAGAAGATACCTATGATGCTCCATTCAGAAAGCATGTCAGAAGGACACTTTCTGATCAATTGTTTGTATCTTTCCCAAGCTTCATAGAGGGATTCACCTTCCTTCTGTCTGAAGGTTTGGACTTCCACTCTAAGCTTACTCAATTTTTGAGGTGGAAACAACTTTGCCAAGAAGGAATTGACTAGCTTTTCCCAAGAGTTCAGGCTTTCTTTAGGTTATGAGTCCAACCATATCCTAGCTCTGTCTCTTACAGTAAAAGGGAATAGCATAAGTCTGTAGACCTCAGAGTCAACTCCATTGGTCTTGACAGTGTCACAGATTTGTAAGAATTCAGCTAAAAACTGATGAGGATCTTCCAATGGAAGTCCATGGAACTTGCAATTTTGTTGCATTAGAGAAACTAATTGAGGCTTAAGCTCAAAGTTGTTTGCTCTAATGGCAGGGATAGAGATGCTTCTCCCATAGAAGTCGGGAGTAGGTGCAGTAAAGTCACCCAGCACCTTCCTTGCATTGTTGGCATTGTTGTTGTTTTCGGCTGCCATGTCTTCTTCTTGTTTGAAGATTTCTGTTAGGTCCTCTATAGAGAGTTGTGCTTTAGCTTCTCTTAGCTTTCGCTTCAAGGTCCTTTCAGGTTCAGGGTCAGCCTCAACAAGAATGCTTTTGTCTTTGCTCCTGCTCATATGAAAGAGAAGAGAACAAGAAAATATGGAATCCTCTATGTCACAGTATAGAGATTCCTTGAGGTGTCAGAGGAAAATAAAAATAGAAGGAAGAGGTAGAAGAATTCGAACTTATCAAGAAAGATAGAGTTCGAATTGTGCATTGAGGAGTAGTGTTAGTCCATAAATAGAAGGATGTGAGAAGAAGGGAAGAAATTTTCGAAAATTAAAGTGAATTGATTAAAAGAAATTTTAAGAAATGGTAAATGATTTTCGAAAAATAAGATTGGGAAAGAAATAAAGTGATTTTTGAAAATGATTTTGAAATTAGAAATAAAAAAGATATGATTGAAAAATTAATTTTGAAAAAAAAAGTAATAAAAAGATATGATTGAAAAGATATAGTTTTAAAAAGATATGATTGAGAAGATATGATTTGAAAAACAATTAAAAAAATTTGATTTTGAAAATTAATGACTTGGCTAACAAGAAATTTAAAAGATATGATTCAGACATTAAACCTTTCCCAGTATAAATTATCCGCTCATCAGCTGGTATGCAAGATTCAATGAGGTTTCACACTTCAATTTGAGGTGCAAGAATTGGTGTCAATCTCAATTGAAAGGATCTCGGAAGCTGTTTGGTCACTGCAGTGAGAATTCAGATTACTCACCACCCAACTGGAAAAATGTAGATCAAGATAAACATGTGTGTAAAAGTAAAGTTTGGGATCCTGGAATCTATTCTGACATTCAACACACCGGGAGCCTGGAAACCTGTTTGAAACTGCTCAAGGGCTTTACATGCCTTGTTTGGGACCCTGGAGGCTGTTGGCATTCCAAACACTGGTGGAGATTTCTGTACAAATTCAAGCACAAGCCACCATAACAGGAAGCTCATCAAATGTCTAACTTAAGGACTTTAACTAAAAGTGCTAGGTAGGAGACAACCCACAATGGTATGATCGTTCTTTTTCCATTTTAGTTTGTTTTTGAATTCTAATAGAACCTGGAATTGTGCATAACATTCATTGCATTCTGTATTCTGTATACTGCATGAAAAAAAAAGAGCACGCAACGCGACAGCGTCGATGATGCGTCCGCGTCATATGTGCGTTGGGAAGAAAAGAAAAGTGAACAGAGAGTCACGCGAGAGCGTGGCTGGAGGCGTGCCTTTGGCACAATTTGACTGATGCGACCGCGTCGCTGACGTGTCCGCGTCATGTGGGAAAAATGCCTCCCACGCGTTCGCATCACCCACGCGAACGCGTGCCCTAAAAATCGACGTAAAAAGGGTGTATGGCAACAAGTTGTGATGGAGTGGGGCTGGAATTGTGCTAGAAGCACAAGCCCTACCATGCGAACGTGTGACCCACGCGTTTGCATCGTTTTTCGAAATATGACCATTCACGCGATTGCGTCACCCACGCGAACGCGTCACCCCAGATTTTTGGCAAAAATGCATTTAAACAAAGAGTTGTGCGTACGCGAGGCTGCTCTCGCGCCACTTGCACAAATTGAGTCACACGTCCGCGTGCCCCACGCATCCGCGTCACTTGAATTTCTCACAGCCCACGCGATCGCGTACACCACGCATCTGCGTCACATGCGACGCACAGCTTATCCAAACCAGCGCCCATTATCTTATCTTTTCTTTTCTAAATCCTAATTTCTTCTATCTTTTCTTCTTTCTTCCTCGTTTCTTCCTTTCTTCTTCTTTTTCCATTGGTGTTAAAAATTCTCTTCTTCAACTATTGCATCTTTTCTTGAATTATTCTGGTGCTTCATGACTTGTTTTATTCTGATTGGGTATTATTATTCAAAAGTCAATGCTAATTTTTATAATTCTGATATTCCTTTTGCATTGATATGTACTTACACTATCTTGCATTACCCACACTCTCTTCTCCGTTGTTGCAACTTTTGCACTATTGATATGCCAATTGCTTCCACTATTTTCTCACTTGCATGTTGTAGCTACCATGTAATTGAGACCTTTATTATTTGGCATTAACACCCATATTTTATTTATGCTCTTATCTTTATTTCTGGGTTACTTTTCTTCCATTTCCTCTTCTTTCAAGATGGCCACCGAGAGGGGACAGGAAGAACCTCTATATGGGGAGACAGGCGAGTCAATCTGCACAATCTGTAGAGAAAAGGCATCAGTTGGAGCAGCCCGTCTACCTGCACATCTTCGCGTGCACCGAGGACGGTGTAATCTTTAAGTGTGGGGAGGTCGATACCGATCTCCATGGGTTAGTTATCCTCTTCTTAACACCAATGTTTAAATTCTCTTTGTTAAATTAGTTGTTGCATTTGCATGTTTGATTGCATATTTTCTTGATTTTGTGCATATTTTACCACTTGGTTGAAGTAACATTTTCTTTTTCAAGAAAATTTTTATAGCATTTCACTAATTTGAATTAAACTTTTTGAAAAACTTGTTTGAAGAAATATTATATTGGAACATGGTTTAAAGCTCGAACACACAAAACCAGTGAGATTTTGAGCCTGTTTGATTGGTTACATTTTATCAACCAATATATTTTATTTTTGTGTGTTATTCTCTCTAAAATTATAATCTTTATCTTGCTTAATTCTATATTTCCATTGTTTGATGTATGCATGCACTTATATGATTGAGGCCTTGTTTCACTAAGCTTACATACCCATATGGCCTTACCCTTTCGTTATCCTTTGCAAACCAATTTGAGCCTATTTTACCCATTTGTTCTTTACTTTAGCTCATTACTAACTCTAAGCGGAAAACAATAATGTCCTTAATTTGAATCCTTGGTTAGATTAGACTAGTAAAAGTGCTCATGATTTAAGTATGGGGAAGTTGGGTTTTAAAATATTTGGTTTGAATAATTGGGTGTTGTATATTTTTGTGAAAATATGCAAAATAATAGTTGGACACATATTATTGCATTCAATACTTTTTCATATGCATTGAGAAAAACAAGAGAAAAAAATATAATAATAGAAAAAAATAAAGAAAAGAAAAAAAAAGTGAAAAAGAAAAGAAAAAGAGCAATTAATAAAAGGAGACAAAATGTCCCAAAGTAAGTGTTGGTATCAATGCATATGTGCTGTACTGAAATTTAGGATGCATGAATATGTGGAAAATACAGTTGATGGGAAGTTAGATTCTGCATTTTAATTAAATGGATTGTCTTAAGTTAGGTGGGAAGTTTAGGTTAATTAAGGATTCAGATTTTAGTCCACTTGACAAAATACAATCCTACCTTGACCCTAACCCCATTACAACCCTTAAAAAGACCTCTTGATTTGTGTATTGGTGCATTAAATTTTTGTTGATTGTTAGATGAAGAGCAAGCCTTAGAAAGCAAGATTAGTAGAGAATTGAGAGAATCGAACCTTAAACACTTGAGCGATTAGAGTGCATACACTTCCGGTGAGGGTTCGATGCTCGATTCCTTGTTCCCGGCTTTCATGAGGTATCTTCTTCTTGCAAGTTATTTGTACTTCGTTTTTATGATTTGAATTAGTAAAATCCAATTTATGTTTATCTTGGAGAGTTTGTTTGCTTTTAACCAAGTAGGTAAAAGCATTTTGCATTTAGCTGCATTCATATAAATAGGTTGCATTTCATACATCCCACCATTCTGCCTTCACTCTTATAGCTTCTCTTGAGCTTAGCATGAGGACATGCTAATGTTTAAATGTGGGGAGGTTGATAAACTACAATTTTATGGTTTATCTTGTGATCAATTGAGTAGATTTTATCAATCTTTCATACACTTATTCATACTAATTGCATGAGTTTATGTTTTCCTTCCGGATTTTGTGCTATAATTGAAAACATGCTTCTTTGGCCTTATATTCACTAATATTAATCCTCTCTTATTACCATTAGATGCCGTGATATGTGCGTTAAGTGATTTCAGGGATTACAGGGCATGAATGGCTCAGAGGATGAAAAGGAAGCATGCAAAAGTGGAAGGAATACAAGAAGTTGAAGAAATTGCTAATCTATCTAGTCTGACCTCTTCGCACTCAAACGGTCATAACTTGAGCTACAGAGGTCCAAATGAGATGCTTCTAGTTGTGTTGGAAAGCTAACATCCGGGTTTTCGCAACGATATATAATTTGTCATAGCTGCCCCGACGTTGGGTGACGCGAACGCGTGAATGATGCGCCCGCGTCGCATCTGCAAAATCTCAATCCACGCAAACGCGTGGATGACGCCTCCGCGTCACTTTGCCACGACCTGTACGAATCAGATTTCACAATCAGTGATTTCTGGACTATTTCTGACCCAGTTCTTGCCCCAGAAAACACATATTAAAGGCTATAAAGTGGGGAAATCCATTAATTCATCAACATACATTCATAATTCACTTTTCATAATTTAGATGTAGTTTTTAGAGAGAGAGGATCTCTCCTCTCTCTTGGGTTTTAGGATTAGGATTTCTTTTAGTCATTAGGATTGTTTCTTCGTACCAGGTTCAATAATTTATGTTTCTCCTCTATTTTTGTTACTCTGATGCTTTTATTTGTATTTGATTTATGTTGCCCAAATTGGCTTATGAACTTTTCCATGTTAGAATTGACATCTTCATTCAATATAATTTGAGGTATTCCAGATATTTATGATTTTAATTTAGCTTTCTACATTCTTGGCTTTGGTTGATTAATTGGTGACTCTTGAGTTGTCAAACTCATCGTGATTGAGAATTGTCATCTTTGCTGATTAATTTAGATTCTTATAACTCTAGTCTTTCCTTGAGGAGTTGACTAGGACTTTAGGTGTTAAATTAATTTGTCCACTTAACTGACCTTCATAGTTAGAGGTTGACTTAGTGGGAGCAAAAGTATAATTCTCATCACTATTGATAAGGATAACTAGGATAGGACTTCTAGTTTTCATACCGTGCCAAGAGATTTCTTCGTTATTAATTCATTAATTTTTGCAACCCATTTCTCTTGTTCAAAACATTTTCAAACCCAAATACTGTTTTCCATAACCAATAATAAATCATACTTCCCTGTGATTCCTTGAGAAGACGACTCGAGGTTTGAATACTTCGGTTAATTATTTTTATTGGGTTTGTTACTTGTGACAACCAAAACATTTGTAAGAAAGGTTGATTGCTTGGTTTAGTAACTATACTTACAACGAGAGTTTACTATAACTTCTAAACCATCAATCTTCAGTTCTTCAATTTCATTAGTGAAATTCTAGACCACACAAAAGTCCGATCATCAATTCTCTGACTTTGGGTGCCATAAGTGTGAATGGAAAGAAAAAAGCAAGGCTTTTCCAACACCAAACTTAAAAGCTTTTCTCATCCTGAGCATAATATGAAGAAAATAGTAGAAGAAGAAGAGAATAAAGGATATGGAGAGGGATAGTGGATTCGGCCAAGAAGGGCTTTGGTGTATGAATGGTGTATGTATGAAGGGTAGGAAGAAGGGGTATTTATAGGAGTGGGATAGCATAGGATTCAAATGAATAGGTGGGAATTGGGTGGTAAATTTTGAATGTGAAGTGGGTAGGGGTTGGTGGGAGTTATGATAGTTTTAGAAAGTGATATGGATGTGATTGGGTTAGAGTTTATAGGGAAGAGTATGTGGGGAAGAGTGAAAGTAAAAGAGAGAAGAAGATAGGTGTAGGTGGAGTTTTTGTGGGACCCATTGATCCTGAGGGGCTAGGGAATACGAGTTCCTTGCCTCCTTGTGGGCGTTGGACACCCAACTCTTGCTCCTGGCTGGCATTCAACGCCAGCTATGTGCCTCTAAGTGGGCGTTGAATGCCCTTGAGGATGCTTTTGCCTGGCGTTCAACGCCAGGTCTGTGCCTTTATTTGGGTGTTGAACACCCAAGGTCTGCCGCCTAACTGGCATTCAACAGCAGGTTTCTGCCCCATCACTGGCGTTGAACGCCCACTCTGGCCTCCCTCGTTGGCATTCAACACCAGTAAGATCTCTGCTCTAGGGTATTCTATTTTCCAGCTCTAACTGTTTCTATTTCTATTTTTATTTTAACTACTGCACATGATCATAAACTCAAAGAAAACATGAAAATTAAACTAATATAACATTAATAAACTTAAAGAAAAATAAGAAAACATTAATTATTGATGGGTTGCCTCCCAACAAGCATTTCTTTAACGTCACTAGCTTGATGGTTAGCTCCTTACGGAGATGGATAGAGGCTCAGAATTTTGCCCCTTACAGTGAATTTCTTGTCTGTGCTCTCATGGATAAGTTTCATATGTTCTAGAGACAGAATCCTGCACACATTGTGTGGAATGACTGGGTTGTCAGTGAAGACAAGTCTCATGCTAGGTGAGAGGCCTTCATTGGGATCTTCTTATCCCTCTAGCCTTTAGGTACTTTCTTCTTAGTACCTTTGTTCTCAGTGCTTGACAATGGTTGTCCAACCCAAACTTAAAGTTGGTGTCTGGGGATTCTGTATAATTTTGCACTGAGAGAAAAGGTTGAAACACAAGGTGCTGCACAACTGTTTCTCTTTTGTCAGGGAGAGAGTTAGGGCTAGGAAGGGTCTTCCAAGGATAATGGATTCATCAGCTTCCTCCCCATTATCCAGGATTATGAAATCAGCAGGGATGTAAACGTCTTCAACCTTTACTAGGACATCCTCTACCAGTCCATAAGCCTTTTTCATGGACTTGTCTGCCATCTCTAGTGAGATTCTTGTAGCTTGTACCTCAAAAATTCCCAACTTCTCCATTACAGAGAGTGGTATAAGGTTTATGCTTGACCCTAAGTCACACAGAGCCTTTTCAAAGGTAATGGTGACTATGGTGCAAGGAATCAGGAAGCATCCAGGATCCGACAACTTCTGAGGTAGTTTCTGCTGAACCAAGGCATTGAGTTCCTTGGTGAGTACTGGAGGTTCTTCCTCCAATGGCTTTGTGCCAAAAAATTTGGCATTCAGCTTCATGAGGACTCCTAGGTAATGAGCAACTTGCTCTTCCCAATTTTCCTCATCCTCATTAGAGGAGGAGTGATCCTTATAATCCATAATATGCAATAAGGCCTTCAAGGGAACTTCTATAGTATCCTCATGAGCCTTAGTTGCCTTTAGATCCTCATTAGGGAAGCCTTTAGTGGGCCTTGAACGTCCAGTAAGGCCTTCTTTACTAGCGTTTAATGCCAGTAATGCTGATTCCTTGGGAGTTGAACGCCTAGCTTGTGTCCCTTGACTGGTGTTCAACGCCAATGAGTGTTCCTTTTTCGGCATTGAACACCCAATAAGGTCTTCCTTACCGGTGTTTAATGCCAATGATGGTGCCTTTTGTGTGCGTTGAACTCCCAGTAAGGTCTTCCTTACTAGCGTTCAATGCCAGTCCTTCTTTTCCATATCCAGCCTCAATGTCCACTGTGATGGCCTTGCACTCTTCTCTTGGGTTCACTTCAGTATTACTAGGAAGAGTGTTAGGAGTGGTCTCAAGGATTTTCTTACTCAGTTGACCAATTTATAACTCCAAATTTCTTATGGGGGACCTAGTTTCTGTTATGAAACTGTGAGTGGTCTTAGAGAGTTCAGAGATTATGGTTGCTAAGTCAGAAAGGCTCTGCTTAGAAGTCTCCATCTGCTGCTCAGAAGATGGGAATGATGGTCTATTATTGAACCTATTTTGAGCTCTTCCACTTTGATTATTGTTGAAGCCTTGTTGAGGCTTCTGTTGATCCTTCCATGAAAGGTTAGGATGATTCCTCCATGAGGGGTTGTAGGTGTTTCTATAGGGTTCTCCTATGTAATTCACCTCTTCCATTGAGGGTTGATCTGGATCATAGGCATCTCCATCATAGGAGGTGTCTTGAGTGCTGCTAGTTGTAGCTTGCACTGCAGTCAATATCTTATTCTGAGCTAATATGGCATTCAGAGTGTCGACTTCCAGGACTTATTTCTTCTGATCTATCCCATTGTTCACAGGGTTCCTCTTAGAAGTGTACATGAATTGGTTGTTTGCAACCATTTTAATAAGTTCCTGTGCCTCTGCAGGCATCTTCTTCAAGTAGAGTGATCCACCAGCATAATGATTGAAAGACATTTTGGATATCTCAGATAGACCATCATAAAAGGTTCCTAGGATAGACCATTCTGAGAGCATGTCAGGAGGATACCTGATGTCGGGTGATATTTCCAATTGCTTGAGTTTAGATTTTTCACACTAAAAGAGGATTAACGTTGCAAGCATAGACCAAACCAAACAATCGGTCACCGATCAAATTGGAAATTTACAAGATGTGTCACAACTCAAAACCAATTTAAAACCGAGAGTATTTGACTCCCGGGTCGTCTCCCAATGAATCATTTGAGGGCAACGAGTGTGCAAATTCCAGTTGTAATGATCACGGGCTTGTCAATGAAGAAATGAACATATAAAGCAATAAAAGAACATGCAAAATTGTAACGATTGAACTAATAAAGAAATTAAAGAACCAACTATGTAATATAAACAAGTAAAGTATAAAATTGATTAACATAGCAATGTATGAAAGATTGAAAGCATAAAAAGGGGTCTTGGCTTGGAGTGAGCTTAGGTTCCTTTCCTTGTTGGAACCACAACTATGACAATTATGACGGATTAGTCTCACTTGATCAACTCTCACATCGGAAGGTAAGTTAAATGAGCATAAGTGTTCTTAACCCACAAATCCTAAATTGCTTGCTAATTACCTTAGCAACAAATTAGCGTTACTGGGAACAAGGACAATTAACAATCCAAGAATTGACACTAAATGTTGGACATTCCAACTCTAGGAACCCAATGGCTCGCTTTACCTAAGCCAAGAGACAAAAATTTAGCCTAAAACCATGTTCGACATTTTGTCAAACACTTGGTGGGCAAAAAGCTTAAACATGAGAGAAATAAGAAAAGACATTAAATTAAAAGCAACAATTGATCTCAATCAACAAGAGTAACATAAGAAAGCATAGAACAAACATCAAATACCAAATTCATCCACAAGAAATTGAAATTGCAAAGGAAAAGTGAAATTGAACTATAACTTGAAATAGAAGAAAGAGTAATGACAAAGTAACTATAAAGAGTAATAACAAGAGAATACTTACAATGAGATTAGCAAAATCCAAGATCAAAAATGGAAATGGCACTTTGAATGTAAAACCCTAAACCCTAGTAGAGATTATGAAAAACTTAGAGAAAACTAAAACTAAAAACCTTCTACTCCTACTCCTAAACTATACTAATGATATGCTATGTTATGTCCTTCATCCCCCCTCCAATATAAGCTAAGAGACTTCAGAAATGAGCCTCAAAAGCCCTAAAATTGCGAGTCACGTGCTTCTTTAATGAAGTCATGCGCGGACACCTGTGCGGACGCACAGGCGTGTGCGTCTGCACACCTTGCGAAAATCCCATCCTGTGCGTATGCACAAGTACCTGTGCGCACGCATACTAGGCGATGCTTGCTTGGATGCGCTATGCGCTCGAAATGATCCACATGCTCTGCTTGGGCTCCTGTGCGTACGCACAAGAAGTTGTGCACACGCACACGTCTCTGAACTCATCTCCTTTGATTCTTCATGTTTCCTCCACTTTGCATGCTCTTCTTCCATTTTCTCCAAACCATTCCCACCTTATGCACATGAAATCACTCACAAATAAGATCAAAGCATCAAATGGAAGGCAATTGGAATAAAATATATCAAATGGGGCATAAAAGAGCATGTTTTCATAATCAAGCACAATTTGGGAGGAAAGTTCAAAAGCATGCTATTCAAGGGAATAAGTGCAAGTTTATGTGATAAAATCCGTTCAATTCTAACCAAAAATCATCATCAAATATGGATTCATCAATACCTCCTGATCAGTTGCTTGTATCTTTCCCAAGCTTCATAGAGGGATTCACCCTCTTTTGTCTAAAGGTTTGAACTTCCACCCTGAGCTTGCTCATCTTTTGAGGTGGAAAGAACTTGGCCAAAAAAATATTGACCAACTTTTCCCAAGAGTCCATGCTTTCCTTAGGTTAGGAATCCAACCATATCTTAGCTCTATCTCTAATAGCAAAAGGAAAAGCATAAGTCTGTAGACCTCAAGATCCACTCCATTGGTCTTAACAGTATCACAAATCTGCAAGAATTCAAATAGGAACTGATGTGGATCTTCCAGTGGAAGTCCTTAAAATTTGTAATTCTGTTGCAAGAGAGAGACTAACTGAGGCTTTAGCTCAAAGTTAGTTGCTCTAATGGAATGTATGGAGATACTTCTTTCATAGAGGTCAGAAGTTGGTGCAATGAAGTCACCAAGAACCTTCCTTGCATCTCCTCTATTATTTGGCACAACTGCCATATCTGTGTTTTCAGCTTCTTGTTCGAATAGCTCTGTGAGGTTTCCTCCGGAATGTTGTGCTTTAACTTGTTGTAAACACTTCCTTAAGGTCCTCTCAGGTTCAGGTTCAGGATCAGGATCAAAGAGAGAAGTTCTTTATCTCTGTTCCTGCTCATAACAAGAAAAAGAAAACAAGAAAGAAGAAGAATGGGAGCTCTATATTCAAGAACAGAGGACTCCCTGTGAGATGTGAAGAAAAAAAAAGAATGAAGATAGAGAGAAGAGAAGAAGGATTCGAATAAAAAGGAAGAAAGATTCAAAAGTTAAGAAGTAAAAAGATAAACTAGAATTAAAATATTTTTGTTTTTATTTTATTTATTAATTGAATTAGAAAATAAAAGCTAATTAATTAAAAAGATTTGAAAATTAAATGATGATTTTCGAAAATAAAAGAGAGAGAAAGAGAAAGGAAGTTTTCGAAAATAGGAGAGAGAAGAATTAGTTAGAAAGTTTTGAAAAAGAAGAAAGAGAAAACAAGTAACTAATTAAGAAAGATTTGAAAACAAGATAAGATAGAAGATTTGAGAAAGATTTGATTTTGAAATTTGAAATTTGAATTTTAAAATTTGAATTGGAAACAAGATAAGATAATGATTTGAAATTAAATGAAAGATAACAAAAGATAAGATAAAGATTTGAAAAAGTATTGAATTTAAAATTTTAAAAGAAAGATAAGTGGTGTGGCGAAATTGTGAACAATACTTTTTCACAACTCAAATAATCCCCGGTAATGGCTCCAAGAACTTGGTGCGCTCAATACCATGGCATTACACAACTTCGCACAACTAACCAGCAAGTGCACTGGGTCGTCCAAGTAATAAACCTTACGTGAGTAAGGGTCGATCCCACGGAGATTGTTAGTATTGAAGCAAGCTATGGTCATCTTGTAAATCTTAGTCAGGCAAACTCAAATGTATATGATGATGAACGAAAATAACATAGAAGATAAAGATAGTGATACTTATGTATATCATTGGTGTAAGAGCTTCAGACAAGTGTATGAAGATGCCTTCCCTTCCGTCTCTCTGCTTTCCTAATGCCTTCATCCAATCCTTCTTACTCCTTTCCATGGCAAGCTCGTGTAAGGTTTCACTGTTGTCAGCAGCTACCTCCCATCCGCGCAGTGAAAGCTAATGCACACACTCTGTCACAGTGCTGCCAATCACCGGTTTGGTTCCCTCCCCTACCGGAATAGAATAACTCTTTTGCGTCTGTCACTAACGCCCAATAGGTTACAGGTTTGAAGCACGTCACAGTCATTCAGTCATTGAATCCTACTCAGAATACCACAGACAAGGTTAGACCTTCCGGATTCTCTGAATGCTGCCATCAGTTCTTGCCTATACCACGAAGATTCCGAAGAATCCAAGAGATATTCACTAAGCCTCAGATGCTTGTAGAACAAGAATGGTTGTCAGTCACCTTGTTCATGGGTGAGAATGGTGATGGGCGTCAATCATCACCTTCATCATGTTGAAGAACAAGTGATATCTTGGTAAAAGAACAAGCGGAATTGAATGGAAGAACAATAGTAATTGCATTAATACTCGAGGTACAGCAGAGCTCCACACCTTAATCTATGGTGTGTAGAAACTCCACCGTTGAAAATACATAAGCATAAGGTCTAGGCATGGCCAAATGGCCAGCCTCCCAATGATCTAAGATCTAGCATAAAACTCAAAGATAGCTACCAAGACCTCTGTCTAATACAATAGTAAAAGTTTGGGCGTTTAACTCCCATTTGGGTGCCAGTTCCAGCGTTTAACGCTGGGATTCTTGAGGTGACTTTGAACGCCGGTTTGGGCCATCAATCTTGGGCAAAGTATAAACTATTATATATTGCTGGAAAGCCCAGGATGTCTACTTTCCAACGCCGTTGAGAGCGCGCCAATTGGGCTTCTGTAGCTCTAGAAAATCCGCTTTAAGTGCAGGGAGGTCAGAATCCAACAGCATCTGCAGTCCTTTTGAGTCTCTGGATCAGATTTTGCTCAGGTCCCTCAATTTCAGCCAGAAAATACCTGAAATCACAGAAAAACACACAAACTCATAGTAAAGTCCAGAAGTGAATTTTAACTAAAAACTAATAAAATATACTAAAAACTAACTAGATCATATCAAAAACATACTAAAAACAATGCCAAAAAGCATACAAATTATCCGCTCATCACACACCAAACTTAAATTGTTGCTTGTCCCCAAGCACTGAAAATCAAATAAGACAAAAGGAAGAGAATATGCAATGAATTCCAAAACATCTGTGAAGATCAGTATTAATTAATGAGCGGGGCTTTTAACTTTTGCCTCTGAACAGTTGGCATCTCAATCTATCCTTTGAAATTCAAATGGTTGGCTTCTTTAGGAACTTAGAATCCAGATAGTGTTAATGATTCTCCTAGTAAAGTATGATATTCTTGAACATAGCTATTTATTGGTCTTGGCTGTGGCCCAAAGCACTCTGTCTTTCCAGTATTACCACCGGACATACATGCCACAGACACATAATTGGGTGAACCTTTTCAGATTGTGACTTAGCTTTGCTAAAGTCCCCAATTAGAGGTGTCCAGGGTTCTTAAGCACACTCTTATTTGCCTTGGATCACTACTCTTATTATTATTTTTTTTTTCGTTTTTTTTTTCGGTTTTTTTTTTTTTGAATAATGCTTTTCTTGCTTCAAGATCATTTATTGATTTTTCAGATCCTCAATAACATGTCTCCTTTTCATCATTCTTTCAAAGTCACATTCATGAACTACAAATTCAAGATACATATGCACTGTTTAAGCATGCATTCAGAACAAAAATATTGCCCCCACATCAAAATAATTAAACTATTATAAAATTCAAAATTCATGCAATTCTTCCTTTTTCAATTAAGCACATTTTTATTCAAGAAAGGTGATGGATTCATAGGACATTCATAACTTTAAGGCATAGACACTAAGACACTAATGATCACAGACACAAGCATGGATAACATAAAGCATAAAAATCGAAAAACATGAGAATAAAGAACAAGGAATCAAGGAATGGGTCCACCTCAGTGATGGCGGCTCTTCCTTGCTTTTGAAGGTCCTATGGAGTGCTTGAGCTCCTCAATGTCTCTTCCTTGCCTTTGTTGCTCCTCTCTCATGATTCTTTGTTCTTCTCTAATTTCATGGAGAGAATGGAGTGTTCTTGGTGCTCCACCCTTAGTTGTCCCATATGGAACTCAACTCTCCTAGGGAGGTGTTTAGTTGCCCCCAATAGTCTTGTGGAGGAAAATTCATCCCTTGAGGAATCTCAGGGATCTCATGATGAGTGGGATCTCTTGTGTACTCCATCCTTTTCTTAGTGATGGGCTTGTCCTCATCAATGGTGATGTCTCCCTCTATGTCAACTCCCACTGAATAACAGAGGTGACAAATGAGGTGAGGAAAGGCTAACCTTGCCAAGGTGAGGTCTTGTCCGCCACCCTATAGAGTTCTTGGGCTATAACCTCATGAACCTCTATTCTTCTCCAATCATGATGCTATGAATCATGATGGCCCGGTCTATGGTAACTTCGGACCGGTTTGCTAGTGGGAATGATTGAGCGTTGTATGAACTCTAACCATCCTCTAGCCACGGGTTTTGAGGTCATGCCTTCTCAATTGGACCGCTTTCCTCTTGAATCTTGCTTCCATTGTGCGCCCTCTTCACATATGACTGTGAGGACTTGGTCCAACCTTTGATCAAAGTTGACCCTTCTAGTGTAAGGATGCTCATCTCCTTGCATCATAGGCAAGTTGAACGCCACCCTCACACTTTCCGGACTAAAATCCAAGTATTTCCCCCGAACCATAGTAAGATAATTCTTTGGATCCGGGTTCACACTTTGGTCATGGTTCTTGGTGATCCATGCATTGGCATAGAACTCTTGAACCATCAAGATTCCGACTTGTTGAATGGGGTTGGTAAGTACTTCCCAACCTCTTCTTCGGATCTCATGGCGGATCTCCGGATATTCACCCTTTTTGAGTGAAAGGGGACTTCGGGATCACCTCTTCAAGGCCACAACTTCATAGAAGTGGACTTGATGCCCTTGAGAGGAATCTATCCATCTCCCATGACTCGGAGGTGGAAGCTTTTGCCTTCCCTTTCCTCTTTTTAGAGGTTTCTCCGGCCTTGGATGCCATAAATGGTTATGAAAAGCAACGCTTTTACCAACACCAAACTTAAAATGTTTGCTCGTCCTTGAGCAAAGAAAAAGAAGAGTAGAAGAAGAAGAAATGAGGAAGAGGAGATGTGGGGTTGGTGGGATTTATGAAGGATGGATGTGAATGGTGAAGAGAAAGATGGGATTTGATAGGTGAGGGGATTTTGGGAAGAGGTGTTGAGGTGATTGGTGAATGGGGGAAGAAGAGAGAGAGTGATGGTAGGGTCCTGTGGGGTCCACAGATCCTGTAGTGTCAAGGAAAAGGCATCCTTGCACCAAATGGCATCAAAATCCACGTTTTGAGCCTTTTCTGGCGTTAAACGCCGGGCTGGTGCCCATTCCTGGCGTTTAACGCCAGGTTTTTGCCCTTTACTGGCGTTTAACGCCAGTCTGGTGCCCCTTTTCTGGCGTTAAACGCCCAGAATGGTGCCAGACTGGGCGTTAACGCCCAACTGCTAGCTGACTGGCGTTGAACGCCAGCAGCATCTTCCTCCAGGGTGTGCTGTTTTTCTTCCTGTTTTTCATTTTGTTTTTGCTTTTTTCATTGTTTTTGTGACTTCTTATGATCATCAACCTACAAAAAAGATAAAATAACAAAAGAAAAATTAATTATAAAACATTGGGTTTGCCTCCCACAGCGCTTCTTTACTGTCATTAGCTTGACAGAGGACTCTCATGGAGCCTCAGAGATGCTCAGAACCGTGTTGGAACTTCCCACACCAAACTTAGAGTTTGAATGTGGGGTTCAACACCAAACTTAGAGTTTGATTGTGGCCTCCCAGCACCAAACTTAGAGTCTGACTGTGGGGGCTCTGTTTGGCTCTGTTTTGAGAGAAGCTCTTCATGCTTCTTCTCCATGATGACAGAGGGATATCCTTGGGCCTTAAACACCAAGGATTCTTCATTCACTTGAGTGATCAACTCTCCTCTATCAACATCAATCACAGCCTTTGCTGTGGCTAGGAAGGGTCTGCCAAGGATGATGGATTCATCCATGCACTTCCCAGTCTCTAGGACTATGAAGTCAGTAATGTAATGGTCTTCAACCTTAACCGAACATCCTCTATAAGTCCATAGGCTTGTTTTCTTGAGTTGTCTGCCATCTCTAGTGAGATTTTTGCAGCTTGCACCTCAAGATTCCTAATTTCTCCATTACAGAGAGGGGCATGAGGTTTACACTTGACCCCAAGTCACACAAGGCCTTCTTGAAGGTCATGGTGCCTATGGACAAGGTATAGAAAACTTCCCAGATCCTGCCTCTTTTGAGGCAAATGCTGCCTAGACAAGTTATCCAGTTCTTTGGTGAGCAAAGGAGGTTCATCCTCCCAAGTCTCATTTCCAAATAACCTGTCATTCAGCTTCATGATTGCTCCAAGGTATTTAGCAACTTGCTCCTCAGTGACATACTCCTCCTCTTCAGAGGAAGAATACTCATCAGAGCTCATAAAAGGCAGTAGTAAGTCCAAGGGAATCTCTATGGTCTCAGTTTGAGCCTCAGATTCCCAAGTGGTGCACGAAATTGTGATCACTACAACTTCGCACAACTAACCAGCAAGTGCACTGGGTCGTCCAAGTAATACCTTACGCGAGTAAGGGTCGATCCCACGGAGATTGGTGGTATGAAGCAAGCTATGGTCATCTTGTAAATCTCAGTCAGGCAGACTCAAATGTATAATGGTGATGAACGAAAATAACATAGAAGATAAAGATAGTGATACTTATGTATATCATTGGTGTAAGAGCTTCAGACAAGTGTATGAAGATGCCTTCCCTTCCGTCTCTCTGCTTTCCTACTGTCTTCATCCAATCCTTCTTACTCCTTTCCATGGCAAGCTCGTGTAGGGTCTCACTGTTGTCAGCAGCTACCTCCCATCCGCGCAGTGAAAGCTAATGCACACACTCTGTCACAGTGCTGCCAATCACCGGTTTGGTTCCCTCCCCTACCGGAATAGAATAACTCTTTTGCGTCTGCACTAACGCCCAGTAGGTTACAGTTGAAGCACGTCACAGTCATTCAATCATTGAATCCTACTCAGAATACCACAGACAAGGTTTAGACCTTCCGGATTCTCTTGAATGCCGCCATCAGGTCCTGCCTATACCACGAAGATTCCGAAGAATCCAAGAGATATTCACTAAGCCTCGGATGCTTGTAGAACAAGAATGGTTGTCAGTCACCTTGTTCATAGGTGAGAATGATGATGAGTGTCAATCACCACCTTCATCAAGTTGAAGAACAAGTGATATCTTGGTAAAAGAACAAGCGGAATTGAATAGAAGAACAATAGTAATTGCATTAATACTCGAGGTACAGCAGAGCTCCACACCTTAATCTATGGTGTGTAGAAACTCCACCGTTGAAAATACATAAGAAAAAGTGATCATTGGTTTCGGCCCCAAAGAGGGAACCAGAAGAACCAAGATCTGATCTAAGAACTAGATGTCCGAAGATGATCAAAGGATCAAAAACAATCCAAAGATGAAAATACAATAGTAAAAGGTCCTACTTATAGAAACTATTAGCCTAAGGTGTACAAAGATGAGTAAATGACATAAAAATCCACTTCCGGGCCCACTTGGTGTGTGCTTGGGCTGAGCAATGAAGCATTTTTCGTGTAGACTCTTCTTGGCGTTTAACTCCAGCTTTTATGCCAGTTTGGGCGTTTAACTCCCAATTAGGTGCCAGTTCCAGCGTTAACGCTGGGATTTCTTGAGGTGACTTTGAACGCCGGTTTGGGCCATCAAATCTTGGGCAAAGTATGGACTATCATATATTGCTGGAAAGCCCAGATGTCTACTTTCCAACGCCGTTGAGAGCGCGCCAATTGGGCTTCTGTAGCTCCAGAAAATCTACTTCGAGTGCAGGAGGTCAGAATCCAACAGCATCTGCAGTCCTTTTGAGTCTCTGGATCAGATTTTTGCTCAGGTCCCTCAATTTCAGCCAGAAAATACCTGAAATCACAGAAAAACACACAAACTCATAGTAAAGTCCAGAAAAGTGAATTTTAATTAAAACTAGTAAAATATAATAAAAACTAACTAAAACTACTAAAAACATACTAAAACAATGCCAAAAGCGTACATATTATCCGCTCATCACAACACCAACTTAATTGTTGCTTGTCCCCAAGCAACTGAAAATCAATAAGATAAAAGAAGAGAATACTATAGACTCCAAATTATCAATGAACATAGCTCCAAATTAGATGAGCGGGACTAGTAGCTTTTTGCCTCCAAACAGTTTTGACATCTCACTTTATCCTCTGAAATTCAGAATGATTGGCTTCTTTAGGAACTCAGAATCCAGATAGTGTTATTGATTCTCCTAGTTAAGTATGATGATTCTTGAACACAGCTACTTATTGAGTCTTGGCTGTGGCCCAAAGCACTCTGTCTTCCAGTATTACCACCGGATACATACATGCCACAGACACATAATTGGGTGAACCTTTTCAGATTGTGACTCAGCTTTGCTAAAGTCCCCAATTAGAGGTGTCCAGGGTTCTTAAGCACACTCTTTTTGCCTTGGATCACAACTTTATTTCTTTCTTTTTCTTTCTTTCTCCCTTTTTTTCGTTTTTCTCCTTCTTTTTTTCTTCTTCTTCCTTTTTTTTTTGTATTCACTGCTTTTTCTTGCTTCAAGAATCATTTTTATGATTTTTCAGATCCTCAGTAACATGTCTCCTTTTTCATCATTCTTTCAAGAGCCAACAATTTTTAACATTCATGAACCACAAATTCAAAAGACATATGCACTGTTTAAGCATACATTCAGAAAACAAAAGTATTGCCACCACATCAAACTAATTAAGCTAGTTTTAAAGATGAATTTGAAATCCTGTACTTCTTGTTCTTTTGTGATAAAAACAGTTTTCATTTAAGAAAGGTGATGGATTCATAGGACATTCATAACTTTAAGGCATAGACACTAAGACACTAATGATCACAAGACACAAGCATGGATAACATAAAGCATAAAAATCGAAAAACATGAGAATAAAGAACAAGGAAATCAAGGAATGGGTCCACCTCAGTGATGGCGGCTCTTCCTTGCTTTTGAAGGTCCTATGGAGTGCTTGAGCTCCTCAATGTCTCTTCCTTGCCTTTGTTGCTCCTCTCTCATGATTCTTTGTTCTTCTCTAATTTCATGGAGGAGAATGGAGTGTTCTTGGTGCTCCACCCTTAGTTGTCCCATATTGGAACTCAACTCTCCTAGGGAGGTGTTTAGTTGCCCCCAATAGTCTTGTGGAGGAAAATTCATCCCTTGAGGAATCTCGGGATCTCATGATGAGTGGGATCTCTTGTGTACTCCATCCTTTTCTTAGTGATGGGCTTGTCCTCATCAATGGTGATGTCTCCCTCTATGTCAACTCCCACTGAATAACAGAGGTGACAATGAGGTGAGGAAAGGCTAACCTTGCCAAGGTGGAGGTCTTGTCCGCCACCCTATAGAGTTCTTGGGCTATAACCTCATGAACCTCTATTTCTTCTCCAATCATGATGCTATGAATCATGATGGCCCGGTCTATGGTAACTTCGGACCGGTTGCTAGTGGGAATGATTGAGCGTTGTATGAACTCTAACCATCCTCTAGCCACGGGTTTGAGGTCATGCCTTCTCAATTGGACCGGCTTTCCTCTTGAATCTTGCTTCCATTGTGCGCCCTCTTCACATATGACTGTGAGGACTTGGTCCAACCTTTGATCAAAGTTGACCCTTCTAGTGTAAGGATGCTCATCTCCTTGCATCATAGGCAAGTTGAACGCCACCCTCACACTTTCCGGACTAAAATCCAAGTATTTTCCCCCGAACCATAGTAAGATAATTCTTTGGATCCGGGTTCACACTTTGGTCATGGTTCTTGGTGATCCATGCATTGGCATAGAACTCTTGAACCATCAAGATTCCGACTTGTTGAATGGGGTTGGTAAGTACTTCCCAACCTCTTCTTCGGATCTCATGGCGGATCTCCGGATATTCACCCTTTTTGAGTGAAAAGGGGACTTCGGGGATCACCTTCTTCAAGACCACAACTTCATAGAAGTGGACTTGATGCACCCTTGAGAGGAATCTATCCATCTCCCATGACTCGGAGGTGGAAGCTTTTGCCTTCCCTTTCCTCTTTTTAGAGGTTTCTCTGGCCTTGGATGCCATAAATGGTTATGAAAAAGCAATGCTTTTACCACACCAAACTTAAAATGTTTGCTCGTCCTCGAGCAAAAGAAGAAAGAAGAGAGTAGAAGAAGAAGAAATGAGGAAGAGGGAGATGGTGGTGTATTCGGCCAAGAAGGGTAAGAAAGGGTGTTTAGGTTGTGTGAAAATGAAGGGTTGGAGAAGGGTATTTATAGGAGAGAGGGGGTGAGGGTTCGGCCATTTGAGGGTGGGTTTGGGAGGGAAAGTGGTTTGAATTTGAAGGGTGAGGTTGGTGGGGATTTATGAAGGATGGATGTGAATGGTGAAGAGAAAGATAGGATTTGATAGGTGGGGTTTTTTGGGGAAGAGGTGTTTGAGGTGATTGGTGAATGGGGAAGAGAGAGAGTGATGGTAGGTCCTGTGGGGTCCACAGATCCTGTAGTGTCAAGGAAAAGGCATCCTTGCACCAAATGGCATCAAAATCCACGTTTTGAGCCTTTTTCTGGCGTTAAACGCCGGGCTGGTGCCCATTCCTGGCGTTTAACGCCAGGTTTTTACCCCTTACTGGCGTTTAACGCCAGTCTGGTGCCCCTTTCTGGCGTTAAACGCCCAGAATGGTGCCAGACTGGGCGTTAAACGCCCAACAGCTAGCATTACTGGCGTTTGAACGCCAGCTTCTTCTTCTCCAGGGTGTGCTGTTTTTCTTCCTGTTTTTTTCATTTTGTTTTTGTGACTTCTTATGATCATCAACCTAAAAAAAAGATAAAATAACAAAAGAAAATAATTAATTATAAAACATTGGGTTGCCTCCCAACAAGCGCTTCTTTACTGTCATTAGCTTGACAGAGGACTCTCATGGAGCCTCAGAGATGCTCAGAACCGTGTTGGAACCTCCCAACACCAAACTTAGAGTTTGAATGTGGGGGTTCAACACCAAACTTAGAGTTTGGTTGTGGCCTCCCAACACCAAACTTAGAGTTTGACTGTGGGGGCTCTGTTTGGCTCTGTTTTGAGAGAAGCTCTTCATGCTTCTTCTCCATGATGACAGAGGGATATCCTTGGGCCTTAAACACCAAGGATTCTTCATTCACTTGAATGATCAACTCTCCTCTATCAACATCAATCACAGCCTTTGCTGTGGCTAGGAAGGGTCTGCCAAGGATGATGGATTCATCCATGCACTTCCCAGTCTCTAGGACTATGAAGTCAGTAGAATGTATGGTCTTCAACCTTAACCAGAACATCCTCTATAAGTCCATAGGCTTGTTTTCTTGAGTTGTCTGCCATCTCCAGTGAGATTTTTGCAGCTTGCACCTCAAAGATCCCTAATTTCTCCATTACAGAGAGGGGCATGAGGTTTACACTTGACCCCAAGTCACACAAGGCCTTCTTGAAGGTCATGGTGCCTATGGTACAAGGTATAGAAAACTTCCCAGGATCCTGCCTCTTTTGAGGCAAATGCTGCCTAGACAAGTTATCCAGTTCTTTGGTGAGCAAAGGAGGTTCATCCTCCCAAGTCTCATTTCCAAATAACCTGTCATTCAGCTTCATGATTGCTCCAAGGTATTTAGCAACTTGCTCCTCAGTGACATACTCCTCCTCTTCAGAGGAAGAATACTCATCAGAGCTCATGAAAGGCAGTAGTAAGTCCAAGGGAATCTCTATGGTCTCAGTTTGAGCCTCAGATTCCCAAGGTTCCTCATTGGGGAACTCATTGGAGGCCAGTGGACGTCCAGTGAGGCCTTCCTCAGTGGCGTTCACTGCCTCTTCTTCCTCCCAGAATTCGGCCATATTTATGGCTTTGCACTCTCCTTTTGGATTTTCTTCAGTGTTACTTGGGAGAGTGCTTGGGGGAAGTTCAGTAATTTTCTTGCTCAGCTGACCCACTTGTCCTTCCAAATTCCTAATGGAGGATCTAGTTTCAGTCATGAAACTTTGAGTGGTTTTGATTAGATCAGAGACCATGGTTGCTAAGTCAGAGGTATTCTGCTTAGAGCTCTCTGTCTGTTGCTGAGAAGATGATGGAAAAGGTTTACCATTGTTAAACCTGTTTCTTCCACCATTATTATTGAAACCTTGTTGAGGTCTCTCTTGATTCTTCCATGAGAGATTTGGGTGATTTCTCCATGAAGAATTATAGGTGTTACCATAGGGTTCTCCCAGGTAATTTACCTCTTCCATTGAAGGGTTCTCAGGATCATAGGCTTCTTCCTCAGATGAAGCTTCCTTAGTACTGCTTGGTGCATTTTGCATTCCAGACAGACTTTGAGAAATCAGATTGACTTGTTGAGTCAATATCTTGTTCTGAGCCAAAATGGCATTCAGAGTGTCAATTTCAAGAACTCCTTTCTTCTGACTAGTCCCATTGTTCACAGGATTCCTTTCAGAAGTGTACATGAATTGGTTATTTGCAACCATTTCAATCAGTTCTTGAGCTTCAGTAGGCGTCTTCTTCAGATGAAGAGATCCTCCAGCAGAGCTATCCAAAGACATCTTGGATAGTTCAGAGAGACCATCATAGAAAATACCTATGATGCTCCATTCAGAAAGCATGTCAGAGGGACATTTTCTGATTAACTGTTTGTATCTTTCCCAAGCTTCATAGAGGGATTCTCCATCCTTCTGTCTGAAGGTTTGAACTTCCACTCTAAGCTTACTCCATCTTTGTGGTGGAAAGAACTTTGCCAAGAAGGCATTGACTAGCTTTTCCCAAGAGTCCAGGCTTTCTTTAGGTTGAGAATCCAACCATATTCTAGCTCTGTCTCTTACAGCAAAAGGGAATAGCATCAGTCTATAGACCTCAGGGTTAACCCCATTAGTCTTGACTGTGTCACAGATTTGCAAGAATTCAGCTAAAAACTGATGAGGATCTTCCATTGGAAGTCCATGGAACTTGCAATTCTGTTGCATTAGAGAAACTAATTGAGGCTTAAGCTCAAAGTTGTTTGCTCCAATGGCAGGGATAGAGATGCTTCTCCCATAGAAATCAGGAGTAGGTGCAGTAAAGTCACCAAGCACCTTCCTTGCATTGTTGGCATTGTTGTTGTTTTCGGCTGCCATTTGTTCTTCTTCCTCGAAGAATTCGGTCAGGTGCTCTAAAGAGAGTTGTGTTTTGGCTTCTCTTAGCTTTCTCTTCAAGGTCCTTTCAGGTTCAGGATCAACCTCAACAAGAATGCCTTTGTCTCTGCTCCTGCTCATATGAAAGAGAAGAGAACAAGAAAGTGTGGAATCCTCTATGTCACAGTATAGAGATTCCTTGAAATGTCAGAGGAAAAGAAATAGAAAGAAGAAGGAGAAGATGAATTCGAACTTTAATTAGATAAGGTTCGAATTGTGCATTTAGAAGGAGTGGTACTCCATAAATAGAAGGATGTGGGAAGGAGGGAAGAGATTTTTCGAAAATTCATTAAAATATTTTGAAAACATTTTTGAAAAACATTAATTGATTTTCGAAAATCAAAGTGGGAAAGAAATCAAGTGATTTTTGAAAAAAGATTTTAAAATTAGAAATTAAAAAGATTTGATTGCAAACTATTTTGAAAAAGATGTGGTTAAAAAGATTTAATTGAAAAGTTATGGTTTTAAAAAGATGTGATTGAGAAGATATGATTTGAAAACAATTTTAAAAGATATGATTTGAAAACAATTTGAAAAAGATTTGATTTAAAAAAAAATTAATGACTTGCCTAACAAGAAAAGATATGATTCAAACATAAATCCTTTCTCAACAGAAAAGGCAAAAAATGTTCAATCAAATCATTAATTGTTAGTAAGTATCTTTGAAAAAGGAAAGAAATTGATTTTGAAAACATTTGATTGAAAAGATATGATTTGAAAAAGATTTGATTTTGAAAAACTTTGAAAACTTGAAAAAAAAATTGATTTTGAAAACAAAATCTTCCCCCTTTGCCATCCTGGTGTTAAACGCCCAGAATGGTGCACATTCTGGCGTTTAACGCCCAAAACTATACCCTTTTGGGCGTTAAACGCCCAGCCAGGCACCCTGGCTGGCGTTTAAACGCCAGTCTGTCTTCTTCACTGGGCATTTTTGAATGCCCAGCTTTTTCTGTGTGATTCCTCTGCAGTATGTTCTGAATCTTCAATTCTCTGTATTATTGACTTGAAAAGACACAAAAAAATATTTTTGGATTTTTAATAATGAGGAATAATCAAATAACAATGCATGCAAGACACCAAACTTAGCAGTTTGTATACTATTGACACTAACAAAATGAGAATGCATATGAGAAACAACAAAACACTCAAGTCAATAGAATTCAAAGATCAAAACAAGGAAATCATCAAGAACAACTTGAAGATTAATTAAGACACATGCATAAATTCGAAAAATGCAAGAAAAATAGAAACATGCAGTTGACACCAAACTTAAAATTAGACACTAGACTCAAACAAAAAGATATTTTTGGTTTTTATGATTTTGTAATTTTTTTTTTCGAAAAATAGGTGAAAAAAAAAATAAATGTATCAAAATTCTTAATGAAAATTCCAGGAATCATGCAATGTTAGTCTAAAGCTTTAGTCTAAAGGAATTAGACATAGCTAGCTAAGCTTCAGCAAGACATTGCATTCAAGAGCTAAATTGATGATGATCAATCAGCTTTGGTGATGATAAGAACATCACCTTGAAACACTAGAATTCATTCTTAAGAACTCTGAAGAAAAATAATACCTAATCTAAGCAACAAGATGAACCGTCAGTTGTCCATACACAAGAACAATCCCCGGCAACGGCGCCAAAAACTTGGTGCACGAAATTGTGATCACTACAACTTCGCACAACTAACCAGCAAGTGCACTGGGTCGTCCAAGTAATACCTTACGCGAGTAAGGGTCGATCCCACGGAGATTGGTGGTATGAAGCAAGCTATGGTCATCTTGTAAATCTCAGTCAGGCAGACTCAAATGTATAATGGTGATGAACGAAAATAACATAGAAGATAAAGATAGTGATACTTATGTATATCATTGGTGTAAGAGCTTCAGACAAGTGTATGAAGATGCCTTCCCTTCCGTCTCTCTGCTTTCCTACTGTCTTCATCCAATCCTTCTTACTCCTTTCCATGGCAAGCTCGTGTAGGGTCTCACTGTTGTCAGCAGCTACCTCCCATCCGCGCAGTGAAAGCTAATGCACACACTCTGTCACAGTGCTGCCAATCACCGGTTTGGTTCCCTCCCCTACCGGAATAGAATAACTCTTTTGCGTCTGTCACTAACGCCCAGTAGGTTACAGGTTTGAAGCACGTCACAGTCATTCAATCATTGAATCCTACTCAGAATACCACAGACAAGGTTTAGACCTTCCGGATTCTCTTGAATGCCGCCATCAGGTCCTGCCTATACCACGAAGATTCCGAAGAATCCAAGAGATATTCACTAAGCCTCGGATGCTTGTAGAACAAGAATGGTTGTCAGTCACCTTGTTCATAGGTGAGAATGATGATGAGTGTCAATCACCACCTTCATCAAGTTGAAGAACAAGTGATATCTTGGTAAAAGAACAAGCGGAATTGAATAGAAGAACAATAGTAATTGCATTAATACTCGAGGTACAGCAGAGCTCCACACCTTAATCTATGGTGTGTAGAAACTCCATCGTTGAAAATACATAAGAACAAAAGTGATCATTGGTTTCGGCCCCAAAGAGGGAACCAGAAGAACCAAGATCTGATCTAAGAACTAGATGTCCGAAGATGATCAAAGGATCAAAAACAATCCAAAGATGAAAATACAATAGTAAAAGGTCCTACTTATAGAAACTATTAGCCTAAGGTGTACAAAGATGAGTAAATGACATAAAAATCCACTTCCGGGCCCACTTGGTGTGTGCTTGGGCTGAGCAATGAAGCATTTTTCGTGTAGAGACTCTTCTTGGCGTTTAACTCCAGCTTTTATGCCAGTTTGGGCGTTTAACTCCCAATTAGGTGCCAGTTCCAGCGTTTAACGCTGGGATTTCTTGAGGTGACTTTGAACGCCGGTTTGGGCCATCAAATCTTGGGCAAAGTATGGACTATCATATATTGCTGGAAAGCCCAGGATGTCTACTTTCCAACGCCGTTGAGAGCGCGCCAATTGGGCTTCTGTAGCTCCAGAAAATCCACTTCGAGTGCAGGGAGGTCAGAATCCAACAGCATCTGCAGTCCTTTTGAGTCTCTGGATCAGATTTTTGCTCAGGTCCCTCAATTTCAGCCAGAAAATACCTGAAATCACAGAAAAACACACAAACTCATAGTAAAGTCCAGAAAAGTGAATTTTAATTAAAAACTAGTAAAAATATAATAAAAACTAAACTAAAACTACTAAAAACATACTAAAAACAATGCCAAAAAGCGTACATATTATCCGCTCATCACCAAGGTTCCTCATTGGGGAACTCATTGGAGGCCAGTGGACGTCCAGTGAGGCCTTCCTCAGTGGCGTTCACTGCCTCTTCTTCCTCCCAGAATTCGGCCATATTTATGGCTTTGCACTCTCCTTTTGGATTTTCTTCAGTGTTACTTGGGAGAGTGCTTGGGGGAAGTTCAGTAATTTTCTTGCTCAGCTGACCCACTTGTCCTTCCAAATTCCTAATGGAGGATCTAGTTTCAGTCATGAAACTTTGAGTGGTTTTGATTAGATCAGAGACCATGGTTGCTAAGTCAGAGGTATTCTGCTTAGAGCTCTCTGTCTGTTGCTGAGAAGATGATGGAAAAGGTTTACCATTGTTAAACCTGTTTCTTCCACCATTATTATTGAAACCTTGTTGAGGTCTCTCTTGATTCTTCCATGAGAGATTTGGGTGATTTCTCCATGAAGAATTATAGGTGTTACCATGGGGTTCTCCTAGGTAATTCACCTCTTCCATTGAAGGGTTCTCAGGATCATAAGCTTCTTCCTCAGATGAAGCCTCCTTAGTACTGTTTGGTGCATTTTGCATTCCAGACAGACTTTGAGAAATCAGATTGACTTGTTGAGTCAATATCTTGTTCTGAGCCAAAATGGCATTCAGAGTGTCAATCTCAAGAACTCCTTTCTTCTGACTAGTCCCATTGTGCACAGGATTCCTTTCAGAAGTGTACATGAATTGGTTATTTGCAACCATTTCAATCAATTCTTGAGCTTCTGCAGGCGTCTTCTTCAGATGAAGAGATCCTCCAGCCGAGCTATCCAAAGACATCTTGGATAGTTCAGAGAGACCATCATAGAAAATACCTATGATGCTCCATTCAGAAAGCATGTCTGAAGGACATCTTCTGATTAATTGTTTGTATCTTTCCCAAGCTTCATAGAGGGATTCTCCATCCTTCTGTCTGAAGGTCTGGACTTCCACTCTAAGCTTACTCCATCTTTGTGGTGGAAAGAACTTTGCCAAGAAGGCATTGACTAGCTTTTCCCAGAGTCCAGGCTTTCTTTAGGTTGGGAGTCCAACCATATTCTAGCTCTGTCTCTCACAGCAAAAGGGAATAGCATCAGTCTATAGACCTCAGTGTTAACCCCATTAGTCTTGACTGTGTCACAGATTTGCAAGAACTCAGCTAAAAACTGATGAGGATCTTCCATTGGAAGTCCATGAAACTTGCAATTTTGTTGCATTAGAGAAACTAATTGAGGCTTAAGCTCAAAGTTGTTTGCTCCAATGGCAGGGATAGAGATGCTTCTCCCATAGAAATCAGGAGTAGGTGCAGTAAAGTCACCAAGCACCTTCCTTGCATTGTTGGCATTGTTGTTGTTTTCGGCTGCCATTTGTTCTTCTTCCTTGAAGAATTCGGTCAGGTGCTCTAAAGAGAGTTGTGTTTTGGCTTCTCTTAGCTTTCTCTTCAAGGTCCTTTCAGGTTCAGGATCAACCCCAACAAGAATGCCTTTGTCTCTGCTCCTGCTCATATGAAAGAGAAGAGAACAAGAAAGTGTGGAATCCTCTATGTCACAGTATAGAGATTCCTTGAAATGTCAGAGGAAAAGAGAAATAGAAAGAAGAAGGAGAAGATGAATTCGAACTTTAATTAGATAAGGTTCGAATTGTGCATTTAGAAGGAGTGGTACTCCATAAATAGAAGGATGTGGGAAGGAGGGAAGAGATTTTTTGAAAATTCATTAAAATATTTTGAAAACATTTTTGAAAAACATTAATTGATTTTCGAAAATCAAAGTGGGAAAGAAATCAAGTGATTTTTGAAAAAAGATTTTAAAATTAGAAATTAAAAAGATTTGATTGCAAACTATTTGGAAAAAGATGTGGTTAAAAAGATTTAATTGAAAAGTTATGGTTTTAAAAAGATGTGATTGAGAAGATATGATTTGAAAACAATTTTAAAAGATATGATTTGAAAACAATTTGAAAAAGATTTGATTTAAAAAAATTAATGACTTGCCTAACAGAAAGATATGATTCAAACATAAACCTTTCTCAACAGAAAAGGCAACAAATTTGAGATGTCCAATCAAATCATTAATTGTTAGCAAGTATCTTTTAAAAAGGAAAGAAATTGATTTTGAAAACATTTGATTGAAAAGATTTGATTTGAAAAAGATTTGATTTTGAAAAACTAAAAAAATTGATTTGAAAACAAAATCTTTCCCCTAGCACCATCCTGGCGTTAAACGCCCAGAATGGTATACATTCTGGCGTTTAACGCCCAAAATGCTACCTCTTTGGGCGTTAAACGCCCAACCAGGTGCCCTGGCTGGCGTTTAAACGCCAGTCTGCCTTCTTCACTGGGCATTTTTGAATGCTCAGCTTTTTCTGTGTAATTCCTCTGCAGTATGTTCTGAATCTTCAATTCTTTGTATCATTGACTTGAAAAGACACAATTAAAAATATTTTTGGATTTTTAATAATCAAAATGCAAAAGGAATCAATTAACAATGCATGCAAGACACCAAACTTAGCAGTTTGTATACTACTGACACTAACAATATGAGAATGCATATGAGACACACAAAATACTTCAAGTCAATAGAATTCAAAGATCAAACAAAGAAATATATGCATGGATTCGAAAATTATAACAAAAACATGCATTTGACACCAAACTTAGGATGAGACACTAAACTTAAGCAAGAAACATCAAATATTTTTGGTCTTTTTGATTTTGTAATTTTTTTGTGTTTTTTGAAAATTAAATGAGAAAAAGGTATCAAAATTCTTAATGAGAATTCCAGGAATCAGTGTAGTGCTAGTCTAAGAATCCGGTCCAGGAATTAGACATGGCTTCACAGCCAGCCAAGCCTTCAAGGAAAGCTTCGGTCCAAAACACTAGACATGACCAGAGGTCAGCCAATTCTTAGCAGATCACTGCTCCAAGAGCAAAATTGATGAGAATCAACAAGCTCTTGTGGTGATAAGTTGAAACCTCGGTCCAATGAGATTAGACATGGCTTCTCAGCCAGCCAGATTTCAACAAATCATCATGAAACTCTAGAATTCATCTTCAAGAATTTCGAAAAAAATAATACCTAATCTAAGCAACAAGATGAACCGTCAGTTGTCCAGCCTAAACAATCCCGGGCAATAACACCAAAATTTGATGTTGTTGCCGGATCTTGGCACTGATGTTACCAAAAGCTTGCTCAAAACTTGAACAATCCCCGGCAACGGCGCCAAAAACTTGGTGTGGCGAAATTGTGAACAATACTTTTTCACAACTCAAATAATCCCCGGTAATGGCTCCAAGAACTTGGTGCGCTCAATACCATGGCATTACACAACTTCGCACAACTAACCAGCAGTGCACTGGGTCGTCCAAGTAATAAACCTTACGTGAGTAAGGGTCGATCCCACGGAGATTGTTAGTATTGAAGCAAGCTATGGTCATCTTGTAAATCTTAGTCAGGCAAACTCAAATGTATATGATGATGAACGAAAATAACATAGAAGATAAAGATAGTGATACTTATGTATATCATTGGTGTAAGAGCTTCAGACAAGTGTATGAAGATGCCTTCCCTTCCGTCTCTCTGCTTTCCTAATGCCTTCATCCAATCCTTCTTACTCCTTTCCATGGCAAGCTCGTGTAAGGTTTCACTGTTGTCAGCAGCTACCTCCCATCCGCGCAGTGAAAGCTAATGCACACACTCTGTCACAGTGCTGCCAATCACCGGTTTGGTTCCCTCCCCTACCGGAATAGAATAACTCTTTTGCGTCTGTCACTAACGCCCAGTAGGTTACAGGTTTGAAGCACGTCACAGTCATTCAGTCATTGAATCCTACTCAGAATACCACAGACAAGGTTAGACCTTCCGGATTCTCTTGAATGCTGCCATCAGTTCTTGCCTATACCACGAAGATTCCGAAGAATCCAAGAGATATTCACTAAGCCTCAGATGCTTGTAGAACAAGAATGGTTGTCAGTCACCTTGTTCATGGGTGAGAATGGTGATGGGCGTCAATCATCACCTTCATCATGTTGAAGAACAAGTGATATCTTGGTAAAAGAACAAGCGGAATTGAATGGAAGAACAATAGTAATTGCATTAATACTCGAGGTACAGCAGAGCTCCACACCTTAATCTATGGTGTGTAGAAACTCCACCGTTGAAAATACATAAGCATAAGGTCTAGGCATGGCCAAATGGCCAGCCTCCCAATGATCTAAGATAGCATAAAACTCAAAGATAGCTACCAAGACCTCTGTCTAATACAATAGTAAAAGGTCCTACTTATAGAAAACTAGTACATAGATGAGTAAATGACATAAAAATCCACTTCCGGGCCCACTTGGTGTGTGCTTGGGCTGAGCAATGAAGAAATTTCGTGTAGAGACTCTCCTTGGAGTTAAACGCCAGCTTTGGTGCCAGTTTGGGCGTTTAACTCCCATTTGGGTGCCAGTTCCAGCGTTTAACGCTGGGATTTCTTGAGGTGACTTTGAACGCCGGTTTGGGCCATCAAATCTTGGGCAAAGTATGGACTATTATATATTGCTGGAAAGCCCAGGATGTCTACTTTCCAACGCCGTTGAGAGCGCGCCAATTGGGCTTCTGTAGCTCCAGAAAATCCGCTTCGAGTGCAGGGAGGTCAGAATCCAACAGCATCTGCAGTCCTTTTGAGTCTCTGGATCAGATTTTTGCTCAGGTCCCTCAATTTCAGCCAGAAAATACCTGAAATCACAGAAAAACACACAAACTCATAGTAAAGTCCAGAAAAGTGAATTTTAACTAAAAACTAATAAAAATATACTAAAAACTAACTAGATCATATCAAAAACATACTAAAAACAATGCCAAAAAGCATACAAATTTTCCGCTCATCAATAAGATATAATCAAATTAAAAGAAAGATATGATAAGATATAAAAAGATAAGATTTGAAATTTAATTTTTGAAATTAAGATAAGATAAGATAATGATTTTGAAATTAAAATTTAAAATTTTGTTTAAATTTTTTGAAAATAATTTTGAAATAAAGACAGAAAAGATATTTTTTAATTTGAGTAAACTACCATTTCTACCCATAAAAGTTGAAAATGCTGACAGATCTACCCATAAAAGATAAAAATAACCATTTGTACCCATAAAGATTGACTTTCGCAAGCAAAATTACCCAAACCCTAAATAATTACGTAAAATCCCCAAATTACCCCCTTCTTTTCTCTCAAGCACTCACCCTCACTCACTATCTGCAGCACCTAAACCACCATTACTGTAGTTTCATCTTCCTTCTTACTCTCTCTCTTTCTATATATCACTCACTTACTCACTTTTTCTCTCTCACCTCTTGAACATCAACATAACCCAACTACTGTCCTCTTTAAAATCACAAAAAAGAACAAACTCAAATCAAATTGAAGAATAGAACATGCACAGATTCAAAATAAAACCCTAATTTCTTAGAACCTTCCCAAAAAATTGACAATTTCTCATATTTCAGATCACCGTTTTTGTTGCAAATAACACAGAACACGAATTTGATTTTGGCGACACTGGGAGGTGATGATGAAGGCGCATCGCTAGGAGGAGAAGAGAGCAGTGATGCCAAGAGAAAGAGAAGACGAAGTGTTCTTCCTCCTCTTTGAGCTCCCTCAACAACAGTGACGATGATGTGATAGCGACGGCGAGTCCCCACATTGCCAATGCGGTCTCCCTCCCCCTCCTCTTCTCTTCTTCTTCCTCGGGGTGGGGGTATGTGTAATGTCTCCGTGTGTGAGTTTTGGAGGAAAAGGGGGTGGTGGCTGGGTGAAGAGGGTTAGGGTTGGAAAGGTGGCTGGGTGAAGGGGGTAGTGGTGGAATTTGAGATTAGAAAGGGAAAGGGGGTGGTGGTTGGGTGAAGAGGGTTAGAGTTAGAAAGGTGGCTGGGTGAAGGGGGTGGTGGTGGGATTGGAAATTAGAAAAGTGTTGGTGAAGATAAGGGTAATTTAGGGATTTTAGATAATTTTTTAGTGTTCGGATAATTTTGTTGTGCGGAACCCATATTTCATGGGTACAAATGGTAATTTTCTTTTCCTATGGGTAGATATGTCAGTGTTTTCAACTTTCGTTGGTAGAAATGGTAGTTTACTCTTTTAATTTTTTGAATTAATGAAGAAAGAGAAAAACAACCAAAAGACACCAAACTCAAAACTTTTAGATCTAAAACACTTGGTTTTTGAAAAATAAGAAAACAAACACCAAAAGACACCAAACTTAAAAATTTTTAAGATCAAAACAAGAAAGAAACAAGAATAACTTGAATACCAAGAAAGAACACTAAGATGATTTTCGAAAATTCAAAGCAATAAAGAACAATAAAAAGACACCAAACTTAAAAACTTTGAAAATCAAAGACACTAATTTCGAAAATTTTAAAGGAAAACAACTAAAAGACACCAAATTTAAAAATTTTTAAATCAAAGACACTAATTTTAGAAAAGAAAAGAAACTTAATGACTCAAGATGACTCAAAAAGATACCAAACTTAAAAATTGACACAAGACTCAAACAAAAGACACTACTTTTAAAGATTTTATCTTAAAGGAAAGCAAGAAAAATTGAAACTTTAACAAGAACAAGAACAAAGACTCAAACAAAAAGACAAAGATCAACAAGAAAATAGATTTTTTTTGAAAAATTTTTTATTTTTTTTTCCAAAAGGAAAATAAAAGACAAACAAAATTAAAAAGTACCTAATCTAAGCAACAAGATAATCCGGTTGTTTGTCAAATCTGAACAATCCCCGGCAATGGCACCAAAAACTTGGTGCATGAAACTGGCTCCGTAAAATTCGGACAGATAGACCGACAAGTATACCAGGTCATCCAAATAATACCTGAGGTGAGTCAGGATCGATCTCACGAGGATTGTTGTTTTGATCAAATAAATAAAGATAGAAATACCGGATTGATTTGTGAAAACAGTGATGGACGAACAGTTAAGGCTTCGAAGATGCTTTGTCTTTCCAGATTAACTTTTCTTATTGTCTATCTCAATAGCTTTCTGATTTATTCAATGGCAGCCATAAGTGATTAACTCATGTCGTCTCATCAAGTTAACCTCCGCTACTGCAATAATCCACCACGTTGAGATTACTCGTGTCCTCTCATCAAGCCACCTCTAGGTTTCTCACTGTAGCAGAAGATGAAGCTCTAAGCAAGCCACTCCCCTTCGCAATCCTACTCAAGGAGCCACAGACAAGGCAGATCTTCCGAATCAGAGAGAGATGCTTCTCTGACTCTAGCCTTAGCACGATAGAGACCTCACGCACCCATAGACAACAGGATTATATGTCACATATCCAAAGTTGCTCAGATGCTCTATACAAATCCGCAATGCAAACCCTAGCTTTAGTTCAACGCTATCCAGGTCAGGAATCACACAGAACTCAAATAGAACAAGAGTGATTGTCATGGGTCACTCTCATTCATGAGATGAAGAACGAGTATGTATAAGATAATAGAATCAAAATTATATTGAAAATAGAACAGTAATATTATTAATCCATGAAACTCAGCAGAGCTCCTAACCCTAACTTAGGTGGTTAGTGACTCATGCTGATAGAAAATACAATAGAAATGTTCGAATGGGCAAGAATTCTCTAACAAGGGTAAACTCTTGTATATAAATACTAATTTGCTAACTAAGGATTACAGAAATAAGATAAACTGAGTTGATAGTGCAAAAATCCACTTCCGAGGCCCACTTGGTGAGTGTTTGGGCTGAGCAAAGAGTGTATCCACGTGCTAGGACTCCCTAGAGGCATTGAACACTGGCTAGGGGCCCCCTTTTCGGTGTTGAACTCCAGTTGCTCCCCTGTGGGCGCTGGACGCCAAGAATGGGGCTGGTGGCTGACGTTGAATGCCAATTTTGGGCCTTCAATTCTAAAGCAAAGTATGAGATATTATATATTTCTAGAAAGCTCTTGATGGTAGCTCTCTATAGCCATTGAGAATGCACTATTTGGACTTTTGTAGCTCCAAAAAAGCTCTTCCAAGTACACGGATGTCAGATCCTAACAGCATTTGCAGTGCTTTTTCTGTCTCTGAATCGGACTTTTACTCCAACTCCTCGATTTGAGCCAGAAAATACCTGAAATTGCATGAAAACACACAAACTCAAAGTAGAATCCAAAAATGTAAATTTTGTACTAAAACCTATGAAAACATAATAAAACTTAAACAAAACATAATAAAAACTATATGAAAATGATGGCAAAAAGTGTATAAAATATCCGCTCATCAATAACCGTTGTTTTTACTACTATAAATTAAAAATTGAAAATTTTATTATCCCTACAACAATTTCCTTTTATCATTATAGCCAGCGTCATTATCTCCCCAAATGACCTAACCTAACCCGTGTTAACATTGTCTCCTCAATGATTCTTGCGCCGAAAATCACTCCCACACCCACAGTCCGAGACTCAACGTCCCCTACCGTGCTCCCGTTGCTCTTCCATCGGTGTTGCCAGACAGCACCAACCCTGGCTTGTGTTCTGCAACCCTTTTCTCTTTCTCTCCCTTCCTCGTAGTGCCTCTCTTTCTTCATCGTCCTCCCCGGCAAGGCTCCAGACAGCAACAGGCCAGTAGCACGTTGTCGTCCTCCACGACTCCACACATGCCTTCTCTGTTCACTACTCCAGGCCGCATGCCTCTTCCACGTCACCAAAGCCCTTGGCCTTGAGAGTCTCGTGTTCGATTGTCACGGCAGAGGGCCATATATTGACATCGCCAACGGCCGGATTCTAAAGTGGGAAGGAGATGAAGTTGGTTGGACATAGTTTACTATCACCTCTTTCAATAGGTACCAAAATCTAAACTTGTTTCTAAAATGATGAACTTTATATGAATTTGATGGTTGATATGCCTTAGTATTTGTTGAAAATAGTGAGTATTTAAATTGGTCTATATTTTTTTTAGATTTATTAGTTTTAGAATCAAAAGTTTTGTTTATTGTGTTTTTGTGTTAAGGATTTGCTAATGGTAGAAGACTTGATATGAGGATTTGGACATTGTAATGAATATTCGTTCTCTGTTCTGATGAGAACATTGATTTTTTTTTAGGAATTCTGGTAGTGCTACTAATTGAAATTTGAATCATTGAATGATTAGCTATGTTTTGGATTGAATGATTATTGATTAGTTGATTCATTTTAGTCCTGTTTTCGTTCTTTGTATTATTCTGTGTTCTTGCTTTAAATGATTAGCTCTGCTCACTATTGTTGTACTGTGCTGTGCTAAAAAAAATTGTGCTGAAATTGTCCTCAAAGCTTGAAATTTTGATAATCCTTATTAAACTTTGGAAAAGTTTGTTGCTATTGCGTAATTTTTTATTGTGTTATTGTGTTTTAATTGTTCCTGTTGTGGCTTCGTTACTTTCAATTGTTCCTGGTAGTGTTGTTGCTTTATTTTAAATTTTAATTGGTGGTGGCATTTTAATTCTAAGTCATTCAATTTTTCTATTAGATATTATGCTTCTAGCTTCATTTTATTGTCATTCATCAATGATTAATTGAACTCTAATTCATTTTATTCCCATTCTTGATCTCAATTATTTAACCTTTTCTTTCATCTACTCATTATTTATTTTTGAATGTTTAGTGGCGGTGGATAACAATGGCTTTATCTACTTGTGAGTAATTCTTTACTTTCTTAGTTTAGTATCTTAGTTTTTTAAAACAAGTTATAACTTAAGATTATCCATTTGTGCAGCTAGGGATTTGGTGGTTATGGAAGGTTTGTGCATAATTGTCAAATTGATTGTCAATGTTCTATAAAATACAAAAAAATCTACTTTTTCTACTAGATCAGCCCTATGCTGAGAGGTTTCTTAGTGCATTTAAATTCTTGTGGAATAGAATGAGAACAATTATAATGGACCTGAGAATGCAGCACATTTTCTATCAAGGGGCTATTACTATGCTTGAACAGATGGTACTTTTTATTTTTAATAAAACTATAATAAAACCTGTTTTTTCTCTTATTGAAGTGGAAATGATATCTATTTTTTCTGCAAGTTCCTTATATGCTATATTGATTAAGGCTCAATACAAATATATATTGTGGATACTTATTGATATAGTAGTTTCAAATTTATTTGTTGGTAAAATAATTTTCTAAAGGTTCTGATGCCTTTTATCAAGAACCTACATCTGCTTGGTGAAATTTGTAAGAACAATATCGAGTGATAGTTAAAAGTTTAAAACTCATGAGGTTGTTGATTTTTGTGGTTTCAGATCGAATTACACATCATTGCAATGCATGAATTATGTGAATACACAAAGAAGAAGGATTTTCTGAGAGCTTTGATGCTCACTTCAATATTGAACAGATGAACAAAACTTCAGTTGAATTGTTTTAGATGTATGATGATCGCAGAAAGAAAGGAATACTTGTGCCTACCAAAAAAGAGTTTCGAGGCTATTATGCTCTCGTTAAATTGGATAAGCATCTTAGTTATAAAGTAAGTTGTCCTTGTTATGCTCTTATCTTTAATGTTTTATTGGCAATAGAAAAACCTAAGAAAATAGGCAAGTTATCCTAGGTTGAACCTGTAGAGTATTCTTTAATCTGGCTAAGTTGACTCTAAAGACAAGGTAGACTCCAGAAGTTCTATTTGCCTACGATGTAGCAAGGTTTGTAATTTCAAATGAAAATTAGCTACTTTTTTTAACTTACTTAGCTTGATTATTATTATGGGTAACACAACTTGATTATTATTAAGGGTAGAGTGATTTCATTTGATTTTGACTTTAACTTGATTATTGGATCTTTATTGATTAATCAATCAATTAATTAATTAATTCAAGACAATTGATTTTGTTCTATTCTTGATTTTCTCTGTTCTTGCTATAGTTTGTTATATTTATTGTTATTTATTAGTTGTTCTTGGCTTCTTACTACCGTTTGTTCTTGATTTTCTGTTCTAAATTTGTTGTTCTTTGTTGTTACTAATTTTTTGTTGTTGATTTTTAATTTGTTGTTCTTCACTGTTGGCTGCTTCTACTGTTATTTTTTTTAATTTGTTGGTTATTGATTTTAATTTATTGGTTCTATTATTTTTTGTTCTTGATTTTAATTTTTTTTATCTTCACTGCTATTCTGATGGCTACTATTTTTTGTGTTTAATTTATTGTTATTCTATTTTTTATTTTGATTAACTGATGTGCTCTTATTTACTGATGTTATTTTTCCATGATATTTTACAGTTTGATCACAGTATAAATAAAAATATTGGTGAAACTGAAGGGGAAATTGGTGGACATGTTTTTTGTGCAATTGATATGCCAAGTCTTAGGTGTTGTTTGCACTTTTTTTTCAAAATTTTCAATGTGCAATGAGAAACTGAGATGTGTAATATATAATGAATTTTATAGAAGCAGGAACAGATTTGTGTAGTCAGATTGAAATATCTCTTAAAAAGTGAGTGAATACTTACTTTTACATGATATTATAAGTGAGCCTTTTTTCTTTATTAGTTTACTAATTAAGTCATGTTATTTAGAGCTATTGAAAAGATAGAGTAGGCATTTGATCAAGCCCAAAGGCTTGGTTATTATCAGGTTAAGCTTCAATACCTAATTTCTTGAAACATGGTTTGAACTTTTTTAAACATGTATAATTTTGATAAACTAATTTATTCTGTATGTGATATAATTTTTTTAGTTCAATGACTAAAATAAAAAAAATAATATGAGGTTTATTTTAGTATAGCGACATACTCGCAGTTGATGATGGTGACAAATTAAAGACTCCATTGCGACTTAAACATTGTGAGATACCTATCGATTTGTTACTAGTTTCAAAGGAATTTGCGATTACATTTGTGATAGTATTACAACTAATTGACTACATATTATTTTCTACCAAATTAGCGACTACTTCCTAACTTTGCTTTCTCATTTAAAGTAGCTTTAGTTTAGCGACAAAATTCCTACAAATTTGATTAAGGATTTTCAAAGATTAGCTATAGATTTGCTACAAAATGTGATAGATTTACGATCATATTAACGGACAACTTGTGACGAGTTAGATTTGAAAAAATTTCTCGCTAATTAGTATCAACTAAACATTCCATTTTGTCTACAAAGTTAGCTTGAATTTAGCAATGAGTCAGCTGCAGTAGAGTTTGTCGCTAATTAGCGACTACCTTTTAGTCTATTTCTTTTATGGAATTTGCTTTTGATCTAGTGATAGATTTGCCACTATATATTCGGTCACAAAAAACTTTCTGATGAATTAGCGACTGTTGTATTTGCCTCACTGATCTGCGACTTGTAATTAGCGAGGAAAGCATTAGTTGCTAGGCGGTAGCTAATATGTCACAAATTATATTTTGCGTCAGATTAGTGATGATTTTACGACTATTTTTGTGGTAGATAATCGGCCATATTATTGTAGTGTAATATCTATGGACAATGTTTCTCAAACCGGTATATGATGCAGAAGATACACCATAGAGGTAATTAAGGTCTTAAACCCTGAAGCTACTCAGGGAAAGAAATAATTCCATTAAGAGGTAATACATTGCCATATATAGATATGGAATGGTTTCAATCATCTTAGTGTTTTTTTTTTGGTAGTTTGTAACATGTTCTGTGTATGTTGTGAAAATTGTAAAGGTTAAGGTGCTAAGATGCATTGGTTTTGCTTTTTAGTGCCTGTCCTGAATTTGGGTGCTTGGTGTATGAATATATGGACAATGGTACCTTACAAGATAGATTATTCAAGATGGATAATACACTACCTATGCCATGGAGACTGCGGTTCAATATAGCTACTGACATTACAACTGCACTCCTTTTCTTACATTAGGCGAAGCCAGAGTCGATTATGCATCGTGATCTCAAACCAGTAAACATTCTCTTGGACAAGAATTACGACATCAAAATCACAGGCATTGGTCTTGCAAGTAGTGGACAGCATCACACAATGTTACATGACCTGGGCTTTTGGAACATTTTGTTACATTGATCTTGAGTACCAACAAATCAAAATATTAACCTCGAAATCAAATGTATATTCTCTGGGAGTAGTACTACTGCAATAAATCACAACCAACCTGCTATGGGACTTTCTCACCAAGATATGAGGGTGATGAGCGGATATTTTATATGCTTTTTGGCATAATTTTCGTATAGTTTTTAGTATGTTTTGTTTAGTTTTTATTAAGTTTTTATAGATTTTAGTGTTAAATTCACATTTTTTATTCTAATTTGAGTTTGTATATTTTTATGTAATTTCAGGTATATTCTGGTTGAAATTGAGGAGTTGGAGCAAAAGTCTGATTCAGAGACAGAGAAAGCACTGCAGATGCTGTCCGAATCTGACCTCCTTGCATTCGGAAGAGCTTTTCTGGTGCTACATAAGGCCAAATTGAGCATTCTCAATGGCTATGGAAATCTGACTTCTAGAGCTTTCCAGCAATGTATAATAGTCTATACTTTGCTTCAGATTAGAAGGCCCAAAACTGGCGTCCAACGCCAGCCTCCAGCCCCCTTTCAAGCGTCGAGCATCCAAAAGGAAGAAACCAGCGTCCAAATGCCCAAAGAGGACAACCTAGCCAGTGTTCAATGCCTTAGAGGCCTCGTAGCACGTGGATCTCATCAAAGCTCAGCCTAAACACTCACCAAGTGGGCCCCAGAAGTGGATTTTAGAACTAAAAATACTGTTTTACGTTTACTAATCATTAGTTTAGTATTTAAGGAAGAAGATCACACTTGTTTAGGATCTCTTCTAGCATATTTTCATTTACCATCCTTGTATTTCCTTTCAGTATGAATTTCTAAACCTCCTAGGTTGAGGGGAGGAGCCCTGCTAAGTTTTATGAATTAATAAAAGTATTACTGTTTCTCTTTGATCCGTGTTTGATCTAATTCTAAGATGTATACTTGTTCTTCAACATGGTGAATAGGATGATCAGTGACAATCAGCTCTGTTCATCATATTAAGACTGCGTGCCTGACAACCACCCGTGTCTACTTGGGTTCGTGTGAATACGTGGCTGGAAAGCGCGAACCGCCAGCTTAATTATAAATCTCTCAGACGGCTAATCTATGACTTCGTTGGGGACTTCTCGAGACACCAGTTCAACCAATTTTTGAGGAGATTAGGGTCACTGTGGTAAAGGCTAGAACTGAAAGGAGCAACATTCTCTGATCCGAAAGATTCGATCTTGTCTGTGGCGTTTTGAGTAGGATCACCAAAGAGAATGAGCTGGTAGAGCTTCACCCACGTTCAGATTGGATGACCACGACCATACGGAGTTTGATCTGAAGTAGAAGAGATTAATGACCGCGGGCATACGGCGTTGATCACATACAATCTGCCATAGAAGAAATCACTTACAAGCAAAGGAGACAGTAATACCAGAGTTAATTCAGAAAGACAAGGCAACTCCAATCCTTAACCATATTCCTATTACTGATTCCATTCTAATTTACAAAGTATTTTATACACTGTTATTCCTTTCATGTCAACTTAGTTTAGATCTCACAAATACAAATTAAGCCAACTCTTCTGATTCGCCTGACTAAGACCTGCAAGATAACCATAGCTTGCTTCAAACCACAATCCTTGTGGTATTGACCCTAGCTCGCTCAGGTATTACTCGGACGACCTAGTGCACTTGCTGGTACAGCTATACGGAGTGTGGAGATTCGTGCACCAAGTTTTTGGCGCGGTTGTCGGGGATTGTTTGAGTTTGGACAACTGACGGATTATCTTGTTTCCTAGATCAGGTATTGTCTTTGATTTTTGCAAAAGTATTTTATTTTATTTTTCTTTTTTCGAAAAAATCAAAAACCTTTTTTTTCAAAAATATTTTTTTCTTTTTTTTTGTTTAATCTTTGTTCTTGATTTGAGTCTTTTGTTTTTGTTCTTGTTGAGTTTTTCGATTTCTTTGAGTCTTTCTTTCTAAAATTTTCAAAAATAATTTCTTTGTTTAAATCTTGTGTCAATCTTTAAGTTTGGTGTCTTCTTGTATTTTTCTTTTACAATTTTCGAAAAAAATTTCTTAGTTTTCAAAATATTTAAGTTTGGTGTCTTTACATGTTCTTGTGTTCTTTGAATTCCTTGAGTTTTGTTCTTGGTGTTCTTCTTGATCTTCAAAGCGTTCTTGTTTTTCTTTTTTATTTGATCTTAAAAATTTTAATTTTGGTGTCTTTTTTGTGTTTGCCTTCAAATTTTCGAAAATTACTCTTCCTAGATCTAAAAATATTAAGTTTTGTGTCTTTTACTTATTTTTCTCTTTCCTCATTAAATTCAAAAATCAAACAAATATATTTTCTATCTTAAGATTAACTTAATTTTTGAGATTTTCATTAAAATTTCATATTTTAATTTTAAAATTTTGATCTTATCTTATCTTGGCTTTAAATTTAAAAAATCAAATCTTTTCAAAATCAAATCTTTTTCAAAAATCATATCTTTTTCAAAAATCTTATCTTATATTTTTCAAATTTAAAATTTAAGAATTCAAATTTCAAAATTCAAATTTTCAAAATTTAATCTTTTTCAAAATCAAATTTGAAATCTCATCTTTTTCAAATCTTTTTCAATTCTTTTCAAATTCTTATCTCATCTTTTCTAATTTCAATTTTTAAAATTAAATCTTTTTCAAATCTTTTTAATTTCTTATTTTATCTTTTCTTATCTTTTTTAATTTTGAATTCAAATATTTTCTAACCTCCTATCTTAGCTTATTTTCAAATCTTTCTTAATTAATTACTTATCTTTTCTCTCTCTTCTTTTTCAAAACTTCCTAACTAACTATTCTCTCTTAATTTTTGAAAATTCCCTTCTATTTCTCTCTCCTCTTTTTTGAAAATTTACTAACTAATTTTCAATTCTTTTTAAATTATTAACCTTAATTTTCAAAATTAATTAATAAATAAAATAAAAATAAAAATATTTTAATTCTTAATTATCTTTACTATTTTTAATTCTTCTTTTTTTCTACTTCTATTTATTCGAACTCTACTCCTCCCTCATCTTTCATCTTCACTTTTTTATCTTCTTCTTCTTCTTTCTTCACATCTCACTGGGAGTCTTCTATCCTCAAATCAAACATGGAAGCTTCCTTTCTTTCTTTTCTTCTTTTCTTGTTTATGACCAGGAACAGTGATAAAGAACCCCTCTTTAATCTTGATCCTAAACCTGAAAGGACTTTAAAGAAAAGCTTACAACAAGCTAGAGTACAACACTCCGGAAGAAACCTTTCAGAAAATCTTGAACAAGAGATTGAAAAGATGGCCGAACCTGAAGGAGATGCCAGAAAGGTTCTTGGTGACTTCACCATGCCTACCTTTGACTTTTAGGGCAGAAGCATCTATGTTCCTGCCATTGGAGCTGATGAGCGGATAATTTGTATACTTTTTGGCATTGTTTTTAGTATATTTTTAGTATGATCTAATTAGTTTTTAGTATATTTTTATTAGTTTTTAGTTAAAATTCACTTTTCTGGACTTTACTATGAGTTTGTGTGTTTTTCTGTGATTTCAGGTATTTTCTGGCTGAAATTGAGGGACCTGAGCAAAAATCTGATCCAGAGACTCAAAAGGACTGCAGATGCTGTTGGATTCTGACCTCCCTGCACTCGAAGTGGATTTTCTGGAGCTACAGAAGACCAATTGGAGCGCTCTCAACGGCGTTGGAAAGTAGACATCCTGAGCTTTCCAGCAATATATAATAGTCCATACTTTGCCCAAGATTTGATGGCCCAAACCGGCGTTCAAAGTCACCTCAAGGAATTCCAGCGTTAAACGCCGGAACTGGCACCTGATTGGGAGTTAAACGCCCAAACTGGCACTAAAGCTGGCGTTTAACTCCAAGGAGAGTCTCTACACGAAAAAGCTTCATTGCTCAGCCCAAGCACACACCAAGTGGGCCCGGAAGTGGATTTTTATGTCATTTACTCATCTATGTACTAGTTTTCTATAAGTAGGACCTTTTACTATTGTATTTTACATCTTTGGATTGTTTTTGATCCTTTGATCATCTTTGGACATCTAGTTCTTAGATCATTTGGGGGCTGGCCATTCAGCCATGCCTAGACCTTGTTCTTATGTATTTTCAACGGTGGAGTTTCTACACACCATAGATTAAGGTGTGGAGCTCTGCTGTACCTCGAGTATTAATGCAATTACTATTGTTCTTCCATTCAATTCCGCTTGTTCTTTTACCAAGATATCACTTGTTCTTCAACATGATGAAGGTGATGATTGACGCCCATCACCATTCTCACCTATGAACAAGGTGACTGACAACCATTCTTGTTCTACAAGCATCTGAGGCTTGGTGAATATCTCTTGGATTTCTGATTGCATGATGCATGGTTGATCGCCTGACAACCGAGTGCTCACCTGACAAATGAGCCAGCCATTCCGTGAGATCAGAGTCTTCGTGGTATAGGCAAGAACTGATGGCAGCATTCAAGAGAATCCGGAAGGTCTAACCTTGTCTGTGGTATTCTGAGTAGGATTCAATGATTGAATGACTGTGACGTGCTTCAAACCTGTAACCTACTGGGCGTTAGTGACAGACGCAAAAGAGTGATTCTATTCCGGTAGGGGAGGGAACCAAACCGGTGATTGGCAGCACTGTGACAGAGTGTGTGCATTAGCTTTCACTGCGCGGATGGGAGGTAGCTGCTGACAACAGTGAAACCCTACACGAGCTTGCTATGGAAAGGAGTAAGAAAGGATTGGATGAAGACAGTAGGAAAGCAGAGAGACGGAAGGGAAGGCATCTTCATACGCTTGTCTGAAGCTCTTACACCAATGATATACATAAGTATCACTATCTTTATCTTCTATGTTATTTTCGTTCATCATCATATACATTTGAGTTTGCCTGACTAAGATTTACAAGATGACCATAGCTTGCTTCAATGCTAACAATCTCCGTGGGATCGACCCTTACTCACGTAAGGTATTACTTGGACGACCCAGTGCACTTGCTGGTTAGTTGTGCGAAGTTGTGTAATGCCATGGAATTGAACCACCAAGTTTTTGGAGTTCATGACCAGGGATTATGAGAGTTGTGAAAAGTATTGTTCACAATTTCGCGCACCAAGTTTTTGGCGCCGTTGCCGGGGAATGTTCAAGTTTTGAGCAAGCTTTTGGTAACAATGCCTGGGATTGTTCTAGTTTGGACAACTGACGGTTCATCTTGTTGCTTAGATTAGGTATTTATTTTTTTCGAAATTCTTGAAGATGAATTCTAGAGTTTCATGATGATTTGTTGAAATCTGGCTGGCTGAGAAGCCATGTCTAATCTGATTGGACCGAGGTTTCAACTTATCACCACAAGAGCTTGTTGATTCTCATCAATTTTGCTCTTGGAGCAGTGATCTGCTAAGATTTGGCTGACCTTTGGTCATGTCTAGTGTTTTGGACCGAAGCTTTCTTTGAAAGCTTGGCTGGCTGTGAAGCCATGTCTAATTCCTGGACCGGAGTCTTAGACTAGCATTGCACTGATTCCTGGAATTCTCATTAAGAATTTTGATACCTTTTCCCACTTAATTTTCGAAAAACACAAAAAAAAAAATTTACAAAATCATAAAAACCAAAAATCTTTGATGTTTCCTGCTTAAGTCTAGTGTCTCATCTTAAGTTTGGTGTCAATTGCATGCATTCATTCATGTGTCTTAAGGATCCTCAAGTAATTCTTGATGATTTTTGTGTTCTAATCTTTGAATTCTATTGACTTGAAGCATTTTGTGTGTCTCATATGCCTTCTCATATTGTTAGTGTCAGTAGTATACAAACTGCTAAGTTTGGTGTCTTGCATGCATTGTTAATTGAGTCCTTTTGCATTTTGATTATTAAAAATCCAAAAATATTTTTTTATTTGTGTCTTTTCAAGTCAATGATACAAAGAATTGAAGATTCAGAACATACTGCAGAGGAATTATACAGAAAAAGCTGAGCATTCAAAAATGCCCAGTGAAGAAGGCAGACTGGCGTTTAAACGCCAGCCAGGGTACCTGGTTGGGCGTTTAACGCCCAAAAAGGTAGCATTTTGGGCGTTAAACGCCAGAATGTATACCATTCTGGGCGTTTAACGCCAGGATGGTGCTAGGGGGAAGATTCTGTTTTCAAAATCAATTTTTTTTCAAGTTTTCAAAGTTTTTCAAAATCAAATCTTTTTCAAATCATATCTTTTCAATCAAATGTTTTCAATTAACTTCTTTCCTTTTTCAAAGATACTTACTAACAATTAATGATTTGATTCAAAAATTTCAAGATTGTTACCTTTTCTGTTGAGAAAGGTTTAATGTTTGAATCATATCTTTTCTTGTTAGGCAAGTCATCAATTTCTTTTTAAATCATATCTTTTCAAATTGTTTTCAAAACAAATCTTTTTAAAATGTTTTTCAAATCATATCTTCTCAATTATATCTTTTTAAAACCATAACTTTTCAATCAAATCTTTTTAATCACATTTTTTTTCAAAATAGTTTTCAATCAAATCTTTTTAATTTCTAATTTCAAAATCTTTTTCAAAAATCACTTGATTTCTTTTTCACTTTTAATTTTCGAAAATTATCAATCAAATTTTCAAAATGTTTTCAAAATCTTTTAATTGAATTTTTGAAAATTTCCTTCCCTCCTTCCCACATCCTTCTATTTATGGAGTACCACTCCTTCTAAATGCACAATTCGAACCTTATCTAATTAAAGTTCGAATTCTTCTTCTCCTTCTTCTTACTATTTCTCTTTTCCTCTGACACTTCAAGGAATCTCTATACTGTGACATAGAGGATTCCACATTTTCTTTTTCTCTCCTCTTTCATATGAGCAGGAGCAGAGACAAAGGCATTCTTGTTGAAGCTGATCCTGAACCTGAAAGGACCTTGAAGAGAAAGCTAAGAGAAGCTAAAGCACAACTCTCTTTAGAGGACCTGACCGAATTCTTCAAGGAAGAAGAACACATGGCAGCCGAAAACAACAACAATGCCAACAATGCAAGGAAGGTGCTGGGTGACTTCACTGCACCTACTCCTGATTTTTATGGGAGAAGCATCTCTATCCCTGCCATTGGAGCAAACAACTTTGAGCTTAAGCCTCAATTAGTTTCTCTAATGCAACAGAATTGCAAGTTCCATGGACTTCCAATGGAAGATCCTCATCAGTTCTTAGCTGAATTCTTGCAAATCTGTGACACAGTCAAGACTAATGGGGTTAACCCTGAGGTCTACAGACTGATGCTATTCCCTTTTGCTGTAAGAGACAGAGCTAGGATATGGTTGGACTCTCAACCTAAAGAAAGCCTGGACTCTTGGGAAAAGCTAGTCAATGCCTTCTTGGCAAAGTTCTTTCCACCACAAAGATGGAGTAAGCTTAGAGTGGAAGTCCAAACCTTCAGACAGAAGGATGGAGAATCCCTCTATGAAGCTTGGGAAAGATACAAACAATTAATCAGAAGATGTCCTTCAGACATGCTCTCTGAATGGAGCATCATAGGTATTTTCTATGATGGTCTCTCTGAACTATCCAAGATGTCTTTGGATAGCTCTGCTGGAGGATCTCTTCATCTGAAGAAGACGCCTGCAGAAGCTCAAGAATTGATTGAAATGGTTGCAAATAACCAATTCATGTACACTTCTGAAAGGAATCCTGTGAACAATGGGACTAGTCAGAAGAAAGGAGTTCTTGAGATTGACACTCTGAATGCCATATTGGCTCAGAACAAGATATTGACTCAACAAGTCAACTTGATTTCTCAAAGTCTGTCTGGAATGCAAAATGCACCAAGCAGTACTAAGGAAGCTTCATCTGAGGAAGAAGCCTATGATCCTGAGAACCCTTCAATGGAAGAGGTGAATTACCTAGGAGAACCCTATGGAAACACCTACAATTCTTCATGGAGAAATCACCCCAATTTCTCATGGAAGAATCAAGAGAGACCTCAACAAGGTTTCAATAACAATAATGGTGGAAGAAACAGGTTTAGCAATGGCAAGCCTTTTCCATCATCTTCTCAGCAACAGACAGAGAGTTCTAAGCAGAATACTTCTGACTTAGCAACAATGGTCTCTGATCTAATAAAGACCACTCAAAGTTTCATGAATGAAACAAGGTCCTCCATCAGAAATTTGGAAGGACAAGTGGGTCAGCTGAGCAAGAAAGTTACTGAACTCCCTCCTAGCACTCTCCCAAGTAATACAGAAGAAAATCCAAAGGGAGAGTGCAAAGCCATAGAAATGGCCGAATATGGAGAGGAAAGAGAGGAGGAGGACGCCACTGAGGAAGACCTCAGTGGGCGTGTACCAATCTCATCTGAGTTCCTCAATGAGGAACAATGGGAATCTGAGGCTCAAAATGAGACCATAGAGATTCCATTGGACTTACTTCTGCCATTCATGAGCTCTGATGAGTATTCTTCCTCTGAAGAGGATGAGTATGTCACTGAAGAGCAAGTTGCTAAATACCTTGGAGCAATCATGAAACTGAATGACAAGTTATTTGGAAATGAGACTTGGGAGGATGAACCACCTTTGCTCACCAAAGAACTGGATGACTTGTCTAGGCAGAAACTGCCTCTAAAGAGGCAAGATCCTGGGAAGTTTTCTATACCTTGTACCATAGGCACCATGACCTTCAAGAAGGCCTTGTGTGACTTAGGGTCAAGTGTAAACCTCATGCCCCTCTCTGTAATGGAGAAATTAGGGATCCTTGAGGTGCAAGCTGCAAGAATCTCATTAGAGATGGCAGACAATTCAAGAAAACAAGCTCATGGACTTGTAGAGAATGTTTTGGTAAAGATTGAGGACCATTACTGACTTCATAGTCCTAGAGACTGGGAAGTGCATGGATGAATCCATCATCCTTGGCAGACCCTTCCTAGCCACAGCAAAGGCTGTGATTGATGTTGATAGAGGAGAATTGATCATTCAAGTGAATGAAGAATCCTTGGTGTTTAAGGCCCAAGGACATCCCTTTATCATCATGGAGAGGAAGCATGAAGAGCTTCTCTCAAAACAGAACCAAGCAGAGCCCCCACAGCCAAACTCTAAGTTTGGTGTTGGGAGGCCACAACCAAACTCTAAGTTTGGTGTTGAACCCCCACATTCAAACTCTAAGTTTGGTGTTGGGAGGTTCCAACACGGTTCTGAGCATTTCTGAGGCTCCATGAGAGTCCTCTGTCAAGCTAATGACATTAAAGAAGCGCTTGTTGGGAGGCAACCCAATGTTTTATAGTTAACTATTTTCTTTTGTTATTTTATTTTTTTTAGGTTGATGATCATAAGAAGTCACAAAAACAATGAAAAAAAAGCAAAAACAGAAAGAAAAATAGCACACCCTGGAGAAAAAGAAGCTGGCGTTCAAACGCCAGTAATGCTAGCTGTTGGGCGTTTAACGCCCAGTCTGGCACCATTCTGGGCGTTTAACGCCAGAAAGGGGCACCAGACTGGCGTTAAACGCCAGTAAAGGGCAACAACCTGGCGTTAAACGCCAGGAATGGGCACCAGCCCGGCGTTTAACGCCAGAAATAGCTCAAAACGTGATTTTGAGCAACATTTGGTGCAGGGATGACTTTTCCTTGACACCACAGGATCTGTGGACCCCACAGGACCCCACCATCACTCTCTCTCTTCTTCTCCCATTCACCAATCACCTCAATACCTCTCCCCCAAAAACCCTTCACCTATCAAATCCCATCTTTCTCTTCACCACTCACATCCATCCTTCATAAATCCCCACCAACCTCACCCTTCAAATTCAAACCACTTTCCCTCCCAAACCCACCCTCCATGGCCGAACCATTACCCCCCCTCTCTCCTATAAATACCCTTCTCCAACCCTTCATTTTCACACAACCTAAACACCCTTTCTTACCCTTCTTGGCCGAACACACCACCTTCCCCCTCTTCCTCATTTCTTCTTCTTCTACTCTCTTCTTTCTTCTTTTGCTCGAGGACGAACAAACATTTTAAGTTTGGTGTGGTAAAAGCGTTGCTTTTTCATAACCATTTATGGCATCCAAGGCCGGAGAAACCTCTAGAAAGAGGAAAGGGAAGGCAAAGGCCTCCACCTCCGAGTCATGGGAGATGGATAGATTCCTCTCAAGGGTGCATCAAGACCACTTCTATGAAGTTGTGTCCTTGAAGAAGGTGATCCCCGAGGTCCCCTTTTCACTCAAAAAGGGTGAATATCCGGAGATCCGCCATGAGATCCGAAGAAGAGGTTGGGAAGTACTTACCAACCCCATTCAACAAGTCGGAATCTTGATGGTTCAAGAGTTCTATGCTAATGCATGGATCACCAAGAACCATGACCAAAGTGTGAACCCGAATCCAAAGAATTATCTCACTATGGTTCGGGGGAAATACTTGGATTTTAGTCCAGAGAGTGTGAGGGTGGCGTTCAACTTGCCTATGATGCAAGGAGATGAGCATCCTTACACTAGAAGGGTCAACTTTGATCAAAGGTTGGACCAAGTCCTCACAACCATATGTGAAGAGGGCGCACAATGGAAGCAAGATTCAAGAGGCAAGCCGGTTCAATTAAGAAGGCATGACCTCAAACCCGTGGCTAGAGGATGGTTAGAGTTCATACAACGCTCAATCATTCCCACTAGCAACCGGTCCGAAGTTACCATAGACCGGGCCATCATGATCCATAGCATCATGATTGGAGAAGAAATAGAAGTTCATGAGGTTATAGCCCAAGAACTCTATAAGGTGGCGGACAAGACCTCCACTTTGGCAAGGTTAGCCTTTCCTCACCTCATTTGTCACCTCTGTTATTCAGTGGGAGTTGACATAGAGGGAGACATCACCATTGATGAGGATAAGCCCATTACCAAGAAAAGGATGGAGCACACAAGAGACCCCTCTCATCATGAGATCCCTGAGATGCCTCAAGGGATGCACTTTCCTCCACAAAACTATTGGGAGCAACTAAACACCTCCCTAGGAGAATTGAGTTCCAACATGGGACAACTAAGGGTGGAGCATCAAGAACACTCCATTCTCCTCCATGAAATTAGAGAAGACCAAAGAATCATGAGGGAGGAGCAACAAAGACAAGGAAGAGACATTGAGGAGCTCAAGCACTCCATAGGATCTTCAAGAGCAAGAAAGAGCCGCCATCACTAAGGTGGACCCGTTCCTTGATTTCCTTGTTCTTTATTCTTCTGTTTTTCGATGTTTTATGCTTTATGTTATCCATGTTTGTGTCTTGTGATCATTAGAGTCTTAGTGTCTATGCCTTAAAGTTATGAATGTCCTATGAATCCATCACCTTTCTTGAATAAAAACGTGCTTAATTGAAAAGGAAAGAATTGCATGAATTCTGAATTTTATAATAGTTTAATTATTTTGATGTGGTGGCAACACTTTTGTTCTCTGAATGTATGCTTGAACAGTGCATATGTCTTTTGAATTTGTGGTTCATGAATGTTGGCTCTTGAAAGAATGATGAAAAAGGAGACATGTTACTGAGGATCTGAAAAATCATCAAAAATGATTCTTGAAGCAAGAAAAAAAAAGCAAAAAAAAAAAGGAAAAAAAATTTTCGAAAAAAAAAGGAAAAAAAAAGAAGAGAAAAAGAAAAGAAATAAAGTTGTGATCCAAGGCAAATAAGAGTGTGCTTAAGAACCCTGGACACCTCTAATTGGGGACTTTAGCAAAGCTGAGTCACAATCTGAAAAGGTTCACCCAATTATGTGTCTGTGGCATGTATGTATCCGGTGGTAATACTGGAAGACAGAGTGCTTTGGGCCACAGCCAAGACTCAATAAATAGCTATGTTCAAGAATCATGATACTTTACTAGGAGAATCATTAACACTATCTGGATTCTAAGTTCCTAAGGAAGCCAATCATTCTGAATTACAAGGGATAGAGTGAGATGCCAAAACTATTCAGAAGCAAAAAGATAAAAGCCCCGCTCATCTAATTAATACTGATCTTCATAGATGTTTTTGGAGTTCATTGCATATTCTCTTCTTTTTATCCTATTTTGATTTTCAGTTGCTTGGGGACAAGCAACAATTTAAGTTTGGTGTTGTGATGAGCGGATAATTTGTATACTTTTTGGCATTGTTTTTAGTATATTTTTAGTATGATCTAATTAGTTTTTAGTATATTTTTATTAGTTTTTAGTTAAAATTCACTTTTCTGGACTTTACTATGAGTTTGTGTGTTTTTCTGTGATTTCAGGTATTTTCTGGCTGAAATTGAGGGACCTGAGCAAAAATCTGATCCAGAGACTCAAAAGGACTGCAGATGCTGTTGGATTCTGACCTCCCTGCACTCGAAGTGGATTTTCTGGAGCTACAGAAGCCCAATTGGCGCGCTCTCAACGGCGTTGGAAAGTAGACATCCTGGGCTTTCCAGCAATATATAATAGTCCATACTTTGCCCAAGATTTGATGGCCCAAACCGGCGTTCAAAGTCACCTCAAGGAATTCCAGCGTTAAACGCCGGAACTGGCACCTGATTGGGAGTTAAACGCCCAAACTGGCACTAAAGCTGGCGTTTAACTCCAAGGAGAGTCTCTACACGAAAAGGCTTCATTGCTCAGCCCAAGCACACACCAAGTGGGCCCGGAAGTGGATTTTTATGTCATTTACTCATCTATGTACTAGTTTTCTATAAGTAGGACCTTTTACTATTGTATTTTACATCTTTGGATTGTTTTTGATCCTTTGATCATCTTTGGACATCTAGTTCTTAGATCATTTGGGGGCTGGCCATTCAGCCATGCCTAGACCTTGTTCTTATGTATTTTCAACGGTGGAGTTTCTACACACCATAGATTAAGGTGTGGAGCTCTGCTGTACCTCGAGTATTAATGCAATTACTATTGTTCTTCCATTCAATTCCGCTTGTTCTTTTACCAAGATATCACTTGTTCTTCAACATGATGAAGGTGATGATTGACGCCCATCACCATTCTCACCTATGAACAAGGTGACTGACAACCATTCTTGTTCTACAAGCATCTGAGGCTTGGTGAATATCTCTTGGATTTCTGATTGCATGATGCATGGTTGATCGCCTGACAACCGAGTGCTCGCCTGACAAACGAGCCAGCCATTCCGTGAGATCAGAGTCTTCGTGGTATAGGCAAGAACTGATGGCAGCATTCAAGAGAATCCGGAAGGTCTAACATTGTCTGTGATATTCTGAGTAGGATTCAATGATTGAATGACTGTGACGTGCTTCAAACCTGTAACCTACTGGGCGTTAGTGACAGACGCAAAAGAGTGATTCTATTCCGGTAGGGGAGGGAACCAAACCGGTGATTGGCAGCACTGTGACAGAGTGTGTGCATTAGCTTTCACTGCGCGGATGGGAGGTAGCTGCTGACAACAGTGAAACCCTACACGAGCTTGCCATGGAAAGGAGTAAGAAAGGATTGGATGAAGACAGTAGGAAAGCAGAGAGACGGAAGGGAAGGCATCTTCATACGCTTGTCTGAAGCTCTTACACCAATGATATACATAAGTATCACTATCTTTATCTTCTATGTTATTTTCGTTCATCATCATATACATTTGAGTTTGCCTGACTAAGATTTACAAGATGACCATAGCTTGCTTCAATGCTAACAATCTCCGTGGGATCGACCCTTACTCACGTAAGGTATTACTTGGACGACCCAGTGCACTTGCTGGTTAGTTGTGCGAAGTTGTGTAATGCCATGGAATTGAACCACCAAGTTTTTGGAGTTCATGACCAGGGATTATGAGAGTTGTGAAAAGTATTGTTCACAATTTCGCGCACCAGGAGCTAACAATTTTGAGTTTAAGCCTCAGTTAGTCTCTCTTCTGCAACAGAATTGTAAGTTTTATGGACTTCCATTGGAAGATCCACATCAGTTCTTAGCTAAATTCTTGAAGATTTGTGATACTGTTAAGACCAATGGAGTAAATACTGATGTCTACAAGCTTATGTTCTTTCCCTTGGCTGTAAGAGACAAAGCTAAGATATGGTTGGATTCTCAACCAAAAGAGAGCTTAGACTTTTGGGAAAAGCTGGTTAATGCTTTTCTGGCTAAATTCTTTCCCCCTCAAAGGATGAGCAAAATTAGAGTGGAAGTTCAAACCTTCAAACAAAGAGAAGGTGAATCCCCTGGGAAAGATACAAGCAATTGATCAAGAGATTTCCTCCTAATATGCTCTCAGAATGGTCTATCATAGGCGTGTTCTATGATGGTCTGTCTAAGATGTCCAAAATCTCATTGGACAGCTCTGCAGGTGGATCACTCCACTTGAATAAACCAACTACAGAAGCAAGATAACTCATTGAGATGGTTGCAAACAACCAATTCATGTACACTTCTGAAAGAAATCCTGTAAACCATAGGACCTCTCAGATGAAAGGAGTTCTTGAAGTTGATACTCTGAATGCCATATTGGCTCAGAAAAGATCTTGACCCAACAGGTCAACATGATCTCTTAGCATTTGACTAGAATGCAAATTGCAGCTGGTAGTACCAAAGAAGTATCTCCTGATGTAGATGCTTATGATCCAGATTAACCTACCATGGAGGAGGTGAATTACATGGGAGAACCCTATGGAAACACCTACCATCTTTCATGAAGAAATCATCCTAACCTTTCATGGAAGGATCAACAGAAACCTCAGCAAGGTTTCAATAATAATCAAAGTGGAAGAAACCAGAATAGGTTCAACAACAGACCACCATTCCCATCTCCTCAAGGGAATATGGAGACCTCTAAGCATAGTTAGTTACTCTGGTTTCCAGCCTCTCTAAGACCACTCATAGTTTCTTAAATGAAACAAGGTCCTCCATTAGAAATTTGGAGGTACAAGTTGGTCAACTGAGTAAGAGGATCCCTGAGACTCCTCTTGACACTCTTCCTAGTAACACTGAGGTGAACCCAAGAGAAGAGTGCAAGGCCGTCACCATGGAGGCAGAGGCTGAATCTGGAGAGAATGGGAAGGCATTAAACGCCAGCGAAAGGCATATCACTGGGCATTCAATGCCCAATCTGGCAGCAAGCCTAGCACTGAACTCCAGTGAGGAACCCCTCATTGGGCGTTCAACGCCCATCCTAGCAGCAGAGCTGGCATTAAACGCAAGCCAGGGAGCACTGGCTAGACGTTCAACACCTAAAATGGCAGGCATTCTGGCGCTGAATGCCAGTGAAGAACCCCTCACTGGGTGTTTAATACCCAAACGGCCAGGGAAGCTGGCGTTGAACACCAGCCAAAACATCCCTGCTGGGTGTTTAATGCCCAAAAGGATAGAGGAACTAGCATTTAATGCCAGTAAGGGTGCACAGCTAGGGCGTTCAACACCCAAAGAGATAACAGAGCTGGCGTTGAACGCCAGTAAAAGAACACCCTCTGAGTACTCAACTCCCACTAAAGAAACCCCTATCCAAGAACTAAAGGAAGCCCAGGCTCATATAAAGACCATAGAGGTTCCTTTGCATCTTCTACAGTACATGAGTTCTGATGAATACTCATCCTCTGATGAGGATGAAGACACTAGGGAAGAGCGAATTGCTCGGTACCTAGGAGCTCTCATAAAGCTGAATGTCAAGCTATTTGGTACAAAGCCTTTATAGGAAGAACCTCCACTGCTTTCCAAAGAACTCAATACTTTGGTTCAGCAGAGGCTACCTCAGAAGCTTCCAGATCCTGGATGCTTTCTTATCCCTTGCACCATAAGCACCATGACCTTTGAGAAGGCTCTGTGTGACCTAGGGTCAAGCATCAACCTCATGCCACTTTCTGTAATGGAGAAGCTGGGAATCTTTGAGGTGCAGGCTGCAAATATCTCACTAGAGATAGTACACAAGACAATGAAGAAGCCATATGGCTTAGTAGAGGATGTCTTGGTGAAGGTAGAAGACCACTACATCCACTTTATAGTCTTAGATATTAGAGAGGATGAGGATGACTCTGTCATTCTTAGAAGACCTTTCCTAGCCACTGCTAATGCTATCATTAATGTGGCTACAGGAGAACTGACTCTACAACTAGGGAAGGACCAAATCTTATTCAAGATGCCTCATCCCAATTCTCCCTCTAATAAAAGAGAGATAATTGTGCAACACCTAGTGTTTCAACCCTCTCTTTTTGTGCAGAGCCCTATAGAGCCCCCAAAAATCAATTCTAAGTTTGGTGTTGGGCATTCATCAACAAGCTCTAAGCACAAAGGTACCAAGAAGAAAGTACCTAAAGGCTGGAGGGACAAGAAAGTCCCAACTGAAGGTCTCTCACCTGGCATGAGAGTTGTCTTCACCAAAAAACCAGTCTTACCACATACAGTGAGTCGTATCCTATCTCTAGAGCATGTAGAGCTCATTCATGAGAGGACAGGAAGAAAGTTCACTGTAAGGGGCAAAACTTTGAGCCCATACTCACCTCCGTAAGGAGCTAACCGTCAAGCTAATAAAGAAGCACTTGTTGTGAGGCAACCCAACCTTAATTAATTATTTTTATTTCTTGTCATTTTATTTTTCTTTCAATTATTTTTAGGGTCATGATCATATGCAGCAGTCAGAACAAAGACAGAAATGTTCAGCAGTGAAAACAGAACACTCTGGATGGAGTGTTATTGAAAGTTGAACGCCAGCCAGGGGGCACTGGCTAGGCGTTCAATGCCCCAAATAGGTAGCATTGCGGGCTTTGAACGCCAGCCAAGGAGCAGCCCCTGGGCATTCAAATGCCAGTGCAGAGGGTAGGGAATCTGAATTCTCTAGCCTCTCAGGACCAGTGGGTCCCACAGCATCTTCACCTACCCCACTTACTTTCACACTTCTCCATACACACTTCCCTATAAATCCTAGCCCAATCACATCCATATCACTTCTCCAAAACTATCATAACTCCTACTAACCCCCACCCAAAACCCCACCCATGGCCGAACCTAACCCTACCCCACTCCTATAAATACCCCTCTTCATAACCCTTCATACACACACCTCTCATACACTCATAAGCCCCACGGACGAGCCCTCTCTTTCCCTCTATCTCCTTCTATTTTCTTCTTCTTCTAGTCCATTCTTCTCTTTTCTTTATTTTTGCTTGAGGATGAGCAAAGTTTTAATTTTGGTGTTGGAAAAGCATAGATTTTTTCTTTCCATTCCCATACATGGCACCCAAGGTTGGAGAACCCTCTAGAAAGAGGAAAGGAAAGGCAGTATCCGCCACCTCTGAATCTTGGGAGATGGGGAGATTCACCACCAAAGCTCATCAAGACCACTTCTATGAATTAGTGGCAGAGAAGAAAGTGATCTCTGAGGTCCCTTTCAAGCTCAAGAAGAATGAGTATCCGGAAATCTGAAGAGAGATCCAAAGAAGAGGTTGGGAAGTCCTAACCAATCCCATTCAAGATGTTGTGATTTTAATGGTGCAAGAATTCTATGCTAATGCATGGGTTACTAAAAACCATGACACTAGTATGAACCCAAATCCAAAGAATTAGAGCACCATGGTCCGAGGGAGAATCTTAGATTTCAACCCAGAAAGTGTGAGGTTGGCGTTCAACTTGCCTTTGATGCAAGGAGACCCACATCCTTACACTAGGAGAGTCAACTTTGATCAGAGATTGGATCAAGTGCTCTCAGACATCTGTGTGGAAGGAGCATAGTGGAAAAGAGATTCCCAAGGCAAGCCCATTCAACTAAGAAAGCTTGACCTCAAGACCATAACTAGAGGATGGTTAGAATTCATCCAATGTTTCATCATCCCCACTAGCAACCAGTCAAAAGTGACTGTTGACAGAACCATCATGATCTATTGCATCATGATTAGAAGTGAGGTGGAAGTACATGAGGTGATTCCTCAAGAATTATACAAGATAGCTGAGAAGCCTTCCACCAATGCAAGGTTGGCATTTCCACACCTCATCTGTCATCTATGTAATTGGGGGACGAAATTGTGATCACTACAACTTCGCACAACTAACCAGCAAGTGTACTGGGTCATCCAAGTAATAAACCTTACGCGAGTAAGGGTCGATCCCACAGAGATTGTTGGTATGAAGCAAGCTATGGTCACCTTGTAAATCTTAGTCAGGCAGACTCAAATGGGTATAGATGATGAATAAAACATAAAGATAAAGATAGAGATACTTATGTAATTCAATGGTGGGAATTTCAGATAAGCGTATGAAGATGCTTGGTCCCTTCCGTCTCTCTGCTTTCCTAATGTCTTCATCCAATCCTTCTTACTCCTTTCCATGGCAAGCTTATGCAAGGGTTTCACCGTTGTCAGTGGCTACCTCCCATCCTCTCAGTGGAAATGTTCAACGCACCCTGTCACGGCACGGCTATCCAGCTGTTGGTTCTCGATCGGGCCGGAATAGAATCCAGTGATTCTTTTGCGTCTGTCACTAACGCCCCGCCCTCAGGAGTTTGAAGCACGTCACAGTCATTCAATCATTGAATCCTACTCAGAATACCACAGACAAGGTTAGACCTTCCGGATTCTCTTGAATGCCGCCATCAGTTCTTGCCTATACCACGAAGACTCTGATCTCACGGAATGGCTGGCTCGTTTGTCAGGCGAGCGCTCGGTTGTCAGGCGATCAACCATGCATCGTGTATCAGGAATCCAAGAGATATTCACCCAATCTAAGGTAGAACGGAGGTGGTTGTCAGTCACACGTTCATAGGTGAGAATGATGATGAGTGTCACAGATCATCACATTCATCAAGTTGAAGAACAAGTGATATCTTGGAACAAGAACAAGCGGAATTGAATAGAAGAACAATAGTAATTGCATTAATACTCGAGGTACAGCAGAGCTCCACACCTTAATCTATGGTGTGTAGAAACTCCACCGTTGAAATTACATAAGAACAAGGTCTAGGCATGGCCGTGAGGCCAGCCCCCAGTGATCAAAAGATTCAAAGATCTCAAGATGATCTAAGATCCCAAGATATAAAAATACAATAGTAAAAGGTCCTATATATAGAGAACTAGTAGCCTAGGGTGTACAGAGATGAGTAAATGACATAAAAATCCACTTCCGGGCCCACTTGGTGTGTGCTTGGGCTGAGCATTGAAGCATTTTCGTGTAGAGACTCTTCTTGGAGTTAAACGCCAGCTTTTGTGCCAGTTTGGGCGTTTAACTCCCACTTTGGTGCCAGTTCCAGCGTTTAACGCTGGGAATTCTGAAGGTGACTTTGAACGCCGATTTGGGCCATCAAATCTTGGGCAAAGTATGGACTATTATATATTGCTGGAAAGCCCAGGATGTCTACTTTCCAACGCCGTTGAGAGCGCACCAATTGGGCTTCTGTAGCTCCAGAAAATCCATTCGAGTGCAGGGAGGTTAGAATCCAACAGCATCTGCAGTCCTTTTCAGTCTCTGAATCAAATTTTTGCTCAGGTCCCTCAATTTCAGCCAGAAAATACCTGAAATCACAGAAAAACACACAAACTCATAGTAAAGTCCAGAAAAGTGAATTTTAATTAAAAACTAATAAAAATATACTAAAAACTAACTAGATCATACTAAAAACACAGTAAAAACAATGCCAAAAAGTGTATAAATTATCCGCTCATCAGTAATTCAGCTGGAATTGTCATAGAGGAAGATATCTCCATTGGGGAGGATAAGCCCATCATTAAGAAGAGGATGGAGCAAACTAGAGAGCATGCACAAGAACCTGTGCAGCTGCCTTAGCATGAGATCTTTGAGATGCCTCAAGGGATGTATTTTCCTCCTCAAAGATATTGGGATCAATGGCAAACTTCTCTTGGAGAACTAAGCACTAATATGGAGCAATTGAGGATGGCGCATCAAGAGCACTCCATCACCCACAATGAAATAAGGGAAGACCAAAGATCCATTAGAGAAGACCAAAGGGTTATGAGGGAAGAACAATAAAGGCAAATGAGTGACAATGAAGTGATCAAGCATCACATTGAATTCTCAAGGAGGAGTACTAGCCGCCACCATTAAAGGTGGATTCGTTCTCTTTTACTTCCTTGTCTTTTATTATTTTTCTGTTTTCTATTATGTTGTATTGTCTGTTCTCTTATTCTTATTGCATGATCATTTGCATTGATGTCTTAAAGATGTAAAATGTTCCACATATCTCTCACCTTGCTTAAAAAAAATTTATTTGAAAAGAATTGAGAGATATATAAACTTCAAGTTTAAAATAAGAATAGTTCAATTATCTTGATGTGGTGACATTGCTTTTGTTTTCTGAATGTATGAATAAATAGTGCATAGTTGAAGTTAAAATTTTAGAATGTTGGCTCTTGAAAGAATGATGAAAAAGAAAAATTATTATTAGTAATCTGAAAAATCCAAAAAGTGATTCTTAAAACAAGAAAAAACAGCAAAAAGAAAAAAAAAAGAAAAAGCATGTTGCAAAAGAAGAAAAGATTTATGCATGCGAAAAAGAAAGAAAAAATGGCGAAAAAAAAAAGAAAAAGTAGAATATTGCCCAAAAATGCAGGAAAATCAGGGCAGATTGAAAAAGCCAATAACCCTTTAAACCAAAAGTCAAGGGTAAAAGGATCCAAGGCTTTGAGCATCAATGGATAGGAGGGCCTAAAGAAATAAAATCCTAGCCTAAGCGGCTCAACCAAGATGTCCCTAACCATGTGCTTGTGGCATGAAGTTGTCAAGTGAAAAGCTTGAGACTGAGCGGTTAAAGTCGTGATCCAAAGCAAAAAGAGTGTGCTTAAGAACTCTGGACACCTATATCTGGGGATTCTAGCAAAGCTGAATCACAATCTGAAAAGGTTCACCCAGTTAAAGTGTCTATGGCATTTATGTATCCGATAGTAATACTGAAAAATAAAGTGCTTAGGGTCATGGCCAAGACTCTAAAAAGTTATGTTCAAGAATCAAGAAGAACTGAACTAGAAGAATCAATAATATCATCTGGATTCTAAGCTCCTAAAGATGCCAACCATTATGAGTTTCAATGGATAGTGAGATGCCAAAAATATTCCGAAGCAAAAAGCTACTAAGTCCCGCTCATCTGATTGTAACTAAGCTTCATTGGAAACTTAGAGATTTATTGTATCTTAATCTTCTTTTTGTCCTACTGTGTTTTTAGTTACTTCGGAACAAGCAACAGTTTAAGTTTGGCGATGTCATCAGCGGATATTTTATACGCTTTTTGGCATCATTTTCGTATAGTTTTTGGTATGTTTTGTTTAATTTTTATTAAGTTTTTATATATTTTAGTGTTAAATTCACATTTTTTGGATTCTACTTTGAGTTTTTGTGTTTTTATTCAATTTCAGGTATTTTCTAGCTGAAATTGAGGAGATAGAGCAAAAGTCTGATTTAGAGACAGAGAAAGCACTGCAGATGTTGTCCGTATCTGACCTCCTTGCATTCGAAAGAGCTCTTCTGGAGCTACAAAATTCCAAATGGAGCGTTCTGAAAAGCTATGGAAAGCTGATATCCAGAGCTTTCCAGAAATGTATAATAGTTTATGCTTTGCTTCAGATTAGAAGGCCCAAAACCGGCGTTCAACGACAGCCTCCTGTCCCCTTCCAGGCGCCCAGCGCCCACAAGGAAGAAACCAGCATCCAAACGCCTAAAGCGGACCCCCAAGCCAGCGTTCAATGTCCTAGAGGCCTCATAGCACATGGATCTCATGAAAGCTCAGCCCAAACACTCACTAAATGGGCCCCAGAAATGGATTTTAGCACTAAAAATACTATTTTACCCTTACCAGTCATTAGTTTAGTATTTAAGGAAGAAGGTCACACTTGTTTAGGATCTCTTCCAGCATATTTTCATTTACCATCATTATATTTCCTTTCAGTATGAGTTTCTAAACCTCCTAAGTTGAGGGGAGGAGCCTTGCTAAGTTTTATGAATTAATAAAAGTATTACTGTTTCTCTTCGATCCATATTTGATCTAATTCTAAGGTGTATACTCGTTCTTCAACATGGTGAATAGGATGATCAGTGACAATCAGCACTGTTCAGCATACTAAGACCGCGTGCCTGACAACCACCCGTGTTGATGAGCGGATAATTTATACGCTTTTTGGCATTGTTTTTAGTAAGTTTTTAGTATGTTTTAGTTAGTTTTTAGTATATTTTTATTAGTTTTTAGTTAAAATTCACTTTTCTGGACTTTACTATGAGTTTGTGTGTTTTTCTGTGATTTCAGGTATTTTCTGGCTGAAATTGAGGGTCCTGAGCAAAAATCTGATTTAGAGGCTGAAAAGGACTGCAGATGCTGTTGGATTCTGATCTCCTTGCACTCGAAGTAGATTTTCTAGAGCTACAGAAGCCCAATTGGCGCGCTCTTAACGGCGTTAGAAAGTAGACATCCTGGGCTTTCCAGCAATGCATAATAGTTCATACTTTGCCCGAGATTTGATGGTCCAAATCGGCGTTGCAAATCAGCTTCAGAATTCCCAGCGTTTAACGCTGGAACTGGCATAAAAATTGGAGTTAAACGCCCAAACTGGCATAAAAGCTGGCGTTTAACTCCAGAAAGAATCTCTACACGAAAATGCTTCAATGCTCAGCCCAAGCACACACCAAGTGGGCCCGGAAGTAGATTTTTCTGTCATTTACTCATTTCTGTAAACCCTAGGTTACTAGTTCACTATTAATAGGATCTTTTGACATTGTATCTGTACCTCATGACACTTTTACACGTCTTTCATTGTATCTTCTATGGCATGAGTCTCTAAACCCCATGGTTGGGGGTGAGGAGCTCTGCTGTGTCTTGATGGGTTAATGCAATTACTACTGTTTTTCATTCAATCATGCTTGCTTCCATTCTAAGATATCACTTGTTCCTAAACCTGATGAATGTGATGATCCGTGACACTCATCATCATTCTCAACTATGAACGTGTGCCTGACAACCACCTCCGTTCTACCTTAGATTGAGTAGATATCTCTTGGATTCCTTAATCAGAATCTTCGTGGTATAAGCTAGAATTGATGGCGGCATTCAAGAGAATCCGGAAGGTCTAAACCTTGTCTGTGGTATTCTGAGTAGGATTCAAGGATTGAATGACTGTGACGAGCTTCAAACTCCTGAGGGCTGGGCGTTAGTGACAGACGCAAAAGAATCACTAGATTCTATTCCAACCCGATTGAGAACCGACAGATGATTAGCCGTGCTGTGACAGAGCGCGTTGAACATTTTCACTGAAAGGATGGGAGGTAGCCATTGACAACGGTGAAACCCTACATACAGCTTGCCATGGAAGGAGCCTTGCGTGTTTGAAGAAGAAGACAGTAGGAAAGCAGAGGTTCAGAAGACAGAGCATCTCCAAAACCTCAACCTATTCTCCATTACTGCAAATCAAGTACTTATTTCATGTTCTTTTGCTTTTCACAATCAATCCTGATAATTTTTGATATCCTGACTAAGAGTTACAAGATAACCATAGCTTGCTTCAAGCCGACAATCTCCGTGGGATCGACCCTTACTCACGTAAGGTATTACTTGGACGACCCAGTGCACTTGCTGGTTAGTTGTGCGGGATTGCAAACTGTGATTGCAATTTCGTGCACCAAGTTTTTGGCGCCGTTGCCGAGGATTGTTCGAGTTTGGACAACTGACGGTCTATCTTGTTGCTTAGATTAGGACTGTTTTATTTTTGTTGGTTTAGAGTCTTTTATTTGAGTGTAGTTTCATATTTTAAGTTTGGTGTCAATTGCATGCTTTTGTTTTTCTTTTAATTTTCGAATTTGCATGTCCTTAGTCCCTTTTTTATCTTTAAAAATTCTAAGTTTGGTGTCTTCTTTGTGTTTTTCTTTAGGTTTTCGAAAATTCATGTTTGATTTTCTGAAAAATTTTAAGTTTGGTGTCTCTTTGTTGTTTTTATCTTTCCTCTTTTCAAAAAAATATATATACATATATATCTTGATTACTATTCACATCAATTCCCTTTTCTCCATCATGGACATAAGTGGGAATGAACAGTCCAAAAGGACTCTGGGGTCATATGCTAACCCATTACAGCTGCATATGGGAGTAGCATCTGTATACCTCCCATCAAAGCAAGCAGCTTTGAGCTAAACCCTCAACTCATTATCATGGTGCAGCAAAATTGCCAGTATTCCGGTCTTCCACAGGAAGAACCTACTGAGTTTCTGGCACAATTCTTACAACTTGCTGACACAGTGCGTGATAAAGAGGTGGATCAGGATGTCTACAGATTATTACTGTTTCCATTTGCTGTAAAAGATCAAGCTAAGAGGTGGTTAAATAACCAACCTACAGCAAGCATAAAGACATGGAAACAGTTATCAGACAAATTCCTGAATCAATTTTACCCTCCAAAATGGATGACACAGCTAAGGCTGGACATCCAAGGCTTTAAACAAGAGGATAATGAATCCCTTTATAATGCCTGGGAGAGGTACAGAGGTATGCTAAGTAAATGCCCCTCTGAAATGTTTTTATAGTGGGTACAGTTAGACATCTTCTACTATGGGCTAACAGAAAAAGCTCAGATGTCTCTAGACTACTCAGCTGGTGGATCTATACATATGAGGAAGATGATTGAGGAGGCTCAAGAGCTTATATATACTGTTGCTAGAAATCAACATTTGTACTCTAGCAATGAGTCCTCTACACAAAAAGAAGTTATGGCATTAGCCACTGATCCTAATCCTCAAGAACAGATGGTTGAGCTCAATCAGCAATTACACCTGATGACAAAACAGTTAGCAGAGTTTAAAGAGATGCTCCAAGAGACTCAAATTGCTAACAAGAACATGGAATCACAGATGAATCAGGCAAAACAGCAGCTATCTAAACAGATAACAGAAGAATGCCAAGCAGTTCAACTGAGGAGTGGGAAGACACTGAATAACACTGCTCAAAGTAGCAAAAAGTCAATAAAGGAACAATTGACAGAGGATTGACAAACCACTATCCAAAATCCCTCTGAGTACAGTAAGAGCCCAGAGAGGAATACTATTGGCGTTCAAACACCAGAAAATGGGGGAAAGCTAGCGTTAAACGCCCATTCCCTGCCCAGTTCTGGCGTTCAAACGCCAGAAAAGGGGGAAAAGTTGGCGTTAAACGCCCATTTTCCACCCAATCCTGGCGTTCAAACGCCAGAGGGGAACCAGACACCTGCGAGTGCTGATAGTAACCCCTCTAAAAAGGCTTCTCCAACCACTTCTGTAAGGAATAAACCTGCAGCAACCAAGGTTGAAGAATATAAGGCCAAGATGCCTTATCCTCAGAAACTCTGCCAAGCGGAACAGGATAAGCAATTTGCCCGCTTTGCAGACTATCTAAGGACTCTTGAAATAAAGATTCCGTTTGCAAAGGCACTTGAGCAAATACCTTCTTATGCTAAATTCATGAAGGAAATCTTAAGCCATAAGAAGGATTGGAGAGAAACTGAAAAACTATTTCTCACTGAAGAATGCAGTGCAGTCATTCTGAAAAGCTTACCAGAAAAGCTTTAAGATCTAGGAAGCTTTATGATACCATGCACATTAGAAGGTGCTTGCACTAAGACAGCCCTGTGTGACCTTAGAGCAAGCATCAATCTAATACCTGCATCCACTATCAGAAAGCTTGGGTTGACTGAAGAAGTCAAACCAACCCGGATATGCCTCCAACTTGCTGATGGCTCCATTAAATATCCATCAGGCATAATTGAGGACATGATTGTCAAGGTTGGGCCATTTGCCTTTCCAACTGACTTTGTAGTGCTGGAAATGGGGGAGCACAAGAGTGCAACTCTCATTCTAGGAAGACCTTTCCTAGCAACTGGACGAACTCTCATTGATGTACAAAAAGGGGAAGTAACTCTGAGAGTCAATGAGGATGAGTTCAAGTTGAATGCTGTAAAAGCTATGTAGCATCCAGACACATCAAATGACTGCATGGGCGCTGACATTATTGACTCTTTGGTGGAAGAGATCAATATGACTGAAAGTCTAGAATCAGAGCTTGAGGACATCTTCAAGGATGCTCAGCCTGATCAGGAAGAACCAGAGGAAACAAAAAAATTTTTGGAAATTCCTCAAGAGGAGGATAAGCCTCCCAAACCTGAACTCAAACTACTACCACCATCCCTGAAGTATGCATTTCTGGGAGAGGGTGACACTTTTCCACTGATTATAAGCTCTGCTTTAAATCCACAGGAAGAGGAAGCACTGATTCAAGTGCTAAGGACACACAAGACAGCTCTTGGGTGGTCCATAAGTGATCTTAAGGGCATTAGCCCAGCAAGATGCATGCACAAGATCCTATTGGAGGATAATGCTAAACTAGTAGTCCAACCACAAAGGCGGCTAAATCCAGCCATGAAGGAGGTGGTGCAGAAAGAGGTCACTAAATTACTAGAGGCTGGGATTATTTATCCTATTTCTGATAGCCCCTGGGTGAGCCCTGTCCAAGTTGTCCCCAAGAAGGGAGGCATGACAGTGATTCATAATGAAAAAAATGAACTGGTTCCTACAAGAACAGTCACAGGGTGGCGCATGTGTATTGACTACAGAAGGCTCAATACAGCCACCAGAAAGGATCATTTCCCTTTACCATTCATAGACCAAATGCTAGAAAGACTAGCTGGTCATGATTATTACTACTTTTTGGATGGCTATTCAAGCTATAACCAAATTGCAGTAGATCCTCAGGACCAAGAGAAAACAGCATTCACTTGCCCTTCTGGCGTGTTTGCCTACAGGAGGATGCCTTTTGGTCTGTGTAATGCTCCTGCAACCTTTCAGAGATGCATGCTATCCATCTTCTCTGATATGGTGGAGAAATTTCTGGAAGTCTTCATGGATGACTTCTCAGTATATGGAGACTCATTCAGCTCCTGTCTTAACCACCTAGCACTTGTCCTGAAAAGGTGCCAAGAGACTAACCTGGTTTTAAACTGGGAAAAATGTCACTTTATGGTGACTGAGGGAATTGTCCTTGGGCACAAAATTTCAAGCATGGGAATAGAGGTGGATAAGGCAAAGGTAGAGGTAATTGAAAAATTACCACCACCTACCAATGTTAAGGCAATCAGAAGCTTTCTGGGGCATGCAGGATTGTACAAAAGGTTTATAAAGGATTTTTCGAAAATTGCAAAACCTCTGAGCAACCTGCTAGCTGCTGACACACCATTTGTGTTTGACACACAGTGTCTGCAGGCATTTGAGACCCTGAAAGCTAAGCTGGTCACAGCACCAGTCATCTCTGCACCAGACTGGACATTACCATTCGAATTAATGTGTGATGCCAGTGACCATGCCATTGGTGCAGTGTTTGGACAAAGGCATAACAAGCTTCTGCATGTCATTTATTATGCCAGCCGTGTTCTAAATGATGCACAGAAGAATTACACAACCACAGAAAAAGAGTTACTTGCAGTGGTCTATGCCATTGACAAGTTTAGATCCTATTTAGTAGGATCAAAGGTGATTATGTACACTGACCATGCTGCTCTTAAGTACTTACTCACAAAGCAGGATTCAAAACCCAGGCTTATAAGATGGGTGTTGCTTCTGCAAGAGTTTGATATAGAAATAAGAGACAGAAAAGGGACAGAGAATCAAGTAGCTGATCATCTGTCCCGAATAGAACCAGTAGTTGGGGCATCCCTCCCTTCTACTGAGATCTCGGAGACCTTTCCAGATGAACAACTTTTCGCCATTCAGGAAGCTCCATGGTTTGCAGATATTGCAAATTACAAAGCTGTGAGGTTCATACCCCAGGAGTACAGCAGAGTGCAAAGAAAGAAATTAATTTCAGATGCCAAGTACTACCTATGGGATAAGCCATATCTCTTTAAGAGATGCGCAGACGGAATAATCCGCAGATGTGTACCCAGAGAGGAAGCACAAAGAATCCTGTGGCATTGCCATGGATCACAATACGGAGGACATTTTGGAGGTGAGCGAACAGCAACCAAGGTCCTCCAATGCGGATTCTACTGGCCTACTCTCTATAGAGATGCCCGAGAGTTTGTGCGTAACTGTGACAGTTGCCAAAGAGCTGGTAACTTGCCTCATGGTTACGCCATGCCTCAGCAAGGGATCTTAGAGATTGAATTGTTTGATGTATGGGGAATTGACTTCATGGGTCCCTTCCCACCATCATACTCAAACACTTATATTCTAGTGGCAGTAGACTATGTATCTAAATGGGTGGAAGCAATTGCCACACCCAATAATGATACCAAGATCGTGCTAAAATTCCTCCTGAAACACATCTTCAGCAGGTTTGGTGTTCCCAGAGTACTGATCAGTGATGGAGGCACCCATTTCTGCAATAAACAACTGTACTCTGCTATGGTTAGATATGGAATTAGCCACAAAGTAGCAACTCCGTATCACCCACAGACAAATGGGCAAGCTGAGGTCTCTAACAGAGATCTCAAAAGAATCATGGAACGGACTGTTATTGCCCGTAGAAAGGATTGGGCAAAGAGCTTGGATGATGCTCTGTGGGCATACAGAACAGCATACAAGACTCCTATAGGAACCTCTCTATACCAACTGGTGTATGGGAAGGCCTGTTATCTGCCCGTGGAACTGGAACATAAAGCCTACTGGGCAACCAGATTTCTAAACATGGATGCTAAGTTCGCTGATGAAAAAAGATTGCTCCAGCTAAATGAGCTAGAGGAATTCAAACTCAATGCCTTTGAAAATACAAAAATTTATAAGGAAAAGGCAAAGAAGTGACATGACAAGAAATTGTCATCTAGAGTCTTTGAGCCAGGACAAAAGGTCCTGCTCTTCAACTCTAGGCTCAGATTGTTCCCAGGAAAGCTTAAGTCCCGCTGGAGGGGTCCGTATGTGATTACAGGAGTATCACCATATGGATATGTTGAGCTTCAGGATACTGATTCTGACAAGAAGTTCATTGTTAATGGACAGAGGATCAAGCATTATCTTGAAAACAATTTTGAGCAAGAATGCTCAAAACTGAGACTTGAGTGATTTTCAGTGAAGGTCCAGCTAAAGACAATAAAGAAGCGCTTGCTGGGAGGCAACCCAGTGATTAGAAGGGTATCTGTTCTGTCTAATCAAGATTTAATACATATTCTTAAAGGGCAATTATCAAATTTGAAGGAATTCACAGAGTTACAGAAGGATTCAGTGCGAAAAGCAGAGAAAAAGAGCTTACTGGCAAAAAAATGCCAGTAAGGGGTACTTTGGGCGTTAAATGCCAGAATGGGCACCATTCTGGGCGTTTAACGCCAGGTGTGCAGCATCCTGGGCGTTTAGCAAAACGCCCAGTGATAAAGGGATTTCTGGCGTTTAACGCCAGGCAAGATACCTGGCTGGGCGTTAAACGCCCAAATAGGCCACCAAATGGGCGTTAAACGCCAGAATGGATATCATTCTGGGCGTTTAACGCCAGAAAGGCAGGGGGAGAAAATTTTTGTTCCCACTTCAAATTTTTTCAAACTTTCTTGTTTTAATCCATATCTTTTTACATAAACACAGTACAAACTTTCATCATTCACCTTCCAATTTCAAAAATTAGAATCTTCTTCAAATCTATTTCAAATCCTTTCCTAGACTCTTTCAAAAACTCAATTATCTCCTCAAATTTTTTCCATATCTTCTCAAATCTCCTTCCAATTTTCGAAAATTTCTCCTCCTCTCCTATTTAAACACGTTCGGCCACCCTCCTTCCCCACACCATTCGAATTTGCTCTCCTCCTCTCTCCCCTCTTTGCCTTCTTTTGCTTGAGGACAAGCAAACCTCTAAGTTTGGTGTGCTTTCCGTGATCACTAGGCCAAGATTTATCAAGATCATGGCTCCTAGAGAAAAACAAACCAATTCAAGAGGCAAGAAAGAGAATAATCCAAAGGATGTTTGGAGTCAAGAGAAGTTCTTAACCAAAGAACATGCGTACCATTACCACAAAATAATGGGTCTGAGGTCAGTGATCCCGGAAGTCAAATTCAATCTGAAAGAAGATGAATATTCGGAGATCCAAGAGCAAATTCGAAACAGAGGATGGGAAGTTCTAACCAACCCTGAGACAAAGGTTGGAAGGAACATGGTTCAGGAATTCTACTCAAATCTGTGGCTGACAGATAAGCAGAGAATGACTGGAATTGCTTTTCATACCTACAGAACCATGGTCAGAGGGAGAATTATTTACTTTCATCTGGATAAAATAAGAGAGGTCTTCAAATTGCCTCAACTGCAAGATGATCCTGGATCCTTTAATAGGAGAATGGTGAGAGCAGATAAAGGGTTGGATCAAGTTCTAGAGGACATATGCCTCCCTAGAACTAAATGGATAACCAATTCAAAAGGTGTCCCAAACCAACTCAAGAGGGGAGACCTCAAACCAATTGCAAGAGGTTGGCTAGACTTTATTGGGCGTTCCATATTGCCCACTAGCAACCGTTCTGAGGTTACTATCAAGAGAGCAGTGATGATTCATTGCATTATGCTTGAAAAAGAAGTGGAGGTTCATCATCTGATTGCTTGTGAGATCTACACAATTGCAAATAAGAATTCCACTAAAGCCAAACTGGCTTACCCAAGCTTGATCTCCTTGCTCTGTAAAGAGGCTGGGGTAAAAATGGGAGTAGATGAATTCATACCCATTGAACATACAATCACCAAGAAGTCAATGGAAGGACAAATGCAAGACAATTCTATCAAAAAGAGGGCGCAGGAGTTCCTCCGTGAATTTCCTGAAATTGACTACTGGGCCAGCCTAGAAGCATCTATCACCAAGTTGCAAGAAACTATGGAGCAACTTAAGGAAGAACAGCAGAATCAGAACTGCATGCTCTGCAAATTGCTGAAGGAACAAGAGAAGCAGGGGCGTGAACTTCAAGAGATGAAACACCAAAAGCTCTCCCCTCAAGTGGAGGGAGCATCCACTTCTCAAAATCAAGGTTGTTGAGTCCTAACTCTGTGATAACCTATATCATTAGGAACCTATTTAATTTTTTTTTGTTTTCTATTATTATTAGTCTTATCTTAGATCTATTTTTGAGTCTTGCTCTTAGTTCATGATTAATAAAATTTAAAGTTCATGTCTTAAAGCTATAAATGTCCTATGAATCCATCACCTCTCTTAAATGAAAAATGCTTTAATCACAAAAGAACAAGAAGTACAGGATTTCGAATTCATCTCTGAAACTAGTTGAATTAGTTTGATGTGGTGGCAATACTTTTTATTTTCTGAATGAATGCTTGAACAGTGCATATGTCTTTTGAATTTGTTGTTTTAAGAATGTTAAAAATGTTGGCTCTTGAAGGAATGATGGAAAGGGAGAACTGTTATTGAGGATCTGAAAAATCATCAAATTGATTCTTGAAGCAAGAAAAAGCAAAAAAAAAAAGAGAAGAGAAAAAGAAAAAGAAAGAAATAAAGTTGTGATCCAAGGCAAAAAGAGTGTGCTTAAGAACCCTGGGCACCTCTAATTGGGGACTCTAGCAAAGCTGAGTCACAATCTGAAAAGGTTCACCCAATTATGTGTCTGTGGCATGTATGTATCCGGTGGTAATACTGGAAGACAGAGTGTTTTGGGCCACAGCCAAGACTCATAAAGTATCTATGTTCAAGAATCATCATACTTAACTAGGAGAATCAATAACACTATCTGAGTTCTGAGTTCTTATAGATGCCAATCATTCTAAACTTCAAAGGATAAAGCGAGATGCCAAAACTGTTCGGAAGCAAAAAGCTACTAGTCCCGCTCATCTAATTGGAGCTAAGTTTCTTTGATATTTTGGAGTCTATAGTATATTCTCTTCTTTTTATTCTATTTTGATTTTCAGTTGCTTGGGGACAAGCAACAATTTAAGTTTGGTGTTGTGATGAGCGCATAATTTATACGCTTTTTGGCATTGTTTTTAGTAAGTTTTTAGTATGTTTTAGTTAGTTTTTAGTATATTTTTATTAGTTTTTAGTTAAAATTCACTTTTCTGGACTTTACTATGAGTTTGTGTGTTTTTATGTAATTTCAGGTATTTTCTGGCTGAAATTGAGGGTCCTGAGCAAAAATCTGATTTAGAGGCTGAAAAGGACTGCAGATGCTGTTGGATTCTGACCTCCCTGCACTCGAAGTGGATTTTCTGGAGCTACAAAAGCCCAATTGGCACGCTCTCAACGGCGTTGGAAAGTAGACATCCTGGGCTTTCCAGCAATATATAATAGTCTATACTTTGCCTGAGATTTGATGGCCCAAACCGGCGTTGCAAATCAGCTTCAGAATTCCCAGCGTTTAACGCTGGAACTGGCATAAAATTGGAGTTAAACGCCCAAACTGGCATAAAAGCTGGCGTTTAACTCCAGAAAGAATCTCTACACGAAAATGCTTCAATGCTCAGCCCAAGCACACACCAAGTGGGCCCGGAAGTGGATTTTTCTGTCATTTACTCATTTCTGTAAACCCTAGGTTACTAGTTCACTATTAATAGGATCTTTTGACATTGTATCTGTACCTCATGACACTTTTACACGTTTTTCATTGTATCTTCTACGGCATGAGTCTCTAAACCCCATGGTTGGGGGTGAAGAGCTCTGCTGTGTCTTGATGGATTAATGCAATTACTACTGTTTTTCATTCAATCATGCTTGCTTCCATTCTAAGATATCACTTGTTCCTAAACCTGATGAATGTGATGATCCGTGACACTCATCATCATTCTCAACTATGAACGTGTGCCTGACAACCACCTCCGTTCTACCTTAGATTGAGTAGATATCTCTTGGATTCCTTAATCAGAATCTTCGTGGTATAAGCTAGAATTGATGGCGGCATTCAAGAGAATCCGGAAGGTCTAAACCTTGTCTGTGGTATTCTGTGTAGGATTCAAGGATTGAATGACTGTGACGAGCTTCAAACTCCTGAGGGCTGGGCGTTAGTGACAGACGCAAAAGAATCACTGGATTCTATTCCAACCCGATTGAGAACCGACAGATGATTAGCCGTGCTATGACAGAGCGCGTTGAACATTTTCACTGAGAGGATGGGAGGTAGCCATTGACAACAGTGAAACCCTACATACAGCTTGCCATGGAAGGAGCCTTGCGTCTTACAGCTTGCCATGGAAGGAGCCTTGCGTGTTTGAAGAAGAAGACAGTAGGAAAGCAGAGGTTCAGAAGACAGAGCATCTCCAAAACCTCAACCTATTCTCCATTACTGCAAATCAAGTACTTATTTCATGTTCTTTTGCTTTTCACAATCAATCCTGATAATTTTTGATATCCTGACTAAGAGTTACAAGATAACCATAGCTTGCTTCAAGCCGACAATCTCCGTGGGATCGACCCTTACTCACGTAAGGTATTACTTGGACGACTCAGTGCACTTGCTGGTTAGTTGTGCGGGATTGCAAAGTGTGATTGCAATTTCGTGCACCACGTGTCTACTTGGGTTCGTGTGAATACATGGCTGAAAAGCGCGAACTGCCAGCTTGATTATACATCTCTCAGACGGCTAATCTACGACTTCGTTGGGAACTTCTCGAGACACTAGTTCAGTCGATTCCGGGGAGATTAGGGTCTTTGTGGTAAAGGCTAGAACCCAAAGGAGCAGCATTCTCTAATCTAGAAGATTCGACCTTGTCTATGGGGTTTTGAGTAAGATCACCAAAGAGAATGAACTGCTAGATCTTCACCCTTGTTGAGATTGGATGACCGCGGCCATACGACGTTTGATCTGAAGCAGAGGAGATTAATGACTGCGGGCATACGGCATTGATCACATACAGTTTATCATATATAAAAGAAATCACTCACAAGCAAAGGAGACAGTAATACTAAAGTTAATTCAGAAAGACAAGACAACTCCAATCCTTAACCATGTTCCCATTACTGATTCCATTCTAATTTACAAAGTATTTTATACACTTTTATTCCTTTCATGTAAACTTAGTTTAGATCTCACAAATACAAATTAAGTCAACTCTTCTAATTCGCCTGATTAAGACCTGCAAGATAACCATAGTTGCTTTAAACCACAATTCTCGTGGGATCGACCTTGACTCGCTCAGATATTACTTGAACGATCCAATGCACTTGCTGGTATAGTTGTACAGAGTGTGGAGATTCGTGCACCAAGGGCAATTGCAAAGGCGGAATTTGAAGATATACTTGATTATGTGGTGCTTGATTGGCCAGTTGAGAAGGCTGTAGGATTTGCCAACTTAGCATTAGCCTATTGTGAGCTCAGGAAAGGACAGGCCGAATTTCGCAACCATTGTGTTTCCAGAGCTTCCCGGCTAATAGAATTTGGAAGAACTCAAACAATGTTGTCAATAGGAGCTAGGTTAGTATATTATGATTTATATGTCTTTTACAAAAGAAAAGAATACATGCAAATATATGTGCATATGTATATGTCAATAGGAGCTAAACATTGTTTTAGCTATGCACATTCTATTAAGTATGTGTATCATAAGCTTTTTTTATATAATGAACATAAATATGTTATTCTCGTAGCATAGTTAAAGTTTTCATAGCTTCACATTTATACTTTGGTGTATATATATACTGCCATATGTTTATAACACTCAAGTGAAAAAGGAGGCACAGAATTTCTGCTATGCAAAGAAAAGTATAACTAGATCTGCATAAGGTGCAATACCATGAGGAAAGACTTCACAAACACAAAGCTGAATTATGTTTAAAGATAGGTATAAAAAAAGAAAAGTAAAGGGATTTCTAAAGAAGTGTTTCTTTGTATTCCCTTCTCATAATATCATAAAAGGAGAAAAATCTACAATGCCTGAACTCCATTGATATAATGAAAGTTCTAAACAATAATGTTCTCTCTGTTATGTTATTTGTCCCCATTAGTTGATGCCATTTATCAATGAAGCATTTCTGTGCATAGCATATGTCTACACACTAGCATATGATCCGTTGTTGGTCCTTCTTGCAAGAGGGGTAATGTATTTAAATTCAAGTTGAGGAGGAGTGAAGGCAAGCCTTAAATTTAATTTGGTTTAGATTGGCCAAAATTCTGGCGACAATACAAGCTAAAAGTAAATGATGTTTTCAACATCAGTATAATACCACCTTCGATGCATTAGCTTTAGTATAATAAAATTTTAACTACCATTTCAATGTAATTACTAATATACAAATACGGTTATCAGGCAACAAATATTTTTATTATTTTTTTCAAGGTACACTTGTTATGATTGAACCTAATCTTTTATGAAACCCAATTCCAGTTATTGGTTGAATCTTATCGCAACCAACTTACATGAATTCCATTAATTTTATATAAAGACAAGAGCAATATTTAATTTGTTAAAGAATAATTTGTTGTTTTGGGTAATAAAATTATCTATTAGTTTTTTTAAAATTAGGTTGGTTTACATATAAATTAGTTGCTATAACTTTTTATTTTTTGAAATCAAGACAAGGTAAAATATTACATAGAATTCATTTTTTTTAAATATATTACATAGGAATTTTCCAAAACAATTTGTTAAATTGAAAATTAAAATTATGTTTTTTTTTTGTTTATTAGACTTTTTTAAATTATATGGGTACTAAAAATCTGTATTTTTACAAATATATATATATATATATATATATATATATATATATATATATATATATATATATATATATATATATATAGGTAAAACAGTCCGCACATCACGTAAGCATTTTTCTAGTTTAATTAATAATAGATAACAGTAGAAAGCACACCGCAGGTAAACACCAATTTCTCTTGCCTCATAATCGTATCAAGATCCACTAGTGAAAAAACCCTCGACAAATGTGCCATGGGAAGTCAGAATGCTAGTTGGCGAGATAAGCCTCAAAGTGGTCTCTGAAGTTGCACTCGAGCCTTATAGTAGTCCCTGAACTTAAAAGTTACTCATATTCATCCTTGATGTTGTACTCCGGGACTCAAACTCGTCCTTTCGGCAATTTCTGCCCACCTGGCGCTACCGAAAAACTGAGTTGGCCTCTTTCCTGACACGTCGGCACAACAGAAACGACGTAGTATTTGCTAAGGCGCCAAAATGACATGAAACGACGTCGTTTCACGCTAAAAACCCCTTCCTCAACGTTACCCTAATGAATTGTCTTTCCCCTCTCAAATCACAACACAAACATAGAGGTCTCTTCTTCTCCACTACACTCATCAATGGCGTCTGTGCGATTGTCGTTCACGCCACCTTCCTCTCTTCTGGCTACCTTCTCACCGCCACCAGCTCCCAAGCCCTCTTCGACGACGCCCTCTCACATCCCTCCACTAGTAACACTTTCACTAATTTCCCGTTTTGTTCTCTCTTTTTTTTTTAACGAAATCATTTAATTTCGATATATTTTATCTGAAATATCCAAATATCATTAATTATCACTCTTCTTTAGTGAAAACAATTGAAAATTCTGTTTTCTATTTTCACTTCTTTCTTTGCAAGAACCAGAAAACATAGAAAATAAAAAGGGAAACCAAACGTGCCCTAAGTTTGTAGCACTAGCTATGTAGAACAATTTTTATCTAATCGGTGTAAGAGAGTTTTATAGGATTATTTGTTCTTGAGTAGATGATTTATTGAAAACCATCAAATACTGATATGTGATTGATTGAGTGAATTACAGAGGTTCATTATTTAGATTATAAAGTAAATTTGAGCTTTCTAAGGTGGTAGTTATTAATGAACCATTATAACCACAAATAATGGCAATTCATGCCGGAAAATTGCACTATCTTTGGGCTTCTATACTAGACGAAGGATTAGGCTATGCAATCTAATATGAGGATCAAGTCAATTAAGCTAAAATTAGAAGATATCTTGTGGTATCAAGAGAAGATGTAGCAAATTGATATATGCAGCCTGAAACCTATAATTAACATTTATTGATCATTTTTAATACGTGGTTTGTGATTGTGTGTAGAGGAGGTGTCTGTAGAGAACTGGAACCAACTTGACCAAGAATATGTCTTTGTTTATGTCAATCCGAAAAAGGTTTCAAATAAAGTGCTGGTAAAATGCCTCGTCATGAATGAGAAGTTACTCATTGATGCTTTGAAGGAAGGGTCTTCTGACCCTGCACACCTTAAGATTTGGTAAACCTCTTTTTTTCCCTTCAAGCTATAAATTCTTCAAGATTTTTCTTTCATTTGCTGCATTGTAAAATTAAAATTTTTGTAACTGACCAACCTGGTTTTCTTTGTTCGTGTTGAATTGGGCTGCGTTGGAGTTTGGAGCTTCTCTTTGTTGATGACTTATTTTATTACTTTTTTTAATTAAATAGAATTTCCATTCTTGATAGAGGAAGACCAGAAACTAAAATATAACGGCTTTGGTGGGGGCAAAAAATCATACATGATTTTTAGTAAAAACTGAAGTACTGAATTGTGATTTAAAAACCTTTTGAAATTAGAGTTTTTATTCTATATTGTCAACTTTTACCCTTTTCCCCATTCCTTTCTTTGTCACATCAAATATTAAGATAGAATAGTTAAGGGAATAAAAAAACCACCAGAAATATTTTGTATATTCGTTCTATGCTGCAAATTTTAAGCTTGTGTGTATTGAGTTTTGTTGCTCAAAGGTTATCAGCTTTTCTTTCTGGGTGAAGTCGGATATATTATGAAAATTAAAATTTTTTATGGTTAATCGTACTTCTTGTGAATTTACGGTTATGTCATGATCTGGTGCTTTGATTTTTTTACATACAGTGTTAGGGATTATACTATAACAAATGAAAGCAGCAATTATTTTGAGCAGTTCAAGAATTTGGAGTAGCTACTGAGAAGACTAAATCAGGATATCTTAGCCAAATTAGCCAATTGTTTTGTTATGTTTTATTTAATAAGCCTTCTTTTTTTGACTTTTGTGTGTGCATTGTGCTAAGTTGTGTAGTATTTTCTCTTTTATTTTTGTTTATCAATCGCCTTCAATACCTGCTTTCTTGAAATAACTAATGGAGTCATTGTTTCATAGATACACTATTTTCAATACCTTCAATAAGCTACTGTTTATATGTGTTGAATTATTCCTGGGCTGATGGTGGTTATACATGCTGCATAAGGTCCTGTTTGTATGTAACAGTGCTGTTTAGAGACTAGTCTGATGTCATTTACATAAGTTTAGGGACTAGTTTGATGTCACTTATAAAAGTATAGGGACTATTTTGGTGCTCGAAAACAAGTGTCTGACAGCTTTTTATAAAAGTGAAGGAATCAAAAAGTTGGGTCCCGATGTGGTCTGGTGACCCAGACTATGAGAAGTTCGAAGTTCATGGCTGGCCAACCAACATAGTTGTCAAAGTTCATGATGTGGTCCCTCTAAAAAGAAAGTTATCCAAACATAATGAAAAAACAACTTCAGGGAGTAGCAATCCACCAGGAAGCAGTCAACCAGCAAGGAATCCCCCACCTAACCCTATGCAAGGTGCAATACAGAAGAATGCTACAAGGCTTGCAAACTTCATGAAATTTGTGTCTACACCTTGATTTAAGGAACCCAAGCACAAAAAATGAAGATTAGGATGATCATGTTTAGGGACAGGGGACACATGGTGTCTTTGTGTATCTATTTTGCTGAAGTTTATTTTACCATGTATGCTTTCTTAAACATTGTCCTAGTGTTTGAGATTTTAGTATCTGAAACTTATGAGGTCAAAATGTTAACAACTTTGATATACTTGGTGTTTTGGCTCTATAATGCATTTTTTGGATGAAACATTACCAATATGAATTATGATTTTCTTGAATTGAGTTTTGTTAGCTTTTTGGTTATATTTTGTCCTGTGTTAGAGAATTAAGAGTAATTCAGACCCTATCCATTTCCATTTCATTGAACAGAAGTGTAGGAACATAAGTATGCATATAATCAAACACTTTAATTTGTATTTCTTTCAAACAAAAGGACAGGAACAAGTACATGAACAACGTATACGTATAACATGCATGTCATTTGTTTTTTACTAGATACAGTTGATCCTGTTGTCTATCCAACTTTAATACAAGAACAACAACTACAATCAGCAGCATGAACACAAACATCAAAATCCCTCCCCGCTCCCCCCTCCATTTTTAGAACCCTAATTTCAGCCTCTAATCTACCAAATTTTCAAGCAATCTTCATCTTACATTCTTTATTGTCAACTGAATGCCTTGTTCTATCATTACATGTTATGACATCTTCTTCCAAAACTTTATCGACCCACAAAAATAATCTACACCATTTCTTACCCACAGTCTGCACAGCCAAGAAAAATCAGTCAGCAAATTTTATATCCATGAATATAGCAATCAACAACAATAATACTTACATTGTAGTTTGGGCAACCCAGGAACGGTCTCCCTGGATTAGAATCCATCCCTGACCACCACAGTACTGGTCTCGACCTGCAGCCACACCATTCTGGCAAACGCGATTCTCTGTTTCTATTCATTCTCCTCATGATGCTTCCAAATGATCGTGGGTTGTTCGAGCTCCCAGCTGCATTGCTCGTGCTTGCCATAACAGTCGGGCTTCAAAGATGAGGAAGACAAGAACAGAGAAACAAAGAGAAGAGAAGACAGAGCGATGTGGGCTTCAAAATTAGGGATTAGGGTTTTAACTTGATTTGATGGACCAAATTGATTCCGGACAGTTTACTCTGCCACATCAGCTAGCCGTTGTAATGTCCACGTGTCATGAAGCCTACCAACTCAGCTTTCCGATAGCGCCAGGTGGGCAGAAATTGCCGGAAGGACAAGTTTGAGTCCCGGAGTGCAACTTCAGGGATGAATATGAGTAACTTTTAAGTTCAGGGACTACTATGAAGCTCGAGTGCAACTTCAGGGACTACATTGAGGCTTATCTCGCTAGTTGGCTAGCCATCGTATATATCTAAAATGATTTTTAAGATACTATCATTCATAATTTTATTTTAATTTTTTAGTGTCACACCCAATGATCTCTATTTAACTAAAGCCTCTTTTTTCTATTTACATATCCAAAGTGATTTATGGATTAATAGTCAAATTAATCTTTAAATGATATGTTGTTCATCAAATTAGTTTTCGAATAATTTTTTCAATCAAATTACTCTCTCAAATATTTAAAATTAATTACATTTGTCCTTTTATTAATGGGTTAATAGTTTCTGTTAATAATTAGCCACATGAAATGAAATGGCATATCACATAACACCTAGTATGCATAAGTAGATTCTGACAAAATATATTTATAAATTTGGTTCAAATTAGTTCCTATCTTATTTTCTCAAATCCTAACCCCTAGATTACTTAAAGATATTCATCCATTGCAGAAATAGGCTTATATAGTTCCAACTGGAAAGCTCCTAACTCTAACTTGAGGCTGCATACAATTATCATTCAATCAACAACACCACTATTCATCATGCAAAATAAATTAAAATTTCTTTTAGTTATTCCACCATATTCTCAATGTGTTCCATATTTAAAATAATAGATATATTTTTGCTTAAACATTTACTCTTTATTGTACAAGATCTTGTAAACAATATAATTAATAATTGAAAGAGGAAAAAAGAGCATTAGGTTTTAGGGTTAGGTAATAACAAATAGTTGTTAAAAACTAAGAAGAATAAGAAAAGAGAAAAGAAGACCTTAGATAAGGACTAGAAGAGAACGGAGCCACCAAGGATTGTGGACAAAGACGAAGCCGTGAGAAAAGAACGAGCATGACTTGTGACAAACTGTTCTGCAAGTATGTAGGTCCCCACAACCTATTCTAGCACACCACAACTTCAAAAGCTTCTAAAGCTCTTGAAAGAACCCATATTTGTTAAGGGGAATCAGTTACCCACTCACTTTGACCTTGCCATCATCGATGACGTCAATGTCTGGCTCTGCAATGGTAACCTTCAAATCTTTTGTCTCTTCTCTCATTTTTCGTTAGCCATTTTCAGTTTAATGGCAAAACCATAATCAAGTTCTAATATTTTGAAGCTTAGGAAGAAGAGGTGAATCAATGTTCTTTTCAGTGGAATCAATTAGTTTCAATTCTACCCTTATGAATCAAAACAATATCATTTTAAGGGTGATGATCTGTTACTTAACGTTTTACGTGGTCAATCATTAACGAAAATTGTTAACTCGTTGACCAGAAACAAACATGATTAATTTTAAATATTTTAGGAACTATTTAATCAAAAAAATAATTCAGAAATCAATTTAACAAACAAATTACTTTTAAAGATTTATTTGACGATTAACCCGTAATTTTTAATGTCACATGACACTTTTATTTTATTGACATCACTAACTCCAATCCTAATCTCATGCAATAAGCAATGTCTAGTTTCTTTATTGTTATCTTAAAAAAATTACCTTAGCATAATGTTTTTCAATTAACCATTTCTTTTACCGTTGTTTGACACCAGAAAATACATTCGAATGGATTAGATGAAGCCTGTTATTTCTAGCACTTTTAAACAATAAGTAATTTACTAAACTTAATTTTAAAATAAATTGTAAATAAATTTAATTTTGATACATTGTTAGTGTAAAATAGCTTTATATGTGCATTTAATTAATAATATTACATCAACAAAAATAAAAATAAAGTATCAAAACTTATCACAAAAGATTATAACGTTGACAAATCTAATAACTAAAAAATTAAAACTAATTTGTAATCATGAACGATGGACTTCGATGAACAAAATTATCTAAACTCTAAAAATTTATCAAAAATTTTTGCATTACTCTTCTAACCTAAACTAATCACTCTCAAATTTCAACCCTGCCAATTTTCAATCTCTATGTCCACCTATCATAGGTCGTCCCTCAGTAGATTGTTGCGCTCTAAGAAAATTATACTCTGAAATACTGGTACATCTCTAAATTGTGTGAAACTATTATGAAAAGTAATCTTTCGTTTTTTACTAAATTCCTAAACTTGGGATGAGTAAGGAGTAGCGAGGGAAGGGAGAAGAGGTGGAGTGGATAAAGGAGGAAAGGATTTGAAAAAGGAATTGAGAGATTAGAGTGACTGTGTTGATGAAGAGAATTAGAGATTGTAGATAGGGTAGGGTTAAAATTTGAGAGTGGTTAGTTTATATTAGAGGAATAATTTAGGAATTTTTAATAGTTTTTTAAGGTTTGAATACTTTTATCTATACAACCCATCTTTCATAATTACAAATTAGTTTTAATTTTTATGCGGTCAAATTTGTGAGCATTATAATTTTTCATGGGTAGTTTTGATATTTTACTCGCAAAAATAATCACTTGTTTCATTAACTGCATGAATAATTATCCAAAAAAATAAATGTGATTGCATGACTATCTACATTACCAATACATCAAAATTAAACTCATTTAAAATTTTTTTAAAAGTATAAATTAATCCATATAATCATAAAATATGACTTTTAGAAAAACAAAAATTTAGTGTTCATCTTCTCAATAAAATGCAAAAAAATATAAAATGAATATAAATGGTTAATATTAGAATCCACATCAATCGTCTCACATCCATATTTTCTCAAACTCTTAGCTTAATCACTACATCTTGAATAGAAGTATATTTCTCAATATTAGAAGTATATTTTTCTTTTACAATAATAATCAATTTGAAGACTAAACTGACAAAAATAAAATATTTTATCCTTATATCTCACTTAACCACCATAATCACTGTTAATCTTACTTTAAACCTCTTCACTACATAACACACTTGTTCATACCCTGACCCAATGATAAGGCCCAGGACCCAACGAAAGGCCCAATCCAAAGGATTGAGCCTCGCAATATACCGACCTACTCCTGACGAAGTCGGTTCTCACCATGACTTATCTCAAAGAAGTCGGGACGAAGATTGGCTGGCAGATAAACACTCATTCAAATGAGTAACTGTCCCTAAAATCTCTCTACTCACTTCCAAAGGCCATATCGTAACCTCCCTAAGATAAATGGACGGTTATACACCCTGAAAAGTGGAACTACTCCAACGGTGGTTATTGGTTCACCACTATAAATACACTGACATCCCTCAGGTATTTCTAAGCCCCAATACTCTCTAGACCTGCTTACACCCTTGCTGACTTAGGCATCGGAGTGTCTTTGCAGGTACCACCCCCATTCACTCGTACTCACAAGTCGAACGGAAGCCTAAGAGCGCAATTCTCTTCGACGGCTCCCCTTCACAAGCGTTTGGGCCAACCTAACGAGTCAAGCCCATTATCTCCGGTTACCCAACGTAACATTGGCGCCGTTGCGGGGACACCGAGAGATCAACCAGTAATGGCGGATAACTCACCAGAAGATGGACATATAGCGTCTGATTCCGAGCAAGAAAATCCAGATACTGGAAACAACGACGCGGACCTGACACTTCATCAAGGAACCAGCGACCAGCATAAAGAAGGCACCTCTGGGCTCAAAAACCCAAAGGCAAATTCCTCGGAAGGACGAGAGTCCGGAAAGGAAGGGCCACCCCATGCAACCGAGCTAATGGGGCTAGTCCACAGCCACCAAGGTCATTTGGAGCAACTGGAGCAGGAACTAGAACGACAACGAGAGGCAGAACGAAACCTCAGGGAGGAAATAGAACGACGAAAAGAGTTGGAAGAAAAACTCACAAAGCTTGAATCCTCCCTTAAAGCCCGAGACTCCCGCGGCAACCGAGAAGAGTCGCCCTTGGGAGGAGAGGACCCGTTCCGCGAGGACATAATGAGGGCAAAGGTTCCAAGAAACTTCAAAAGCCCTAACATGAACCTCTATGACGGAACCACAGACCCAAAGCATCATTTAAGCAATTTCAAAAGTTGAATGTATCTGGCTGATGCTTCTAATGCAACACGTTGAGAGGCTTTTTCGACCACCCTGTCAAAAGTGGCGATGAAGTGGTTCGATAGCCTCCCTCCAAGGTCGGTTACCAGCTTTGAGGACCTCTCAAGAAAATTCCTGATGCGATTCTCCATCTAGAAGGATAAAGTAAAACACGCACCGAGCCTCCTGGGAGTTAAACAGGAGGTCGGGGAACCTCTGCGTGATTACATGGAAAGGTTCAACAAAGCGTGTTTGGAAATTCAAGACCTGCCCACAGAGGTAGTTATCATGGGATTAGTAAATGGACTTAGGGAAGGACCCTTCTCACAGTCCATATCAAAATGGCACCCGACCTCTTTGAGTGATGTACAGGAGAGAGTAGAAAAGTACATCAACATGGAGGAAAATGCCAGACTGAGAGAGTCGAGTTGGCGATCTGGGCACCCTCCCTCGATAAAAGAAAGGGAGAGGGAGCCCAAGAAGAAAGAAGACCTCGGTCTCGACAGACCCAGGAAATATCACTCTTATACTCCTCTAAAGGTTTCTATAGTGGACGTATACAGAGAAATTTGCAATACTGAAAGGCTGTCGCCTCCTAGGCCCATTAAAAATAAAAAAGGGGGGAGTCGTAGCGATTACTGCGAGTACCATAAAATATATGGTCACTCAACAAACGACTGCTACGACCTCAAGAATGTGATAGAAAAGCTGGCCAGAGAAAGCCGACTTGACAGATATCTCATGGAAAGGTCGGACAATCTTGGGAAGAGAAAGCGAGATGACGCAGATAGAAGAGAGCCACCACCGCAGACTCCGGAGAGACATATACATATGATCTCAGGTGGATTCGCGGGAGGGGGACTCACCAAGTCCTCTCGCAAGAGACACCTCAAGCGAGTCTACCAGGTCGGGAGTGAATCGCCCGACCTTCCTACCATCTCATTTACAAAGGAGGATGGGCAAGGAGTAATCCTTGAACACGACGATCCAGTGGTGATAACCATGATGCTGGCCAATGCCTATCTCCACAGAACTCTAGTAGATCAAGGAAGCTCGGCGGACATCCTTTTCAAACCCGCGTTTGACAAGCTAGGGTTGGACGAGGGGGAGCTAAGAGCCTACCCCAACACCTTATACGGGCTAGGCGACATGCCAATAAAGCCACTAGGATTCTTACCCCTTCATACTACCTTTGGAAAGGGGGAAAAATCCAAAACTCTGAGTATAGACTTCATAGTCATCGACGTAGGGTCAGTATATAATGCCCTAATCGGAAGAGCTACCCTAAACCAACTCAGAGCGGTGGTATCCACCCCTCATCTCTGCATGAAATTCCCGACAACAGCGGGGGTAGCAACGGTGCGGGAAGACCAAAAATTGGCAAGAAAGTGCTACAATGAAAGCTTGAACCTGAGGGGAAAAAGTAAAGAGGTTCACACCATAGAACTCGGCGGAGCAAGGGCCAAAGAAGAGTTGCAACCACAGCCAGGAGGAAAAATTGAGGAAATACAGGTCGGCAAAGAGGAGGGGAAAAATACCAACATAGGAGCCAACCTAGGGGAAACCCTGAAGCAAGGGTTGACTAAGCTCCTAAGAGACAATTCTGACCTCTTTGCCTGGAAAGCCTCCGACATGCCTAGGATAGATCCCGAGCTTATGTCCCACAAGCTCTCAGTGTATCCAGGATCCCGACCTGTACAACAGCGAAGGCGCAAGCTCGGCCCGGAACGAGCCCTAGTAGTGGAGGAGCAAGTACAGGCACTCCTAGAAGCCGGCTTTATCAGAGAAGTTAAATATCCAACATGGCTAGCAAATGTAGTGATAGTCAAGAAGCAAAACGGCCAATGGAGGATGTGCGTCGACTACACTGACTTAAATAAGGCGTGTCCCAAGGACCCTTATCCACTCCCAAGTATTGATACTCTAGTAGATTCTAGCTCGGGGTATCAATACTTGTCGTTCATGGATGCCTACTCGGGATATAATTAAATCCCTATGTATGATCCAGACTAAGAGAAAACATCGTTCATCATGGCCCGAGCAAATTTCTGCTACATGGTCATGCCATTTGGACTAAAAAATGCAGGGGCCACACACCAAAGGCTGATGAACAAGGTGTTCGCCCCCCACATCGGGAGCTTAATGGAAGTCTACGTAGACGACATGCTAGTAAAAACTAAGAAAGAAGCTGATCTCTTGACAGACCTCTCGCAAGTCTTCGACACCATAAGGTTACACGGGATGAGGCTAAATCCTGCAAAGTGTACCTTCGCAGTGGAGGCCGGAAAATTCCTAGGGTTTATTGATGAGCGGATATTTTATACGCTTTTTGGGGGTAATTTCATGTAGCTTTTAGTATGTTTTAGTTAGTTTTTAGTAGAATATTATTAGGTTTTATGCAAAAATTATATTTCTGGACTTTACTATGAGTTTGTGTGTTTTTCTGTGATTTCAGGTATTTTCTGGCTGAAATTGAGGGAGCTGAGCAAAAATCTGAGTTAGGCTGAAAAAGGACTGCTGATGCTGTTGGATTCTGACCTCCCTACACTCGAAATGGATTTTCTGGAGCTACAGGAGTCCAATTGGCGCGCTCTTAACGGCGTTGGAAAGTAGACATCCAGGGCTTTCCAGAAATATATAATAGTTTATACTTTGCATGAAGATAGATGACGTAAACTGGCGTTCAACGCCAGTATCATGCTGCTGTCTGGCGTCCAGCGCCAGAAACAGGTTACAAGCTGGAGTTCAACGCCAGAAACAGGTTACAACCTGGCGTTGAATGCCCAAAACAGCCCCAGGCACGTGAGAAGCTTAAGTCTCAGCCCCGGCACACACCAAGTGGGCCCCAGAAGTGGATTTCTGCACTATCTATCATAGTTTACTCATTTTCTGTAAACCTAGGTTACTAGTTTACTATTTAAACAACTTTTAGAGATTTACTTTGTACCTCATGACATTTTTCAGATCTGAATTACATAATTTTTGACGGCATGAGTCTCTAAACTCCATTGTTGGGGGTGAGGAGCTCTGCAGCGTCTCGATGAATTAATGCAATTGTTTCTGTTTTTCCTTTCAAACATGCGTGTTCCTATCTAAGATATTCATTTGCGCTTAATTATGGAGAAGGTGATGATCCGTGACACTCATCACCTTTCTCAATCCATGAACGTGTGCCTGACAAACACCTCCGTTCTACATCAGATTGAATGAGTATCTCTTAGCTTCCTTAATCAGAATCTTCGTGGTATAAGCTAGAACTGATGGCGGCCACTCTTGAGGATCCGGAAAGTCTAAACCTTGTCTGTGGTATTCCGAGTAGGATTCAAGGATTGAATGGCTGTGACGAGCTTCAAACTCGCGATTGCTGGGCGTGATGACAAACGCAAAAGGATCAATGGATCCTATTCCAACATGATCGAGAACCAACAGCTGATTAGCCGTGCTGTGACAGAGCATCTGGACCGTTTTCACTGAGAGGATGGGAGGTAGCCACTAACAATGGTGATTCCCCACATACAGCTTGCCATGGAAGGATCCTTGCATTTATGAAAGTGAGTAAGCATTATGTTGCAGGGATTCAGAAGACAAAGCATCTCCAAAAACCCCAACATATTTTCCATTACTGCACAACAAGTAACTATTTCACACTCTTTTATTTTTCTAATAATTCCAACTGATAATTTTAATTAATATCCTGACTAAGACTAATAAAATAAACATAGCTTGCTTCAAACCAATAATCTCCGTGGGATCGACCCTTACTCACGTAAGGTATTACTTGGACGACCCAGTGCACTTGCTGGTTAGTGGTACGAAGCTGTGTTAAATAGTCCATTAATATTGGCATACACAATTTCGTGCACCATTTATGCTGATGCAAAGAGGGATTGAAGCCAATCCCAATAAGTGTCAAGCTATACTGGAAATGAAGAGCCCGACTTGCTTAAGGGATGTTCAACAACTAAATGGCCGACTTGCAGCCCTCTCCAGGTTCTTGGCAGGATCAGCATTCAAATCCCTTCCACTGTTCTCTTTATTAAGAAAGGGATGCCACTTTGAATGGACTCCAGAATGCGAAGGAGCGTTCCAGGAGTTCAAAAGGTTCTTGAGCCAACCTCCAATCCTAACCCGACCTCTAGTTGGGGAAGATCTCGTCCTATATTTGTTCGTTGTAGACAAAGCTGTCGCATCAGCCCTGATAAGGGAGGACGAGGTCGGACAACATCCAGTGTACTTCATCAGCAAAGTTCTACAAGGCCCTGGTGCACGAAATTTTTATCCCAATATTAAAATCAAGATTTCTTATGATTTCGTACCACTAACCAGCAAGTGCACTGGGTCATCCAAGTAATACCTTACGTGAGTAAGGGTCGATCCCACGGAGATTGTTGGTTTGAAGCAAGCTATATTTATTTTATTATTCTTAGTCAGGATATCAATTATAATTATCAGTTTGAATTATTAGAAAAATAAAAGAGCGTGAAATAATTACTTGTTGTGCAGTAATGGAAAATATGTTGGAGTTTTGGAGATGCTTTGTCTTTCTCATTTAAGCTTTCCTCTTGTATTCCTCTTCCCACACGCAAGGCTCCTTCCATGGCAAGCTATATGTAGGGTGTCACTGTTGTGAATGGCTACTTCCCATCCTCTCAGTGAAAATGGTCCAAATGCTCTGTCACAGCACGGCTAATCAGCTGTTGGTTCTCGATCATGTCAGAATAGAATCCATTAATTCTTTTGCGTTTGTCATCACGCCCAACACTCGTGAGTTTGAAGCTTATCACAGTCATCCAATCCCAGGATCCTACTCGGAATACCACAAACAAGGTTTAGACTTTCCGGATTCTCATGAATGCCGCCATCAATTCCAGCTTATACCACGAAGATTCTGATTAAGGAATCTAAGAGATACTCATTCAATCTGATGTAGAACGGAGGTGGTTGTCAGGCACATGTTCATGGATTGAGGAAGGTGATGAGTGTCACGGATCATCACCTTCTTCATAGTTAAGCGCGAATGAACATCTTAGATAAGAACAAGCGTGTTTGAATAGAAAACAGAAGTAATTGCATTAATTCATCAAGACGCTGCAGAAATATGATTTTTGCCTAAAAACTAATAATATTTTACTAAAAACTAATTAAAACATACTAAAATCTACATGAAGTTCCCCCCAAAAAGCGTATAAAATATCCGCTCATCACAACACCAAACTTAAACTGTTGCTTGTCCCCAAGCATCTAGATAAATAAAATAGGATAAAAAGAAATTAAGAAGCAATAATATTTCAGAGTTTTAAGTGGAGCTTGGATTCTTATTTAGATGAGCGGGGCTAGTAGCTTTTTGACTTCCGAACAGTTTTGGCATCTCACTTTATCCTTTGAATTTCAGAATGATTGACATCCATAGGAACTCAGAGTTCAGATAGTATTATTGATTCTCCTAGTGTAGTATGTTGATTCTTGAACACAGTTACTTTATGAGTCTTGGCCGTGGCCCTAAGCACTTTATTTTCCAATATTACCACCGGATACATAAATGCTACAGACACATAATTGGGTGAACCTTTTCAGATTGTGACTTAGCTTTGCTAAAGTCCCCAATTAGAGGTGTCCAGAGTTCTTAAGCACACTCTTTTTCCTTGGATCACGATTTTAACCACTCAGTCTCAAGCTTTTCACTTGGACCTGCATGCCTGGTGGACGAAATTGTGATTCATTCTTTTCTAACTCGAAACAATCCCCGGTAATGGCTCCAAAAACTTGGTGCTCAATATCACGGTGTCTAAAATTCAATTCACAACTCCGCACAACTAACCAGCAAGTGTACTGGGTCATCCAAGTAATAAACCTTACGTGAGTAAGGGTCGATCCCACAGAGATTGTTGGCATGAAGCAAGCTATGGTCACCTTGTAAATCTCAGTTAGGCAGATTGAATAGTTTTGGGTTTCGAAAATTAATAATAAAAAGAAAATAAAATGGATAGAAATACTTATGTAAATTAATAGTGGGAATTTCAGATAAGTGTTTGGAGATGCTATGCTCCTCTTGAATCTCTACTTTCCTATTACAGTTGTCCAATCATTCTTACTCCTTTCCATGGCAAGTTGTATGTAGGGCATCACCGTTGTCAGTGGCTACATCCCATCCTCTCAGTGAAAACGTTCCTATGCTCTGTCACAGCACGGCTAATCAGCTGTTGGTTCTCGATCATGTTGGAATAGGATCCATTGATCCTTTTGCGTTTGTCATCACGCCCAGCAATCGCGAGTTTGAAGCTCGTCATAGTCATTCAATCCCAGAATCCTACTCGGAATACCACAGACAAGGTTTAGACTTTCCGGATCCTCATGAATGCCGCCATCTATCTAGCTTATACCACGAAGATTCTGTTGGGGAATCTAAGAGATATGCGCCCGGCCTAAGGTAGAACAGAAGTGGTTGTCAATCACGCGCGTTCATAGGTGAGAATGATGATGAGTGTCACGGATCATCACTTTCATCAAAGTGTTGTGCAACGTATATCTTGGAATAAGAATAAAAGAGAATTGAATAGAAAATAATAATAATTGTATTGAAACTTGAGGTACAGCAGATCTCCACACCCTTAATCTAGGTTGTGCAGAAACTCCACTGTTGAAAATACATAAGTAAAAGGTTCAGGCATGGCCGAATGGCCAGCCCCCATGGTCTAAGGACTAGGCGTCCAGAGATGTCTAATACACTAGTAAAAAGTCCTATTTATAATAAACTAGCTACTAGGGTTTACATGAGTAAGTAATTGATGTATAAATCCACTTCCGGGACCCACTTGGTGTATGTTTGGGCTGAGCTTGATCTATCTACAAGCTGAGGCTTTTATTGGAGTTGAACTCCAAGTTATAACGTGTTTTGGGCGTTCAACTCCGGATCATGACGTGTTTTTGGCGTTTAACTCCAGACAGCAGCATGTACTTGGCGTTCAATGCCATGTTACGTCGTCAATTTCCGAATAAAGTATGGACTATTATATATTGCTGAAAAGCTCTGGATGTCTACTTTCCAACGCCATTAAGAGCGCGCCATTTGGAGTTCTGTAGCTCCAGAAAATCCATTTCGAGTGCAAGGAGGTCAGATTCCAACAGCATCAGCAGTCCTTTTGTCAGCCTTTTTCAGAGTTTTGCTCAAGTCCCTCAATTTCAGCCAGAAATTACCTGAAATCACAGAAAAACACACAAACTCATAGTAAAGTCCAGAAATGTGAATTTAACATAAAAACTAATGAAAACATCCCTAAAAGTAGCTTGAACTTACTAAAAACTACCTAAAAACAATGCCAAAAAGCGTATAAATTATCCGCTCATCACAACACCAAACTTAAATTGTTGCTTGTCCCCAAGCAACTGAAAATAAAATAGGATAAAAAGAAGAGAATATACTATAAATTCCAAAATATCAATGAATATTAATTATAATTAGATGAGCGGGACTTGTAGCTTTTTGCTTCTGAACAGTTTTGGCATCTCACTTTTTCCTTTGAAGTTTAGAATGATTGGCTTCTCTAGGAACTTAGACTTTCGGATAGTGTTATTGACTTTCCTAGTTAAGCATGTTGATTCTTGAACACAGCTACTTATGAGTCTTGGCCGTGGCCCTAAGCACTTTGTTTTCCAGTATTACCACCAGATACATAAATGCCACAGACACATAACTGGGTGAACCTTTTCAGATTGTGACTCAGCTTTGCTAGAGTCCCCAGTTAGTGGTGTCCAGAGCTCTTAAGCACACTCTTTTTGCTTTGGATCACGACTTTAACCACTCAGTCTCAAGCTTTTCACTTGGACCTTCATGACACAAGCACATGGTTAGGGACAGCTTGATTTAGCCGCTTAGGCCTGGATTTTATTTCCTTGGGCCCTCCTATCCATTGATGCTCAAGGCTTTGGATCCTTTTTACCATTGCCTTTTGGTTTTAAGGGCTATTGACTTTTTCTGCTTGCTTTTTCTTTTTCTTTCTATATTTTTTTTCGCAAGCTTTTTTTTCACTGCTTTTTCTTGCTTCAAGAATCAATTTCATGATTTTTCAAATCATCAATAACATTTCTCTTTGTTCATCATTCTTTCAAGAGCCAATAGTTTTAACATTCATAAACAACAATATCAAAAGACATATGCACTGTTCAATCATTCATTCAGAAAACAAAAAGTATTCACTACAAGAAAATGGAACATTTGTAACAAAAAATTTGTATCAAATTTAAAATTATTACAAATTATAGTTTTTTCGTAACAATAATTATTTATTGTTACAAATTAAGAATATTTTGTAACAACAAGAAAATTTGTTACAAAATATTTCAATATTTTGTAACAACGTGATTTCTTTTGTTACAAATTATGTTGGCTTTCGTATCGAATTGTTGTTTTGTTGCAAAATGTTATAATGTTTTGTAACAAAAGATTATATTATTGTAAAAATTCAAAACATTTTGTAACAAAATATCTATTTATTTCAAAAGCTCTAAATATTTTGTAACAAAAAATTAATTTATCACAAAATACAATATTTTTGTAACAAGTTATTTATTTGTCACAAAATTCAAAGATTTTTTTATAATTAATAAAAAATTTTGTTTTAACATATTAAATGTAAAACTTCAAATTTTTGAAAATTAACTTAATGAGTTATTTATGATTTATTATATTTATTTAAGATTTTATATTCAAAAATTTATTTTCTAAAAATATTTAAGTCAAATTAATGATACTTTGAGTTTAAAATTATTTTAAAATTAAATCATTTATGATTTATTGTATTATTCAAAATAAATTTTTAGAGATTTATATATTAAATGGAGTATTTTTTTTATTTATAATTTAAAGTTTTAATATTTAAAAAAATATAAAAATTTATAGTATTTCAAGAATAATTAATTTAAAGTTTTAAAAATAAAATAGTATTTCAAGAATAATTAATTTGGTTATTTCATATAATTTGAAATTAAAATTCAGTAATAAAAACATTATATAATTTAATTTGAGAAATTTGTATTATGATTAAATTACGATTTATTTTATTAAATTGAGCTTTTAGAGATTAATTTATTAAGAGTGATTAAATTTATTTTTATAAATACTTTAAGTTTATGCCAATTAATATTTATGTACAATTTTTATTATAATTCATTATTTTATAAATTAAAATTAAAATCCCGGTAATAGAAAAAATAATAAAAAATTATATCATTTAATTTAAATAATCAATATCTTAAACATAAACTATATTTTATAAAAAATGATTAATATGTTCATTTAATAATTTAAATTAAAATAATTAATTAAACTTAGCAATATATTAATAAATAATATTCTTAAATATTTTTTAAAAAATATATTTAATTTTAAAATTATTCTATTCTCCAATTTTATCAAAATATTTATTCATATTTATCTTTATTCTTTTATAAAATTCCTAATTTTTTACTCTAAATTTTTAAATTAAATCAAAAACCTAATTCCCAAATTGTAACCTAACCTAAACACCCCCCCTAACCTTCGCATGACATAGCCCCCACCCACCCCCTTTCCTTTCCAAAAACACAACATACACACAGTGGGAATCAGAGAAGAGAGATCGGGAAGGGAAAGAGGGAGCCACGCTTTGCGCCGTCCAGCCCAAACCGTCGCCGCTGAACCGCCGATCTGCCTTGGAGCGTGCGAGGGAGCAAAGGCCAAGGAGAGAAAGAGCACCGTCGCAGGCTGGCCGTCGAGGGAGCTTCTGCGAGCTCGCGTCATCTGCGCCGTCGCCCCCTGACCGTGTCGCTGTTGTGCCCTGGTGCCGTCGAGGGAAGTTGCCACCACGGTTGGAATCGCGAACTGAGGAGGAAGTCGTCGATTCTGTCACCGGCACCATGTCTCGTCACCGTTGCTGCCACCAGAGGAAACCACTGTCACTAACGCAAGGAACAGAACTCGAAGAGGGAGGCAGCGGAGGGTGATGCTGCTGTTATCGTCGCTGTGGAGGTGAACCAACGTCGTGTCTTTGCTTCCCAGAACCACCGTTGCTGCTGCCATCATCCCCTAGCTCGGTTGTCATCGCTACTGGAAACTCTGATTGCTGTTGTTGCCCGTTAGAGAGAGGAATTGTTCTGTGAAGAGAGGGTTACTGGGGTTGCTGCTGCTGGTTCTAATTCTGTTACATTGATTCTGGTCTGTTCTTTTCCTTGGTTCTGAACCATTTGCAAGTTCTGTTCTTTTCCTTGGTTCTGTTCTTTTTATTTAGGTTTTCATCAATTTCTCCGATTCTGAGATTTTCGAATACTTTGTGATTTTTGCGTCTTTCTTTTGTGTGCTATGTGTGTGCAGCGACTATTATTTGGGTCTCGAATTGCATGACGAATTGGAATTCATTGAGCGTACAGCTGCCAATAAGCAACAACTCCAAAAACTATCTGATATGGTGAGCTTCAGCTTCTACTCTCCAATTTTCCATTTGCACTCGAGATGCTTGCATAAATGTGTGTGTGCTCCATGAGCATGAACAAAATCGAATTCTTTTAAGGTTCTGATAAATCCTCAATCATTATTGTGTATTGAATTAGTTTCTGGTGAACTCTGTGATCCATGAAGATAGATTTAAGATCTGGTTACAAGGTAATACTTTAGCTTAATTTCAATTTCAATTATGTGGAGTACTATACTTTGCAACTACTGACTGCCCTTCTCACTAATTCTTCACAGAGGTATTAGTATTATAAATTCTATTTGCATTAGTTCCTCAAATTGTTAAATCATCTTTCTCATTAAAGACACTTGCTGGATTCCTCTTCAGGTTGCAGGAAGCTATATTGAACATCCCTCGTGGAATAACACGGCTAATGGATATGCTCATGGATCGCGAGGTACAAGACTTGAAAGCTCCACAGTCTTCTCAATAACTTTTTCAAACTTAATTGATGTATTTTCTCATATGGCTACACAATATATACTTGTTTAACCTTTCATATTTATGTTGGCTGGTTAAAATTTCAATAAATATGTTGGTGATAATTTGGTACTCTGTAAAAATATTTACCTTTGAAAATTGGAATATTCTAATATAGGTTGCCTATTGATCCTCATTTTGAAAGAAAGCTTGAAATATAATAATCAAAGTTTACCTCCAGCTCCAGGTAATAAGGAACGAAGCCTTATTGCTTCTCACTCACTTGACGCGTGAAGCTGGGGTAAACTTTTTGTTCTACTAGTATTTTTTGTATTTATTGTGTTGGATGATAGAGTGTTTGTCTTATTTAAATTTATTTAATGATTATAGGACATTCAAAAGATTGTCATCTTTGAAGGTGCATTTGAGAAGATTTTGAGTATCATAAGAGGTGAAGGAAATTCAGATGGTGGAGTTGTTGTACAGGTGATATATTAATACTATCAGAAAGTTAAGTAAATTTATTTTATGTGATTCATGATGAAGCATACTAACCCATGGTTATGGTCTCTACTTGGAACTTCCAAATTTAGATTTCCTCAAGTCTTTGTGAATACAAATATTTTTCTTTTGGGATAGATAATAGGAGTTTAGTTAAATGAGTCTTGCAGAGAGCTTACTTGTTTTGTTTTCTAATTATGATGAGCTAGTTTTGTTTACAAATCAATATGATTTATTATTATTATTATTATTATTATTATTATTATTATTATTATTATTATTATTATTATTATTATTATTATTATTATTATTATTATTATTTGGATCCAATCAGGTTTGTTGATATCAATTTTAAAGCTGAGAGGAAGTGCTTTCTCTTTTACTCAACAGAAGGTTAGATTCATTAATACTTGAATAGTGGAATTTGTAGCTAAATCTTTTGTTGCTGTAAATTTTTTTGTTCCTTTGCCAAGTATATTGATTTTTTTGTTGAATGGAAAATTTAGGATGGGTGTATAGTTTCTGTGATGAGGATATTGATGCTTTGATAAGCATGTGCTTATGCCTTTGGTTGGTAATAAAATAGGGTTTTGAATTTCAGCAGATTGTTGATATTGGCAAAACTCTGCCATTATTCATGGAGCTTCAAACCTTAGGTGACAGGATGTGAAGAACCATGCTCTGCAAAGTGTTTTGTTTTCAATGTTGCAGGTCTCATTTAATTTGAGTTGAACCGTTTGGTTATGATTTTCTCACATGTTTGTACTAACTGAACAATTTGAAATAGGTATTAGAGACAGTAAAGCTCAAATTTTCTAGACAATTTTTTAGAATTGCAATAATTGACACCATATTGTTATTGTTGGTCGTCTTTTCAGGTGTGTGGCACTTATTAAAAGCTTCTTCATGAGAAAGAAGATGTATGAATATGATGGAGTTTGTAATTTGTAGTTTATATTTTGGAGATTTATAATTCCTTGTTTTTCTTGTACTATGTATCTATCTAGTTCATTAGGGTTCTCCAATGTATCTTGTTAGTTTGTACTTTAAAGTTTATATGTTGAAGATTTATAAAACAATCTTAGTTAAATGAAAGATATTTGAACTATCTATGTTATTATATATTATATGAATGCTGAATTTGCTGAGTAAATTAGTTAATATATTAATTAAAAAAATAATTACAAAATAAATAGTGTTTTGTAACTAAAGAAAAAAAATGTTACAAAATCAAGTTACATTTTGTAACAAAATTTTATGATAGGAAAAAATATATTGTTACCAAAAATCCCTTCAAAATTAAAATTTGTTACCACTTTTGTAACGGCTTCTGGTTTTTTGTATCAGAAAAAATTGTTACAAAATATGGTATTGAATTGTAACAGTTTCATTTTTCGTTACAAAAACTTTTTGTAACGGGACTTACTGCAATGGACCCTTTTTTTGTTACAAAAAACTTTTGTTTCAAAATTTTGACGTTTTGTAACAATATTTTTTGTTACAAATGCACCTTTTTCTTGTAGTGATTGTCACCACATCAATATAATTAAACTAAATTCAAGGATAAATTCAAAATTGATGTACTTCTTGTTCTTTTGAATTAAAACATTTTTCTTTTAAGAGAAGTGAAGGATTAATGGAATTTATTCATAGCTTTAAGACATAGTTACTACATACTAATGATCATGAAGTAGAGACACAAAATATAAATAGACATATAACATAAAAACCGAAAAACAGAAAGAAATAAGAACAAGGAATGAATCCACCTTTAGTGGCGTCTTCTTCTTGAAGGACCAATGATGTTCTTAAGCTCTTCTATGTCCCTTCCTTGCCTTTGTTGCTCCTCCCTCATTGCTCTTTGATCTTCTCTTATTTCTTGGAGAATGATGGAGTACTCATGATGTTCCACCCTTAATTGTTCCACATTGTGGTTCAAATCTTTTAAGGAAGTGTTGAATTGTTCCCAATAGTTGTTGGGAGGAAAGTGCATCCCCTGAGGCATCTCAGGAATTTTTTGATGATGAGCTTCCTCATGTATCTCTTGAGAACCGTGGAGGGTCTCTCTTGCTTGCTCCATCCTCTTCTTGGTGATGGGCTTATCCTCTTCAATGGGGATGTCTCCTTCTATGATAACTCCAGCTGAGTAACATAGATGGCAAATAAGGTGAGGAAAAGCTAGCCTTGCCATGGTGGAGGACTTGTCGGCTATTTTGTAGAATTCATTGGAGATGACCTCATGAACTTCTACTTCCTCTCCAATCATGATGCTATGAATCATGATGGCCCGATCCACAGTAACTTCAGATCGGTTGCTAGTGGGAATGATGGAGCGTTGAATGAACTCCAACCATCCTCTAGCTACAGGCTTGAGGTCCAGTCTTCTTAGTTAGACTGGCTTGCCTTTGGAGTCTCTCTTCCATTGAGCTCCTTCCACACATATGTCCATAAGGACTTAGTTCAACCTTTGATTAAAGTTGACCCTTCTAGTGTAGGGGCGTTCATCTCCTTGCATCATGGGCAAGTGGAATGCCAACCTCACATTTTCTGGACTAAAATCTAAGTATTTCCCCTGAACCATTGTGAGATAATTCTTTGGATTCGGATTCATACTTTGATCATGGTTCCTAGTGATCCATGCATTGGCATAGAACTCTTGAACCATTAAGATTTCGACTTGTTGCATGGGGTTGGTTAGGACTTCCCAACCTCTTCTTCGGATTTCATGTCGGATCTCCGGATACTCATTTTTCTTGAGCTTGAAAGGGACCTCAGGGATCACCTTCTTTTTTGCCACAACATCATAAAAGTGGTCTTGATGGCTCTTGGAGATGAATCTTTCCATCTCCCATGACTCGGAGGTAGAAGCTTTTGTCTTCCCTTTTCCTTTTCTAGAGGATACTCCGGCCTTAGGTGCCATTGATGGTAATGGAAAAACAAAAAGCTTATGCTTTTACCACACCAAACTTAAAATATTGCTCACCCTTGAGCAAGAGAAGAAAGAAGAGAAGAAGAAGAAGAAGAGAATATGGAGGAGAAGGGGAAGTGTAGGTTCGGTCAAGGTATGGAAAAGGGGGTTGTGTTGTGTGAAAATGAAGTAGAATGGAAGGGTATATATAGGGAGAGGGGAGAGTGTAGGTTCGGCCATTTAGGGTGGGATTGGGTGGGAAAATGTTTTTGAATTTTGAAGGTAGGTGGGGTTTATGGGGACGAGTGGATGGATGTGAGTGGTGAAGGGGGTGATTGGGAAGAGGAATTGAGGTGATTGGTGAAGAGTGTTGGAAAGTGTGACATGGGGAATAGTCATCACAAAAATAGGATTAGGAGGTAAGGTAGGAATATAGTAGGTGGGGATCCTGTGGGGTCCACAGATCCTGAGGTGATCCTGTGGGGTCCACAGATCCTGAGGTGTCAAGGAATTCCATCCCAGCACCAAATAGGCATGTAAAATTCCTTTGCACACCATTCTGGCATTTAAACGCCGTGTGGTGCACATTCTGGGCGTTCAACGCCCACGTAAAGCATGTTTCTGGCGTTGAACGCCAGTTTCATGCTTGTTACTGGCGTTCAGCGCCAGCTTTTCTTCTCTAGGCACATTCCTGGCGTTCAGCGCCAGAATGTTTGTTGTTTCTGGCGTTCAGCGCCAGAATGATGCTTTGTTCTGGCGTTGAACGCCAACCAGATGCATCTTACTGGCGTTGAACGCCAGCCTGTGCTTCCTCCAGGGTGCGAATTTTTTTCTGCTGTTTTTGCTTCTGTTTTTAATTTTTATGATTTTTTTCGTGACTCCTCATGATCATGTACCTAATAAAACACAAAATAACAATAAAATAAAATAAAAATTAGATAAATAAAATTGGGTTGCTTCCCAACAAGCGCTTCTTTAATGTCAATAGCTTGACAGTGGCTCTCATGGAGCCACAAAGGTGATCAGGTCAATGTTGTATAGTGCCAACACCAAACTTAGAGTTTGGATACGGGGTCTTAACACCAAACTTAGAGTTTGGTTGTGGCCTTGATGAGCGGATAATTTGTATGCTTTTTGGAATTGTTTTTAGTATGTTTTTAGTAGGATTTAGTTAGTTTTTAGTATATTTTTTATTAGTTTTTAGTTGAAATTCACTTTTCTGGACTTTACTATGAGTTTGTGTGTTTTTCTGTGATTTCAGGTATTTTCTGGCTGAAATTGAGGGACCTGAGCAAAATTCTGATTCAGAGGCTAAAAGGACTGCAGATGCTATTGGATTCTGACCTCCCTGCACTCGAAGTGGATTTTTTGGAGCTACAGAAGCCCAATTGGCGCGCTCTCAACGGCGTTGGAAAGTAGACATCCTGGGCTTTCCAGCAATATAAGATAGTCCATACTTTGCCCAAGATTTGATGGCCCAAACCGGCGTTCAAAGTCACCATCAGAATTCCCAGCGTTAAACGCCGGAACTGACACAAGAATGGGAGTTAAACGCCCAAACTGGCACAAAAGCTGGCGTTTAACTCCAAGAAGAGTCTCTACACGAAAATGCTTCAATGCTCAGCCCAAGCACACACCAAGTGGGCCCGGAAGTAGATTTTTATGTCATTTACTCACCTTTGTAATTCTTAAGCTACTAGTTCCCTATAAATAGGACCTTTTACTATTGTATTATCCATCTTGAGATCTTTGAATCTTTTAATCACTGGGGGCTGGCCTCTCGGCCATGCCCAGACCTTGTTCTTATGTATTTTCAACGGTGGAGTTTCTACACACCATAGATTAAGGTGTGGAGCTCTGCTGTACCTCGAGTATTAATGCAATTACTATTGTTCTTCTATTCAATTCAGCTTGTTCTTATTCCAAGATATTCATTCGCAATCAAGAACTTGATGAATGTGATGATTATGTGACGCTCATCATCATTCTCACTTATGAACATGTGACTGACAACCACCTCCGTTCTACAAGCAAATAAGGCTTGAATGTTTATCTCTTGGATTCTTTAACCGGAATCTTCGTGGTATAAGCTAGAATTGATGGCGGCATTCAAGAGAATCCGGAAGGTCTAAACCTTGTCTGTGGTATTCTGAGTAGGATTCAATGATTGAATGACTGTGACGAGCTTCAAACTCGCAATTGTGGGGCGTTAGTGACAGACGCAAAAGAATCACTGGATTCTATTCCGACATGATCGAGAACCGACAGCTGAACAGCCGTGCCGTGACAGGGTGCGTTGAACATTTTCACTGAGAGGACGGGACTGTAGCCATTGACAACAGTGATGCCCAACATACAGCTTGCCATAGAAAGGAGTAAGAAGGATTGGATGAAGACAGTAGGAAAGCAGAGAGACGGAAGGGACAAAGCATCTTCATACACTTATCTGAAGTTCTCACCAATGAATTGCATAAGTATCTCTATCTTTATCTTTATGTTTTATTCATAAATCATTCATAACCATTTGAGTCTGCCTGACTGAGATTTACAAGATGACCATAGCTTGCTTCATACCAACAATCTCCGTGGGATCGACCCTTACTCGTGTATGGTTTATTACTTGGATGACCCAGTGCACTTGCTGGTTAGTTATGCGAAGTTGTGATGCCATGGTATTGAGCACCAAGTCTTTGGGGCCATTACTAGGGATTATTTGAGTTGTGAAAAGAAGAGATCACAATTTCGTGCACCAAGTTTTTGGCGCCGTTGCCGGGGATTGTTTCGAGTATGGACAACTGACGGTTCATCTTGTTGCTTAGATTAGGTATTTTTCAGAGTTCTTAAGAATGAATTCTAGTGTTTCAAGGTGATGATCTTATCATCACCAAAGCTGATTGATTCTTATCAATTTAGCTCTTGAATGCAATGTCCTGCTGAAGCTTGGCTATCCATGTCTAATTCCTTTAGACTGAAGCTTTAGACTAACATTGCATGATTCCTGGAATTCTCATTAAGAATTTTGATACCTTTATTTTCTTTTTCACTTAATTTTCGAAAAATCCAAAAAAAATTACAAAATCATAAAAACCAAAAATACTCTCATGTTTCTTGTTGAGTCTAGAGTCTCATGTTAAGTTTGGTGTCAATTGCATGTTTCTGTTCTTCTTGCATTTTTCGAATTCATGCATGTGTCTTCATTAATCTTCAAGTTGTTCTTGATGATTTCCTTGCTCTGATCTTTAAATTCTCTTGACTTGAGTGTTTTGTTGTTTCTCATATGCATTCTCATTTTGTTAGTGTCAGTAGTATACAAACTGCTAAGTTTGGTGTCTTGCATGCATTGTTATTTGATTTTAGTTGCATTTTGATTATTCCTCATTATTAAAAATCCAAAAAAATTTTAATTTCTGTCTTTTCAAGTCAATAATACAGAGAATTGAAGATTCAGAACATACAGCAGAGGAATTACACAGAAAAAGGCTGGGCGTTCAAAATGCCCAGTGAGGAAGGCAGACTGGCGTTTAAACGCCAGCTAGGGTGCCTGGCTGGGCGTTTAACGCCCAAAAGGGTAGTGCTTTGGGCGTTAAACGCCAGAATGTGCACCATTCTGGGCGTTTAACGCCAGGATGGCACAAGAGGGAAGATTTTGTTTTTAATGCAAATTTTTTTCAAGTTTTCAAAGTTTTTCAAAATCAAATCTTTTTCAAATCATATATTTTCAATCAAATCTTTTTCAAAATCAATTTCTTTCCATTTTCAAAGATACTTGCTAACAATTAATGATTTGATTCAACATTTCAAGTATGTTGCCTTTTCTGTTGAGAAAGGTTTAATGTTTGAATCATATCTTTCCTTGTTAGCCAAGTCATTAATTTTCAAAATCAAAATCTTTTTAATTTGTTTTTCAAATCATATCTTCTCAATCACATCTTTTTAAAACCATAGTTTTCAATCATATCTTTTTGATTTATAATTTAAAAATCTTTTTCAAAAATCACTTGATTTCTTTTCCACTCTTGGTTTTCGAAAATCAATTAGTGTTTTTCAAAATGTTTTCAAAACCTTTTACTTAATTTTCGAAAATTTCTTCCCCTCTTCTCACATCCTTCTATTTATGGACTAACACTATTCCTCAATGCACAATTCGAACTCCATCTTTTCTTGATAAGTTCGAATTCTCTACTTCTTCCTTCTATTTTTCTTTTCCTCTGACACCTCAAGGAATCTCTATACTGTGACATAGAGGATTCCACATTTTCTTGTTCTCTTCTCTTTCATATGAGCAGGAACAAAGACAAAGGCATTCTTGTTGAAGCTGAACCTGAACCTGAAAGGACCTTGAAGCGAAAGCTAAGAGAAGCTAAGGCACACTTCTCTGTAGAGGACCTAACAGAAATCTTCAAAGAAGAAGAACCTATGGCAGCCGAAAACAACAACAATGCCAACAATGCAAGGAAGGTGCTGGGTGACTTTACTGCACCTACTCCCGACTTCTATGGGAGAAGCATCTCTATTCCTGCCATTGGAGCAAACAACTTTGAGCTTAAGCCTCAATTAGTTTCTCTAATGCAACAGAATTACAAGTTCCATGGACTTCCATTAGAAGATCCTCATCAGTTTTTAGCTAAATTCTTGCAAATCTGTGACACTGTCAAGACTAATGGGGTTGACCCTGAGGTCTACAGACTTATGCTATTCCCTTTTGCTGTAAGAGACAGAGCTAGAATATGGTTGGATTCACAACCTAAAGAAAGCCTGAACTCTTGGGAAAAGCTAGTCAATGCCTTCTTGGCAAAGTTCTTTCCACCTCAAAAATTGAGTAAGCTTAGAGTGGAAGTCCAAACCTTTAGACAGAAGGAAGGAGAATCCCTCTATGAAGCTTGGGAAAGATACAAACAATTGATCAGAAAATGTCCTTCTGACATGCTTTCTGAATGGAGCATCATAGGTATTTTCTATGATGGTCTGTCTGAACTGTCCAAGATGTCTTTGGATAGCTCTGCTGGAGGATCTCTTCATCTGAAGAAGACGCCTACAGAAGCTCAAGAACTAATTGAAATGGTTGCAAATAACCAATTCATGTACACTTCTGAATGGAATCATGTGAACAATGGGACTAATCAGAAGAAAGGAGTTCTTGAGATTGATACTCTGAATGCCATATTGGCTCAGAATAAGATATTGACTCAGCAAGTCAATTTGATTTCTCAAAGTCTGTCTGGAATGCAAAATGCACCAGGCAGTACTAAGGATGCTTCATCTGAAGAAGAAGCTTATGATCCTGAGAACCCTTCAATGGAAGAAGTGAATTACATGGGAGAACCCTATGGAAACACCTATAATTCTTCATGGAGAAATCATCCAAATCTCTCATGGAAGGATCAACAGAGACCTCAATAAGGTTTCAATAACAATAATGGTGGAAGAAATAGGTTTAGCAATGACAAGCCTTTTCCATCATCTTCTCAGCAACAGACAGAGAATTCTAAGCAGAACCACTCTGACTTAGCAACCATGGTCTCTGATCTAATCAAAACCACTCAAAGTTTCATGACTAAAACAAGGTCCTCCATTAGGAATTTGGAGGCACAAGTGGGACAGCTGAGCAAGAAAATTACTGAACTCCCTCCTAGTACTCTTCCAAGCAATACAGAAAAAAATCCAAAAGGAGAGTGCAAGGCCATCAACATGGCCGAATTTGGAGAGGAGGAAGAGGTAGTGAACGCCACTGAGGAAGACCTCAATGGACGTCCACTGGCCTTCAATGAGTTCCCTAATGAGGAACCATGGGAATCTGAGGCTCACATTGAGACCATAGAGATTCCATTGGACTTACTTCTGCCATTCATGAGCTCTGATGAGTATTCCTCCTCTGAAGAGGATGAGTATGTCACTGAAGAGCAAGTTGCTAAATACCTTGGAGCAATCATGAAGCTAAATGACAAGTTATTTGGTAATGAGACTTGGGAGAACGAACCTCCTTTGCTCACCAAAGAACTGGATGACTTGTCTAGGCAGAGATTACCTCAAAAGAGACAAAATCCTGGGAAGTTCTCAATACCTTGCGCCATAGGCACCATGACCTTCAAGAAGGCTCTGTGTGACTTAGGGTCAAGTGTAAACCTCATGCCTCTCTCTGTAATGGAGAAGCTAGGGATCTTTGAGGTGCAAGCTGCAAGAATCTCACTAGAGATGGCAAATAATTCAAGAAAACAAGCTTATGGACTTGTAGAGGATGTTCTGGTAAAGATTGAAGACCATTACATCCTTGCTGATTTCATAGTCCTAGAGACTGGGAAGTGCATGGATGAATCCATCATCCTTGGCAGACCCTTCCTAGCCACAGCAAAAGCTGTGATTGATGTGGACAGAGGAGAATTGATCATTCAAGTGAATGAAGAATCCTTTGTGTTTAAGGCTCAAGGATATCCCTCTGTAAACATGGAGAGGAAGCATGAAGAGCTTCTCTCAAAACAGAGTCAAATAGAGCCCCCACAGTCAAACTCTATGTTTGGTGTTGGGAGGCCACAACCAAACTCTAAGTTTGGTGTTGAACCCCCACATTCAAACTCTAAGTTTGGTGTTGGGAGGTTCCAACAATGCTCTGAGTATCTGTGAGGCTCATTGAGAGCCCACTGTCAAGCTACTGACATTAAAGAAGCACTTGTTGGGAGGCAACCCAATGTTATATTTTATCTATTTTCCTTTGTTATTTTATGTTTTCTGTAGGTTGATGATCATGAGAAGTCACAAAATCAATTGAAAAAGCAAAAACAGAATGAAAAACAGAAAGAAAAATAGCACACCCTGGAGGAGAACTTGCTGGCGTCTAAACGCCAGTGAAGCTAGCAAATGGGCGTTTAACGCCCAGTCTGGCACCATTCTGGGCGTTTAAACGCCAGAAAGGGCAAGAAGCTGGCGTTAAACGCCAGAAATGGGCACCAGCCCGGCGTTTAACGCCAGAATTGGCACAGAGAGCAATTTTGCTCGCCACTTGGTGCAGGGATGACTTTTCCTTGACACCTTAGGATCTGTGGACCCCACAGGATCCTCACCTACCCCACCACCTTCTCTCTTCTTCTTCACCCATTCACCAATCACCTCAACCACTCTTCCCCAAAAACCCCTCACCTATCAAATCCCACTATTCTCTTCACCACTCACATCCATCCTTCATAAAACCCCACCTACCTCACCATCCACAATTCAAACCACTTTCCCTCCCAAACCCACCCTTACATGACCGAACCCCATCCCTCTCTCCACCCCTATATAGACCCATCTTCACCCCTTCATTTTCACACACCCTAAACACTACTTCTCCCCCTTTGGCCGAACAACAAAGCCACCTCTATCTCCTCTATTTCTTCTTTTTCTACTCTCTTCTTTCTTCTTTTGCTCGAGGACGAGCAAACCTTTTAATTTTGGTGTGGTAAAAGCATTGATTTTTGTTTTTCCATAACCATTTATGGCATCCAAGGCCGGAGAAACCTCTAGAAAGAGGAAAGGGAAGGCAAAAGCTTCCACCTCCGAGTCATGGGAGATGGAGAGATTCATCTCAAGGGTGCATCAAGACCACTTCTATGAAGTTGTGGCCTTGAAGAAGGTGATCCCCGAGGTCCCTTTCAAACTCAAAAAGAGTGAATATCTGGAGATCCGACAGGAGATCCGAAGAAGAGGTTGGGAAGTTCTTACCAACCCCATTCAACAAGTCGGAATCTTAATGGTTCAAGAGTTCTATGCCAATGCATGGATCACCAAGAACCATGATCAAAGTGTGAACCCGGACCCAAAGAATTGGCTTACAATGGTTCGGGGGAAATACTTAGATTTTAGTCCGGAAAATGTAAGGTTGGTATTCAACTTGCCCATGATGCAAGGAGATGAACATCCTTACACTAGAAGGGTCAACTTTGATCAAAGGTTGGACCAAGTCCTTACAGACATTTGTGAAGAGGGTGCCCAATGGAAGAGAGATTCAAGAGGGAAGCCGGTTCAACTGAGAAGGCATGACCTCAAGCCCATGGCTAGAGGATGGTTGGAGTTTATCCAGTGCTCAATCATTCCCACTAGCAACCAGTCCGAAGTTACTATAGACCGGGCCATCATGATTCATAGTATCATGATTGGAGAGGAAGTGAAAGTTCATGAGGTTATAGCCCAAGAACTCTATAAGGTAGCGGACAAGTCCTCTACCTTGGCAAGGTTAGCCTTTCCTCATCTCATTTGTCACCTCTGTTATTCAGTTGGAGTTGACATAGAAGGAGACATCCTCATTGATGAGAACAAGCCCATCACTAAGAAAAGGATGGAGCAAACAAGAGATCCCACTCATCATGAAATCCCTGAGATGCCTCAAGGGATGCACTTTCCTCCACAAAACTATTGGGAGCAAATCAACACCTCCCTAGGAGAATTGAGTTCCAACATGGGACAACTAAGGGTGGAGCACCAAGAACATTCCATCCTCCTCCATGAAATTAGAGAAGATCAAAGAATCATGAGAGAGGAGCAACAAAGACAAGGAAGAGACATTGAGGAGCTCAAGCACTCCATAAGATCTTCAAGAGGAAGAACAAGCCGCCATCACTAAGGTGGACCCGTTCTTTAATCTCCTTGTTCTTTATTTTCCTGTTTTTTGAATTTTTATGCTTATGTTTATCCATGTTTGTGTCTTATGATCATTAGTGTCTATGCCTTAAAGTTATGAATGTCCTATGAATTCATCACCTTTCTTAAACGAAAAATGTTCTTAATTGAAAAAGAGAAGGATTGCATGAATTACAGATTTTATAACAGATTAATTATTTTGATGTGGTGGCAATACTTTTGTTTTCTGAATGTATGCTTGAACAGTGCATATGTCTTTTGAATTTGTTGTTCATGAATGTTAAAATTGTTGGCTCTTGAAAGAATGATGAAAAAGGAGACATGTTACTGAGGATCTGAAAAATCATAAAAATGATTCTTGAAGCAAGAAAAAGCAGTGAATACAAAAAAAAAGAAGAAGCGAAAAAAAAAACGAAAAAAGAGAGAAAGAGAAAAAGAAGGAAAAAGAAAGAAATAAAGTTGTGATCCAAGGCTAAAAGAGTGTGCTTAAGAACCCTGGACACCTCTAATTGGGGACTCTAGCAAAGCTGAGTCACAATCTGAAAAGGTTCACCCAATTATGTGTCTGTGTCATGTATGTATCTGGTGGTAATATTGGAAGACAGAGTGCTTTGGGCCACGGCCAAGACTCATAAAGTAGCTGTGTTCAAGAATCATCATACTTAACTAAGAGAATCAATAACACTATCTGGATTCTGAGTTCCTATAGAAGCCAATCATTCTGAATTTTAAAGGATAAAGTGAGATGCCAAAACTGTTCAGAGGCAAAAAGCTAAAGCCCCGCTCATCTAATTAATACTGATCTTCATAGATGTTTTTGGAGTTCATTGCATATTCTCTTCTTTTTATCTTATTTGATTTTCAGTTGCTTGGGGACAAGTAACAATTTAAGTTTGGTGTTGTGATGAGCGGATAATTTGTACGCTTTTTGGCATTATTTTTAGTATGCTTTTAGTAGGATTTAGTTAGTTTTTAGTATATTTTTTATTAGTTTTTAGTTGAAATTCACTTTTCTGGACTTTACTATGAGTTTGTGTGTTTTTCTGTGATTTCAGGTATTTTCTGGCTGAAATTGAGGGACCTGAGCAAAATTCTGATTCAGAGGCTAAAAGGACTGTAGATGCTGTTGGATTCTGACCTCCCTGCACTCGAAGTGGATTTTCTGGAGCTACAGAAGCCCAATTGGCATGCTCTCAACGGCGTTGGAAAGTAGACATCCTGGGCTTTCTAGCAATATATGATAGTCCATACTTTGCCCAAGATTTGATGGCCCAAACCGGCGTTCAAAGTCACCATCAGAATTCCTAGCGTTAAACGCCGGAACTGGCACAAGAATGGGAGTTAAACGCCCAAACTGGCACAAAAGCTGGCGTTTAACTCCAAGAAGAGTCTCTACACGAAAATGCTTCAATGCTCAGCCCAAGCACACACCAAGTGGGCCCGGAAGTGGATTTTTATGTCATTTACTCACCTTTGTAATTCTTAAGCTACTAGTTCCCTATAAATAGGACCTTTTACTATTGTATTATCCATCTTGAGATCTTTGAATCTTTTGATCACTGGGAGCTGGCCTCTCGGCCATGCCCAGACCTTGTTCTTATGTATTTTCAACGATGGAGTTTCTACACACCATAGATTAAGGTGTGGAGCTCTGCTGTACCTCGAGTATTAATGCAATTACTATTGTTCTTCTATTCAATTCAGCTTGTTCTTATTCCAAGATATTCATTCGCACTCAAGAACTTGATGAATGTGATGATTATGTGATGCTCATCATCATTCTCACTTATGAACATGTGACTGACAACCACCTCCGTTCTACAAGCAAATAAGGCTTGAATGTTTATCTCTTGGATTCTTTAACCGGAATCTTCGTGGTATAAGCTAGAATTGATGGCGGCATTCAAGAGAATCCGGAAGGTCTAAACCTTGTCTGTGGTATTCTGAGTAGGATTCAATGATTGAATGACTGTGACGAGCTTCAAACTCGCGATTGTGGGGCGTTAGTGACAGACGCAAAAGAATCACTGGATTCTATTCCGACATGATCGAGAACCGACAGCTGAATAGCCGTGCCGTGACAGGGTGCGTTGAACATTTTCACTGAGAGGACGGAACTGTAGCCATTGACAACGGTGATGCCCAACATACAGCTTGCCATGGAAAGGAGTAAGAAGGATTGGATGAAGACAGTAGGAAAGCAGAGAGACGGAAGGGACAAAGCATCTTCATACGCTTATCTGAAGTTCTCACCAATGAATTGCATAAGTATCTCTATCTTTATCTTTATGTTTTATTCATAAATCATTCATAACCATTTGAGTCTGCCTGACTGAGATTTACAAGATGACCATAGCTTCCTTCATACCAACAATCTCCGTGGGATCGACCCTTACTCGCGTAAGGTTTATTACTTGGACGACCCAGTGCACTTGCTGGTTAGTTGTGCGAAGTTGTGATGCCATGGTATTGAGCACCAAGTCTTTGGGGCCATTACTAGGGATTATTTGAGTTGTGAAAAGAAGAGACCACAATTTCGTGCACCAGGCCTCCCCACACCAAACTTAGAGTTTGACTGTGGGGGCTCTTCTTGAATCTGAACTGAGAGAAGCTCTTCATGCTTGCTCTCTTTTGTCATAGAGGGATGGACATGTGCCTTAAACACAAGTGATGAGTGGATAATTTATACGCTTTTTGGCATTGTTTTTGGGTAGTTTTTAGTAAGTTCAAGCTACTTTTAGGGATGTTTTCATTAGTTTTTATGTTAAATTCACATTTCTGGACTTTACTATGAGTTTGTGTGTTTTTCTGTGATTTCAGGTAATTTCTGGCTGAAATTGAGGGACTTGAGCAAAACTCTAAAAAAGGCTGACAAAAGGACTGCTGATGCTGTTGGAATCTGACCTCCCTACACTCGAAATGGATTCTCTGGAGCTACAGGAGTCCAATTGGCGCGCTCTCAACGGCGTTGGAAAGTAGACATCCAGAGCTTTCCAGCAATATATAATAGTCCATACTTTATTCGGAAATTGACGACGTAACTTGGCGTTGAACGCCAAGTACATGCTGCTGTCTGGAGTAACGCCAGAAAAACTCATGATCCGGAGTTGAACGCCCAAAACACGTCATAACTCAGAGTTCAACTCCAAGAGAAGCCTCAGCTCGTGGATAGATCAAGCTCAGCCCAAACATACACCAAGTGGGCCCCGGAAGTGGATTTATGCATCAAATACTTACTCATGTAAACCCTAGTAGCTAGTCTAGTATATATAGGACCTCTTACTATTGTATTAGACATCTTTGGTCTCAGTTTTGTTTTATTCTTCATCCTAAGAGGCTATTGATCACGTTTTGGGGGCTGGCCATTCGGCCATGCCTGAACCTCTCACTTATGTATTTTCAACGGTGGAGTTTCTGCACACCATAGATTAAGGGTGTGGAGCTCTGCTGTACCTCAAGTTTCAATACAATTACTATTATATTTCATTCAATTCTCTCTTATTCTTATTCCAAGATATTCATTCGCACCGAAGAACATGACGAATGTGATGATTATGTGACGCTCATCATCATTCTCACCTATGAACGCGCGTGATTGACAACCACCTCCGTTCTACATGCAACCGAGCTTGAATGTGTATCTCTTAGATTTCCCAACAGAATCTTCGTGGTATAAGCTAGATAGATGGCGGCATTCATGAGGATCCGGAAAGTCTCACCTTGTCTGTGGTATTCCGAGTAGGATCCTGGGAATCCGGAAAGTCTAACCTTGTCTGTGGTATTCCGAGTAGGATTCCGGTAATGAATGACTGTGACGTGCTTCAGACTTGCAAGTGCTGGGCGTTAGTGATAGACGCAAAAGAATCAAGGGATTCTATTCCAGCAGGAGCGGGAACCAACCAGTGATTAGCCGTGCTATGACAGAGCGCGTGAGCGTAGTTTTCACTGCGAGGATGGGATGTAGCCTTCGGCCAGTGTGATGCCTCCAGACGATTAGCCATGCGAGTGACAGCGCAGAGGACCATTTTCTAGAGAGGATACAAAGTAGCCATCGTCGAACAGTGAACCCCTATACACAGCTTGCCATGGAAATGAGTAAGAAGGATTGAGTTGAAGCAGTAGGAAAGTAGGCGTTCTTGAGCCATACAGTATCTCCATTCGCTTATCTGAAATTCCCACCAATGAATCTGCATAAGTATTCTATCCCTTTTATTATTTCTATTTTCTTATTTCTATTTTCGAAACCATAAACAAATTTAATCTGCCTAACTGAGATTTACAAGGTGACCATAGCTTGCTTCATACCAACAATCTCTGTGGGATCGACCCTTACTCGCGTAAGGTTTATTACTTGGACGACCCAGTACACTTGCTGGTTAGTTGAACGGAGTTGTGAATTCAACCAGTGCCATAATAATGATTTCATACAAGTACAAAAGAACATGGATCACAATTTCATCCACCAACAAGGTAGTCCCTATTCAATTGAAGGACTAATTCACCTCTGTTGACATCTATCACAGCTCCTGCTGTGGCTAGGAAAGGTCTTCCAAGGATGATGCAATCATCCTCTTCCTTCCTAGTGTCTAAGATTATGAAATCAGCAGGGATGTAAAGGCCTTCAACCTTTACTAACACGTCCTCCACTATTCGATAAGCTTGTCTCAATGACTTGTCTGCCAATTGTAATGAGAACAAGGCAGGTTGTACCTCAATGATCCTCAGCTTCTCCATTACAGAGAGTGGCATAAGATTTATTCCTGACCCTAGATCACACAGAGCTTTTGCAAAGGTCATGGTGCCTATGGTACAAGGTATCAAAAACTTGCCAGGATCTTGTTTCTTTTGAGGTAAAGTTTGCTGAATCCAGGTATCTAGTTCATTAATGAGCAAGGGAGGTTCACTTTTCCAAGTCTCATTACCAAACAACTTGGCATTCAGCTTCATAATAGCTCCTAAATATTGAGCAACTTGCTCTCCAGTCACATCTTCATCCTCTTCAGAGGAAGAATAGTCTTCAGAGCTCATGAATGGCAGAAGGAGATTTAATGGAATCTCGATGGTCTCTATATGAGCCTCTGATTCCTTTGGATCTGGTGCACGAATTTGTGATTCGCACAACTAACCAGCAAGTGCACTGGGTCGTCCAAGTAATACCTTACGTGAGTAAGGGTCGATCCCACGGAGATTATTGGCTTGAAGCAATCAATGTTTATTTTATTAATCTTAGTCAGGAAGCCAATAGGATTAAAAAGTGAAATTACAAGATTTGATTATAAAAATAAAAGGGAATAACAGCGTTACTTGTTGTGCAGTAATGGGGAATATGTTGGAGTTTTGGAGATGCTTTGTCCTTTGACTTCAACTCTTCCTTGAAATCCTCTTCTCACACGCAAGTTCCTTCCATGGCAAGCTCTATGTAGGGTGTCACCGTTGTCAGTGGCTACTTCCCATCCTCTCAGTGAAAACGTTCCTATGCTCTGTCACAGCACGACTAATCATCTGTCGGTTCTCAATCAGGTTGGAATAGAATCCATTGATTCTTTTGCGTCTGTCACTAACGCCCAGCCCTCAGGAGTTTGAAGCACGTCACAGTCATTCAATCCCGGAATCCTACTCGGAATACCACAGACAAGGTTTAGACTTTCCGGATTCTCATGAATGCCGCCATCAATCCGGCTTATACCACGAAGATTCTGTTGGGGAATCTAAGAGATATTCATTCATTCTGATGTAGAACGGAGGTGGTTGTCAGACACACGTTCATGGATTGAGGAAGGTGATGAGTGTCACGGATCATCACCTTCTTCACAATTAAGCGCGAATAAACATCTTAGATAAGAACAAGCGTGTTTGGATGGAAAACAAAGGAATTGTATTAAATCATCGAGACGCTGCAGAGCTCCTCACCCCCAACAATGGAGTTTAGAGACTCATGCCGTCAAAAAGTATGTAATTCAGATCTGAAAAATGTCATGATGTACAAGAAATGTCTGTAAAAGTTGTTTAAATAGTAAACTAGTACCCTAGGTTTACAGAAAATGAATAGACTAAGATAATTGGTGCAGAAATCCACTTCTGGGGCCCGCTTGGTGTGTGCTGGGGCTGAGATTAAAGCTATCCACGAGTAGAGGCCTTTCTTGGCTTTAAACTCCAAGTTTTGACGTGTTTTGGGCGTTCAACTCCGGATCATGACGTTTTTCTGGCGTTTAACTCCAGACAGCAGCATGAACTTGGCGTATAATGCCAAGTTACGTCGTCTATTCTCGCGTAAAGTATGGACTATTATATATTGCTGGAAAGCCCTGGATGTCTACTTTCCAACGCCGTTGAGAGCGCGCCAATTGGACTCCTGTAGCTCCAGAAAATCCATTTCGAGTGCAGGGAGGTCAGGATCCAACAGCATCAGCAGTCCTTTTTCAGCCTAAGTCAGATTTTTGCTCAGCTCCCTCAATTTCAGCCAGAAAATACCTGAAATCACAGAAAAATACACACACTCATAGTAAAGTCCAGAAATATGATTTTTGCCTAAAAACTAATAATATTTAACTAAAAACTAACTGAAACATGCTAAAATCTACATGAAATTACCCCCAAAAAGCGTATAAAATATCCGCTCATCACAACACCAAACTTAAACTGTTGCTTGTCCTCAAGCAACTAGATAAATAAAATAGGTTTTAACAGAAATAAAGAAGTAATAATATTTTAGAGTTTTAAATGAAGCTCAGATTCTTATTAGATGAGCGGGGCTTGTAGCTTTTTGTTTCTGAACAGTTTTGGCATCTCCCTGTATCTTTTGAATTTCAAAATGATTGGCATCCTTAGGAACTCAGAATTCAGATAGTATTATTGACTCTCCTAGTATAGTATGTTGATTCTTGAACACAGCTACTTATGAGTCTTGGCCGTGGCCCTAAGCACTTTGTCTTCCAGTATTACCACCGGATACATAAATGCCACAGACACATAACTGGGTGAACCTTTTCAGATTGTGACTCAGCTTTGCTAGAGTCCCCAGTCAGTGGTGTCCAGAGCTCTTAAGCACATTCTTTTGCTTTGGATCACGACTTTAACCACTCAGTCTCAAGCTTTTCACTTAGACCTTCATGACACAAGCACATGGTTAGGGACAGCTTGATTTTAGCCGCTTAGGCCTGGATTTTATTTCCTTGGGCCCTCCTATCCATAGATGCTCAAAGCCTTGGATCCTTTTTACTCTTGGCTAGTGCTCATGGCTTGTGAATATATATATATATATATATATATATATATATATATATATATATATATATATATTTTTTTGAGCTGCTTTTTTCTTGCTTCAAGAATCAATTTCATGATTTTTCAGATCATCAATATTTTTTCGTGTTCCTCATCCTTTCAGGAGCCAATATTCTCAAATTCAAAGTACATATTATGCACTGTTCAAGCATCATTCAGAGAACAAAAAGTATTGCCACCACATATAATTAATTATAAATTTTATTATTAAGAACTCGAAAAATATAGATTACTTCTTAATTCTAAAAAAAAAAATCTACTACTTTATTCATGCCTGATGATGATGAGAAAAATAAATTATAGCTTAATTGGAAGTAAAATCAAAATAGACATACTAATTACTACTAAATATCTCCTAAGGTGAAATTAATAAAAAACGCTATCACTAGTTAAAGCAGGAAAATTGGAACTCAGCAACCTTTTGTTTTGAGGAGGGGATGTTCCTCTAATCTCTGGGGTGTTGTTCAAGGATTAATTTTTGGCGCTTCAGCTCCCTTAGATCACGCCCTTGCTCCTCCTGTTCTTTGAGCAGTTTGCAAAGCATGCTACTTTGATTATTCAGTTCTTCCTTTATTTGATCCATAGCTTCTTGCAATCTGGAAATAGAGGCTTCAAGATGTTCCCAATATTCGAATTGAGGCAGTTCTGGGAGAGCTTCTTGTGCTCTCTTCCTGGTTGAATCATCTTGTTGCTGTTGTCTGACCATTGATATTCCAGTAATGGGCTTTTCAATTAGGATATATTCAGTTATTCCCATCTTTACTCCAGCATCTTTGCAGAGCATAGAGATTAAGCTTGGATAGGCCAATCTGGCATCCTTAGAGTTCCTGTTTGCTACTTTGTATAGCTCACATGAGATCAGCTGATGGACTTCTACCTCTTTTCCCAACATGATGCAGTGAATCATGACAGCTCTTTTGATGGTTACTTCAGAACGGTTGCTGGTGGGCAATATGGAGCGCCCAATGAAATCCAGCCAGCCTCTGGCTACTGGTTTTAGATCTTCCCTTTTTAGTTGAACTGGGACTCCAGTCGTGCTGGTGGTCCACTTGGCTCCAGGGATGCATATATCCTCTAGAATCTTGTCCAGTCCTTTATTGACCCTCATCATTCTCCTATTAAAGGAGTCTGGGTCATCCTTCAGTTGAGGAAGCTTGAATATCTCCCTGATCTTGTCAGAATTAGTATGAATGATCTTTCCTCTGACTAAGGTCTGATGGTCAAAGAGAGCAGCTCCAATTAGTCTTTGCCTGTCTGTCTGCCATAGATTAGCATAGAACTCCTGAACCATGTTCCTTCCCACTTTTGTTTCAGGATTGGCCAGAATTTCCCAATGCCTGTTTCGGATTTGCTCTTGGATCTCCAGATATTCATCTTCTTTCAGATCAAATCTGACTTCCGAGATCACTGATCTGTGACTCATTATCTTGTAGTAATGGTCTGCATGTTCTTTAGTTAAGAACTTCCCTTGATTCCAAAGTGGCTTTGGAGTGCTTTCTTTCTTGCCCTTTTGGGTGGGTTGCTTTCCTCTAGGTGCCATGAATTTGATGATCACGGATAACCACACCAAACTTAGAGCTTTGCTTGTCCTCAAGCAAAAGAGAAGAAAGAAGAGGGATAGGAGGAGAGCAATTGTGGGATGGTGATGAAGAGGAAGGCGCCGAATACAAGATATAGGGGGTGGGAAATTTTCGAAAAATAAGAAAGAGATAAGATAGAAGATATGATTTTTAAAAGATATGATCAGAAAAAGATATAATTTTTAAAAGAAAAAATATGAATAATAATTTAAAAGATAAAATTTGAAATTTACTTTTGAAAAAGATTTTTAAAAGAAATAATTAAGTTTTGAAAACAAATTTGAAAAGATGATGGATTGGATTTGAAAGCCATTTGTTCTTTTGGGTTAAGATATATCTAAAACATTTGTAAAATTGGATTTTAGAAATTAGGATCAAAACTTTTGGAATTGAAAATAATAATTTGGAATATGTTTATGCAAGAAATCATGAATTGAAACATAAAAATTTTGAAAAATTATGAAGAAAAACGAATTGTACCTCCTCCCATCATCCTGGCGTTGAACGCCCACATGGTGCATGTTTTGGGCGTTCAACGCCCACATGTTGCTTCTCCTGGGCGTTCAACGCCCATTTGGTGCTTCTTTCTGGCGTTGAACGCCAGAAAGTCCTTCGTGACTGGGCGTTTTTCTGAACGCCCAGGATGCTAGCAGACTGGCGTTAAACGCCCAGAAGGTGCATCTTTCTGGCGTTTAACGCCCAGAAGATGCTCCTTTCTGGCGTTTAACGCCCAGATGGCTACCCTTACTGGCGTTAAACGCCCAGTGGGAGCTTCTTTTGGGCGTTTAACGCCCAAAGTATTTCTTATTGGCTTTTTCACGCCAGTGAGCTTCCAAATTTCCCTGTAACTCTGTGACTTCAACCAATTGCTGTTTTACCTTAAAGAGACTTTGACATATACCTGAAAGAAAATAACTAATTAATACGAATAAACTTAAATTTTGTGATTGGCTGGGTTGTCTCCCAGCAAGCGCTTCTTTAATGTCATTAGCTGGACTAGTGCTGAGTTTTAATTAAGTCTCAGTCTTGAGCATTCTTGCTCGAAATTACCTTCAAGATAGTGTTTAACTCTTTGTCCATTAACAATGAACTTTTTGTTAGAGTCACTATCCTGAAGTTCTATGTATCCATATGGTGATACGCTTGTAATTATATATGGACCTCTCCACCGGGATTTTAATTTCCCAGGGAATAATTTGAGCCTTGAATTAAATAACAGAACTTTCTGTCCTGGCTCAAAGACTCTGGATGACAATTTCTTATCATGCCATCTTTTTGCTTTCTCTTTGTAAATTTTTGCATTTTCGAAAGCATTGAGTCTAAATTCCTCTAGCTCATTTAACTGGAGTAATCGTCTTTCTCCAGCTAACTTGGCATCAAGGTTCAGGAATCTGGTTGCCCAGTAGGCCTTGTGTTCCAGTTCCACTGGCAAGTGACACGCCTTTCCATACACAAGCTGGTATGGAGAGGTCCCTATAGGGGTCTTAAATGCTGTTCTGTATGCCCACAGAGCATCATCCAAGCTTCTTGCCCAATCCTTTCTACGGTTAATTACAGTCCGTTCCAGGATTCTTTTGAGTTCTCTATTTGAGACTTCAGCTTGCCCATTAGTTTGTGGATGATATGGAGTAGCCACCTGTGGTTGACTCCATAACGTACCAGAGCAGAGTAAAGCTGTTTATTACAAATGAGTGCCCCCATCACTGATTAACACTCTAGGGATACCAAATCTGCTGAAGATATGTTTCTGGAGGAATTTCAACACTGTTTTAGTGTCATTAGTGGGTGTTGCAATAGCCTCCACCCATTTGGATACATAATCCACTGCCACCAGAATATAAGTGTTTGAGTATGATGGTGGGAAAGGTCCCATGAAGTCAATGCCCCATACATCAAACAACTCAATCTCCAAGATTCCTTGTTGAGGCATGGCATAAGTGTGAGGTAGGTTGCCTGATCTTTGGCAACTGTCACAATTAAGCACAAATGCTCGGGAATCTTTATAGAGAGTAGGCCAGTAGAAGCCACTTTGGAGGACTCTGGTGGCTGTTCGCTCACTTCCAAAATATCCTCCATATTGTGATCCATGGCAATGCCAAAGGATCTTCTGTGCTTCCTCTTTGGGCACACATCTACGGATTACTCCGTCTGCACATCTCTTGAAGAGATATGGTTCATCCCAAAGATAGTACTTTGCATCTGTGATTAATTTCTTTGATTGCACCCTACTGTACTCTTTGGGTATGAATCTCACTGCCTTGTAGTTTGCAATGTCTGCAAACCATGGCACTTCCTGGATGGCAAATAGTTGCTCATCCGGAAAGGTTTCAGAGATCTCAGTGAGAGGGAGGGACGCCCCTTCTACTGGTTCTATTCGGGACAGGTGATCTGCTACTTGATTTTCTGTCCCTTTTCTGTCTCTTATTTCTATATCAAACTCTTGCAGAAGCAACACCCATCTGATGAGTCTGGGTTTTGAATCCTGCTTTGTGAGTAGATATTTAAGAGCAGCATGATCAGTGTACACGATCACTTTTGATCCTACTAAATAGGATCTGAATTTATCAATGGCGTAAACCACTACAAGTAGCTCTTTTTCTGTGGTTGTGTAATTTTTCTGTGCATCATTTAGAACACGGCTAGCATAGTAAATGACGTGCAGAAGCTTGTCATGCCTTTGTCCCAATACTGCACCAATGGCATGGTCACTGGCATCACACATTAATTCAAATGGTAATGTCCAGTCTGGTGCAGAGATGATTGGTGCTGAGACCAATTTAGCTTTCAGGGTCTCAAATGCCTGCAGACACTCTTTATCAAAGATAAATGGCGTGTCAGCAGCTAGCAGGTTGCTCAGAGGTTTGGCGATTTTTGAAAAATCCTTTATAAACCTCCTATAGAATCCTGCATGCCCCAGAAAGCTTCTGATTGCCTTAACATTAGCAGGTGGTGGCAATTTTTCAATTACTTCTACCTTAGCTTGGTCCACCTCTATTCCCTTGTTCGAAATTTTGTGTCCAAGGACAATTCCTTCAGTCACCATAAAGTGACATTTTTCCCAGTTTAAAACCAGGTTAGTCTCTTGGCATCTTTTCAGAACAAGTGCTAAATGGTTAAGGCAGGAGCTGAATGAGTCTCCAAATACTGAAAAGTCATCCATGAAGACTTCCAGAAATTTTTCCACCATATCAGAGAAAATGGAGATCATGCACCTCTGAAAGGTTGCAGGTGCATTGCACAGGCCAAATGGCATCCTTCTGTATGCAAATACTCCAGATGGGCATGTGAACGCCGTTTTCTCCTGATCTTGGGGATCTACTGCAATTTGATTGTAACCTGAATATCCATCCAGGAAGCAGTAGTATTCATGACCTGCTAGTCTTTCTAGCATCTGGTCTATGAATGGTAAAGGAAAATGATCCTTTCTGGTGGCTGTATTGAGCCTTCTATAATCAATGCACATACGCCACCCTGTAACTGTTCTTGTAGGAACCAGTTCATTTTTTTCATTATGAACCACTGTCATGCCTCCTTTCTTTGGGACAACTTGGACAGGGCTCACCAGGGGCTGTCAGAAATAGGATAAATAATCCCAGCCTCTAGTATTTAGTGACCTCTTTCTGCACCACTTCTTCTAGCTGGATTCAGCCGCCTTTGTGGTTGAACCACTGGCTTGGCGTCATCCTCCAGCAAGATTTTGTGCATGCATCTGGCTGGGCTAATGCCCTTAAGATCACTAATGGACCACCCAAGAGCTGTCTTGTGCGTCCTTAGCACTTGAATTAGTGCTTCCTCTTCCTGTGGCTCTAAGGTAGAGCTTATAATTACAGGAAAGGTATCACCTTCTCCCAGAAATGCATATTTTAGGGATGGTGGTAATGGTTTGAGTTCGGGTTTTGGAGGTTTCTCCTCTTCTTGAGGGATTTTCAGAGGTTCTATTATCTTCTCTGACTCCTCCAAATCAGGCTGAACATCTTTAAAGATGTCCTCTAGCTCTGATTCCAAACTCTCAGCCATATTGACCTCTCTTACCAGAGAATCAATAATATCAACACTCATGCAGTCATTTTGGGTGTCTGGATGTTGCATTGCTTTGACAACATTCAACTTGAACTCCTCCTCATTGACTCTCAAGGTCACTTCCCCTTTTTGGACATCAATGAGGGTTCGGCCAGTTGCTAGGAAAGGTCTTCCTAGAATGAGAGTTGCACTCTTGTGCTCCTCCATTTCCAGCACCACAAAGTCAGTAGGAAAGGCGAATGGCCCTACCTTGACAATCATGTCTTCAATCACGCCTGATGGGTACTTAATGGAGCCATCAGCAAGTTGAAGACATATCCTGATTGGTTTAATTTCTTTAGTTAAACCAAGCTTTCTGATAGTAGATGCAGGTATTAAGTTGATACTTGCCCCAAGATCACATAAAGCTTGCTTGGTACAATTACTCTCTAATGTGCATGGTATCATAAAGCTCCCAGGATCTTTAAGCTTCTCAGGTAAGTTTTTCAGAATGACTGCACTGCATTCTTCCGTGAGGTAGACTTTTTCAGTTTCCCTCCAATCCTTCTTATGACTTAAGATTTCTTTCATGAATTTAGCATAAGAGGGTATTTGCTCAAGTGCTTCTGCAAACGGAATCTTTATTTCAAGAGTCCTGAGATAGTCTGCAAAGCGAGCAAATTGCTTATCCTGTTCCGCTTGGCGGAGTTTTTGAGGATAAGGCATTTTGGCTTTGTATTCCTCAACCTTAGTTGCTGCAGGTTTATTACCTACAGAAGTGGGTTGGGAAGCCTTTTTAGAAAGGTCAGCACTTGTATGTGACTGATTCCCTACTGGCATTTGAATGCCGGTGGTGGGAGCTGGAGTGGCGTTAGACGCCACTTCCTTGTTTGTTACTGGCGTTTGAACGCCAGAACCATGCTCCCTTTGGGCGTTCAACGCCGGATTCATGCTTGTTTCTGGCGTTGAACGCCAGGAATGAGCATGGTCTGGGCGTTCAGCGCCAGCTTTATTCCTCTCTGGGCTCTGATTGTCCTCAGAGGGATTTTGAGTATCCTCTTGTTCATTTCTTGGTTTCCTGCTGCTTTGAAGTGAGGTATTTAATGTTTTCCCACTTCTTAATTGAACTGCTTGGCATTCTTCTGTTTGTTTTGACAGTTGCTTTTCTGTCTGCTTTAATTGTACTTCCATGTTCCTGTTAGCCATTCTTGTTTCCTGTAATATTTCCTTGAATTCGGCTAGCTGCTGAGTTAGAAAATCTAATTGCTGATTGAATTCATTAGCCTGATCCACTGGACTGAGTTCTGCAGTTACTGTTTTAGCTTCTTCTTTCATAGAGGATTCACTGCTTAGGTACAGATGCTGATTTCTGGCAACTGTATCAATAAGCTCTTGAGCTTCTTCATTGTTTTTCTCATGTGTATAGATCCACCAGCTGAGTGGTCTAGAGAAATCTGAGCTTTTTCTGTAAGCCCATAGTAGAAGATGTCTAATTGCACCCATTCTGAAAACATTTCAGAGGGGCATTTTCTTAGCATCTCTCTGTATCTCTCCCAGGCATCATAAAGGGATTCATTATCTCCTTGTTTGAAGCCTTGAATGTTTAGCCTTAGCTGTGTCATCCGTTTGGGAGGGAAATAGTGATTCAGGAATTTTTCTGACAGCTGTTTCCATGTTTTTATGCTGCTCTTAGGCTGGTTATTTAACCACCTCTTAGCTTGATCTTTTACAGCAAATGGAAACAGTAATAATCTATAGACATCCTGATCTACTTCCTTATCATGTACTGTATCAGCAATTTGCAGAAATTGTGCCAGAAACTCTGTAGGTTGTTCATGTGGAAGACCAGAATACTGGCAGTTTTGCTGCACCATGATAATGAGCTGAGGATTCAGCTCAAAGCTACTAACTCCAATGGAGGGTATACAGATACTACTCCCATATGAAGCAGTAGTGGGGTTAGCATATGACCCCAGAGTCCTCTTGTCTTGTCCATTCATACTTACTGTTGATATTATTTATTTTATAGTAGTGGAATAAATAAAAATGGAATATATATATATATATAAAAAATTTGAAAATATTTTGAAAGATTTTTTTTTTTTCGAAAAAAAATTTGAAATTGAAATCTGAATTTTATATAAAAATTTCGAAAATGTAGTTTTAAAATTAGTTAGAAAAGATATTTTTTTTTTGAATTTTGAATTTTATGATGAAAGAGAAAAACACACAAAAGACACAAGACTTAAATTTTTAGATCCAATGCTCCTTATTTCGAAATTTTGGAGGGAAAACACCAAGGAACACCAAACTTAAAAATTTTAAGATCAAGACAAAAGAAAAACTCAAGAACACTTTGAAGATTCACAAGAACACCAAGAACAAAAGAAAGACACCAAACTTAAAATTTTTAGAAAATCAAAATAAATTTTCGAAAATTAATAGAAGATTAACAAGAAAACACCAAAACTTAGAGTTTGGGACAAGATTAAATCAGAAAAATTATTTTTGAAAAAGATTTTCAAAAGTATTGGTGCTCCCTTATCAAGAATATGACCCAAAACTCTAGCCAAATGGGCAGAAAAGGTAACAATTGTTCTGAGCAGTATATTTCTTTTTGAAAGACTAATACTTTGGATTAGTATAAGAAAAACAAAAAAAACAGAACAGAAAAACTCAAGATCAACAAGAAAAATAAACAAGAACAACTTGAAAATCAATGAAGAACAAAGAACACAAGTCGAAATTTTGAGAAAAAATATAAAATATGCAAAAACACACCAAACTTAGAACAAGACACTAAACTCACGAAATTAGCAATTAATTAAAAGAAAAATAAATTTTGAAAAGAAATTATCCTATCAAGATTAATGACTCTATAACAATAAAATAAAAATAAATTATTCCTAATCTAAGAAATAAAATAAGCCTTCAATTGTCCAAACTCAATAATCCCCGGCAACGGCGCCAAAAACTTGGTGCACGAATTTGTGATTCGCACAACTAACCAGCAAGTGCACTGGGTCGTCCAAGTAATACCTTACGTGAGTAAGGGTCGATCCCACGGAGATTATTGGCTTGAAGCAATCAATGTTTATTTTTAATCTTAGTCAGGAAGCCAATAGGATTAAAAAGTGAAATTACAAGATTTGATTATAAAAATAAAAGGGAATAACAGCGTTACTTGTTGTGCAGTAATGGGGAATATGTTGGAGTTTTGGAGATGCTTTGTCCTTTGACTTCAACTCTTCCTTGAAATCCTCTTCTCACACGCAAGTTCCTTCCATGGCAAGCTCTATGTAGGGTGTCACCGTTGTCAGTGGCTACTTCCCATCCTCTCAGTGAAAACGTTCCTATGCTCTGTCACAGCACGGCTAATCATCTGTCGGTTCTCAATCAGGTTGGAATAGAATCCATTGATTCTTTTGCGTCTGTCACTAATGCCCAGCCCTCAGGAGTTTGAAGCACGTCACAGTCATTCAATCCCGGAATCCTACTCGGAATACTACAGACAAGGTTTAGACTTTCCGGATTCTCATGAATGCCGCCATCAATCCGGCTTATACCACGAAGATTCTGTTGGGGAATCTAAGAGATATTCATTCATTCTGATGTAGAACGGAGGTGGTTGTCAGACACACGTTCATGGATTGAGGAAGGTGATGAGTGTCACGGATCATCACCTTCTTCACAATTAAGCGCGAATAAACATCTTAGATAAGAACAAGCGTGTTTGGATGGAAAACAAAGGAATTGTATTAAATCATCGAGACGCTGCAGAGCTCCTCACCCCCAACAATGGAGTTTAGAGACTCATGCCGTCAAAAAGTATGTAATTCAGATCTAAAAAATGTCATGATGTACAAGAAATGTCTGTAAAAGTTGTTTAAATAGTAAACTAGTACCCTAGGTTTACAGAAAATGAATAGACTAAGATAATTGGTGCAGAAATCTACTTCTGGGGCCCGCTTGGTGTGTGCTGGGGCTGAGATTAAAGCTATCCACGAGTAGAGGCCTTTCTTGGCGTTAAACTCCAAGTTTTGACGTGTTTTGGGCGTTCAACTCCGGATCATGACGTTTTTCTGGCGTTAAACTCCAGATAGCAGCATGAACTTGGCGTTCAACGCCAAGTTACGTCGTCTATTCTCGCGCAAAGTATGGACTATTATATATTGCTGGAAAGCCCTGGATGTCTACTTTCCAACGCCGTTCAGAATTCTCTGTCTGTTGTTGAGAAGATGATGGAAAAGGCTTGCTATTGCTCAGCCTATTGCGTCCACCATTGTTAAAGCCTTGTTGAGACTTTTGTTGATCCTTCCATGAGAAATTTGGATGATTTCTCCATGATGAGTTATAGGTGTTTCCATAAGGTTCACCCATATAATTAACCTCTGCCATGGCAGGGTTCTCAGGATCATAAACTTCTTCAGAAGCTGCCTCTTTAGTACTGTTGGATGCATGTTGCCATCCATTCAGACTTTGAGAGATCATGTTGACCTGTTGAGTCAACACTTTGTTCTGAGCCAATATGGCATTCAGAGCATCAATTTCAAGAACTCCTTCTGAGGTATCCCATTATTCACGGAATTCTCTCAGAAGTGTACATGAATTGGTTGTTTGCAACCATATCATGAGTTCTTGAGCCTCTTCAGGCGTTTTCTTTAGTGAATAGATCCACCTACAGAATGGTCCAATGACATTTTCGAAAATTCAGATAGACCATAATAGAATATATCTAATATGGTCCATTCTGAAACATGTCAGATGGACATCTTTTGGTCAGCTGCTTGTATCTTCCCAAGCTTCATAGAGGGATTCACCATCTTTTTGTTTGAAGGTTTGAACATCCACTCTCAGCTTGCTCAGCTTTTGAGGAGGAAAGAATTTATCCAAGAAGGCTGTGACCAGCTTATCCCAGGAGTCCAGGCTATCCTTAGGTTGTGAATCCACCATATCTAGCTCTGTCTCTTACAGCAAAAGGGAAAGCATGAGTCTGTAGACTTCAGGATCAACTCCATTCGTCTTTACAGTCTCACAGATCTGCAAGAATTCAGTTAAAACTGATAAGGATCTTTAGATGGAAGTCCATAAAACTTGCAGTTTTGTTGCATTAAGGCAACTAGCTGAGGTTTCAGCTCAAAGTTATTGGCTCCAATGGCAGGAATGGAGATGCTTCTTCCATCAAACTTGGACGTTGGCTTTGTGAAGTTACCAAGCATTCTCCTTGCAT